>NC_080688.1:83084847-84297660 GCF_030445035.2 Dasypus novemcinctus | reverse complement strand
TATAGTCCAAGAAGTAAATTGAAGCAACTGTGGAAAAATTTATCTTTATAACTACTCAATAGAATTCCATAAAGCTGAGAGGAATTTTGAGATCAGATGGCCCAAATGCTTAACTTCTCGGAGGGGAAGTCTGAAGGCTTGTGAAGTGCACGATTTGTCAAGAATGATTGGTCAGAAGAAATGTCATATCTCATATCCCTTTTCTCACATGTGCTCTTTTTGTTCTCCTATTATTTATACAGCTTAACATCTTCTCTGACAAACGTCCTGAGAGGCAGGATAAGAGAACTAGCATTTACAGAATCCACACTCATTGCCAAGAAGGTGCTAAGCCCCTCTGTTTAGACCTGGCTGCATGTGACGACTTTAAGTATTTACGATGGCCCTGTTTGTTTTCGCAGTTGAGAACACTGAGACTGAAGGAGCTTAACCTCACGCACACACTGTGTAGTCATTTCTTTTTATCGCACTCGGAAAGAGCACGCTCTTTGTATCTTTTAAATATTTCCGCTGCTGTTTTTTTTGTTTGTTTGTTTGTTTTTTTACCAGGAGATTATATGTGTTTTTCACTTTAAAATAATATCACCATCATTCTGGGGAATTTAATTTTTGGTTTGGATAGCACAGAGCCAACAAAGAATTAGAAGGTAACGGTTAAGAACTTCAGCTTAGCTGCTCTTAGCGTTCACAATTCTGTATAGAAAGGACCATGAAAGCTGAATCTGTGGGAAGGAAGCTCATGATGGAACACAACTATTCAATGGACCTCATGTAAAAACAGAAGGAAAAGATCAATGAAAATGTATGCTTTTGTTCCCATATTGGCACTCACCACTCTGATTGCCTTTTAGTCCTGAAACTGCTTTCTGGTTTTAGCCATTGTATCCCTCTAAATTGCTCTTCCTCTCATTTTTTCCAGGTTGTTAACCTTTTCCACTCATTCTGTTGAAGTTGATACTTTAATATTTTATATTTGCAAATGATTTAATATAGTTTTCTGATCCATAATTTGGATCTGAAAGATGAAAATATACCATGATGGTTGGTTCCTGGTAACTATGACAACCAAGGTGATGAGACACAGGGATTGTGGAGCCCTGTGGACGGCATAGCACAGAAGCAGTCTTAACTTCCAATTCAGTGGAACAATTGTTTTGTCCCCTGGTGGAAACAGTCCTCCCTCCAGTGTTAAAATTTCTAAACCATCAAATCCAAGAGCAGAAGAAACAAATACTTTGCAATCAAGAAGTGATATTTCTGCTGTCCCCTATTTGTTTCCAGACAGACGCATTTCATGGGAGAAAAACAAAACACAGATATTGGTCAGGGTGCATAGTATATATGGCAGTGTTTAAGAAAGAACCCCTACCTCTTAAGGGTTGTTTTCCTACTACAGTTCTAGAGTCTATTAAACTGGTCCAACATTGTCCTAGTCTAACCGTTTTTTACTTGAAGGAAGAACATGGAATTCTATTTGTGATGGGAAAACAGGAATGATCATATTTACAAAAGTCATCACAAATATTAACATTGAAAAACTCATGGACACAGGTTTTTCATTGTTGTTTGTTTGTTTCTTTAAAGAAGTAACTTATAGGAAAATTTCTAGGTTTCATTTATTTTGGGGAATGGAATGAGAAGGCAGCTTTGTAAAATCTTAGAGTACTTTTTTTTAATCGAAGTATATCATTCATACATGAACACACATAAACAATAAGTGTATGGTAAAGACTGTGAACTTACAAAACAAACATACATAACATAACACAGGGGTCTCATACATCACTCACCCCTCCACCAACTCTTTGCATTGATGTGAAACATTTAAAAAATATATATTTTCTCTGACAGTGGGGCAAAATGTACATTCATACTTAAAATGAAGGAGAATCAGATGCCAGTTTTACTTTTACATGATCCAACTTCCCATGTCATTTCTTCAAAGTTTCCAGTTATCTGGCCTAGCCATTCAGTGTAGATATGCATGTCAGAATGCCCTTACTTACAATCAAAGTAGGTCATAAATATATAATACAAAATTCTCCCCACCGGTGGGTTTCTCATCTTCAGTAGTCAGCATGGCCTTTCCTGAGCATGACTGTACACCTGTTATTCTACCATCATCAGCTCAGTGGTGACTGAGGCTAAAATTCTTGCAGATTCAAGCCTTTCAGTCATGGGAACACTCTGTGAGCCCACGGAAGTGAGTTCAGGATCATGCGAGGAAAGAATACCATGCAATGGAGGTAGGTGCAGTAGGAGAAAGAGCGCATGCTAAAGCACATTACTCATATCTTCAGCATCTGTTGGAAGCTGATATTTCACTTCTTCCTGACAATGGGTTTGTGTACAATCTCCACTATGGCTTGTGAATCAGACAGCACACCCACATCTGGTATTTTGTTGTCAACAAGTTTCCGGTAGAAAGAGCTACTTCTCACTAAATAAATAGCATGGAAAAAGAAATTGCTTTGCTCTAAATTCTAGAAGTCAACACTGTGTTTCTACTACTGGACTTTGCCACAGGTTTCATATAACATTCTAACCAATTACAGACACTTCAAGCAATGCTGGGTCAGTCAGTGTAAATCAATCAAGTTTCCAAGTGGCCCGAACTATGGCTTGTGCCACCTAGAGAGCCTTCTCTCTCAGCCACATTCCAAGCTGAGTGCCTTCCTATTTATTTAATAAATGGTTTGAAGCACCTCACCCAAGGGCAGATACAATGTTTCTCCAAAATTCAGTGTGATCCATTACACTGAAAAATTCAGTGTGACCCATCAATTTTCATGCCTCATTGTAAGTGGTAAGGCTTATAAGCATTTACATTTTGCCTTTAACTTTAGAGGGTGTAGTCTGATAGATTCTTGAAATTGCATGTGTTGTGTCATATGCTCTGGCTTATATGTGTCATAACATGATACCTAGAACATATGCTACTTCTTTATCACTAGATCTTATCATCATGATGACATAATGGAGTAGTGTAAGTTCTGTGAGACACTGAGAAAACCAAAGTCCCTGAGGACTCATTATGGCAGAGCCAAAGAGGCCACGCAGTTTTCCACCTGGGCACCTGTGCTACCAAAGTAACTACATGTTATTTCCTTCACTCAAGACATCAAACATGTCAAATCTGATAATTAGTTTTAGCTATATTGTTATATATTTTCCAGAAAAGAGAATGACAGGGCAAAATAGTTGAGAAAAAATTAAAATTTCTACTAGATCAATGCCTTTGATCTTAGTGGGATGTGTAATATTAATTTCTTGCAAACTCTTATCTTCCATTCAAATATTATAAAGTGAATGTCTTGTTTAAATAATACTTGCACCACACTCACTTTTGATTTTCACAATTTAACAATCATCATTGTAATAGTGATTTTTATCAGAATTTACCATAGTAGATTGAGTAAATAATTTTATATACAGTAAAAGTGTTATTTTAAGTGTAAAAATCTGGTTTACACTTATCTGGTTTTAAAAGGTACTTTTCAAATTAAGTTTTTCATGTAATTCAAAATCGGCCATGTATTCTTATTTAGTTCCTCTAATTCATATATTAGAATTATGAAATCAATATCAAAGTTTTCCATATGAAAATATTGAAACATCAGGAAACAACCAATAGTGCAATAGTCAGATAACATAGTAGTTATAATTGATAACTCAATAAGATAATATATGTGATCTCTGTTATATTCTTGGGAGACATGGTGGAAAGCTTTGAACTGTTTAATCCAAAATCTGTTGCATTCATCATGAAAAAACATTCAGTCAGATTATTAGTTTAAATCAATGAGTTAGTTCAGTCAAAGTTAGTGAGGACCATCTAGAATCAAGTCAGAAAATACAATCTCCATGAAGCCTTTCTTTACTTTTTAAGTCCACCAAGACCATTTAATTTTTTCTTATTCTACACTGCTTAAGAGTCATTATTCCATATGGCACAATTATATATATGTATATCTATGTGTGTGTTAAAAGTATCTCTCATGTGTATCAGGTATGATATATACATGCATGTATACATGCATGGGTATGTGCACATACATGCATGCTTTCTGGGTGTTTTCATGAGGAGGTTTCAGCACTTCAAGTCCTTTGTCTTCATGTATGTATCACTTTATACTCAACTCAATACTAAGCATGAAGCAGAGCACCTGTAGATACTTAAAAGACTGTGGTTGAAATGTTGATTAATACTCCCACTTCTCACATTTGATTTTCCAAAGAGAAAACAGCACATTTCTCAGAGCATTTCCTAGCATTTGGATATATTTTATCTACATAAAAAAATAGGTACAAAGCTGTTATAAAAATTTCAAAAATATTTAACAATTCTTTAGAAATGTGAATGTATAAATTCATGATATCTGATCTTCTAAACAAATGTCCCTGTTTTTTCCTTCAGTACACCCACTATTTTTGAACATTACATTTTATAATTTTATTCCCAGGTAATTACTGCTTATCAAAATGCAACATTGTTTTAAAAATATAAACACTAGTGTTTAGATCAGTGAATAGGAAGTTTATTTTTAGTCTTGAAAACAATTCCCATACACGATTATCCCACCATTGATAAGTTTCTATTTTGATATTACCAGCAATGCATGCTTCAAGTATTTACCAATTTCCAGGTCTCTTTCTACAATATGATCGCTTTCTCACAATTCCCCTGTGGATGAAAATCACTGATCTATTATAAATTAGTGGCCACAATGGTTGAATAAGGTAGTATTCTTAGGATAGAATTATGTGCAGCAAAATTCAGTTCCAATTTATTTGTTTTAGTAATTCTATCATGAGATGTAAAAATGAATTATGAATACATAATATTTATAATACAAGTATACATTAAATATTGATTACAAATATGGTATTGTCTGACAAGGATCCTTGTGGCAAAATGTAAAAAACATGTACACTAAAAAAGAAATGTAGAAATTCCAGCATTATCAGAAGGAATTCCCATGTGCATGGTTCAGTCTGTCTCTTATCAAGGATTAACTACTATCTCAAAATAAAAGTCCAGTGAACCAGGGCATTCGTTCCAGAACACTTAGGAGTATATATATATTTTTAAATTTTTGAACAACAACAAAAAATGTTTCTTTTGAGATAGATGCTTGATTTCAAATCCTAACTTGCATCCCATTGATGCCCTTGCACCTGTTTCTTACTTTCTGTATGTACATCACTAATTCCATGTTGCCATATATATTTTTAAATTTCATGATCCTATTTTCCTTTTACTGCTTTTTGTCTGTAACTTCCAAAAATGCTAACCTGACCTTAGATCCCTGACTGCTTTGTCTCTGTATTCTGAAGCATCTCTGCTTTGGGAACATCCTCCTTTCATTGTTTACTCCCTTGGGGCCTGCTCTCTTTCTCTCTCTCTCACTCTCTCTCTTTTTTTAATCTGGTAATTTAAGTCCATGTTCTTTCTTATGTCTAACTGCATTGGGATGTTTCTTTTCCTGTTCTTATTTCTTGCTATTAATGTTTGTTCTCTCCTTGACCACTAATGTTTCTAGAGGTCTTTAAGAAAATGTTTCCCACTCTAATACAAGGACTATAATTTATGTTCAATCAAAAACAAGGTTTACTTTATACATGTTAAGAATAAATATTAAAATTTTTATCTTTGCTTCTTGTTTTAGATTTCTGTGGCAATTACATCTAGAAAAAGACTGTCAGGGAAATTAAAATATGTGAACCGTGTTACAGTTAAAGGGATACAAGATAGAAGTTTATGTAGCAAGAGCCCCTGGCTGCACCATGATCCAGAATCTCCTTTGTCATGCCGCAAACCTAGTGAACCAATGCACCAGAAGGCAGGATTCGGAAAAACTCAATTACACTCTTCCAGGAATCGTTTTGGTAAGAAATACACATACACACATTTGGAATGTACTCCACCCCCAAAATGTATTCAACCATAGGTACGTACATTTAATTTGTTAAAGCCTTGATGTTTAAGGTATTGGAAAAAGATTCATTTGCATTTCGCAAGCAATGACATTACTTAAATATTATTAAAATGCTTCAGAATATACATATTTCTGGTATTTCTTCAGCATAATATAGGGGGAGTGAAAGAGAGGGAGGTGGATGAGAAAATAGGAAAGAGAGAGAGAGAGGGAGACAAAAGTGCTTATAAGCACGATGGCATCTTAACCAGATCCTCATCACAATCCAGATTCCTGGTTCATTTCTTCCTGCAAAATGTCCACGGGGGGGCTGATGTCCCCGATGTTTCCCCAACTTAATACACTGTACTGGGGAACAGTAACAAAGGGCAGTCCAATACCTGAGTAAACAAAAGAGCCAAAGCAGCTCTGGCAATATCCATCTCTCCCTTTCATGCATACTTTAGACCTGCTTTTGAGGAATTGCCTGGAAGTTTCCATTTATGTACATAAAATCGCATATCAACAATACTAAATCTGCCTCCTACCCTCTGGTTTTGTCTCCCACACTTCCAAAACAGGCTTCACTATTGAATGATCTGGCCTCATATCACACCGGAAAAAGTGACTTACAAAATCCAGTGAAACAATTTGGAACTCCTTTTTATCATATAAGGATCTTATGAACAAATATGCTACGGCATTTCATTTAACTATTATCATTCATCAGCTCATAACAAGTGCCTCATTAACTGCCTGCATAAAACAATTTAAAGAAAAAAGAGTGTTGACAATGGTGGTCTCATTTTTGTAATTATGAAAAAGAGGCCCCAGTGTAACTAAAGCCATTTCTACAGATATAACACTGAATTAGCCAAATTCAAAATAATTTAGTACATCATCCAGCATACAAATTTTGCAATTTTTTATTAGAAATAAAATCAGCAAGGGGACTAGAATGATTAAATCTATGGGTGTGTGCCAGTTTACGTGGGAAACCAGAGTAACATCAAAAGGTTCACAATCACAAACATTGTATAAAGGTACCCATATTTCCATATGGAAATGAAATTTTTGAGAATTTTGTATTTAGAATTTGTCTTTCAACAAAATAGCATTTCTGGAAACAACTAATGAAGTATGTTTATATGGAATTATATGCAATTTATTTAAATACTTCATTTGAAATTATAAATTTACATTTGCATTTCAAAAATGTTCAAAAAATACTATTTTTCCTCTGGAATATATTTTACTGGATTTAATTATTGGATTTAATTATCTTATGCACACAAACATACACAAAATGCTTACTGATTTTTCTTCAAAGTAAAAAAATGTATATTCTCCCAAAATACAGAAATCAAACCTACATAGTTACAGTTTGTTGGAATTACATTTTTTAGAAATATGTTAATTTCAGATATCTCTTCTCCCAAAGTGAACTTTTGATTTTCCCAGAAACCACACTTCCTTTTAAATTTCTTTTTTCACTTAGTAAACTTGACCTTTTGCTCTGTTATCTTTCTCAGAAGCCTAATAGTTTGCTTTGCATCATCCCTCTTCCTGTGGAAGAATCCTGCCTTCTTAAATATTTGGTGAATACATCCTCTATCTCTTCACCACTAAGGACAAGATGCTAACTCTCCATATGTGCCTTGGGACTCCTGTAATTTGCAATCCAGGGCAATCTTTTTTTTTTTTTTTGCCTTCCACATTGATATTCAATGGAAAGCCAGAGAGAGAGAGAGAGAGATAAAACATTAGAGGGCTTAAAATCATTCAAAGTCTCCCATCCCTGTTTATGACAGTAACTCACAAAGTGTGTTCCTGGGATCAGCATTATGACATCACCTGGGAACTGTTAGAAATGCAAATTATTGGACTCCACCCCATTCTCTCAGATTAGAAACCCTGGGAGCAAGGCTCAACAGTGTGTGTTTTAAGAAGCTCTCCATGCAGTTCTGATGAGTGTAAACTTTGAGAACCACGGAACCAGACGTGTGGAATCACATCTGTTTCTTAGCACAGTCCATGGAAAGGCAACATCTGAGTCAACTGGGGGCTTGTTAGCAATGCTGGCTCTTGGCCCCATCCTGAACCAACCTGGAAACAGCTGGTAGACTGTTTACATGAAATTATGGGCAATCTCGGGATGCTGGGTCTAGAGTCTGTGTTGTAGCAAGCTCTGTAGGTGATGCTGATGCATACTTAAGTTTGAGTGACATTGGTGAAAAAATCCTCCCTGGCTTAGCCTATTTCTCCATTTCAACCTCATGATTTGCTCTTCTCACAATTGGAAATCTAGCCACAGCAAACCACCCATGTCTCCTCAAAGCTACAAGTGACTTCATGGCTCAGTAATATCACACACACCATTACCTTTTTGTCTTTATTACTCTTTCCAGTGCTTCACTTGGCTAATTTTGTGCTTTCCTCAAGGTTCAGTGATCATGTCACCTCTTCCAGGAAGCCTTCTCTGCATTCCCCAGCATTACTGTGTTTCTCACCCCTGGATTTCTGTTGCAATTGGTATGTTGAGAGCATGTCTCCCCACTACAATCTAAGCATGAAGACGAGGGCATTTGAAAGATTTCTTGAAAGATATAATGCCTTCTGTAGATATAATGCCCTCTGGCATTCAATAGGTAAGACAACAATATGTCCCATGATAGAAAGGTAGTGTTAAATAATGTAAAGATTACTGGTCTACTCAGAAGACCCAGCTCCTAATCTGAAGCTGTTATGCACCTGGAGTGTGACTTTGGTCAGTCACTTAATTCCCAAGTCTCAAATTTTTCATCTGTAAAATGGGAAGAAAAATTCCTCTTCCTTTTATCTTAGTGCATTGTTGTGTGAATCAAATGATATAATGAATGTAAAAATGATTAATAGACACTAAAATCTACACAAATATGCAACAGATATATTTGCATGTTCAAAGTGTTGATCAAAAAAATGACCTTTCAGTTTCAGGTGAACTATACATCTAATTGATGTTAAATAAATAAAATAATAGAATTTTAGCATCTCCTTCATCAAATTTAGGGCATACTACCACCAACATAGAGATGTTCCAAGAAAATATTTTGTCCACTGAATACAAATTTCCATTAAACAACTCCTAAATTTCAGTAGAATTTGTCATGAGATATTTGCCCAGAAACCTCCTCTCTATATAAACTGTGTAAGTAGAATATACTAATACATCCTTCTGCTTTGTTTGGGCTCCTGATTAGCTGCAAATTATAAATCCTTGACACAGGATCCAAAGCCTTTCTCAATCTTATGCCTATCTACATTTGCCTCCCATTTCCCATTCAAACCTTTGTACTAATTCTGTGCTTACAAGGAATTTACCTCATATTTTTCCTTTGTTCATCCATTTTGGAATGTACTTTTCAGTTTCTTCTCCATGGGATGAAGTTCTAACCCTCTTTCAAGGTTCAGCTCAAATGTGTCAGAGAAAGTGGAAACAAGCAGCCCTGTCATTCGGCAGCTGACCTGGCATCCACACCCAAGCCGTGTTTTACTCCTGTTGGACATAACTTCACAGAATACCAAGCCCAGACAGGAGGACTCTGAGACCATGATAAAATGAGGCAAAGCAAGCCCACTTCATAATGATATCTAAGCACAGAGCAAGCAAGGTCACTGCACCATCTCGGCCAAAATGAGGGACTTGCTCCTTTACCAAAGGAAACTTTAGCTTTGCTCTAGTCTCTCCTCCATACAGATTTATTGACCTATCCAACCATAGAATTGTCCATTTCCTGACAGCATCCAATCTAGAGAAAAACCCTATTTCCATAGACCTTTTAACCAAAGTCCAAATCCTATGTTATAATTATTCCTTTTTATTTCTGTATTTCATTGCTAAACTGTGAATTTTTCAAGTAATGATGATAATAATCTTTGAGAATCTCTGCTCTAACTCTCTTGCTAACAAATCTAGCATGCTGCCTGTAACATCTTAACTGTGCAATAAATATATCAATTCACTCAATTGTCCTATTCCCCACCACATCAGATACCTGCATGGACTGTAGTTTTGTTTGAACTGATCAGACTAGAATATGTATTGCTATATGGACAGTTTCTTAATAATACAAAAACATCCATTTTGGTGAGAAAACAAAACAAAAACTATATACAAGTTGACACTTTAGATGCAAAAAAGCCAGGGTGTGTTTGACTTTCTTTTAACTTTCAAACTGATGTTCTGGCATTATAAAAAGGGGCATAAATACTGCCATGTAAATCAGAGGACAGTTAGTCTCCTTCTCCATTTTTCCTTTAATCTCACTCAGCAAACTGATATGCCTTATTCAGAAATGAATCTGCTATAAAAAATATTACCAGCCTCACAATGATTCTAGACTCTCGTAAATCACAAAAATTAACATGACCTCCCTTTATAATTCAATTAGCTCCAAAGGAAAAATTTGTTATAATAAATTCTATTATCCCTAATAGTATAAACCAGTCAGGGCTCTACACAGCATTATGGGTGACTCAGTACCATGTCTATAAGTGCACTTGCCTTGAGCTGCATGAACAAGGTAATAAGAGTCTGGAACAGGACTGAGTCCTGCTCTCCAGTTCTGCTACATTCTTAATCAAGTGATCTAACTATAGAGTGTGATTTACAGTATGTATGTACTGATTCTTCCTAATCCCTAACAATTGCTTAGCTAAAAGTCTCCTGCTGCTATTAGTCCTGAAATTCTCTATTTTTCATAATCTTCTTTCATCTTTACCTGGCAAGGGCTGAGTTTGGAATAATAGCAGTTTAGAGCTTTTGGATTCTGTAAAGAAGGTAGGGTCATAAAATAGAAACAGTGATCATTTCCCCACTTCATAACAAAGGTTTATACCACTAAGGCTCCTTCCTGGTCTTAAATGTTAGGATAAAGAATTAGCAAGATTGCTAAGACAATGAAAGGAATGTGCATATACCGGTCCCTTCCAAGGCAGCCCTCAAACAGGTCATTATGGTTTTTACCATGCCAGGGTATTTTGAGTAGGACTTAGATGCAAGCACTGGCTAATGTAGTCTCTGCACAGACTGATTCTGTCAAATCCAGTGTTTGGGGGGTGGGGGGGAGGATCATTTAGTATGAGCCATTAGAGAGAGACTGAATTTCTATTGTCAATAGTCATAGAAGCAGACTCAGAATAATAATGGCAAAATATAGTAAATGGAGTTTAGAATTGGCAAAATATCTAAGTGCTTGATCTTTAGAGTATCTTGAGCAAAATTCCAGTTTCTTACGGGACTCATAAGATACTGTCTGTACTTCTATATTTTTACAAATATTCTGAAACTAAGCTCTTAGCATTTGAGGTAACTTGAATATGTCAACACTTTTGTAAAGTAAAAGATTCTAAGTAATAGAGATATACACCTATTTTTAAAGTATTCTGATACTATTTAACAATTATACAAAATATAGGCACTTTATTTCTCTTTTTGATTAAGCAAAAGATAACATTTGCATGACTCATATTTTATAAATTTAATTTTAGATTATTTTCCTTTTCAAATCATTATCTGTGCCAAGTTGTGAAAGCAATAGTATTCTAGTAGCAACCAAATAATCAACATAACTCTAGAGAAAATGTTATCACAATTATACAGAGGCACTTCTAAAAATTAAGCCTGTTTTCACAAAACTCTTTCCTTTAGCTTCCAAGTCATCTATATGATTGCAGAATTAGCTAGTAGCCTACATGGTAATGGCAAATAGTTTTACCAAACTTAAAAAAAGAAAATATGTATGGTAAAGTTTTCTTCAAGAATTTCTGAGGAATTATTTGTTTCTAATTAAATTCACTTTTTCCAATCTAGTTTAATTCCAGTGATAGCCAAAATTCTTTGCTTCTCACAAAAGCAAGTGGTGTGATTAAATCTACAAATATAAAGGTGATGTGATTTAGTTAGATTCCTCACTGACATATCTTTCATGTAGAAGGAGAAGAAATATATGGGGAATGAAGAAATTATGTTGTTTTCTTTTCTTGCAGTCTTTCCATAATTATATAATCCTAAAGGCTATAAAAATTTAAACAACAGAGAAAGCTGAAATGAAATATTTGAAGCTATTAAACTATATTGGGTTTCATGCTTTAAAAAATAATATTACTTAGAAAACAAAAATTAGTCCAAATTAAATGCACATTGGATTATATTATTCATAGGACAGATATCAATGGCAAAGATAATGGCATCTGGAATGAATAATGGAGATTAAGTGAACTATATGATTGAGCAAATAGTGCTTGGATCATTTCTTTTAGTCAGTACCGGGAAATTGAACCTAAGACCTCATACATGCGAAGCAGAAGCAGGCTCTTAATCACGGAGCTACATCAGCTCTTTGAATCCATTTTTAAGTCCCCTAAGATTTTCTTTTAAAATCATGTATTTAAGAAAATTTTAACTCCCTAATTTTAAATTGCCTTATAACACAGAAGAGCAGTTTGGAGAGACAAGGATAAGAGACTATGTAACTATTAGCTTAGTAAAAAAAAAAAAGAAAAATTGGTTCCCTGTTAGTATAAAGTTCTTCCTGTGGCATTGTTCTTTATTCTTTTATAAAACCTAAGAGAAGTTTTATAAGTTTCCCAATAGAGAATATAAACAAACATATATGAAAATGAATTTCAAAAATTAGGATTCATGTATGAGTCTTGTGCCATCCAGATGACCTTACCATTGAGAGAGAGACTTTCGTTAGCATGAGCTCCAAATCAGGGTCAAGAGCGCGAAAGAAAGTGCAGCCTGCCTAAGAATGGCGCCGCCCACACGGAGAGCTGACACAACAAGATGACGCAACAAAAAGAAACACAGATTCCTGGCCGCTGACAACAACAGAAGTGGACAAAGAAGACGACACAGCAAACAGACACAGAGAACAGACAACCGGGGCTGGTGGGGGGGGGGGGTGTAAGGGGAGAGAAATAAATAAATAGATAAATAAATCTAAAAAAAAAAAGATGGCCTCTGTATAACATTAGATACTCAGCTCTAGCAATGGCTCCAATGCTAATTCATGGCAGCACTCGGCATGTCTCCTCCTACAAGCTGAGATCATTTTAGTGGTCTTCATATTTTTTTATTATATTAGTATTCACATCCCTTTAGTTTAGATAGTGGACTGATTAATGACAGAAAAGCAACATGGAAACCTGTGTGCAAATAGTATACATGCTAACTTTAAATAATGTTAAGAATATTATTAAAATCTATTTTAAGGAGAACAATAAAAACTAATCTACTTGAGGTTATCCTCATTTTTTAAGTAGCACTAATTACTTAATTACTTAATTACAAGGGCGATTACTAAACCTTAATATTTATCTCATTTCTAAAACAAACTGTGTTCAATGAACTTTTTTTATATTCTGAAGTATATTTAATATTTATAACATCCTATGTCCAGGATTCTTTCTTCCCCCATATTCAATTATATAAATAAGTGTTGTAAATTACTTTCACCACGTTCTACAACCATTACCATCATTCATTACCCAAACTTTTTCATATAAAGAGGGAAAAGCTGAAATTTAATTTAATTTAAATGTATTACTTGATGTAAAATTGAATAAATGCTTGTGATAAAACAGTAATGTAATTTGAATTATTTTAATCTGTGGCTTAACTCTTAACATCTAAATTGACCCAACTCTCTCTCTCTCTCTCTCTCTTTCTCTCTCTTTCACTCTGTTTCTCTCTCTCTCTAGCAGGGAGATTTTGCTTTAAAATGGTAATTATCATCATGTTACATTATTCATCATTTGTGCAAACAGTATTTTGTTTAGTTCTGAATATCATTACTCTTTACCTCTTGTTTTAAGTTCATGTAAGATCTGTAGTTGACTCCAGGATAAATATTCATGACCCAAAGAGTTTTAAACATTTTTCTAAGAAGGAGTACACATTCTTTCCTCCCCTCACCACAATTGCTTAATTAATTCTTCCTCTATAAGGCATGAATAACATTTTTTATAAATGTCTCACCTTGATCTCCTTAACAGGAGAGATTTTGTATTTTCCTTATAGGGACTGGAATGGCCAACCATGGATTCATAATAGATAAATGCAAATATAAAATAATTTAATGCTATTCTTAATGTATGCCTTCTGAAGGAAATTATAGAATAGAAAAATATAAAGCTGCACTATTTTGGAGATTTAGGGTTCACTCATTATATGTATCAAAGGAGTAGTTCTCCTTAGGGCATTTTGATAATGAGAATCAGTTGTATCATAGTTAGAGGTAAATTTACCCTAATTAAGCAACTACTTGTGTGTGAGTTATGCATGCCTACAAGGAACTGAACAAACTGTTCACGCTCATACTTATGCTTCTAGATGTGTACCCGTGGTTGGCTATATAAATGCAGAAAGCCTAAGTACACCTCTGAACCTACTAACATTTCAGACTGCTGTCTTACCTCTCACTACCACTAAACCCTCCATGTCTTAAGGTCTCCATCCATCATCCTAGGTACTGATCTTCTACTGTACCATCATCCTCATAATGTTTGTAATTTGATGCAGACCGAAATCTCCATTCTTTCTATCTTTCAAACCTACCCGTGGACCTTCTGTATCTTCTATTCCAGAACTAGCAAATTCCTCCATATCTCAACATTCTAAGCGTTCTGTGTTCCCTCATTGTTTTACGTGAAAAGTAGATCTCCTTTGAGGATCTGCTTCACTGGGCAGATCTTTCAAGTATAGTTGTCTTCTTTTTTCTCCCAATCATGATCCTCTGAACTGGAAACTGCAGGTTAGCACTTCCTTGCTTCCCATTGCCACTTCTAGACCATTCTCTCTCCAACCCTTGAAAAACACTTTTCCCCTTGATTTCCCTTTGAAATAATATTATTCAACGACCTTCTGTCCATCCCTGTTGTCAACAAGAACCTCACAGGGATTCCTCCTCATATGTAGAATACACTACCTAAAGTCCTGCAAACATGAACTTTTCACAGCCTCTCGGTAAGAACACATCGTTCCAATAAATTAGGCTCTACTCTACAACTTTGGTCAAGCTCTGCTCCTTTTCATTATCCAAAATTGCTAATTTCCAACTTCCAAGTTGCTAATTTCTTCATCCTGCTCTGGTTTTCCTGATGCCACTACTGTTTCACCATGGCCTATTCTCCACATGGTCATCAGAGAAATTCTTTTGAAATATAATTCAGATCTTGGCAGTTCCCTGCTCAAAGACATCTAATAACTTCCCATGACTTGAAAGTACAATCCTGGGGCCACAGGCCGTGAGTCAACTGGTCCTTGTTTACTTCGCCAACTTCCCACTCCCACCCGATTGCACTCTGGCCACATTGCCTTCTTTGCTAGTCCTTGGATGTGCTAAGCACTCACCTGCCTCTAGGCCTATGGATTTATTGATCTATCAGCCTTAAATTCTCCTGCCTTATTCCATCATTTCCTTTGCTCTCTGCTCAAACATCACCCACTCAGACATTATCTAAATTAGCATTCCAGTAGTTCTGTTGCTCATTAAACTGTTTTATTTTCTTAGTATTTATTATGACATAACATTTTATGTTTATTTGTATATTTTTTTATTGAATGATACACTTCCACTTGAAGGTAATATTCCATGGGGGCAGGGTCTTTGTTTGATCTGCTGATCTACTTTTAGTTTTTGCAATGGTTTGCTCGGTCGGTAGAGGTGGGGTCTGGCTGTGGACGAGGGGTCGGTCCAGCTCTGGACGAGGGGTCGGTCCCGCTTGGGACGAGGGGTCAGTCCCACTTGGGACGAGGGGTCGGTCCGGCAGCAGACGAGGGATCGGTCTCACAAGGGGTTGCGCGGTTCGGCTGACGGGGTCGCCCGGAGAAGCCGGCGACGAAGGGGTCGCCCGGAGAAGCAGGCGACGAACTGGGGACAAGGGAGGCCAGGCCCTTGTCGGGGGCTCTCAGGACTGGAGGGCGCACGGCAGAAAAACTACCGCGGAGACAAGGTAAACACGCAAGTCCACTTTACTGAGGGAGAGGCAACAGTTTTATAGGGGCTGCGGAAGGCTGATTGGTCGAAGCCATGCCCTGTTCTGATTGGTTGCCGGCGAAAGGTCAGTGGGCGGTACTGGATGGGGGAGGGGTGGTGGTTAGGGATTGGCTGTCGCTGTTGCTGGGGGAAGGGGCAGGGTTTAGGGATTGGTGGCTGCTGTTGCTGGGGTGGAGGGCAGACTTGAGTTTCCCGCCCACGCCTGGCTGTTGCTGCTGTCGGGGGAGGGGAAAAGGGCCGGCTGGATTTTTCCGCCCTGCGCCTGCGCAGGGAGAAGGAAGAAGAAGGGTGCCGCCCCACAAGGCATCGGGTGGCGCCATCTGGGAGGAGGGGCGGCCGCGGAAGCATGGCTGCCGAGAAGGGGAGACCCGCGGGCACTCTGCGCCCATGCCGAGCTTCCTTCAGGGGTGGCGGTGGGCCCGACCAACCACCCTATTATGGGGGCAGCAGAATTAGGCCTACCGCGGCCGCTCCCCCGCCAGGCCAGCAAACCACACTTCAGCCCGAGGGGTGACCGCAAGTTTTGAGTCCAGATAGAATGAAAAAAAAAAAGTTATTTTCTGAAAATCCTTTTTTCCTACCAGCTTACTTAAATGGTGATTTCCCTAAAGTCATTTGCCAGCTATATCAATAGTAAGTTTGCCGTATTCATTGCTCCTTCTCTCCAACTACATTAATGATGCAACATTTTAATAGTATTGCTATAAATACCACAATCTCCTTGTACCTCTTTGGCAAAGCCAAATCTTTGATCAACTTTAGCGTTCTCCACGATTGTATCCACACCATAAATTGCTACTGTAGAGAATAAGAAAATAAACAAATGTCATTACCTTAAATCTTTAGGAAATAGACTTGACAGAACTTAGTGAAAGAGGAACTATGGGTATAGAGAAGCATAAAAAAATGACTGGCATTCCAACTTGTGTAGCTACATGTGTGCTGGTATCATTCCCTAAAATACAAAGCAATGGAAAAAGATCAAGTTTAAGGTGGAAAGAAATCACAATTTGAGTTTAGCTATGCGAATTTTTGGCTTTATTTGAGATAGTCAATTGATAATTGCCTTAAGAAGGCATTCAGTTACCTTGAGCTGGATGTACAAATGTTGAAAATTAGCAATCTGTGGATGGCTATTACACATATGGGCATAGATAAGATTGTATAGCTGGGGCGGATTTACTTCCCCAAAAGAAGAGATGCACAAGAAGCCTTGAGGATCTCCAACATGTAACGGCTGCTGAAAAGGTGGTGGGGGAAAACAAGGAATGTAGCTGTCATGGAGGCTAGTGTGAGTGAGGGTTTCAAGTGAAGGGAGTGACAGCAACATTACATGCTGCTGAGGGGCCAAAATGAGACCTGGGAAAGATCAATTGGGTATAATGACACAGATGTCACCAGTGTCTTTAGAGAGAGAAATGACAAGGGAAGAAACCTCCTAGATTGAATTTTAAAAATTAGTGGGAGGTGAGAAAATGCAGCATCAAGTGCTATAGAAATGATAGTTTCTGAGATCCAAGTGAGAGGTGCATTTATTGGCTTTATGTAAGAGGAATGATATTAGCACATATAGTAGTTGGGGAAAAAAGAAAGACTGCGCAGCAGTAGGTAAGTTTGCAGTCATTGCAGACTGAAGCTGTTCTTGTCTATTAATTTTGGTTTTTGAGGAAAAAGGGAACAGTTTCTCCTATTGAGAATGAGAAGGATAATGTCTTCAAGTGGGAGCAGGATCCTAGTTTAGAAGAAAATGATAAAAAGCTTATACTGGTCATAAGGATGAAAAGGTCAGTTAATCATACACAGGACTGCAGAACTGATGGTCCAGGTCTTGAATCAGCCCACTTCTGTCCACCCTCACTGCCACCAAACAAATCTAAGCTGCTTGTTGGGACTCATGACCTCCATAAAAGGCATGTTCAGGTCCCAACCTCTGGTCCTGTGGGTGTGAACCCCTCTGTAAGTAGGACCTTCGAAGATGTTACTAGTTAAGGTGTGCCCAAACAGAATGAAGGTGAGCCTTGATCTAATGTGGCTGAAGTCCTTTAAAAAAAAGCACTTTGGGCCTGGAAGAAGAGGTCACGGGGAGCAGCCAGAAGCTGCTTCAGATGTCAACTGAACCAAGAAAAGAGAAGATGCTGCAAAGTGCTTCCCATGTGATGGAAAAGCCAAGGCAGCCAGCCCAAGAACGCCAGTCCAGGAATAAATCACTGCTTGCTTATACTGTGACTTTGAACTTCTCCTAGTCTCGAAATCTTGGGTGAGTACATTTCCAGTGTTTAAGCCAACCCATTGTATCGTATTTGTTTTAGTAGCCAGGAAACTAAAATGCCATTATGCATTGCCAGAGCTACTGCAACAGACTAAATGCTCTCTTAGTACACTTTGCGATCCCTTGTTGGTTTGTTCTACCCAAGACATTCAGAGGCATAAGGGGCCAAATGAAAATATGATCTTCAGGTTACCCTGAGCTAAAAACCCTTAATGGTTCCTATTATTTTGAAGATAAAGACCAAAATCTTTAATGTGTCATCCAAACTAGGTGACTTTGGAGAGAGATAGGAAGCACTATTTAAAATTATGCTGGGAAAGCTAATGTAGGGCCAGGCAAACTGAGTCAAGCAGGATTGATTATAACCCTTTCTATTAGATCTTACTTGGTTTAGCTGCTTCATCCATCTCCAGTCTTCTCTCATATCACTGTATTCTCAGTTTCTTCCTATCCACATAAACAATTCTGGTTTTCTTATAACATACCTAGCACAGTCAGAAAACTTGCTATTCTACCCACATGAACATTTTCCCTCTCCTCACCCTTTCTATGGGAAAAAAACACCAGAGCTTCAGTGCTTAAAAACAAGACATTTTCATTTATAATGGCTTCACTCAAGGAAAGATGCAGGTGAGTACTCACCAGCTGGAGACTGGACCTGCCACACCCAAGTACCTTAACCTGTAGAAATGACAAGCTTTCCTTAACACCTAAGTCGAACCAAGCCTATTTCCCATATTTTTTCTTGGGGTCAGAAGGGGAGGAGGAACTCCACAACATTTCTAGAAGCAAAAGTGAAATATTGCAATCCTTAGTGGATGTGGGGAAAGTGGAGCTTGTGATATAAGCTAGTAAATGTCAAAATAGTTATTTGACAGGGATGCACATTGAAAATAATTGCAGTATCTTCCCAGTAATGTATTTAGAATTTATAAAATAGTTATAAAAGGATAATATTTGTCTGAGGGAGTAAAAAGGAAGGATTCCTTTGTTAACTGTGATTTTTAACTTTTTGAATATTTTATATAAAAAGCCCTTGATTACGGATGATCTGATTTGCTCAGCCCCTCCATAGTTCATCATTCGGGGTTCAGCGCAAGGATCCAGGAGGCCTTCCCTGATACCACTCCCCACTCCCTTTCTGCTTCCATAAAACTATGAAAATTGCTTTGATAGTAATTCAGTGTTCAACTATATACTCATTGTGTGAATATTTTAATGGGACGTTTTCCTGCATGAGAATCTAAGCTCAGTGAGAACTGAGATTGTGTTCCTTTTTATTTTTATGTTTTACTGCTCTCTACCCAGTGCTTGCGACAGAGCTTGGCACATCATAGGAACTCTATTAATACTTGTTGAATTAATTAACAAGGAAACAAGAAAACATGCTTGTTGGCCAAAGAATTTGGCATATTGTGTTTTTAAGAGACTGCTTTGATATAATAACAATTCCTGGTATTGTCCTAGATCTCATCTTTTGATCACATAGAAAAGTTGAGAAATTACCTTTCTTTTCTGCAACTTTGACTGTTTTTGTAACAAAATAAAAGGAAATCTTAATACCAACCAAACTACAAAACTGACCATTTATTTTTCCCTCTTGTCAGCTTTGCCTTAACCATAATCTGAGAAAAGATCCTAGTTACCTGTTTTTGGAGAGAACAATGCTGATCAAGCTGGGAAGGATTAAAATATGTGAGCTGGACTGAAAAACTTACTTCCAATGAGTAGTATGAGAAGGAAATGTTAGCAACTTCCTAAACTAGGTCATAAAAGGAAGTGTGGCTTTTACCTTGCTCTCAGTCTCTCTCTCTGTATAGAATACTCACCTGGTAGATGTTAACTGCTATGAAGTAAGGACAATCAAGCCACCTTATGGAGGTGTCCACACAGTGAGGAACAGAAGTCTTCAACTAACAGTCAGTGAGGAATGAAAGCTTCATACCAACAGCCTTCTAGAAAGCAGATCCTTTAACCCCACTCAAGCTCTTAGAGACTGTAGCCCCAGAAGACATCTTCACTACAACCTCCTAGGAGACCCAGAGCAAGAACTATCCTGTTCAGCAGCTCTTGGATTCTTAATCTTCAGAAAATGTATGGGAAAGTAAAATTTTGTTTTCAGCTGCCAATTTTTGGGATAATTTGTTATGTAGCAATAGATAACAAATCCCCAAGCTAACATTTCTTCAGAGTTACCATGGTATTTGGATCCTCCATGAAAAACCGTATTCCATTTGTCTGAAAGCTAATTTTCCTCACTTTTCATTTGAAGTACACCTCCCCAAACACATATATACATATATATAATTATTTATATACACATATAATATATATGCATTCTCTATCTATGTACATATTCTTTAGATATATATCTGTCAGGAGAGTGAGACTTCTAATTTAGAGCACATTACATAAACTATATCATTGGAACTGATTCATTCATCCATGTGCTTCACAAATTTTTGTATAATCAAAACATTTGACCATTAATTGATTCCACTACAGTTCAGTTCAATGAGAATTAGCTGAATGAAAAATGCCTAAAATGCTGACTGGAACTGATGAAAATATGAAAGGACAATGTGTACTTTCTG
This sequence comes from Dasypus novemcinctus, assembly GCF_030445035.2. Taxonomy (NCBI): domain Eukaryota; kingdom Metazoa; phylum Chordata; class Mammalia; order Cingulata; family Dasypodidae; genus Dasypus; species Dasypus novemcinctus. Next base: position 84,276,836 of record NC_080688.1, on the reverse strand, counting down.
GCCTCAAGGACAGAATGGTCTAATTAGCTGGTTCTCAAACTTTAATTGATAAACTTCATGAAAATACAAATTCCCAAGCCCCACTCAAGATTCAGATTCAAAAGTGTCTCTGATGGACACAGTAATCTATGTTTTTAAAAAGGTGAAAGAAATTTGGTACATATGGGCCATATGGGCCCTAGATAACATTTGAAAAACTGTTCCAAAGCATAGAGGACACTTAGTGAAAAGTTAATATACATCCATCCATATATATATACAATATCAGAAGAAGAAAAACAAAAACACGTATCATTGGATATGCTTAAAAATAAATAGCCTTGTGAACAATGTCACCATGAGGCTGCAGACTGACAGTGAAAAACTCTGGGTTCTGATCCAGGTTTTTGTTTCTCTCTCACAGTGAAAAAATCAGTTTACTTAATGAGACCTCAGATTTCTCAGCAGTAAAATGAGACAACTACACTGAATGTTTTCTTAACATATTCCCAGTCTTTAAAATTAGACAATTTCAGAAAGCAAGTTGCTAGACACCAGTGTACTATTTTTGTCATGCTCTCCTAAGATATGATAATTTCTATCCTGAATTTCTCTTCCTCAGTTCTTTTAATATCCAACATTGAGTTAATCATATATCATTCACATGATTGTTAACAGGCTTAAAGGAGACAAAGTATATAAAATTGCTTTTCAAATCCCCAAAGTTCTCCCCTAAGGACCTGCCTCTTCTCATTTAAACCTTCCAAGTATGTTATGCACTTAGTAATATCAAAACCCCATTTTACAGATGAGGATACTTATATTTAGAAAAGTTAAGTAATTGGCTCAGTGTGTCAAAGAAAATTATGCTTTAGTCTTAGAGCTTGGATTCAGGCTCAGGACTGTCTCTCTTGAAAGTCTAAGCATGTAAATAGAAACCTACAAGAGCCAACAAAAATAAACCTACCAATCAATGTTTGGGAGCAGTACCATAACAGAGAGAGAATAAATGTCCTTCTACTCCAGCATTTCCTAAACTTCTCTGGTGATATCAATCCCTTGGTGTACCTATGAAGAACACCAAATTCCAGATTCCATTCCAGACCCCTGAATCTGCATTTCCAAAACTGGAGATTATTAAATGCCCTTTGTGATTCTCATCCTCAAGGACTTTGGGAAAAAAGTGGTTCTGACCATCTTTTTCTACTTACTATGTTTAAAATGCTTACCAATGAGAAAGATGGTCTCCATTTTGCATTTGGGGATTGCCTGGCCCATAATGAGACCTATGCCAACACTCCTGTCCTGTTCTTTCATACTGAGCCTTCTCCATGGCTTGCTTTGCAGCCAGATACGGGGAAAACAGCCTTAGTCCTCTCCCGAATGAATCCTAGATAAATAGCTGAACTTCCACATTTGCTGTTTTTGAATTCTCTCATTGCCTATAGGACGTCTCTGGCTAGCTGTGCGGGAAACTCTGGAAACAGCCAGACAGGTTCCAGGAATCTTTTCGCAGTAGTCAGTCAGCATCCTTCGTGTTTGGCTGGACTCCAGGTATTATAACAGAAGGGGTGCCGTTCTGAAAAAAAAATGCAAACGTTTGAGAGATTTCTCACATTTAGGCTGTTTTTCCATTTTCTCAGCTCCTGAGTCATTACTAATTTGACTTTCTCATCAATGTAAATGTAGTTTTGAAAATAATGGACAGTAACATATAGAGGATCCTTCAAAGACATTTAAATCTGATGAAGTAATAATTAAAATAAAATTTAAAAATTGAAGCAACAATCCATGCATTTTTATGCCTCTAATAGCCACAAGATTATAAACGTCATTTGGAGGGGAAAAAAATTTCCCCAGAGATATCTCAAGTAGTGCCTGGCATAACATATTATTAAGCACCCAATAAATATTTATGGAATAAATGAAGAGAATATAGTTTAAATTTCTAAAGTCAAAAAATATGATTATTTGAACACTCCATCAGTCTGTTTCAGACTAAGTGGAATTTAGTGGTAGATTAATTAAGATAAAAGATGACACTCACCCCAACATTAAAATGAGGAGTTGAACTCTTGGGGCAGAGTTTTGCCTATGTTTGCAAAGGCAAAATCAGGAAATTTTTTTTTAGTGTGCCCAGCTTTGAAATCAAAAGTCAAAATCTTGCAGTTTATGATCTGAATCTATCCCACAGATATATAGCCTTTGAAAAATTTTGCCATTTAAAAAAACATGGTAATTTCACATAAAAATCCAGATTTCCGGATTTCCTTGAGAAATCAATCTGGCTCCATCCCAACTGGCTGAACTCATCCTCGTCCATACACATTAGCTACTGGAGCGGTGAGGTACAGAGGGTAGTATTTAGTTTGTTTGGAGAAGGTTATATAGAGTGTGCTCAGAACAGTTCTGGGCACATAATATGTGCTCGGTAAGAGTCAGCTATTATCCTTAGGATTATTACATCAGTATCATTAACATTATGATAACTATCTACCACATCCACATAGGTCTGTGATTGAGACCACTGAAATAAATATTGTAGCGTCTTTCTCCTGCCTTGACTTCTCCCTCAATAGGTATATTACCCATAGAACCTTCTGCGGGAAAGGAGGTGTTCTCTGCCTATGCTATCCACTACTATTGTTACCAACCTGTGAAACTGAGGAACCGGATTTTCATGTTATTTAATTTCAATAACTTCAATTTAACTGGCCATGGGTGGATAGTGACTACCATACTGGCCAGCACAGCTAACTTTAAAGCAGCACACAGGCCCTTTTTGTTTTTCCTTTCTATCCCTATCAAATTCTGCTCTCTGGATCTGAAACTAATTCATGCTTTACTGTAAGCAGCTAGCAATACTTACAAGGGTTATGGTTGTAAGGGTAATTTGCTAAATTTGACTCATCACAAGAACCTCCTATGACATTTACAAATATGGATTCCTACCTCCATATATTTAGGGTTGGGTCTTGAATCCCCTTTTGTGTATTTTTATAAAAACAATTCTAGGTGATTTTCATGAACAGGTAAATTTAATATATTCTACTAAAGGAATGATTTTCAAAGTGGGGTAAGAAGGAAGAATCAGTTTATGGGACTAGTCGACATTTTGGAACAACATATGCCACCACCACCACCTTTTTGGAATAACATTTGCTCAAAACTGGGAAAAGAGTGTTTTCACTGGACACGCTGATTTCGCAATGACATTGTTATAAACCTTTCTCTTAGTTTATTTTCTCTTTTTCCTCCATAGCCACTTTGTATCTTGATGAAGCAAGCATACTTTCCCTGAGGTACTGAAGTCTGAAAGTGTGTTATTTGGGGGAAGAGGGCCATCAAGACTCTTTCTGGGGAGAGATTGAGCTCTTCCCATCACCCTTCTGTACACCTCTGCACCATAACAATCAACTTTTCTAACTTGCAATGACCCTGAAGCTCATTGCGTTTTCTGTAGGGCTCTTCCTTCAGCCTTAAAAAGGAGATAGATAAGCACCAGAGCCTGAAAACAGATAAGTTAAAAAGAAACAAGGCCAGCTTCAACAAATGGTACTTGGAGAACTGGATATCCATACCCAAAAGAATGGGAGAGGATCACTATCTCATGCTCTATACTAAAATTAACTCAATATGGATCACAGATGTAAATATTAGAGCCAAGACCATAAATCTCCTGGAAGATAATGTAGGGAAGGGAAACGGACTTGGCCCAGTGGTTAGGGCATCCGTCTACCACATGGGAGGTCCGCGGTTCAAACCCCGGGCCTCCGTGACCCTTGTGGAGCTGGCTCATGCGTAGTACCGATGCGTGCAAGGAGTGCTGTGCCACGCAGGGGTGTCCCCCACGTAGGGGAGCCCCACCCGCAAGGAGTGCGCCCCATAAGGAGAGCCGCCCAGCACGAAAGAAAGTGCAGCCTGCCCAGGAATGGCGCTGCCCACACTTCCCATGCCACTGACAACAACAGAAGCGGACAAAGAAACAAGACACAGCAAATAGACACAGAGAACAGACAACGGGAGGGGGGGGGATTAAATAAATAAATCTTTAAAAAAATGTAGGGAAGCATCTAGAAGATCTTATAGTAGGAAATAGTGTCATAGTGTCATAAACTTTACACCCAAAGCGTGAACAACAAAAGAAAAAAATAGATAAATAGGACCTCCTCAAAATTAAAAACTACTGCATTCCAAAGAAGTTTGTCAAGAAAGTGAAATGGCAAGCTACTCAATGGGTAAAAATATTTGGTAACCATCTATCTGACAGGGGCCTAATATCCAGCATATATAAAGAAATCCTACATCACAAAAATAAAATAAATAAACAACATCCCATTTTTAAAAAATGAGCAAGTGATTTGAATAGATACTTCTTCAAAGAAGAAATACAAATGGCTAAAAAGCACATGAAAAGATGCTCAACATCACTAGCTATTAAAGAAATGCAAATCAAAACTGTAATGAGATATCATCTTACACCCATTAGACTGGGGGCTATTAAAAAAAAACAGAGGACCACAAGGGATGGAGAGGATGTGGAGGAAAGGGAATCCTTATCCACTGCTGGTGGGCATGCAGAATGGTGCAGCCATTGTGGAGGACAGTTTAGTGGCTCCTCAGGAAACTAACTATAGAACTGCCATATGATCCAGCAATCCCACTGCTGGGTACATATCCAGAAGAACTGAAAGCAGGGACATGAATAGGTATATGCACATCAATGTTCATAGTGGCATTTTTTACTATTACCAAAAGTTGGAAGTCACCCAAATGTCCATCAGCAGGTGAATGGATAAGCAAATTGCAGTATATACATACAGTGGAATATGTCTCAGCTGTAAGAAGGAATACAGTATTAACACACTGATGAATCTTGAAGACCTTATGTTGAGTGAAGTAAGCCAGGTTCTGAAGGATAAATATTACATGACCTCAGTGATATGAATTAAATAAATTGAGCAGACTCAAAGAGCTAGAGTCTGGAACATTTGGTTTAGAGGAAACAGAAAGGAAGTAGAGGGTTGTGAGCCAATGCCCATATGGGCAAAATCTGCAATAAGGTGGAAGGCTTAGCTGTGGTGTGGATGGGCATGACAGTATTGCAGTGATGCTGTTGGGTTCAGCATGCTGTTCTGTGAGAGGGGTAGGGTGGGGGGGGGGGGTTGAGTTGGTTTATCCATTGAACTGGGGGAGGGTTGTAGGAAGGAGCAGGTGAACTCTGGGGATTTACAGGTCTGTGGATAAAACTACAACATTAGGAATGTTCTTTTGGCAAATATGGCAGGGGATGATTACTGGTGTAGGGTGTTGGATGGGAGGTGATATACAGGACAGGGCACACCTGGAGTAGGCTTCTGTGGAATATGTAAGTGTTCTTCTTGTCACAGTGTGTTATGTCAGTGGGTGGATACCCAAACAATAAACAGAAAAATATTGAACTCCCCATCTTGGGGAATCATGTTATATTCTCAAACGGAGGGCAAGGGTCTCTCAAGAACATAGGCAGTGCCTAATAAAAGAAAGACCAATATCTCAAGCCCTCAATATTATTGCAAGTAACTATGAGTCTTATTCTTCAAAAAGTGAGACTTAGTGGTTACCACAGGTTCTCAGGGGTGTGGGAGTGAAGAATAAAATAGATGGAACATAGGGCATTTTGGGGGACTGAAATTGTTCTGCATGATCTTGCAATAATGGATACAGGCCATTTTAAATTTCATCAAAATTTATAAAAGTTTAAGGTTCAAAACGTAAATCATAATGTAAACCATTGACCATGGTTAGTAGCAATACTTCAGTATTTGTACATCGATTGTAACAAATGTACCATCTGCATGCAAAATGTTATTAGGAGAGGCAGAAATGGGGAGGGCGTTGGGTATACAGGAATCCCCTGTATTCTCTATGTGCTTTTCTGTAATGTAAAGCTTCTTTGAAGATAAAATTTAAAAAAAAAGACACTGGGAGCATATATGGAATAAAATTTCACTGTACAGACAAGGCCTTGTCACAGTGATGAAAGACAATGTCTAAAAATAATGTTTTGTACATTATAAGTTATTTTTAAAACCTATCATTATTATTTAATTTTCTTATTGTTTTTATTTGGTTATTTTCTTGTCTTCATCTTTGGAGAGATTTTGGATCACAGAAGGGTCACTACTGTAGCAGGGGAGGATCATTGATGTGAGGGACTGTGATGGGGGAATGCAGGGAGGGGGATCATCTGGGGCATGCCTCTAAGGCATATGAATGTGTTCAAGTGTTCATGGGGCATTGTCACAGTTGGAAAGCCACCTAATAACCAAAAGAATATCAAATTCCCATCCTAGAGACTTCTGCTACATTCTCTAAAGGGATAGCAAGAATCCCCTGAGTACAGAGGCAGTGCCTAGTGAAGGAGCATAGACCATTGTGCTGGGCCCTTGATATTGATGTTTGTACTTATGAACCTTTTTTTTTTGAAATTAAAACTTAACCTAGTATTATATGTTGCCTAAGAGTACCTCCTGAGGACCTCCTTGTTGGTTAAATGTGGCCTATCTCTAAGCCAAAATCAGCATATAAACACATTACCTTCCCTCTGGCATGGGACATGACTCCCAGGGATGAGTCTCCCTGGCACCAAGGAATTTTTACCAAAGAGTAATTAGCAACACATCTAAAAAGACCTTGACCATAAGGGGGAAATGGTAAACACAAATGAGTTTTTATGGCTAAGAGATTTTACAGTGAATCAGAAGGTCATTTCAAAGGTTATGCTTATGCATGTCTCAGCAGGATTTCATTGACTGCCACAATAAATAGTACCTCAAATAGCAGGGCTCCTGAGGGTTCTAGAGACATCCAGACTCCATTGGCTGGGCAGACAGCTCAGGAATTTGGTGTCCTACCAGTGGGCCTTACCTTGTAATTTATGCTCCCCAGTGTGACAGAGTTGGACTCATTTGTGGTTCCCTACACATGACTCTTCTGCCCTTTCTATTTGAACTTACAGTTAGTACTATACTTGATAGTTATATATCCAAGAGCTTTAAATCTTTGGTCTGTTCATATGCCAATTGTGCCCTGAATCTCAGCAGTTATAACACCTACTCTCCAGTGTATTGGACTAACCCAGGACAACTAACAAGTGATGAAGATGGGCAATGTCCATCCTAAGGAACAGAGAGAGGCTGACACTGCAGGCAAAATAGTTCCATCTAACTGCCCCATGGGATCTAAGCCCCCTCTCAATTAGAGGCAGAGTGGGCATCACCATCCCCCCAAATCCTCAGGATTGGGGAATGAAAAAGGGACTAATGTAGAATTACTATTATTCTACTATAGACATTTTGTTATCCTAACAATGGAAGAAATTTTATCATTGATATAAAGGTAGTAGCCACCAGAGGATATAAGGGGAGGGAGAGTGAACAATAGGTATAATAAGGGGGAATTTTCAGAACATTGTAATTGTCCTGCATGATGTTGCAATGATGGATACAGGCCATTATATATTTTGTCATAAGTTACAAAGTTGCATGAGACAGTGTATAAACTATAATGCAAACTATAATTCATGGTTAGAGGCAATGCTTCAATATGTGTTCATCAATTTTAACAAATATACCACAATAATGAAGGATGCTGTTAATGTGGGAAAGTGTAAGAGGGGAAGGGAGAGGGACATAAAGGAATATCTTATATTTTTTTATGTAACATGTATGTAATCTAATGTTTCTTTAAAATAAATAAATCAAAATTATCAGAAAGAACAATATCCAAATGCTGAAATAAAGTGAAACATATTAACACAAATATGCATCCAGTTGATGGAATAATCGCATCAAAAGGAATTATTCCAATAAAAATTAACCTATCTTCATAATCATTAAAAAAAAAAAAAGAAACAAGGATTATCATTTTAAATTCTAGTTGGTTCAAACCTAGAAGCCTTAATTCTGTGTTTCTGTGTATGCAGACTGGGTTCTCATCCTGGCTTGCCCGTAAGAGTTTTTGGGGTCTTCAGATAGTTTCCTCATTTATAAAATATGAGGGGTTTGGGCCAGATGATCTCCCAGGTCCCTTCTAGTTGTGACTGATATTTTTTCCTGTGGCATCTTCTTTATATGGTAAATTTAATAAATTATGTTAATGTGTCAAAAAACAACCACCCACCTTCTACTCTCCTGCCTCTACTTTCAACTACCTACCATCAATGCCATGGTTCCCTATGTGTGTTTATGTGTGTGTGTAGCTGGGAGGAGTATGCTTTCTTTCTCACTTTTTTCCTCACAGTATCTAGTTTGTAATGTTGTTCAATTAATGACTGATTAAATGCTGTGGTCACCAATTTCCAAGAGGGCCGCCAATGATCCTCATCTGGTGTTCATGCCCTTATGTCATCTCTTCCTACAATGAGCTGGCCATATGGGAATAATAAAATACATCAGAAATTAAAGTGTGTGACTCTTAAAGTGAGACCATGAAAGGAATTGCAGCTTCAACCTTGGTCTGTTCAATAGCTCATTCTGAGGAAGCCAAGCCACCATGCTATCAGGCGACTCGAGCAGTCCCATGGAAAGCCCACATGGAAAGACACTGAGGCCTTCCAGTCAAGAGTCAGCACCAACCAGTATGCCTTCTTAACATCAGAAGGGCATTGCTGATATCCCTAAAAATCACATCATTCCCATGATTAGTTTATAACAATTGTTTATTGCCAGTTCTGCCTGAAGGCATAGCCTAGACTTTACTAAGAGGTAAGACAACTGGGTATAGAAGTATCCTAAATCAAGGAAAGAGAAATGAACTGGGTACAAGGTAAACAGGAAGCCATCTGCGAATGAATCAGTTAAGAATGAATTGCTAAAAGGTGATTGTGACACCCAGGAGATAATTCAGGACTTGATTTGAACAACTATCAACAATTGCACATAATCAGTTTTTAGAGTCAAGAGTCTAGGGAGAATTTCTCAGCCTCGGCTGTACTGACTTTGTTGAAAGTGTAGTAGCATCCCTGGCCTCTCCCCCCTAGACACCTGCAGCATCCACTTTCCCATTTGTAACAATTAAAAATGTCTTGAGATGTTGCCAAATATCCCCCGAGGGGCAATAATGTCCACAGTTGAAAAACACTGATATAAGTGAAGGGATATGTGGGGGAAGGAAGGGAGGAAGAGCCCCCCAATGTCCTTGCAAGGTTAACTTTCTTTAAAATTTTCTTTCATAGCAAAAGCAAAACTGGTATGTAAGCAGATGTGGTAGCAATAAAGCTTCCCAGGTCTTTAGTGGACTTATGGGGAAACTCCTTTCCTCAGAATTTGGCTTCAGCAGTTTCAAATTTTTATAATTCCAGTTACTGTCATACTGACTCTTGTACAGCTGTATAAACAAACTCAAGAACACTCTCAGCTACAGCTTCATTAGCAACTCTGCAGGCAAAATCCCTCTCATTTGGGGATGTTTTGTATTCAAAGCAATTGCAAAAGGAGTATGTACAGATTCTACTGCCTGCTTTAAATCTGCAGTTTCGTCTTTATTATTTGCACGGCCTATTCCTGCTGGCCAATTGTGCAATAAAATCTGCAGCTTAAGTTTGGTGTCTGTTTCTGTATAGTCACAGCTGCTATATCCCTCAATTCTGGGGCATAGTTCTATAGAACACTAGTTCTAATAGTGCTGGTGAATCAGTATAATATATATCTGACCCTGGTAAGAAGTTCAAGAATTCTGCATCTGAGCTCTCACAGTCTAAGCCATAAAAATGAAGGAGTATGCTAAGAGAAGGAGAAAAAAGTCATCCTTAGATTCAAATGTCTGTTCATTGGAGATCTGGCATTGTCATGGTCAGTTGCTGAATGCACGGTGATTACTAATTGGCTACCTTTACTCCAATTATTAAGAGTCCAATAATCACAGATATGGACAAATAAGATTGCAGTCCAAAACCTTAGGTAGCGCCTCGACTTGTTTGATTGCTTGCACTTTATCTTTTGGTATATTCTAAGATGCAAAACTTGAATTTAACTATCTCAAGACATAAAGTTCTTGCAGAAATTCTTAAAATATTGGTCGACTTCCAAGTCTTAGACTTGAATCAAGTCACCCCTGAAATAGCTCCAGCTATGGGTTCTGTGGTAACAAGCTTCTCAGAACAGTTAGGAGTAAAATTTTCAGAATCTGCTTGGAACTCAGAAATCTACTTTAGGTCTTTATGGCTTTTTCTCTTTTGCTCAGAAATGGGCATTATTATTCATGTTCAAAGTGCAGCACACTTTTACTGAGCATAGACAACATGCCAGGCTTTGTGCTAGGTGCTGAGGAATTAAAAGGAAAAAAAAAAAAGGCAGAGAGGAGAGGGAGAGAGGATGAGAGGGAGAGTGGGATGGAGGGAAAGAGAGGGAGAGAGAAAGAAACAGAGAAAGAAAAAGAAAGAGGAAAAGAAGGAAGGAAAAATGAAAAGAAGGAAGGGAAAAAAGAAAAAAAGAAAGGACTCCTGCCCCAGGAATCTAGTCTGGAAAGCATTATCTCTGTTGTAAGTGGGGTGGGAAGGAGGAGGGTTGAAATACATGGAAATAAAGAAGATAGATTCTTATAAATGCTTTGAAATCACTGAATAAAACCTCATATAGATTTAAAATCTTTTTATATAGAGTGAGATCCCCAGAGAAAGACTGTATGGTTGTTCTTCGCTTACATTAAAATGAGATATTGCTCCAGGATTCTGAATTTAGCAGCTGTTGGTATATGTGTCTCTTGCCATACTCATAAAGGTTTTTAATGTACAGTAACATAGCATGTAGATCACCCCTTCTATGGCTGGATGCATTATTTATGATCAGCTAACTTTGTACTATCTTCATCTGTGGAAGGTGCAGTAATTGGAGCTATCCATTTTTAGTTCTGGGAAAGAAGACTCTTTATTTTTCATAGTGCTATTTACCTTCCACCCTTTCTGCCAATGATTTGGATTTCTCAGCTCTAGCTCCTGTTTTTTTTTTTCCCAATGCACTCACAATTCACATCTGAAAAGATGCGTGTTCACAATGAATTAGCCTGAAAGCTCATCCTAGAACGCTGAGAGGTGAGCTGCTTTCCCACACCTTCAGGTGAATGGGGCAGAACTGAAAGGTCACAACGTCTGTACCTGAATTCAGTCATCTGTAAAGTGAAAATGATCATATTGCTGTTCATAAATTTGAACAAATGTGATTGGATGGAAGTTAAAATATCTGCCTGGCAGATGTAAGTGCACATGATAATTTTCCATACTCCACCTGGCCCTAGTGTCAGGAATCACTTTGGAGCCACAATATAAAATACCCCAGTCACAGAATCTGCTCTGAGAAATGGTTTGCATATTTACTGAGTTTACTGACACTCATTTCTAGGCAGTTTCTAAAGCTCCTCACTACAGAAAATAGAGAAATCTCTACAGTCAGGCTCCGCTTGCCCCCAGCTCTACTTTTTCCCATAAATGAAGCTATAGGTCTTCTCCAGGCATCTTGGATGGCACAAGTTGGACAGTCCAGAAGTTCACAGGAAGTGCTGTCTCTTGAGTGGAAGGAGGTTGCTTTTTTGGAATGAATCTCAGTGAAGGAGATAATGCTCTTATGTGAACCTAATTGTTAAAGGTTCAACTTGTTTCAAACACCTACGAAGGGGACTGCGTAACTACTCAAGACCTGAAGAGCTGCTTTGCATAGAGCCCAGGAGTCAGTCAGGTGAAATAATAAGTATAAAATGAACAATTTAAGGGCTGCATATAGGTGCAAATAATATACTGCTGGAGTAATTCATTCTAGTAGGGAAACTCAGGAGATATTTACAGAGGAATTAAGCATGTGAGCTGAGACTCTGAGAATAAGAGTACTCCAATAGAATAATTTCAGCTAATGCACTTGGGAAGAGGACACTGAGGGAAGGAAGGCATAAACAAACACCGAGCCACCAAAGCAAACGCCAGGTCTGGCCATTTAGACTCGGATTAGGGTTCCCATGGGGACAAAGTGATGAGGATGTAGAGGCTAAGTTTCCCTTCCAAGTTATTTGAAATTCATTATGCTAGCAATGATCTACTGCTTGATTTTTAGCAGGACATGATCTAAGCAAGATGCTCATCTTTTAATGGATACATCTGTCCTTATTACCAAAATGGGATGTGGCAAGAGAGCAAAGGCTTTTCAATTCCTAATGATGGATGAAAGTCTTCATTTGTGATACCTGATATTTTTACTGTCGTATTACTATTGAGAAAAGTATTTGTGACATTTGAGGTCAGACTTAGGGTTGGCTCATGCTGAAGCATAATCTCGGATATGTGTGAGAAATTCCATATGTTGAGTATAAGAGTTCACAGCTGCTCTAGGATTTTCAAACCCTGGAATTGCACACGCATGTCAAAACACCAACGCTTACTGCCTTCTCCCATCTGCAGGTCTTCACAAAAGACCAGTTTCTATTTTCTTAGAGAAAGAGGCTCTACCTGTTTATTCCATGCTTCCCCATATTTATATTGCCAGAGAAATTATCTTCAATCAGTACAGCGCATTAGGCTCTTTCATTTCCTCCTGATGTTTAGCATCTATGCTCCCAACGTCATTTGACAAATTAATATCGGTGTCGTCATTTTGCTTTTCTAAAGCGACGGCACATCAGCCAGGCTGGCTCCCACCCAACGGAGTTCTTCTTCTTTCCATCTCAAGTCTTTCCTCTTCCAAAAGCGCGAGGACAGTCGTCCCACCGCGTCATTCCCGCCACCCCCGCCTCTCCCACCCATTTGTAATCATCCCCGGAAACTTCTCCGTCTACTTCTCAACGCCCAGCCTCCGTTCAAGCTGTCCTCTACCCCAAACGAAAAGGTTGCTATCAGATAAGATATGGGGGTTTCCAGCCTGAGCCGATTTTCCCTGCGAAGTGTCCAGACATTTGCCAAACTCGGCAAACTTCCCGGAGTGCGCTGCCACCTCGGCCCTCAGAGGGACGCGTTCCTCCCGGGGCTCTCAAAGTTAGGAGCCCGGCCCCGCCCCCGGCCCCGCCCCCCGGCCCGCCCCCGGCCCCGGCCCCGCCCCCGGCCCGCGCGACCCTCTCCCGCCCTCACTGGGACCGAGTATCCCCGACCCCCGCCCCGCCCCAACTTAGCCCCGCCTCCCGGCTCGGTTTGCAGTCTCTCGCTCTCCCCGAGGCAGCGAGGCCCCGCCCCTGCCCCGCCCCGCGGCGGGCGTCGCGGAATCTCGCCCGCCCCTGGGCCGGGAGCCCCGCCCCTGGCCCCGCCCCTGCCCCGCCCCGCGGCGGGCGTCTCGGAATCTCGCCCGCCCCTGGGCCGGGAGCCCCGCCCCTGGCCCCGCCCCGCCCCCCGCCTCGCGTCGCAGTCTCTCGTTCTCCCTCGGGCCGCGCGGCCGGAGCTGCGCATCGAGAAGCGGCGACCGCGGCGGCATCGCGGCCTGGAGACCCCGGCGCTCGGCGGGACGCGCGCCTGCCGCTCGCGCATCTGCCTCCCGCGATCCGGGGCTGCTCCCGAGGAGCCGTCCGGCGCCCCCCGAAGGCGGTGCGGCGTGTCCGGGCAGCGCGGGGACAGAGCGCTGCTGAGGGGACGGGGCGCGGGGCCGCAGCCGGTTGGAGCGCCGGGGGGCGCCGTGCCGTGCAGTGCCGGGGGGCAGCCCTGCGGGCCCCGCGCCGGCCCCGCTCGCTTGGCAGAAGAGTTTTCTCGAACTCTCCGCTTCCCCCTCTGTGGGGGCCCGGCGCGGCGGTGAGACCCCCGTCGGGACCTGCTTCAGGTAAGCGGACTCGGCGAGACGGGGGCTCCCCAGACCGCAGCCACGGGTCAGGGGCGGGGGAGCGGAGGATGGTGGAGGCATGTTCGTGGGAAATGGAGAAAAAATGCAACAGGCGGGGCGGGTCTGGAAACTCCTGCGTTCACGTTCCGCGCAGTGAGGAGACTTGCTCAAGACCGAAACTTGGTTAGATTCTTCAGCCCCCAGACGGGCGCAGGCAGCAGCTGCGCCCTCAGTCTTGGTGTGCGCGCCCTCTGGTGGCGCCTGGTAAGGCTGCGCCGTGAGGCTACAGGTGAGGTGGGAGCGGGACTGCGTTTCCTCTGTCTCCCACGCCTGGTCGTGATTCCTCTTTTGAGAAAAATGCCTCGTCTCACTATCGCCCGTGACAAGGACACCTTTTGATCCCGTGAAAGCCAAACCTTCAACCGTAAATATATATATTTTTAAATCCTCTCCACTTTCCTGTTTTTATTCTGAGTCGTTTGTAAGGGAAATAACCAGAGTAATAGCAGGACTCATCTTTGTGTAACTGCATTTGAATCAAATCATTTTTAAATAATAAATGCAGGCCAGCCTTTGATACTGTCGGGAAAGTTATATCTTCTACTTGTCACCTGATGACATTCACGGAAATCCTAATACGTGCATGGGAAAAGTGTAGTGAGAACGAAAAGGAGCATCACTTTAACTAACCTAGATTGTATTTAATAACATTTTATTGTGATTCGGAAATTTCTATCGTGATCCTAGAATATTGAAGTTCCCAGTTTATATCTACACCTAGCATATCTGTAACCTCAGAGAATTTCTTTGTTTTGTTTTCCCCCAGAAAGGAGTGTCATGAAAAAGGAACAGAAAAGAGACGTCAGTTGGTGAAACGGGAGCTTTACTTCCCAGTCGATGGTTACTTCATGATGGGAAGAGGAGAAATATCTAGGTGGCTGAAGAGATTAGTTTTTTACAGTAGTACAGATGAAGATGGTAAAAGACAACATGAAAATGCCTCCATGGGTTGTAATAGCCTGATGAGTAAGCCAGAAAAAGACAGATTTGAAATGAGAGCAGGAATTTTTGTGTTTTGTAAACCAAGTAGGACTTTGAACACGTATTGAGGATGTTTTTCTCCCAAAAATGGAAGAAGAAAAAGTTCTCAAAGCAAGATATGTAAAATGTTGAGAGGAATAGCAACTGAGTCTACTCCAAGAATTCTAGTACTTCAACAACTTCTTTGGAGAAACACACAAATACATCATACTTTTGTTTGGCGAATTCATCACCAGTGATGGTTCTCAATTTAGGAATGACTCTTAATGTGGATTTTTTTAGTGCTTTTTTTCCTTCCTTTTTTACAACACATGATTCTACTCTTCATTTTAGATAAAATATGTATGTAAAGGAAGGAAATATTGAATCTATATTATGTCTGACTATCTATATATATTCTCTGTGTATTTTGGAAAAATTAGTGATTTTAACATTCCTTGAAGTTTTATTGGAATTAAAACCGTGACAGGGACACAGATATACAATGTAAGTTTTCTCTTTTTGGCACCTGCACTTGATTTGAGTGAGCCGAATGTCAGCTGGATTTCACAGTATATGTGATTTACTGTGTTTGTTTTATCAAGGCCTTAAATGTGTATTTTGTAATCACCATATGGGAAATGCATTGAACACTGTATTTGACATGTATGCTTAAGGAAAGAACTCCCTGATGGATCATGGCGTTAATGTTTACAGGACATTTCCTATTTTTAGCATTAGTGATGTTTGATTTCTCTACTTTTGAGGAATCTGTGAGCAATTACTCTGAATGGGCAGTTTTCACAGATGATATAGACCAGTTTAAGACACAGAAAGTGCAAGATTTCAGACTCAACCAAAAGCTGAAGAGAACTGTGCTTCGTCCAAGTTTATATTTTGATGCTGGAGAAATCCCAGCAATGAGACAGAAGTCTCGCACAAGCCATTTGCATCTTTTTAGAGCTATCAGAAGTGCAGTGACAGTTATGCTGTCCAACCCAACATACTACCTACCTCCACCCAAGCATGCTGATTTTGCTTCTAAGTGGAATGAAATTTATGGTAACAATCTGCCTCCTTTAGCATTGTACTGTTTGTTATGCCCAGAAGACAAAGTTGCCTTTGAATTTGTCCTTGAATATATGGACCGGATGGTTGGCTACAAAGACTGGCTAGTTGAGAATGCTCCAGGGGACGAGGTTCCAATTGGCCATTCCTTAACAGGTTTTGCCACTGCCTTTGACTTTTTATATAATTTATTAGATAATCATAGAAGACAAAAATACCTGGAAAAAATATGGGTTATTACTGAGGAAATGTATGAGTATTCCAAGGTCCGTTCATGGGGCAAACAACTTCTCCACAACCACCAGGCTACTAATATGATAGCATTACTCACTGGGGCCCTGGTGACTGGGCTAGATAAAGAGTCTAAAGCAAATATATGGAAACAGGTTGTGGTAGATGTGATGGAAAAGACGATGTTTCTATTGAATCATATTGTCGATGGTTCTTTGGACGAAGGTGTGGCCTATGGTAGCTATACAGCAAAGTCAGTCACACAGTATGTTTTCTTGGCCCAGCGTCATTTTAATATCAACAACTTGGATAATAACTGGTTAAAAACACACTTCTGGTTCTATTATGCCACTCTTTTACCAGGCTTCCAAAGAACAGTGGGTATAGCAGATTCCAATTATAATTGGTTTTATGGTCCAGAGAGCCAACTTGTTTTTTTGGATAAGTTCATCTTAAAGAGTGGAGCTGGAAATTGGTTAGCCCAGCAAATTCGAAAGCACCGACCTAAGGATGGACCTATGGTTCCCTCTACTGCCCAGAGGTGGAGTACACTTCACACTGAATACATCTGGTATGATCCCCATCTCACCCCCCAGCCTCCTGCTGAATATGGCACAGCAAAAATGCACACATTCCCTAATTGGGGTGTTGTCACTTATGGGGCTGGGTTGCCCAACACACAGACCAATACCTTTGTGTCTTTTAAATCTGGGAAGCTAGGGGGCCGAGCTGTGTATGACATAGTTCACTTTCAACCATACTCCTGGATTGATGGATGGAGAAGCTTTAACCCAGGCCATGAACATCCAGATCAGAACTCATTTACTTTTGCCCCCAATGGGCAAGTATTTGTTTCTGAAGCTCTCTATGGACCCAAGTTGAGCCACCTTAACAATGTGTTAGTGTTTGCTCCGTCACCCTCAAGCCAGTGTAATAAGCCCTGGGAAGGCCAGCTGGGAGAATGTGCACAGTGGCTCAAGTGGACTGGTGAGGAGGTTGGTGATGCAGCTGGGGAAATCATCACTGCCTCTCAACATGGGGACATGATGTTTGTGAGTGGGGAAGCAGTACCGGCTTATTCTTCAGCACTGAAACTGAAAAGTGTGTATCGATCTTTGCTTCTCTTAAATTCCCAAACTTTGCTCGTTGTTGATCACATTGAGAGGCAAGAAGATTCCCCAATAAATTCTGTCAGTGCCTTCTTTCATAATCTGGATATTGATTTTAAATACATCCCATATAAGTTTATGAACAGATATAATGGTGCCATGATGGATGTATGGGATGCTCACTACAAAATGTTCTGGTTTGATCATCGTGGCAATAGTCCCATGGCTAGTATCCAGGAAGCAGAGCAAGCTGCTGAATTTAAGAAACGGTGGACTCAATTTGTTAATGTTACATTTCAGATGGAATCCACAATTACAAGAATTGCATATGTCTTTTATGGGCCATATGTCAATGTCTCCAGCTGCAGATTTATTGATAATTCCAAGTCTGGACTTCAGATTTCTCTCAGTGTCAATAATACTGAATATGTTGTTTCCATTGTAACTGACTATCATAATCTGAAGACAAGGTTCAACTACCTGGGATTTGGTGGCTATGCCAGTTTGGCTGATCAAAGCCAAGTAACTCGATTTGGCTTGGGCACTCAAGCAATAGTAAACCCTCTAAGACGTGATATAGTTATTTTCCCCTTTGGATTTAAATTTAATGTAGCAGTTGGGTTAATTTTGTGCATTAGTTTGGTGATTTTAGCTTTTCAGTGGCATTTTTATCTTTCTTTTAGAAAGTTGATGCGATGGATATTAATCCTTGTTATTGCCCTGTGGTTTATTGAGCTGCTGGATGTGTGGAGCACTTGCACTCAACCCATCTGTGCAAAATGGACACTGAAAGAGGCCAAGGCAAGCAAGAAAGCTTTGTCTTCCTTGGGGCACCACGTTGATCTTCCCGATGTTGTTATTACCTCACTTCCTGGTTCAGGAGCCGAAATTCTCAAACAACTCTTTTTCAACAGTAGTGATTTTCTCTACATCAGGGTTCCCACAGCTTACATTGGAATCCCTGAAACTGAATTTGAAATCAACTCGTTTGTAGATGCCTGTGAATGGAAGGTGTCAGATATACGCAGTGGGCATTTTCGTTTACTCCAAGGCTGGTTACAGTCCTTAGTCCATGACACAAAACTGCATTTGCAAAACATCCATCTACATGAACCCAGTAGGGGTAAACTGGCCCAATATTTTACAGCAAATAAGGACAAAAAAAGGAAGTTAAGAAGGAGAGAGTCCTTGCCAGAACAAAGAAGTAGAACGAAAGGCGCCTTTGATAGAGATGCTGAGTACGTTAGGGCTCTGAGGAGACACTTGGTCTATTACCCAAGCGCACGGCCTGTGCTCAGTTTAAGCAGTGGGAGCTGGACACTGAAGCTTCATTTTTTTCAAGAAGTTTTAGGTGCTTCAATGAGGGCATTGTATGTAGTAAGGGACCCTCGGGCATGGATTTATTCGATGCTGTACAGTAGTAAACCAAGTCTTTACTCCTTGAAGAATGTGCCAGGGCACTTAGGGAAATTGTTTAAAATAGAGGAAGGAAAAGGCAAATGTAACTTAAATTCAGGCTATGCTTTTGAGTATGAATCACTGAGGAAAGAATTATCAGAATCACAATCAAACGCAGTCTCACTGTTGTCTCATTTGTGGCTGGCGAACACAGCAGCAGCCTTGAGAATAAATACAGATTTGCTGCCTACCAGCTACCAGCTGGTCAGGTTTGAAGATATTGTGCATTTTCCTCAGAAAACCACTGAAAGGATTTTTGCCTTTCTTGGAATTCCTTTGTCTCCTGCTAGTTTAAACCAAATATTGTTTGCTACTTCCACAAACCTTTTTTACCTTCCCTATGAAGGGGAAATATCTCCAACCAATATTAATGTTTGGAAACAAAATTTGCCTAGGGATGAAATTAAACTGATTGAAAGCATCTGTTGGACACTTATGGATCGTCTAGGATATCCAAAGTTTATGGACTAAATGCTGCAGGTCAGCAGAAATTTGCACTAATGCTTTCCAGCCTAATTTGTGGATACGAATTAGAAGAGTGTGTTTATTCTTGTACAATGTGTGCGTGTGTGTGTGTGCAGTGTGTTACTTGCACAAAGAGATTGTTTTTAAAAATAGGCTCCCTGTTTGGCTTAGCAGGATTCATTTTTGCATCAACACTTTCCTTACCTTTTTGTTCTGAAACTTTTTCTGCTAAATGTTTCTGCTACAAAGGTGTAGATGAAGTTATATCATGGGGTCAGGGGAGTTGGGAAGATTTTAAAGGCTTGTGTGTCTCTCCGTCATCTGTAACTGTGCTAATCTATCTTGGGATCTCACATACTGCTAAAGGCCATGCAATTGTTGCTTTACCCAAGTATCTCTTGCTTTCAGGATGAACTACAAAAGAGTCTTAACTTTTTTTTCAAGGTCTTGTAACACATTTATCTTGCACTCACAAAAATCCTTTTACTGTGTATAATGTGTGGTGATATCACTGGGGAAATGGTGAAAGCTTCTGTCAACGTTACAGATTCTTTTGGGAAATACAGTTGGAAATACAGAAAGATTGTGTTTTTTGAAATCAGAAAAATTGACCTGAAAAGCCTCCTTAAAGTTTTTTACTTAGAAATAATAAGTAAGGCTTTGAACAGTTTGGGTATCAAGGGCTGGTAGTTTTTTTTTTTCTTTTAGAATTGTACTTGTCTGTTTAAAAGTCTACTTGCTTTGCTTCCCTGGAGCCACAGATGTTTGTCATCACAACACTCCCACTGTCACTGTCAAGCAAAACAATCAGCAGTTACTAATTGCTAAACTCCCAATATATTTGTGGGGATTTTTCTTCCTGATTACTAATTTTCCATTAAGACCTGTCATAGATTTAGATTTAAATTTCTTTTTGTGGACTCATCACTGTATGGCTCAAAGAAAGCAGGCCACTGCTGGCAGTATTTTTTTAGACTGAAAACAGAGTTGGAAAACTGCCTGACTTATCTTACATCCTTTTGAATGAGTTTACAGACTGCCAGTGTCTGCAAAAGTTGAAGGCAAAAGGGAGATGATGTCAGAGGCATCTGTTTCTTTTACCATCTGCATCTTATTATAAATGTAGTTGTCATAAAGTGTGGTTCATTTTATTTGGGTAGGCTCTGAAATCAGAATGCTATGTATGCCATTATGAGCCAGTGGACTAATTCCAATGTATTAGTTGAAAACTATTAGGTAGTGTCAAGACTTGATGAAAATTGCTGTACAGATTGCAGTCTCCTTCCTGATGTTTCATACTGTAGTTCCCCAAGCTCTAACACTTGGGGAGTCTGTCATTCTGACCTAGATAAAAGTGGTTCTTTCTCAGTAGTTTGTTATTATGTCAAACTGTGCCTCCAGAGTGATAAAGCTGTGGATATGTTACATTCCAGCTAAACCTGACTATGCTGTCATTTTTCTTCCCTTATAATATGCCTGGAACTCCCCTCACACCATCTACTCCCTTTAGCTCTCACCACTTTCAGTCTGTAATGTCAAAATGAATGAAAATCATATTTTAATTATATAGGTTGAGAAGGCACTGAAGACCTGAATCTATGCTATTATTCTTAAGACTTTGTTCTATCTCAAGGTTATCAACAAGCATATACAATTGCTACATGGATGAAAACACTGTTTCTATTATCTGCCGAGTCTCAGTGTTTGCTTTCAATTCCCAGGATGTATGATCTTGAATCTGAATAAATAAAGACACTCTCAGAGTTGGCAGCAGTCTTAGGTCTTACAAAGGTAAGAATTACATGTGTGCAGGCAACAAAGGAGAAAGCAGAAGCTACTACCACTGCATTTGTTATAGTGTTCTACAGGAACATCAGCTGTCGATAGAAGAGAGCCAGGTTGGGTATGTGAGGGGATAGGGGAGAAGAAATGAGTGTGGGTGGAATGGAGAATAATTCTGAGAATGTATAAGACAAGTAAAACATGGTAGACACAGAAAGGTGCATGCCTACCAAAGTCATGTCCAGAGTGTATCCTAACTTTAAATCCCACGTAGTAGTGCAGTTTCCCTGTTTTCATACCCACATTACTCTTGCTACAAGGGAAAATTTCAGATGTGCCCACTCTCCCCTCTTTGTCCATTGACTCAGATCATCCAAAGTCCTGGACTTTCAGGGTGTTAACCGTAGGAAAATTCTAGTAGCCTCTATACTTTTGTTCTTTCAACATCTTGAAAATAAAGGAGGGATTGTCACAGATATCTGACATTTCCGGTCTGTAAGACCAATACATTTCTTTAGCTTTCCCAAACTTATGTCCAATTGCGGTAAAAACCTTTTGTTAAAATAATAGCAATTCTTGAAATTTTGAAAGAAGGTTAATTTTACTGACTAAAGTAGCATCTAGTTATCAAAACTTTCAATGAATGCAAATACACTCACTTAGGGTTAACTAGAAGAGCCATATTAAGAATTGACTTTGCTGAAATGAAAACTCCAGTGAAGATAAAAAGTTAGAGATTTCTTATAAAATCTATTAAGAAGGAAGCTAAATAGATGAATAGGCTTTAATTTATGAAAACTTAAACAGTCACATTTTTTAACACTCTACAGTTAGATAACATGAGAATGTATATGATAGGATTGGACTGCAAAATTTTAAATGCTTGATTGACTTTCTTTTTAGACAAAATTGAGGAATTGGATAGGGTTCCCAGGAATGGCAAAGGAACTGCCATAACACACTCTGCAAATACATTCAAAGAGGAATTTATCCCCCACACTACCACCAACACCAGCATATCTTAAAAACTCACCTTTTGTAGAAATGCCACCCTTCCTCTGCCACTTACTTTCTACACTTTTTAAATTAGTTAATAGATCACAAAGAACATTACATTATAAAACATGAAGAACATAAGAGGTTCCCATATAACCCATCCTGTCCCCCCACCCCATCATTTTTGTAAATTGTATTTTTTTTGAAGATACATCACAAAAAACTGTTACATTAAAAAAAAATATGAGGTTTCCGTATACCCCCACCCCCACCCCACTCCTCCCACACCAACCACCTCCTCCATCATTGTGGCAAACTCCTCACACTCAGTGAACACATTTTGGGGCACTGCTGCATCACATGGATAATAGTTTACCCTGTAGTTCACACTCTCCCCCAGTACATTCAGTGGGTCATGACAGGATATATAAAGTACAGCATCTGACCCTGCGATATCATTTAGGACAACTCTTAAGTCCCCCAAATGCCCCCACAGCACGTCTCTTCTTCCTTCTCCCTGTCCTCAGCAACTACTGTGGCCACTTTCTCCACCTAAATGCTACAATTTCTTCTATTACTAGTCACAACAGTTTTATAGTAGAATATCACTAAGTCCACTCTAATCCATATTTTGTTCCTCCATTCTGTGGACCCTGGGATGATGATTGATTGGCATCGTCATTCCCTAGCGATTTGGATACATTGTCAAAGCTCAACCATTCTTCATAGAAAATACATCACATTCGTTTATGAGTAAGTTAGTAAACATTTAATTATAATTTTAAGATTGCTATATTTGACTTGATTCTGATCATAACTAGAAAATATTCACTGTCTAAATTTAGGAGAAAATATAAATAAAAGGCAATATGTTGCAGCAACAGTTAAGAAATAAGGACACTTAGGATTCTAAGATATATCAAGAAATGTAATACATGCAACATTTACTGCTTATTTAAATATTGACCAAATTATGTATGCTATATAAGTTAATATGTCTAAAAATAGCTGCTGAGGAAATTTTCTTTTAGTAAGTGACAAGTAGCATTATTTCAGTTAATTTGGGCAGGAAAAATTCCCAAATGATTTATTAAGACATAAATGTTTGGATTTTTGTACAAAGGATGATAGGAAATTCAAACAATAGATTCTAACATTCTTTAAGTAATTGTAGAGAGCTGGCTAATGTATTTAGTCCCAGTAACAAATACATATATATGAAATTGGTTCTCCTTACAAAGATAGATTCAGACCCAAAGCATAGGTCTTTTTGTTTAGTTTTGTTTCTTTACACTTTATCCAGTTATGCAGCAAAGGAACACAGAGCAGAGATCATAAACAACTTTATTGGCTCTGTACATGTAGCCAGACTCCTCTATTACTTAAAATGGTAAGTAAATAAAAAGAAGCTAAAAGCAACTTGGTTATGTTTGGGATGATTTTTTCACACACCTGTTCCTTAGGTCTTTGAGTGATGGTGTTACACGTTTGTATAGCTCTGAGAAGGCAGAAGTTGGGAAATGCAGGACAAGCTGAATACTGACACCCTGTCTGACAATTTCAGTCACTAACCTTGCACTCCCTGTTGATGAAGGAGTCTGGTCTCAGCTTCCCCATCTCTCTGCCAAGTCCTGTCTCTGACCTGGATTCAGTCCATTTTAGTCTTCTCAGTGCATCACTCTGACGTTATAAATGTCATGGATGTCCCCATATTCTATATGGGGCTCTGCATCTTCCCTCTTGCCACTGGTAAAGTCATGCAGGCTGGATATCGCTAGGAAAAAAGAAACTTCTTACAGGTTCTTGAGACACAATATAGGTGGTGTAGGGGTTAGAACAATTTTTAAAGAGAAGAGTCTAGCAAGAATTAATCACTTAGCAGATATAATAAACTGCACTTAAAGTTTATATATATCTCACCAAAGTCTTCACAACATCACTCCCCCCCTCATACATGTATGTATCTATATACATGGAATATATGTATTCCTATGTACATATGTATATGCATGTATATGTATTCTTATGTATATGTAAGGAATATGTTCTTAAAGAATTTTGAGTATATTTGTAATTTATCCATCCACCCTATCATTCAGCACAGTTCTTGAGTATGTACTGTACAGACTGACTAGAACAAGGGAAGAACACAAAAATCAGTTGACCATGATCCAGTCCTATGATAAACTGGCAGTCTCTCTAGAGATTTCAAGACTAGTAGAAACTCATCAAAAAGAGAAAGAGAGTAGGGGCATATACACCCAAAGGAAAGAAGTGAAAACATCCGTTCTGTAGTAGAAATGGTTTAGTTATTTATTTCCAAAATAGAGTGATTGTGAGGAAAGGGAGTGGGTTATCTAGTTAAATATTATTTGGGTAAATTTTGATAGACATCATCTAGTTTTTCTTAATTATGTTTTGACTGTATAATTGTTCTAAATAGGGTTATCGTCATAGTACATCCTGTCAATAAGTAGACGTTCAAAAGAGATTCAGGGTGCAAATAAAAGCTCAAACATTTGCGCTCTTCCCATTCCCACTCACTCAACTACTTTGACACATTTATTAAACTCATCGATAAGGGAATATGCAGGCATCCCCTGAAGAGAGAAGGATGCTTGAGTGTGATTTGATGGGTGTGCATGCAGATTATTGCTAACAATAGCAATATGAGGAATAGGTCAATGTATGTGATCCAGGATCCAGCTGGCTAAAGCCAAAACATCTTTCCACCACCAGGTAACTCCAGATCACAGTACTAGTACAGATCTCAATTTTGGGATGCACTCATGAATAAAACGCACACACATGGACCCTACCTTCAAGGAATTTATAGTCCAGCAGGGACTGTGAGGAAACATGGTCATTTTCTGCTTTTCAAAAATAGCACGAAGAGCCTACAGAAAGCAGAACTAAAGGTGCCTGCTAATTCTGTAAATAAGTCAACCACATGTATTCAAATAGAATTCTTTTTAGGAAAAATAGAGCAATCTGTTCTTTTCCCCACTGTTTTAGTTTACCAGACTGCTGTAAATACCATACAATGGATTGACGTAAAAAATGGGAATTTATTGGCTCATGGTTTTGAGGCTAGAATTCCAAAACTGAGGCCTCAAGTAAGGCCATGCTTCCTCTTGAAAGCCTGTTAACATTCTGGTGCTGATTGTGGAAGACTCTTGGCTGTATACCTTCCTCTTATCACTTGACCATGTCCTTTCTCTTCTGGAATGTGTTGACTTACAGCTTCTGGTTCTTCCCTATGGCAAATTCTCAAGTCTAGCTAATTTTCTTCCACTTATAAAGGACTTCGTTAATCTGGATTAAGTCCATCCTTATTTAGCCGGGCCCACCTTTACTAAAAATAACATCTTCAAGGTATCCTTTTTAAAATAGGTTCACATTCACAGGATGAGGATTATGATTAAAAACATGTCTAAAGTGGGATACATAATTCAATCTACCAGACCCACCCTGCTAATAATGCCAAAATAAATGTTCTGAACCTAAATCTGAATGCAGAAAATAAAGTGTACCAGAGTTACTATTCCTGTCATAATCATGCTAATTTTTTATAAAATATTTAAAAGGCTCTTTGAAATTTTGGTGTAGATAAAACCTGGATACAAAAGAAACAAATTATAATCTGAGCATATCTGTTTCATAGTGCATTGCATTGACCTTTCTATTTTATGTACCATTAAACTATATATTGTTGTGATGCTCTTGAAATAAAATGACATTTTCTCTCAAGTATGATAACACTGATGTTGAATTCTAAAGATTTCAGATGTCTTTGATATTTGAAGTTCTCCAGTACGTTTTCTTCCTATTTCTAAACTTGGGATACACACACACACACACACACACACACATACATATATTAATTGATTATGTTATAAAGAAGGGAACATAGCAATGCCATCTGTGATGCTCTTCTTACCTCTTTGTGAAGTCAGTTCAGCTTCCATTGCTGTCACTTTCCTCATGGTGCTAAGTGAGTAATATAAATCCTCTAATCCCTGCATTAAATCTGGTATCCCTGTATGGGCAGTGCATAAGACACTTCTCCCATAATTGTTGCATGTCTCAAATAACAGTCTAAATTACTGTACTACACTGCAAGATTATTGCCCAATTATTATTATTTATTTGTTTTAATTATGTATTTATTTTTCTACATTATTCCAAAAGATTAATTTTGTTGTAGACTTCCTTAAATTATATAGAACTTTTAAATAAATATGGCTTTTAAATGTTGAGCCATTTAAATTTAGTGCCTATTTTAATGTTTTACAGAACATTGAAGGCGATTTATTCATATGCATGAGAATTTATAATAAATAATTTGCTTTCATAATATACTCATGAAAAGCTAAATGCACATAAAGAATGCACTTAATAAAGTTAACCCCATGCAAACAAAATATTAATAGATGGTTTTTCTTGTTCATGTTCAAATAATAACATGAGCACGCTGACTGATTTGATACTAACTACAGCACAGAACAGTTGCTTTATGTGCACCAACAAACATGCTTTTTTTTGGTCTAGAATTACCAAAAAAACTAAAATATAAACATTGAATCATTTCTCTTTTCTTCAACATTAACTATAAATTAGTCTTTCTGGGTTAGCTTTCCTTGGACACATGTAGAAAAGACACATGCTTGTATACACAAACACTTGGCAAAATTCCACTGCAGTAAGAGACTCAGTTTTCACTCTATAATGAACAGACTGTGTACTGTTGGATATTTCACAAACCTTGTTTGTACCTTTCCCCCATTTTCTTGCTTATTTTGATGGGGAATGTTTCCATTGAAAAAGATCATGTTCACAACAGTTTTGTAAGAAATGAGCTTTGAGTTAAACAGAGCTGAATACAGTTTACCATTCTGTATCTACCAACCATAGGGTTTTAGGCAGCAAATGTCTTATTTATGCAGTCTCCATGTTCCCACCTGTAAAACTCCCCAAACTCCTTCAGAGTTGATGCAAGGATAAAATAAAATGACCTGTGAAAATTAATAATAGTAGTTATTTCCTTTGTATGACAATCTCTAATTGATGGTACAGAGAGGAAGAGAGGAAAAATGCGTGAACAGTAGAGATAGATTGATTTTGATTCTTTTATTGTATATACCCAATAAGAAGAAAGCTCATATATAAGGTGATGGGATGCACCATTTTCCCATAAAAGATACTACACCCTTTCAGATAATCTGAGCATATAAAGTGAAGGTAAATGAATCGAATAATCAAACATCTATTTTAATAATTACTTTGTCAATCTAGTTGCACAAACATAAGATCAAAATTATACAATATATTAATTCATAAATGCTGTTTTTTTCATGTCCATATTTCAACAAAATCTTATTCTGACCATTCATTTACATCTTCAACTTTGATGACTATCATTTAACTTCGGAGTTTTATTAAGATAAGGAAATTTTTCTATTTATATATGATGTTACCAATTGAAATTTTATTCCATGTCACAGATGTCATTTGCATAACATTTATCATGAATGCAAGATGGGGCTTATTGAATGCTTTTGCTGTATCTGTTGAGATAGTTGTATATTTCCTTGCCTTTATCTGTTGATGTTGTATATTATATGAAAATACTTTTCTTTTCAAATTATACCAAACTTGGCTTGCTACGATAAAACCAACCTGGATATGACTTGTTATATTTGTATGTCTTGCTGTTGCTAAATTCAGTTGGTTAATAATTAGGATGTTTACATCAATATTTGTAATTGTGATTTATCTGTAATTTTCTTTTCTCTTACTGTACTTGTCTAATTTTTAAGGCAAGATTATGCTTGTCACATTAAATAAGTTGAGGGTGTTATATTTTTATATTCTGTCAGAGTTTGTGTAAGATTAAAATGATATATTTTGTCATTATAATAGTGTTTGTTAGAACTCATATGTAAAACCATCTGGCTGTTGTTTTTTTTCGGGAAGTTTTTTTTTTACAACATATACAATTTTATTTGATAGCTATATAACATTTAGTTCTTTGATTTCTTTTTTGAGTCTTTTTTGGCAAGTTATTTTTTTAAGAATGTGTGTTTTTCTTTTACTTTTTCACATTTATTGACCTAAATTAGCTCAAAATATGTCCTGCTGGATATCTCCTTATCCCCATACCCATTATGCTTCCCTAAAAAATGAGGATTTGTGCCTTGTTTCTTTGTGTTCCTTAATTAAGAGGTTTGTGTTTTACATAAATCTTTACAAAGAAAACTTGTAGCTTTTTTGTTGCTACACATTATATGTTTACTTGCTATTGCACTAACTTTTAGCTCCTGATCTTACATATTTCCTTCTTTCTATTTTATTTTTGCTTAATTGGCTGTTGTTTTTTCTAATGTCTTTAATTATTATAGATATGTGTCTCCTTTTTTGTCAATATTCTGCACTCAAAAAAAATACCAGGAACAATATCAATTTATTGCTTGTTATGGTGAAGGCCTCTTTAAGGAAGCAGGGTTTGCTCTGGATTAGCAACTGTTAAGAAGCAGGGGTAATTCTATGGATGGAGGATGTCATAATTCTTATAAAGAAGGATGGAAGACTAGAAAGAGGCTAACATTGTATTTGGTAAAAAAGCAAAATCAAACAAATAAACCAGCACTCACATTAACTGGGAAAGGGAGATTTATGAAATTTTGTGGTTTGGTAAATATTTATGTTTTGTCTGCATTCAGGCATAATCACGCAGTAGCCTTGTTTGTGTCTTGATTCATCGTGGTTAGAATGACCTTGAAATGTAAAATTATTTATGTTCAACAGGAGGACTCTATGACCTGGTCAATGGTGACAGACCAGGTCCTTGATCTCAGAGCTGCTTTCTTTCTCATTTTTAAACTTTTATTCTTTTTTAAATATGTACATTAAAGGCTACTAATTTACCTTTATTGCTTGTATTTACCATATTGCTTGTATTCATGCATTTTAATATGCGGTTTTTCTGTTATCCTTTATAAGTATTTTCTGAGTTCCAATGTGATTTCTTACATGACCACAAGTTATTAATTAATACATTTATAGGGTTTCTCTAGTTATCTTTTTTACTGTTTTAAACTTCAGTGCATTGTAGTCAGAACCTGTAGTCCATATGGCACCAGTTCTGTGAAATGTAAGCCTCTCAGCCTGGGTCTAGACTGGTATCTGATAAACTTTTATAAATGCTCCTTGTGTGCTGTGAAAGAATAGACATTCCCATTGTTGGTGAAATGTTCTAAAAATGTCCGCTGGATATAATAACAAATTTATTATTCAAAACATTTTATCTTTAAGAGACTTTTCTAATCTTTTGATTAATATGAATGGCATATTTTATTGGGTGCATGTGTATATTTTAGGTGCATGCAAACTAAGATTTGTTGTATATTTTCGTGTATGTGACTTGAACCTTTATGAAGTAATCCTCTTTTATCTAGTATTTATTTTGGCTTAAAGAATTTTTTTTTTTATGTTATTAGATTAATACAAACTTCCCCTTGTTTAGTATTTGCCTAGTATGTACTTTTCTATTTTGATATTTCCAACCTCTCTGTGGCCTTATGTTTTTGGAGTGTTTCTTGTAAAAATAATATAGCTGGATTTTTATGTCTACTCTAAGAATCTTTGTCTTTTAACTAGAGTATTTACTTATATTCATTTGTGATTATTTATATGCTTGGATTTATTTCTAGTAATGCTTTTCTGTTTGTACCTCCCTCTAGAGATTCTGTTTTTCATTGGCCTGGGGTGTCCCCAGGTATCTGCATTTTTAAAATGCTCCCCCTCCAGGCGATTCCATTGTGCAGGCTGGATTGAGAACCATGCATTAGGCAGGTAATATTTCAGTTAATTATGTGAAGTTCTCTTTCTCCTCTTACTTTACTTAGCTCTTTATCCCTAAGGGGTCTCTACTTTAATAGCTACAGCATTCACGCCCTCCTCTGTGCAACTGCCAGTTCTCTCTTCTGCTCTATGAGTAAACTCTGTCTCTCCTTCACAGATTTGCACCAATCTTTGTCTTTGTCTTATTCTCCTCCTCATTTTCAACCCCTTTTTAGAGTGATTTTCTTTCCTCTCATTATAGTGTAGAAGATGATAGAGATTAGAAAATTTCATTTTTTCTAATTAAAAATAAATGTATATTCTTAAAGAAAGTTTTGGAAATACAGAAAAAGCTGGAAAAATAAGGACATAAAAAGCAACAAAACCCTTCTCTCAGAAATAACTACTATTTTGCTGAGTGTCCTTTCACTTTCTGGTTTATAAAGATACATAAGTAGATAAAGTGATTTGAATTGGGATCAAATTATAATCTACTTTTCAGTTAGCAGTATACGATAAATGTAGATTTTAGTACTATTAAATGTAACTACAACTATTGGGCTAATTGGTAATTGTTTTAGATATATTTCAAGTCTATTCTTCACTTTAACTCTCTAAAATAGTTATCATTATGATCCCCAATTTAATAAATAGAGGATAAGACATATCATATAATACGCTCTTACCCTACTTCCTCCAAATATCCTAAAACGTATTTCAGAAAGATTAATGGCAATTCAGCAATAAAAATAATAATGAATGTAAATACAGATATTTCAAAAGTACTATGAAGAAGTAATTGTTTATATATTGTTGAGGTTAAAGAATGCAGAACTAACTAAGCATTATACCAAAGACAAGAAACACAGAAGAAAAGGTTGAAAGATTTGCATATATGATTTTTTAATATTCTCTACATCCAAACAGAGCAAAACAAAAGCAATAACAGCCTTAAAGAAGAGCACCAAATTGGAAAAAATAATTTAACTATAAACAGGTAAAGACTTAATAGCTTAATGTAGGCAAAACAATTTTACACATCTGTATTTTAAAAAACAAATCTTCCAACTGAAACAGAGGGAAAAATTGAAAGTGATAAAACATAAAAAAAAAAGATCTTTTTTGCCAATTTTAAGTACAAATTCTGTTACTTTTATAATTCAGATCTAAAATGCCGTTTTATTTCTTACTTGAATTCTATTTCCCACCCCAATGGCTAAATAAATGAAGAGAAAAAGAAATACAAAAGAAAAAAAAAGAAAAAGTCTAAATCTCTGGGGGTTTAATTGAAAGGTTTCAGAACTACTTCCAGGCATTAAATGAAGAAAGAACTATAATCCCTTCTACTACTTCTCACTAGTATAAAGTGTCTCCATAGGCACCTGGTCCTGCCAACTCCACAAATGACATTTATCTAGGGAGACCAGAATTCTGTGTTTATCCTGTTTCTGCCCAGTTCATTTTAGTTCACATTTTTTTTGCTTCATTTTACTCTCTAAATACAACTCACTGGGCCATCATTGTTCCTAGGTCTAGAAGGGCTGCCTTTTAGGTACTATGCAGAAATCAACCATCTCCCTGAAAAACCATTAGGCACTTCTGTCCATCCTTAATTACCAGCCTAAATCTCCCCCTCAAGGTAATTTTATTTCAGGTACTTTCTTGTCCTTTCCTGCACACGTGATTGTTTTGGGAGTCATGCTGAACCAAACTTTCCAGGTCTCTTCAAATTTTGGTTACAGGTCACTTCACTTTTAAAAAATGTCTAGGCTCCTTCAGTAAAGAGACCAGCTAGTCTTGACTAGCTTTATACCCCAGGCCAAAGTTAGGAGCCTTACTTTTCTCAACCCACAAAAGAGCCCTTCTCTCAAGCCAATAATAGCGCCAGTTTATGGCAAAACTAAGGTTGTGCCACAATTGTTTCTTCGTTTGGAGGGTGGAGGAACAGTAGATAGAACTTCTTCCTACATAAGGTACAATTTAGAAAGTCAAACAAAAGTCACAAATGATCAATAATTATTAACATGGTCAATCTCATTATTAATTACAAAAATTAAAATTAAATCAGAACCATTATTGCATCTTAGTTTATAACCAGTAAAAGGAATACTCATTTTGGTAGATGTAGCCAAAGTAAATTGTTGTTTATTGCTTTGGTAAAATAAATGTTTATCCATTATTAAAAACAAGTTGTTGTTTGCAGAATATTAAAAAGTCCCATCCCCACCCACAGACAAGCCTGCCTTTTGGTCTAGAATATCCTTTTACAAGAACCTTATCTCAAAGGAAAATTTTTCAAAAAGATATATAGAGAGATGGTCATTAAACATTATTTATAGAAACAAAACATTTAAAACTCCCTAAAGGTGCAATAAAACCATCAATAAAGGGGTGTATTTGCTAATTAGAAAATCCCCGTGACAAATTATCTTTTGTAAATTCATTGCATAATTGAATTATAAAATGATCTCATTTTTATATTGGGTGAAACCCGTACTTACATGCTATATATGATAGTAAATTACGTCAAGTATTAATAGTGGTTACCTCTGGATGTTGAAATGTCAGGACGGTGATTTCTTTTACTTTTTTCTTTTAATAATAGAAGAAAAATAAATAAAAATTCAAAAACATCAATAAGGTTTCCTCAAAAGAATTCAATATAAAATTCAGAAAAGGAATTTAAACAGCTAATAAGTGAATGAATCTCCAAAAAAAAAAAAAAAAGAAAAAAGCCAACTTGAAATGAGCTTTTTGCTAAAAAATAGTAAATTTCCTATATGAAAAATAGGGCTTTAAACACTACTACTGTTCACAGATCTTTCATGAATAATAAATAGCGATAAATATTAAAAGCTTAAAAATGTAAACAGCTTTTCATTTAGCATTTCCAGGTCAAATTAAGATCCAAATATTCTATTCTATTAATTTAATTTACAAACTTATTTCAGATGAAATGACTTAGACCTTAGAGGATTAGACTTACTTTTGTGGTTTCTGTTTATAATAGAAATGAAACATATTTCATTTCTTCCTTCTTTTCCACTATTCCATTTTCCTCCTTTCCTTTCTTCCATGACCATTTATTAAGTGATGATTTTAAATTAAATATGAATTAAATTATTAGTAACGGTAGGGATCCAGGTTGTTCTAAGAAAGAGCTATCTATATGAAATGGTCAAAAGATGTTTAAATTGGTCTTCGCTAGCCACCCACAGAAATTGATAAAAAAATTAGACTCAACATCAATCTTATAAAAGGAACTTTTTTTTAAGGTATTGTGAATGAAAAAGGAAGTAGTTATTTCATATCAGAGAGGTCATGTATTTGTCCTTCAATGCCTTTCTTGCTTTACTCAACATGAAGTCCTCAAGATTCATCTATGTTATCCCATGTGCTTGTACTGTATTCCTTCTTAATGCTGAGTAGTATTACATTGTATGCATATACCACATTTTGTTTATCCATTCATCTGTTGATGGGCATTTGGGCTAATTCCAACTTTTGGCAATAGTGAATAATGCCACTATGAACATTGGCGGACATTATATATCCTGCCATAACCCACTGAATGGACTGGGGGAGAGTGTAAACTACAGTGTAAACTATTATCCATGTGGTACAGCAGTGCTCCAAAATGTATTCAACAAATGCAATGAAAGTGCCACATTGATGGGAGGAGGAGGGGGAGGGGGTGTGTGGGGTATTGGGAATCTCTTATATTTTTTAATGTAACATTTTTTGTGATATATGTATCTTCAAAAAAATATAATTAAAAAAGTAAAAAAAAAGGAAGTAGTATATCAAGAGAGAATAATATAGTTATTATCAACCACTTGTCACTCCTGATTTTCTATTTCCTGTCCTGTTTTTAGCACAGGATCCTCTCTGTGTCCTGGTTTTCCATTTAAAAATTGGTGGTGATGGCAAGGCATATGTTAGTGGCAAGTGTGCTTCAAGTATATTTTGTTTACTTTGCATCCTTTGTTGTGGGAATCTGGCTTACCTGTTCCTTATTGTAAATGTTACACCTGTTCCATTGTAGATGTTGCAAATTTTCCCTTTTAGTGATGATGTTGCAGTTCTAATAGCACACAGCTGCTGGGTAGTTTCCCAATAAAGGGGATGTGGAAACTAGGGTTGAGGCTCTCAGTTCCAGAAGCTGTGAGTCCCCTGGTCCTATCTTTATCTCCTCTCTTGTGTGTGTCTCTCTCTGTCCCTTTATTTTGTAAAGTTCTGCATTGCCTTCCCTTCGAGCCATCCTACTGTGAGCTGATTGCAGCAGTCCTTTATTTTGGTCGTTTGATTAAGAGGGGTATACTGCAACAGATTGACTGTGCTTCTGGGGGAAAGTGCTCTTAGCATGCTTTTTTCATGTTTCTACTTGCTTAAGTAGTTATATTCTTTCTCATTGTGAGATCAGAAACTTGCTGCTCAAATGAAGTCATCATAGTGTTTAATTTTCAAAATCTTAAAGTTTTCTTTTTGTATGATATTCTTGCCAAAAATTCTTTAGAGAAGAACCAAAAAAAAAAAAAAACAACAACCCAAAATTTGGCTATTTTATAAGGCATTTTATTGTTTTCCACTTTCCCCATCTCCATATACTGCTCTTATTAAAGACAGATAGAAAGAGAAGGAGAATAAAATGGACAAAATCTCAGCCAGCTCCTGGCTAATGAGACAAGGGCACCCCAGTTCCAACTCCATGGATGTTAGTATATCAAAGCAGTATTTTAGGCTCATAAACAAACAGATGCACACTAAAAGGGTGCTGATTAAATAATTACGAGGTCATAAACATTACTATCTTAAACTGCCTGCTTGGAAAGTCTATCATGTTTCATTATGATAACCAGATGCCAGAATATGCAAGGAGTCCAGTGCTGTTTTTGTTTGATAAATGCTACCAGGGCAATATACTATTAATAGAAATGGATTGGCTTTTACAATGGGGATTTATTAACTTATCTGAGGCTGAGAAAAGTGTTCAAATCAAGGCATCAGGTGAAGGTATCTCCCTAAAGACAGGCAGGCCAGCGATCCCAGCCTCTCTGTCCCATGGCAGGGCACAATGGCAGCATCTATTTTGCCCCCTTCTCCTCCACGTCTTTCAGCTTCGGGCTTCTGGCTTCCTTTGACTTTCTCTCTCCCAGGTTCCATTGCTTTCAGCTTCTGGCTTCCTTTGGCTTTCTCTCTCCCAGGTTCCATTGATTTCAGCTTCTGGCTTCTGGGATTCTCTCTCTCAGTTTCTAGGGGTTTCTCTCTGTATCTCTGGTTAGGAGGATTAAGACCCAATCTGGGTCATGCCTTACTGAAGTAATCTAATAAAATGACCTTTAACTGAATCTAATCAAATGGTCCCACTACAATAGGTTCACACCCACAGGAATGGATTCATTTAAGAACATAATTTTCTGGGATCTACAAAATCCTCAAACTATCACAGGTCCCAAGCCCAAATTCTGTGTATGACCCAATTTCAGGTCCAGCTATAGGCAATTACAAAGGTTTTTCCTGGCAAGTGTCACAGAGCAAGTTTCCTACCCTCCCCAAAGCCTGTCCCTTCCCCCAAACCAGACTTGGTACACAGCCCATGCACTACAGCATGGGGGAGGTACAGTCAAAGACTCCGGTCCCCTCAAATTCTTACACACACCTGCATTCTATATGTGTAAATTCTTATACACATCTGCATGTATCCACTCAAAGGTCTCCATTTGGGGTGAGGTTGGGTGCTTTGCTAAGTCCCTTCATAGGCACCTCTGCTAAGACCTTGGGGGAAGGCCTTGAAGACATTTTCACTCTCTTCCCCAGCCGGAGTCCATAAAATGGCAGGAACCTGTGGTTTTGGTCTCCCTTGACGATGAGACCACATTTCCAATAGCGGTGATCCACCTGGACTTCATCCAGTGAATGTATGTATTTCTACATACATTTTCTATGTAGAAAAATGGACCATTGGGGGCAGGGGGAGGTAGTGTCTTTGTTTAGTCTCTTGATATACTAGCACAGGAAGTAGAAGTCTTAATTGCTGCTTTCATTTCGGCTCTTGTTTAATTGACCACCTTGACATCGAGCAGCTCAGTTCTTTGACAGTATAGGTCCCAGGTGTTAGACCCACCACTCTGCAGATGAGGCTAGGGCTAATTGTCAGACTGCCCCACTTATCTGGTGGGTGACAGGTCTTCCTACCATAATAGAGGCTCATTATTGGGCATTACAGATGGGCTTTCTCAATTCACTACATTAATACCAAAATTATTTTTCTCTTCTTAACATTATAAGTAATGTATTTCTCTGTCATTATCTAAAGTTAATTAGATGAGTTTACATTGAGAATATTTGTGTGTGTGTTTGTGTGAGTATATTTCTATTTCAAATTTTATGCAAAATAAATCAAACTCATAAGTAGTTTTTCTGTAGCATTTCTAATGGAAGGTGGGGCTATTAGTGTTATGGGCAGAAAAGGCATGGCAAAGTAGGAGTGCTTTGATTTGAACGTGTTCATCTTCAACCCTTTCCTAACATAGTACTTGGTTCAAATATTTCATCTTGCTTGGTAAATAAAATATAAACCAAAACGTTCTTGTGGTCAAAAGTTCATGAGCAGTAATGGAAAGCTATCATCTTACTGTAATTATTTAATTTGTGTGAATTCCCTCATCTCCCAGGATAATATAATTACAAAGGAAGGGTCATAAAATCCCTCTGCAACAATAGATAATCAAATTCTTGCCTTCCATGGATGTTATACCTAAATGGGAGAAATGGTTAAAACAGAAAACAGTTTAAGTTCCATGGGAGAAGGGAGGAAAAAGACATAAATGTTGACTGGATTTCACAAATTTGATGCCATCCTGAGATATGTATTGAAAGATGAGTTTTGGGGAAAAGCAAAGAACCTGTTTTATTGAGGATGCTGAATCTTATTCAACAAGTAAGGAGGGTTTTGGGGAGGGAGGTCACGAGGCAGGAGATGTTTTAGGGAGGAAAGATGTGGCAAGATGATGAA
The DNA here is from genome assembly GCF_030445035.2 of Dasypus novemcinctus. Taxonomy (NCBI): domain Eukaryota; kingdom Metazoa; phylum Chordata; class Mammalia; order Cingulata; family Dasypodidae; genus Dasypus; species Dasypus novemcinctus. The sequence continues at coordinate 84,240,108 of NC_080688.1, read as the reverse complement.
GGTAGCAACATGCCTTTATAAAGAATTTGAATTTTATCTTGGTGGAAACCAGGAGTTTTTGAAGAATTTTAAGCAAGATATTTGCATTTTAGAGAATAACCCTCACAACTCCAGGAAATGAGTGTAAAGGTGAGGTGAACTTTACAAGAAATTACCAGACCACTCTCCACCATGGCTGCCTGTACCTTTTAGATTTCAACAAACCATGTGGCAGTTGTTCTGCATTCTTCCTTGTCAATATTTGATATTTGCGTTTTTAAAAAGATTTGGCATTCTAATAAGTGTGATGTTTATTTGCACTTCTGTGATGACAAATGATATTGAACACATTTTCGTATGATTATTACTATTTCATCTTCTCTTTTGGGGTATCTGATTAGATTTTCTTTTTAGTGGGCTATTTTTCGTCTTCTTACTGATTTTAAGAGTTCTTTCTTTTGAATACAATTCTTTATCAAGTATTTGTTTTGCAAATATTTCTTCCAGTCTGCAGCTTATCTTTTTTATTTTCTTAAAGTGTCTTTTGAAGAGCAGAACTTATAATTTTTATTGAATTCAATAATATACTTTTTCTTTCATAGTTTCTATTTTTGTATCACATGTAGGAATTCTTTTTCTAACTACAAGTCACACAAAAATTTGTCTGGTATTTATTTCCACAAGTTTTTTATTTGGAGCTTTCTATGCAAGTCTTAGATTCATTTCTAGCTAACTTTTACATATGGCTGGAGATATAGAATAATGGATGTCCATTTTTCTAGCAACATTTGTTGAAAAGACTAACTCTTCCATTGAATATCCTCGAAATTTATGTTGAAAATTAATTGAACACACGTGGGGTTCGCTTTTGGACTCTTTATTCTATTCCATTGCTTTATATGTCTATACTTTTTTTTTTTTAAGATTTATTTATTTACTTATTCCCCCCCCCCCCCCCCCGCCCATTGTCTGCTCTCTGTGTGCATGTGCTGTGCATTCTTTTGTATTTGCTTGTTTTCTCTTTAGGTGGCACTGGGAACCGATCCCCAGGACCTTCCAGAGTGGAAGAGAGGTGCTCAATCTCCTATGCCACCTCAGCTCCCAGATCTGCCGTGTCTCTTATTGTTTCTTCTCTGTGTCTCTTTTTGTTGCATCATCTTGCTGTGCCAGCTTTCTGCTCAGGCCAGATTGCTGCATGGGCCAGCACTCCATGTGGGCCAATTCTCTGCTTGGAAAATCTTGCCACATGGGCCACCTTGCCTTCAGCAGGAGGCCCTGGGAATCAAACATGGACCTCCCATATGGTAGACAGGAGCCCAATCTCTTGAGCCACATTCACTTCCCTATGTCTATACTTTTGTTTTGACACCACGTTGTCTTGATTATTGGAGCTTTAGAGTGATTCTTGAAATCATGTAATGTGGATTCTCCAATGCTGCTGTTCTATTTCAAAATTGTTTTGCTTATTTGATTTCTTTTACTTTTCCAGATAGATTTTTAAAATCAGTTCCTAGTGCGATTTGTTTGGGATTTCATTAAACCTATCTATTGGTTTGGGAAAATTCACATCTTAGCCTTAGTAAATCTTTTCCACTTACTCAGGCTTGTTTTTTATTTGTAGTTTTGTAGTTTTATAGTTTCTAGAATACAAACACTGCATATCTTTTGTTAGTTTTTCCCCTAAATATATCATTCTATAGAATGAAGTGCCACTGTAATGCCATTGGAAACGGTACTTTTAAAAATTACATTTCCACTCATTTGTTGTTAATATTTAGAAATACTGTTTATTGTTGCCATTTTATATATATTCTTATGCTCTCTATATTTTCATCCATGAGACATTATTACTTTTTATATAATTAACATCAAAATTACATATTTCCGCATATGTATACTTTCCATTGTTCTTCATTTTCTTCTGCATTACTGAATTTCCATTTGGGATATTTTCCTTCTGCCTGAATACACCCTTTACACTCATTTACTGTGAGTCTGTTGCTACTGAATTATCTATCTTTGTTGTTGTATAAATGTCTGTGTTCCCTCTTGGTTTTATGGGAATATTTTTGACAGTATAGGATTTTATATTAGCAGTTATATTTCAGTACTGTAAAGTTATCTTCCAGTACATTTTGGCTTCCATTGTTTCTTTTGAGAGATTCAGTATAAACCCTAATTGCTCCCTGTCATTTATTGCATAGTTATTGTATGCATTATTTCTACATAAATTTAAATCTCACAATATAATTTTGTAAGGTTATTTAAATATTTACATATTAAACCTTCATTTTGTAAAGGTTAAGAGGGAAAATAATATTTATATTTACCTATATGTTTCCCGTTTCTGATGTTTTTCTCTCCTTCCTGAAGATCTGAATTTCTATCTCTTATTTCTGTTTGCATAGGCAAAAATCAGTGACTAATGGGGTCTTGGTGGGGAAATTGAATGAACATAGAGTCACCTATTACTCAGATCAAGTTTTTATCTAACATAAATGCTCCTGTGCACTGTTTTCAATCAATTGAGGTAAATTATATTTATATATTTAAATTATATTTTAAAAATTGGTAAGATTCACTTCATTGAGTTATCAAATATTACATGATATGTAATACACTGCATAGTTCTTATAGGTTCTTGGTAAATGGAAGATATTATTTTGCAGTTTTGAACTTCCACTGTCCTTTCATTCCTATTGGGTAAATATTCAGGAGTGGAATGGCTGGGTGGTATGTTGTATGTTCATTCAATTTTTAACACCTTTATTAATTTTATTCTGAAAGCACATGGGAGCTTTCCTTCCTCAGAGACAGATTTCTTATTAAATAGGTCACAATAACTAATAAGTGTATGCCTCCCCCACACATCCAATCCTTACCTATAGAGCAATGAAATGAGCAGATCAACTGTCCTATGCAAATAGCTGGGCAGCACATATGCAAGAGATGAGGAAAAGTGATTTTTTCTCTGCTTATAAAGGGACAGCAGGCAACTGTAATCTAGCGTCCTCAAAGTTACCCCTTTATACTCCAACCCTTTGTTATGTATTTAAAATCTCTCCAAGAGCCAGATAGCCGGGTGTGACTCCTCTTTTTTGACTGAAAGATGTCTCCAAGTTCCTCTTGGAAATGTAAATAGCTAGGAAGATAGCAGCTCTAGCCTATCTGACAATATGTTGGAGTATTCACTTGGAACCTCCTCCCAACAATGGAATAGGAGAAGTTTTACTGTCTTTGGATCAGAGCGAGCAACTAGAAAAATGGCTACAGATTTAATTCTCATGATTGTGGAGATTTCTAAGCGGCTATGGCTTTTTACAGAAATATGGAGAAATCCAGGAAAGTTTTGTTTCCCCACAATGTATATGCTTAACATTTTCAGAAACTGCCAAACTGTTTTCCAAATATTATACTGTTTTATATTTCCACAGTAGTGTATGAGAGTTCCAGTACCTCCACAATCTTACCAGCACTTGATTGTAATCAGTCTTAAATTTTACCACTGCGGCGGCTTGCTCGGTGGGTAGAGGTGGGGTCTGGCTGCGGACGAGGGGTCGGTCCAGCTCGGGACGAGGGGTCGGTCCCGCTTGGGATGAGGGTCGGTCCGGCAGCAGACGAGGGGTCGGTCTCACAGGGGTTGCGCGGTTCGGCTGACGGGGTCGCCCGGCAAAGCCGGCGACGAGGGGGTTGCCCGGAGAAGCAGGCGACGAACTGGGGACAAGGGAGGCCAGGCCCTTGTCGGGGGCTCTCAGGACCGGAGGGCGCATGGCAGAAGAACTACCGCGGAGACAAGGTAAACACGCAAGTCCACTTTATTGAGGGAGAGGCAACAGTTTTATAGGGGCTGGGGAAGGCTGATTGGTGGAAGCCACGCCCTGTTCTGATTGGTTGCCGGAGAAAGGTCAGTGGGTGGTACTGGACGGGGGAGGGGTGGTGGTTAGGGATTGGCTGTCGCTGTTGCTGGGGGAAGGGGCAGGGTTTAGTGATTGGTGGCTGCTGTTGCTGGGGTAGAGGGCAGACTGGAGTTTCCCACCCACGCCTGGCTGTTGCTGCTGTCGGGGGGAGGGAGAAGGGCAGACTGGATTTTTCCGCCCACGCCTGGCTGTTGCTGCTGTCGGGGGAGGGGAAAAGGGCAGACTGGAATTTTCCGCCCTGCGCCTGCGCAGGGAGAAAGAAGAAGAAGGGTGCCGCCCCACAGGCATCGTGTGGCGCCATCCGGGAGGAGGGGCGGCCGCGGAAGCATGGCTGCCGAGAAGGGGAGACCCGAGGGCACTCTGCGCCCATGCCGAGCTCCGTTCAGGGGTGGTGGTGGGCCCGACCAACCACCCCATTACAGGGGCAGCGGTTTGGAATAGGCCTACCGCGGCCACAGCCCCCCGCCAGGTCAGCAAACCACACTTCAGCCCGAGGGGTGACCGCATACCACTCCAGTGAATGTGTGGGTTTATAAGACGGAATCTTAGATGTTTGATTTGAAAATTTGACTTTTCTAATATAAGTATTTTCATGTTATGAATTTCCCTTTAAGCACTGACTTAGTGTATACCACACACTTTGATACAAGTTAATTTTTATTCAATTGAGAATATTTTTAACTTCTGCTTTTTAAAACTTGTCCATGAGCTATTATGAAATGTGCCTTTAATTTTCAAATATTTGTGATTTTTTACTCCACATCTTTCTTTTATTAATTTTGTAATTTAATTGTGGTTGCATGGTTGTAATACTTTCATATTTATTGAGAATTTTTATGGCCCAAAACTTGGTCTATCTTGCTAAGTGTACTGGGTACACTTAAAAAGAATGCATATTCTGATATTGTTGGGTAGAGTATTTTATAATTGCAGGTGAAGTTAGCTAATTTCCGTTCAACCTGAAATTGTATTCTTGTACTATGGGTTTGCTGATAAAGCATTCTTTCTTTCCCCACCCAACACCCTTATCAGAAACTACTTTCATTTTGTTGTCATTTTTAAAAGATATTTTCATTGCTTGAAAATATCCTGAACTTTTTGAAATGTTGGTACACTCTCTTCTAGCTTCCATTTTCTTTTTAATGAAAAGTTAACAGATTCATATCACAGCTCCCCTGTGTCTAATGTGTTGTATAATTAATCTCTTCTTTGAAAATTTTCTGTTTTATTTTCAGTAGTTTGTCTGTGATGTACCTAGGTTTTCTTTGTATTTATTCTGCTTGAGATTTGCTGAATGTATTAAATTCATAAATTTATGCCTGTCACCAAATTAGGGAATTTTTTAAAAATATAATTCTTCAAATATATTTATATCCCATATTTTCCTGACTATTTTTCTGGAATTCAAATTATAAGCACATTTAGCCCTCTACTTTTGCCCCATAGTTCACTGAGGATATTTTTTTAAAAAAGCTTTTTTTAGTCTATTCTTTAGTTTGGATAATTCCTATTTAAATATCTTCATGTTTATTGTCTTCTACTTCTCTCATTTCCAGTTGGCTCTTAATCTCATCTAGTGATATTTTTATAACTTCAGCTGACATTTTTCAGTTCTAGAATTTCCATTTAGTTATTTTGTATGATTTCCAATTCTCTGTTTATGTTATCTCTGTGTTCTGTCATTACAAGTATATTTCCCTTATGTTATTGACATAGTTTAGAAGCTGCCATTTCCAACATCTGAGTCATCTTATTATTAGTGTCTGTGGTCATTTTTTCTCTTGAGTATTGGTCACATTTTCTTAGTTTGTTGTATGTCAACTAATAAGTGTTTTATTCTGGACATTTTATCTGGTATGTCACAGTGACTGGATCTGTTGTATTCTTCCAGAGAGAGCTGCCTTTTTGTTTGGATTTGTTTGAGTAGGTTGACTTGTCAGACTCAAATTCTAAACTCTCCTTCCCCTGCTGTGCATAGCAGCTGGAATATCTCTGCTCTTCTTTCAGCCTCATCTGGAGTGCCATGGAAGCATAGTTTCTGCAACTATCAGAGATTTGAGCAGAATTTGAGCAGAGAGATGGAGAATTTGGTGCTGTCTCTCTATGTTTTTCTTTTTTCTGTGCTTTTTCTACTTGTTAATTTTCTAGTTTCAGAGTTAGCCCTGAAATCTGCCTTCTGTTTTTTCAGACAAGACTGCACATTTCTGGCTAAATTTTAGCCACTGTATTTAAGATAAGCTTGCTTAAAAGCACACAGATGTTTTTGGTGTCAAAATAATATTTATTTTCTTAAGCTCAGTGATGAGAACATGTGTGTTCTCTTTTCCATTTATATTATTTTATATATATTTAACAATTTTTTATTGTACCACCATATATTCAATTTAAAATTTTCTATTTTATACTTTCAAGTGTATAATTCGGTTGTATCATTTGTATATTTTAAGACTGTTTTATCTTGTAAGTGGACAATCTTCAATGATAAAAACTTTAGATTTGGAAGGAAAAGTTAAATCAGGTATTTTATATATGTAGAAAATTATGCTTAAATACTGTATGTGAGCTTTTCTGTGGAAATATAGTTAATCACAACATGGGCATGTGAAATCATCCTGAAATTTACCCCGAAGTTTACTTTTTTTTCTTTATTAGAGATGTTGTTGGTTTACCAGTGTTTACTTTTAAACAACAACAATGAATATTCTAAATGGGTCTGTTAGTCAGCCAAAGGGGTGCTGATGCAAAATACCAGAAATCTGTTGGCTTTTATAAAAGGGTATTTATTTGGGGTAGAAGCTTACAATTACCAGGCCAAAAAGCATAAGTTACTTCCCTCACCAAAGTCTGTTGCCATGTCTTGCAGCAAGATGGCTGCCTCTGTTGGCAAGGGTTCAGGCTTCCTTTTACTCTTAAGGCTCCATGGTCCCAGCTTCTTCCAATATCAGCTGTAGGTTGAGTTAGGTCTCATCTCTCTCCCAGGGCTTCTTTTTCTCCAGGCTCAGGTGCTTTGCTGTCTCCGCAAGGCCAGCTGTAGACTATCAGGCGAATGGCTCATATCTCTTCCTGGAGCCTCTGCCATGTCTAAGGAGCCATTTCCATTGCTCTGTGTTCTTCTCTTGTGTGTATAATTCCCAGGCATCCAGCTCAAAACTCCAACGTCCCTTCTCTTCAGTGCAGTTTCTCTGAGTTCTCACCCACCAAGGGGATGGGGACTCAACATTCTGCTGACATGGCCCAATCAAAGCCTTAATCATTATTTAATCAAGTAAAAGTGAAACCTCTGAATCCAATATAATCTAATATGCCCAGAGGAACAGACCATTTTACAAATATAATCCAATATCTACTTTTGGAATTCATAAACAATTTCAAACTGCTAAAATGAGCATGAATGTATTTTTTTCATATTATATTTTAGACAGCAAAATGGTGTTTTAATGACTAAATATCTCTTGAATATATGATCTTATCACTGTGAAATGATAATGTATACATAGTGAATTAGAAGGTTATAAATCTATAATATATAGCTAAACTTGGACAAATGAGGACTTTCCATCACTATATTTTTTATTCTCACTAGCAACAAAATAGAATAAAAATGTTTCATTATTACTTCTCAAATTGCTTGAAAATATAGGGTTGTCTTGCTAGAAGTGCTCTCTGGATACTACTGTTCATCAGTTTTCCATTTGACTGCACTTCTGTGATATTTCAACAACTCTGAAATAAACTCAGATCCCAGGATTTACTCCTTACTAACCTCTTCCAAACAGAAAATACCTTCAGATAAGAGAAAAACATCTCTCAAAGACACTTTGGAAGGCTTTTAATATGCTAATGTAACTATTCACAGCTTTAGGGACCATTCAGCATAGAGCCCCACACACATTCAAACAGTCTCCAGGTAAAGAAGCATCCTTGAAAGTACTCTTTAGCTTTCAGTAAAGAACTGGGACACTTAATGCAAAAGAAGGATAATTCCCAGATCTTGTCATTAATTTTGTCACTTTTTCCCCCAGTCCTTTTTATCTTTCATAGAACTATAAAAGCGAATCTCAAGTTGCTAAAGTTAAGGGCACCACAAAGTATCCATCCTCTCCTGAACACAGATTATTATTGATATAATAATGTTTTGTCCTAATTTTAATTAAAAGTGAACATTAAATTGCTTTGTATTAGTGATTATGATATCTCTTAGAGTTACCAAAATATTCTTTTTCTATGGAATTATAGTTACCTTTACTTTATTATCATAAGAGATATTAAAACCAGATTGAAGTTTTACAATAATTGACAAAAGTTTTAACCATTTTTCCTAGCTAAATGAAATTGTTTTTGTACTAAAAGTTAGTGAGAAATTTGTAGAAAGTGAATATTTGAGAAAATTAGGATGTCTTCTAGTTAGAATCTACTCATTGCTTGGGAAACTTGTCCTCAACCAGAGCATAATAAAAGACTTCTAGCTATGATTCAAAAAGGGGCCAGGAAAGCTCCTGTTGGACCAACCTTTCCATACATAACAACTCCAAAGTCTAGAGAAAATAGGAAACACTACTAGAAGACATCAGAGTCATCAAAAGTTGGCAGAAACTGGTCAGAATTTCACCATTAAAAGAAGGGAATTGTATTAGTGAATTTTCCATTTTCAGCACTGATATCCTGTGCAGGCAGACGTAGCCTACACCTTACATGGTGGTTAAACTCCAATAAAATAACTTCACTGAAAAGTGAATGAAGAAACTGGGGAAAAAGAGTCAGAGGAAGGGGGCACAGATTCTATAAAAAAACTCAGCCCAAATATTGGCTGACCCCTAAACCACAAACAGGACAAAGTTTTAACAGTCGCTCCACAAGGATAAAATAACTGAGATTTGACCTGCAACTCAAAGGACAGAGTGTGTATATTGAGAACAGTGAAATTTTTGCTTACTAAATATAAAACAAAAATGTCCTTTCAGGGAAAAATAACAGAAACCAGATTCTCCACAACATAATTTTCACAATTTTCCAGAAATAATTAAAAATTCAATAATATATGAAGAAATAGAGACAGGTGGCTATTCTGAAGATTGACAGTCATTGTACATTGACTGATGAGAAGATCAAGGTGTTGAAATTAGTAGATGAGGATTTCAAAGCAGATCTTACAACCATGCTCCATGACATAAAGGGAAATTAGTTTGTAATGCCTTGAAAAACAGAAAATATAAGCAGAGAAATGAAAAATGTATATAGATAAATTGAAATTCTAGAGTTCAAAAATAGAATATGTGAAGTATAAAAATAAATACTGGATGGAGTTAACAGAATAGAGATAGTGGAGTTAAAAATCAGTGAACCTGAAGATAGGTTAATAGAAATTATCTAATCCAAATGGAATAAAAAGATGAAAAAAATAGGGTATTTAGTGACCTGTGAGGCAATAACATATATATGTGCATGTGTGTGGTATCCCAGAAAGAGGGAAAGAATGGAACAGAAATATTTAAAGAAATAATGGCTGAAATTATTTCAATTTTGTTGAACAGTAGAGATTTATAGATTCAGTAAAGTCAGGAAACCTCAAATAGTGCCCCTAGACACACCATAGTTGAAATACTAGAAACCAATGATAAAGAGAAAATTGAGGAAAACGGACTTTGGCCCAGTGGTTAGGGCGTCCGTCTACCATATGGGAGGTCCGCGGTTCAAACCCCGGGCCTCCTTGACCCGTGTGGAGCTGGCCATGCGCAGCGCTGATGCGCGCAAGGAGTGCCTTGCCACGCAAGGGTGTCCCCCGCGTGGGGGAGCCCCACGCGCAAGGAGTGTGCCCGTGAGGAAAGCCGCCCAGCGTGAAAAGAAAGAGCAGCCTGCCCAGGAATGGCGCCGCCCACACTTCCCGTGCCGCTGACGACAACAGAAGCGGACAAAGAAACAAGACAACAAGACGCAGCAAACAGACACCAAGAACAGACAACCAGGGGAGGGGGGGAATTAAATAAATAAAAAATAAATCTTAAAAAAAAAAAAAAAAAAGAGAAAATTGAAAATCAGTTAGAGAAAATGGCATTGTGTAATAAGTAGGGAATAATATTTCAAATGATTCCTAATTTCTCTTTAATGATAATGGAGTTCAGAGGATATTGGGTGAGCATCTTTAGAGTGCTGAATGAAAAATAAACTAAACTGTCAGTCCATAATTCTGTATCCAGTGAACATGTTTCAGAAAAAAAAGGAGAAGTAAAAATATTTTCTCAAGAACAAAAACAGAAAATTTATCACCAGCTCACTTGAGTTATAAGAAATGCTGAAATATGTTCTTCAGGCTGAAGAGAAATGAAACAGACAGAAATTTGGATATTCAGGAAGGAATGAAACCCATCAAAAATGCTATCATAGCTGCCTTTCTTGATTGACTGGGTGGGAGAATGGTGCAAAATTCAGATGCAAGAAAAGAAGAAGAAAACACAATACATTTGTCTACATAAAATTAAAAAGAATCACAGAGCAAAAGACATCATAAGCAAAGTCAAAAGAAAAATGGCAAATAGGAAGAATATATTTGCAACTTATATCACTCAGAAAGGACTACTATCCCCTAATATAAAGAAGCCTTTTATAAATGAGACAAATATATTAAAGAAACCCATAAAAATAGGAATAAAAATAAACAATTCACCAAAAAAAGTTGTAAACATTAAAAATATGAAAGATGTTCAGTCTATCTCATAATCAAAGAAATGCAGATTAAAATTATTTTATCTCATTGACAAAAATTGGGAAATACAATAATACACTTTGCTGGCAAGGCTGTGGAGAAACATGAACTTTCATATATCTAATGATGGCAATGCAGATTGGTCAAATACTTTTGAAAGGCAATTTGTAACTATCTGGCAAAATTACCTATGTATTAAACTTTAGATCCTGGAATCCAAATTCCAGGATTTTACTTTGGATTTTTAAACACTTCATATGTATGTGTTTATAAGGCATTTCATAAAATAATTATTCTATATTCTACATTTTCTTATTAAAAATGAAGCAAGGAAACAATTTGCCCATGGAAAATTTATGACTTAAATGAAGGAAAATAACCCTAAAAGAGAAGCCTGTAACTGTGATACTGTCTTCTCTATATAACAAATAATTACATTTTTATAAAAATACTTATATTTTTTCCAGTAGAATGACCCCACTGAAAATTATTTCCAAAAGAGAAATTTATTTTTCTTAAAATTCATTTAAACTTCCCTGTTAATACATGTGTTTTATTTTTCTACATTTATTCATTGGTGATCTGGAATGTAACTCTCTGGTGAAAAAAGAAGGCAGAAAGTTTTTGTTTCAGGGCCTTGGCCTCACCATTATGTTAGGTTGTCAGGGAGAGGCTCTCTTCTGGAGGTAATGCTTGCTTTCATTTTTAATCATCCTAGGAATTGGTGAATCCTACATGTAGAAAACACTTCCTCATTGTATTGGGCCATGAAGTGCCCCTGGAGAAGTCTGAACCATCACCAATCAGTAACAAGCTGCCTCCTGTCCAACTTGAGTCAGGCTAGCTCAGAGGCAGGCATCAGATCTGATACTCTGGAGTTAATTTCTCTTCCTTTTCCCCCGGGCCTTCAGGATAGTTGTGCTAAATTCAGTGAAGGATTCAGTTGTGCTTTGGGGGATTAAGGAGGACCTATTCATGTTTCAGGTAGAGTAGCTGCGAGGTCTGCCCAAGGACAGATGGGGACACTATAGTAGTCCTAAACTGAAGACAGTGCCCTGAGGATGGTGCTGATGTCCTTGAGGTAGTTAGTAGCATTTTTGAAGTTTTCACTGGGTATAGAATTCTGGATTTACTTTTCTTTCCTGAGTACTTTAAGGATGTCATTGCATTGTCTTGTCTATTTTTCTAACAAGTCTGCTGCATTCTTATCTTTTATTTTTTCTAAATTAGGTGTGCAGTGTATCTTTTTTCTCTGCCAACCTTCAGAATTTTCTCTTTATCTTTGTTTTCCCAAAGTTTGAATATAAGATGTCCAGGTTAATGGTTTGTTTTGTTTTGTTTTTGTTTGTTTGTATTTATCCTGCTGAGTGCACTCTGAATATCTTGGATCTGTAGTTTGATCCATTTCTTTATTTTTGGAAAATCTTGCTCTTTATGTCTTGACGTATTCCTTTTGCCTCATTTTCCCCCTTTCTTTTTTTTCTCAGTTACCAATTTTACATATATTAGATCATTTAATATTTATATCCTATTGCTTTCTCATTGTGTATCAGTTTGAGTAATTTCTCTTGACCTATCTTCAAGTTCACTGATTTTTTATTTAGCTATGTTGAGTATATGAATGAGCCTTTAAAAGCATCTTCATCTTTTTTACCATATTTATAAATATCTAGAATTTCCTTTGTAATATTTATTATTTTTTCCATTTCTCTGTCAAAATTTCCCTTTTATTTATGCCTGCCTTTTTCACTGGAATTTTTGACATATTAATCATAGGTCTCTCTGTCTGCCCATTCCAACATCTGGTGCATATCTCTGATTCTGTTGATTTCCTAGTCTTTTGATAGTGGGTTGTTTTTCCTTTTCCATGTATTTCGTGCATTTAACGATTTTCTCTAGAAAATAATTTGTAGTACCATAGAAACTGAAGTAGGGATACGTTTATGCTGAAGATTTGATTGAGTCTAGTCAGGATTTGAGCTGGGCTTGGATTTTGTTATTGTGAGGTTTATCTTTGAGGCAAGATTGGTTTCAAGTTCTCCTGGCATTACCTTATGCAGAGGGTGGGGAATAGGTTGCCAATGATTCTTCTTACTGCTCACATTTTACCTTCAGCTTTAACTTTCCATGTGGACCTACATCTTAGAGAGGAGATCTCTCAATGCTTTTGCTCCTGCACCTGTGGTATACTTGTTCAGTGCTGCTAGATGGGGGATGGAGGGTGATGGTTTTATGCTGTCTAGATCAAGTCTTACTTTTCTGGGTCTCAGGAGTGGGGCTTTTTCAATGATCCTTCCCCACTCCAGCAATAGGAGGTACAGTGAGCCAAGGATGCTTCCTGGTTATTTTCTTAAACACAGATGGTCATTTTTTTTCCTCTTGCTTTTCCCTTTTCTAGTGGTTCTTCACCTCTCCCTGCTGGTGATCAGGTTTTCTGCCCTTCCCTTAGTGGCTCGAGACTGTTGTTCCCATGCGAGAAGTACCGAGGCAAGATATTCTGCCTTTCCTGAGTTGGCAGCTGCTCATCAACTCCTGTGTTGTTTAATGGGGGTGGGGGTGGGGTGGTAGTGGTGTGCGTGCTCTGTATTCCTGCTCTTTATCCAGTCTTTCTTCTAAGTACCCAGTAGGGTTCCTGGGGGAAAGCTTTCCATATCTCTGGAGAAAAAGCCTGTGAGTAGGAGCAAACTCCTCTTGAGTCCCAGGGATTATATCCTCATTCATTAGCCCATTTTCAGTCCATATCCATTCATTTAAAAATGCTTATTTGGCAGCCTAATCTTCCTCTCATTCTTTACCAGAGATGAATCATTCAGATTGTGAAGTTAGTAACCTTTTCTTTCTCAGAACCATTCTCAACTTTTTCTGAGGTGAATTTTTCTCTTCCTCCTTTCTTTCCTTCTTTTCCACCTTCCATCCCTTCTCCCCTTAGCATGCAAATTACTTTATCTTTCATTCATACTTTTTTCCTTTATTCTATCCCCTCCTTTATTTTTCCTCCATGAACTTATATTTATACAGGTACATATTGAATAATAATATTTTCAAGAACCAGTGAAATGCTCTGGAGAATAAAAGGTGAATGCTCTATGACTTCAGACATCTTGAAACATTTCTATTCAGAAAATTTAACTTTAAGAAATTTAATTACATGCCATGTTAATATATAATAATACATCACACTGTAATATAGTATCTCTTATAATGGCTGTATTAGCTAATGAAAGATTTCACAAAGTAACATAAAGTCAGATCTAGATCTAAAGGAGGAATAAGACATTGCCTGTTAGATAAAGTGGGGTAGATTCTTTCAAGCACAGAAAATGGTGCTTGTTCAAAGAAAAAAAAAAAAGATTAAAGCAGCAGCTTATTCTTTTGAAGATTATTTAAAGATGTAGCTCAGGTGTAGGGTACATGTGTGGGGTGATGGGAGATTAGGGCAAAGGGCCTGATTAGCTGATACTACCATATTTGAAGTTTAGTTTTCATACTACATGCAGATAGGAATACCTTAAGATTTTGAATCCAAGTAATGACATGGTTAAATATGATTCAGATGACTAAGTGTAGCAGCAGCATATATCAGAACAAGGAGAGTCTACATTGGCAGATCATGGAGGTATACCTTGGAATATCCATCTAATTTTCCCTTCATAGCTTACCAAGAAAGGCTTGCAAGAAATCATATTATAAAAACACTGTTAACTATTAGTACAAAATATCTCTGAGGGGTATTTTATTTCAAGAGAGAACAAAAAATTAAATGAAAAAAAATAATCCTGAGTTTTGAAATCTCAGTAATTAATGAATACATAGAAATTTTTTAAAAAGTTCTGAAATCCTAAGTGTATTTCAGGCAAATTTCTACTCTGAATAAATCCAAAATGCAGTCATCATTAGTATCACTACTTGAAATAATGCAGAAGAACCATTGTGAGCTTATTATTTTATTTCTTTATTTTATTTATTTAACCCACCACTTTAGCCAAAAATTCTATGATATTTAATCTGTACATTGTGTGCAGACCTGTCACGAGTCCCTAGAGCATCTTTGTGCAAACGAGAGTAGCTGCCCTCTGGGTCTCTATAGCCCTGCAGTGGCCTCTTCCTTCAGGCAGCTGCAGCCCCATGCTGGCTGGTAAGCTGACCTTTGGCTGAATTTCTGCTCCCACTTGCCCTTTTGGCAAAGCACCATGGTTCAGGGCAAAACTGTATGTGGTACCTTGATCAGCTAGCATTGCTGAAGTGGAAATTCAGAAGTGAAGTTAGCATTTCTTACTACTGTATTCCACATTTGAAAATATGATTCCATGACTCTCTGCTTGGAAACATTATTCAAGTATTTTATATGTAGACGTTTAGGTTGAGTCTAACAGAAACATATCATTAATTTCCTCAGTCTTTTGCTGCTTTAAAGAGACTATCTCCAGGGTGCTAGCTGTCACAGCACTGAGGCACTAAAGTATTTTGACTTCTCACTAGGGGAGACCACTTCACATCTGGTATTCAAAGTGTTCATGTTCCTTGTCTTTTTTTTTTTGACAGTTCTTGGGAGAGTTTAAAAAACATAGTGTTTACTTAAACATTTTTAAAGATGTGCCCGAATTGTTTTTGTTTCTATGTAAATTCTATTGCTGAGTAAGGATATACAAGGTTAGTGACTTAAAATAGCACGCATTTATTACCTTGCAGTTTCTGTGGGTGAAAAACCCAGACACAGTCTAGCTGAATCCTCTCTGCAGGCTCTCACAAAGCTACCGTCAAGGTGTCGGCTGGGCTGTGTCCTCCTCTGTAGGACCAGCTAGGGAAAGACCTTCTTCCAAACTGAGTCCTGTTGTTGCTTGGAGGCCACCTCGGCAACTTGAGACCGCCCACATTTCCTGGGCCTTGGCTCTCTCCACAGGCTGTTCGTTCATTCTATGGCTGTTTGCTTCTCCATGGGGAGCATCTCCAGGCTGCTAAAATGGAGTCTTATGTAAGATAACCTACTCAAGGGAGGGACAAACCATCAACCTTTCCATATTCTGTTGTTGGAAGTAGGTCCCAGCTCCCTCCCATGCTCAAAAGTGGGGAATCACAGAAGAATATGACTCACTGGGATTCACCAGTGTCCTCGATTTGTTTTTTACCTCCCTCTTTCTGCTTGCTTGGGTAGATCCAGACTTTGCATTTATCTGTTTTTCTGGTGCTTTCTGAACCAAATATCCAACCCCTCCTCCTCCAGTTATTTCCCTTCTAGTTTTACCCATTTCCTTTTTTGTGTTTCACAATACCCAAGGAACCTGGCTAAGAGAGACCCGATTTCCCTAAGTTTATGGGAGAAAAGTAAAGTTTTAAGGGCTAACAAAATTTTTTTTTCCTGAGCAAAAGAGATGTAAATATGTAAATAATAACAAACATATAACCTTTTTCCCTTTAACAAATGAATAAATTTCAGTAAAAAGATATTTGAAGAAATCTTTGCCATTTTATATAAAAATCACAAAGAATAAAGTGATCAT
The DNA here is from genome assembly GCF_030445035.2 of Dasypus novemcinctus. Lineage (NCBI taxonomy): Eukaryota > Metazoa > Chordata > Mammalia > Cingulata > Dasypodidae > Dasypus > Dasypus novemcinctus. Next base: position 84,224,014 of record NC_080688.1, on the reverse strand, counting down.
ATTTCCTCAATGCCTGTCCTAGCCCCTGCATCATAAGGTTGTTATGAGGATTAAATAAATTAACCCATCAAAATACTCAGAGATGTACTTGGTTCATTGGAAGTGTTCAATATATTTAAACTATTTTTATCACTATTGGTTTCTGGTCTGTCTTAATCATTGGTAGAATATTGGCCATTTACTTTCCTTTCTCATTTTTTCTTGTTTGGTACCAAGCTTTAAAGGCTGTCCACCATATTTTTTTAGCTTACTCTAGCAGCTAATGTCAATTTTGGGCTTGGATCAAAAAAAAAAAAACGAAAATGAAGTTGGAGATTTCCCTGGAAATTTAAAATGAGATCATTTTAGGACCATCGATGGAAAGTATCAAACGAAGTAGTGAAGCCTAAATTGACTTTTACTAAGTTTCCTTTCATCTTCTTTATATGTTTCTGTCTAGGACAATAATAATTTATTTTTTTAAAATGCATTAAGTTTTCTCTCCTCCATGGCATAACGCTGCATAATCTTTTGTGTTGATTTGAAAAAAAAAAAAGGTGGAGGGGACATTCTAGGTAAATGTTCACTTTATAGAAATGTTGTAGAAATATACCTCATTTTTTACACAATAGGCATGCATTGCAATGTTATTTGTTAAACTTTTGTTAAGAGATGTTTTTGAAAATCTTAGAATTAAATGAAACAGGGGGAAGCCAGAGTAGAAAGAATAATTATATGATGTAATAGAATATGTAATCTATTTGGAATGGACATAATTATGCATCACTTAATCACAGAAACTTTTATTTTATTTTTATTGTTTTTTAATAGAAGTATACACTATTTCAATTGATCACAGTAATTGCCACTCTTAGATACATTGCTCTATCATATTTTCATCCTAATATTGCAAAGCTAAGAAATAAGAAATTCTGCCAAGAAAGGAAGTGTTGAAGAAAGTGTTGCAGATAATGAAAGTGTACAATGTACAATTATTTGTAAGATTACCAATAGATTTTCTAATGCATTTCATTTAATAAACAGTTTAGGTCAAGAAAACCTGGTCGGCTAAATTGTAATTAAATTAAACTCAAAGTATTCATATTTATTTACTTAACAATCTCTACATCAAGACATATTCTTGACATATTCAACATCAACTATGATAATCAATCTCTTATGAGTGCTTTGGGAATTAATTTTTGCTTGGAATATTATAAATTCCACAATGTTAAGAGATTTGACCTTTTCTTCATTTTCTCTTTGGATTTTCAGCCAAGACTGGATGCCTAAAATGACAAACTACTACAAGGAAAATATCTTGTAATTTTCTGGCAGTTGACCAAAATACAATATAGGAAGAAATTCTCAAAAGTACTTTCCATGAGGAGCCACTGAAGCAATAAATTTTTGGATGTTACCCTAGTGGCTTGAAAGACATGATTCAAGTTAAAAAAAACATACCCCCTGTGCATCCAGGGAGTAACTTACCAATTGATGCATCACATTTGGAATACAGCAGAAAAAGTTGATGCAATCTTTGGAAATGTAAGGGAGCTAGAGGTCATTTAGTGCAAGTCCCTCCTTTTAATTGCATTTTATATGAGAGAAACTTAAAAATTTATTTTATTAACACACAGGACAAACACACATCCATATATATTGTGGATATAATCCATACTATATAAAATTTGATATTCAGACTTCTATATTATTTTTCATGTTTGCCTACATGGGAAGTCAAAGTCTAAATTTGTATCACTTTCTCTGTTACTTGAACAGTTTGGCATTTATATATTTCTTTCAGTTTCATTTATCACAAGGAGTTTTGTACAGGTTTTATTACATTTTGAGTTTTCTTGATACTCATGTAAAATGACTACTTTTGTGCCACTTAATGAGTTTACCTTGAATTTATTTGCATTCAGCTGACATACATTCATCTATAATGTTATTTCTACTATTTTCTGCATTAGTCAGGGTTCTCTGGAGAAACAGAGCTGACAGGATAAATAACATGTATATGTATTGAGAGATTTGTTCTAGGAATTGGCTAATATGGCTGTGGGGGGTTGCCAAATCTGAACTTGGTAGGGCAGGCAGCAAGCTGTAAACTCCAAAAAGATGAACTTTAAGTACCCAGGAAAGCTGGTTGGTTGAAGTAAAGGAAGGAAGTCTTCTTTCTAACTTCTGAAATCCTCAATTCTGGCTTTTATGGCATCAAACTGATTGCACGAGGAGACTCCCTACCTTGCTGTGGGTCTTTTCCCTTGTTGATTTTAGATACAATCAATTGACTGTAGATGCAAATCTACCAGTGAAATATGCTCATAACAACAATTAAGCCAGTGCTTGTATGACCAAATAACTGGGCACTATAACCTGGTAAGATTGATGTTGACCATCATAGTGTCACTTTGCAGAAGGTTTGTCTCTTGGGAGTTCCATGTTCTAGGATTTTCCATTTCACTTCATAAGACTCAGAGGTTTTTTTGTTTTTTTGATTAGGAGGTTTTTCTTATTCACGATTGTTATTACAACTTGAATATTTGGCTTAGTTCTGTCACCTGTGATTTCTTTCTTTATGCTTCCTTTGTTTTTGTCCTTTGAGGTACTTACTTTGCTTCTTTTGCCTTCCCCCCCCCCCAATGTTTTGGAGAATGTGTATATTTTTCTAATTATACTAGTGATTGTCTTTTATAAATTTCAAAGATATTCCTTTTATGATTTATTAATGATCAGATTCAAGAGTGAGATTATAACTTTGTGTCCTTGCTATTTGTGACAAGCAGTATGGAAAATATTTACCATGTGAAACCTTCTTCCCAGCTTATCTACCCCAATTTCGATTCTCCATCTTATTATTATAATGTCAGTTTTGAAATCCAGATTATTGTTTTGAAATACTACTTGAACAATTGTATACTTTTTTTTCCTTCAGGGAAAATACAGATGTCATACTGAGTTTAAGAATTATTTTCCTAAGGTTATTTTAAATTATACTTATTTTAACTGATTTCAAAGTTCACTATATATCCATTTGATGCGAATAATCTTTAACTTAGGCTGTATTTTTTTCATGCAGATTCAAGAATCTGCTTCATTTTTATAATAATCAAATAAATTTCTATTTGCTAGCTTCCTAACCAAAGCCTATTCCCTTGTTTTCCCCCAATTTTGTTGATAAGAAATTCTGTAATCAAGACCATTTGCTTTTCTTATATACTGTTGTGTTTTACAGTAGGAAACACATATTTTACATAAAAGGAGAAGTGTTGGAATGAAGGGACTATTTGGAAAAGTATAGGCTGGGCCAGGGAAAACCAATAAGGGAGCCAAAAGAGGTGACGGGGAGAGAGTTTACCACTATCCCAGTGAGAGCTGCAGCTATAGGAGAAGGCCATGTGGCATGAGACGTGGCCTTTGCTCAAAGAATTCATCACTTGCCCGACCGCAGCCCACCAGGGAGAGCCAGGGAAATAATGATTCCAATATCTCTCAGTGCCCTGTTGGCTCTTCCCACTGGCCCACAGATGCCAAAAGGAGCTGAGGCATCCTGCAGTGGTCAGCAGTCAGTGGTCCTGCGGTGGTGTTCTAAGGAATAGAGTTAAGGGGGAAGACTCCTTATGTGCAAAATGGAGCATGTGCTGTTTGTTCCAGTGCTTTCCCCTTCTCCCTAGTCCTGCCTGGAAAGCAGATGTGAGCCAAAATCCCTGGCAGTCACCTAGCTGGGTTACCTGTATCTGAATTCATTTTTATGTGAGAAAAGCCAACCTGCCTTTTATATATAATGATACTATCCTTCATCTCCATTGTATTAAAATTACCTTAATTCTGCTTTTTTTCAATTTTAAAAATAATTTGCTAATTCCCACTGTTGCCTTCCTATTTTGCATTTTGTTTTACTTCTGGATCATGATCTTTTTAACTTATACATTTATAAATTAATATTCAAAGCTCTAAATTATCCTGCTGATGAATTAATCTTTCCAAAAACACTGCTCTCACCAAAGTATTCCAAATCTCAATAACTATTCTTATCCTATAGATTTAATTACAGTGCACAAGGACAGATATTATTTGTCCCTGAGCTACTTGTTGGCTCTTATCTCTCATTACTTCTTATGGGTATTTGATATCTTGACAGTCATTTTAATGCCAGGCACATTTCGACATGTTCTATTTGATGTTGCTGTTATAACGAGGAGGCAATTTGCTTTAGCCAGAAAATAAATTGCTGTATTTTCATTTTTTCTCATCTTTTATGTTACCATTAATAAGCAAAATAGACCTGTCACCCCATTGTCAAACTATCCGTGATCCTTATACACTAAACCACCTCCTCTCTTGTTTGGAATGAATGCGTTACGAACAGAGCTGGTACCCATAGACCTGGCTCTTGCAGTCATTCAAATGCTGAAGTAATTCCATGCCTATGCTTAAATACAATTTTATTAACTCTAGTAAGCAGAAGAATGAACAGTATAAGTCCTCATATGAACGTTTTAGTCAAGGTAACAGATACAGGATGCCGCAGTCCTTCTGCCATGACTACATCAGGGAAGGTGTTTTGTCTTCTATCACAGCAGGGCTTGATGTGTCTCTGTGGGCACTATTGTTTTTGTGCACATTATTTAGAAATATTGTGTTTTAGGAAAATCATCAGGGTATTGTATTACAAACAAAGGTATTTGCTGCCACTCCTTTATTTTTCCTGTATATTGTAATTCTTGTGTAAATTCTAGTTGTGTATTCTTGTGATTTTTCTAAGTCCAAGAATTATAATATAATATTTAAAACTAAAACCCATTATAAAGAGACAAAGTGTTTGGATAATAATTTTATCATTTCTTTCAAGTTTCATAAAGATAAATTTTTTTACTCTGTTCAAGAACAGAAACTGCAAACAGTGTAATTTATCTATTGTGGCTGGAACGAAGAACAACCAAATTAATATATGAACCTGTACTGTTTGTGCTTAAGAGAAATGTTTCAATAAGACATGTTATTTTAAAAATAATTATTAGATTTTGTGGAGGTGGTTTTGATGTGATGACATAGGTTTTAGCAAACATTTTTGAGAAAAAGTTTGGCATTTCCTTCCATGCTTTGCTTAGTTAACTCTGGAACATTCAATATAAGATGTGAATCAAACAAATTACATCAAATTCTACCCTGATAAATTTTATATCTATAGCACATTAAGTATATACCAGAGAGGATTAAATAATAAATCTGAAGAACTGAGAATTGAAATAATGAAATTGAAGACTATTTAAATCTCAAAGGGAATTATGTAATGAAGACATGCAAAAATAGTTTGGAAATTATTTTCAACTTTGTACTTTGATATAAAATGTGAAAATGGAGTATTTAAACTTTAAGGAAATGTATATATATGTAATATATATAAGTGACTTTAACAATTATTATAAAAGTCATATTTTGCTAATTTGAACAAAAAATGCATTCATTTCTTTGATGGTTTGTTTCTTAATGTGTAAAAAAAAAAACCTATTTTTTTCTTTCATGACATATCAGAAGATTCTGCCATAGTTGAGAAATTTTAACTTTTAGCCAACTGTTCCCCCAGTGAAAGATAGCAATCTTTTATCCGCATAACTGAATTACATAAAGCTCTGAAAACAAAGTTTGTTCAGAATTCATTTGGTAGCAAAACTTGGCCTAGCTTGACTCATTTTTGTGGTGAAACCTGACATGACACACTTTAATAGAGTGTTTTTCTCATTTAGTATTTATCCCAATGAATAATTGTACATTTTGCCACAGCTATATCAATATGCTTGATTATAGAGGGTTGCCTTAGATCCCCCTGGGGTTGTTATCAAATATACAATTTATGCATTGTATTACCTTCTTAAAGTGTGAAATATTTTTACTTCTGAAATAAATCTGGGTCCAAGGATTTTGGGCAAGGATTATGAGTCAATGTTCATTTTTTGCTCAAGATTAATAATGCTATATTTATATTTATATGACTCTCTGTGTTGCTCTTAAAAGAAATATCTTCTTTTTTTCTTCCTTTTATTTCCCAATACCGGGATTAAAAAGTAGATTTCAGATAGTAATCATATATATATATATATAATATATATATATATTATTTTTAAAAGAGAGAGAAAAGGAGAGAAGTTGGAGGGATGAGACAGAAAGAAATAGAGGCCTTTTCTCCATTTGTCATGAAACAAGGATTATCATTAACCCAATTCTGTGCATTCGAGGGTTTTTTTTAAGAAAGAGGAGGAAAATAAAACTGTCCACTGAAATACAGCATTACTTTTATTTTAGGGGAAAGGCAGCAAAAACCCTTTATCTCTTAGGAACGTATTGAGGGATGCAAAACAATTTTGAACTTAAGTAGGAAATTCAGCAGGGTTAGAACTAAAGAAGCCCAGATGATTAAAGTTTAATTCTTACTGTTTTTTTTCATGCTAGTATGCAAGGCTAGGGGGCAATTATAGAAAGTAGCTATGGAAAGCAGTTGAATATTCTTAGAAAGCTTTCCCAATCTCTTCATCTGAATCAAAGACCTTTAATGATTTTTTTTAAAAACCTATATTATGGAATAAATCACTCTGTCAAATGAAATGGCTCTTTTATTTTGCCCTATGTTGGAAAGCCCCTCTGACCTCAGGAGTCATTTCTGCTTAATTGTGCCATGAGCTCAGTACACTGGACTTCTTGGAATCTTGATCATTTTCAGTGTAAAGTTTTATTTTTAGAAAAGTCTATCTGATCCTTATTATTCTTGGTAGTGATTGTCTACGAAGTCCCTCAGATTGATTTAGCAAGTACTGAAACATGGCCACGGAGAAATGACAGGGTTAGGTTACTGGGAGCTTCTGGGCACAACATTTTGTTAACAGATGAGTATGTAACTTTGTTTTAGGTGTGTTTCTGTTTAAAGGTGTCATATATTTTGCTTCCCCCTTAAATTTGCAAAAAATGATCCCTTAAGAAGTTCTTTGTTTTACCAGCCTTTTAGAGATGGCCTTCATTTAATCTACCTCAAAATAGGATCATTGTTTTCAGAACAGTTTAGAGCAACAGTTAAACAAAGCCTCTGAACATATCTTTTTAAAAGTTTTATAATAAATTACATTGAGGACAAGTAATTGGAACTCATTAAATGAGGTGCTGATTCATTATCACTGACATATGGCTCTATAACTCATGCTTGAACAAAGCTTATCTAACACACGTGTTTTCCCTACTGGGCGCATCATAGCTGTCTTCTATTTTGGAATGCTAGACAGCACTTCAGTGCTAAGCTGGGTGGCCATTTAAAATAATCAAAGCCACGATCGAAAGGTATACAAATGGAAAAACAAAACAAAACATGGCACCAAACATATTGCAAAAAAGGACGCTTGTTGCCAATAAGAGAACTGAAATAAGGCAGAGCCTTGCCTTGCCATCATTCAGCTGGGAACTTGTGGGACAGGCAACTCAAACTTTTCACTGCTCTGTGCACACCCATGAATGATCACAAAATGCCACAAGTATTGATTTGGGGATTATAAATAAATTTTAATAAGTAGGTTAATTCACAAATATAGAACAATGTTTGTAGACTGAAATGCAGTATGCGAAAATATTTTTTTAATTCCCTCAATATGGTATTTCAAAGAGGTTTAATTTTTTGTGTGAAGTAAGAAAATAGTATTTCTTTCAGCAATTTAAACTTCCCTTTTTCAGGAGGCTGGATGAGTCTGAACCATGGATAACTGACATAGTATACTATATACCCTATAGAATTAGTTGCTTTATTTCATGGTCATATATTGTGTGTGTGGGGGATGTGTGTTTGTGGGGAAGGGGGCTAATATAGATAATGTGCAGGCTAAGGGTGTATACACTCTTCCCATTATCACCCACAGAATCTGAAAGTTTTTTTTTGTAGAATTAGCTCTCCTAAGGTTAACAAAATCAGAGATAATGTCTTGTTTCGTCGTCATTGGGCATATAAGAAATTTATGCATGAATAAATGCATTATTATGAATTTGAGCACTTGTTATGTCTCACATACTATGTTGAGTATTTTGTATATAACTCACTTAATACACATGGTAGCTCTATACATTATTCTTATTTTATGGATATCAAATTTATTAAACCACTTAACCAAAATATACTGTTAATAAATTGCAGAGCCAAAATTGAAATCCATCTGTGTGCTTCCAAAGATAGTGCAGTAGCTCTTTTTTTGTTTCTTTTTTTAATTTTAAATTTTTTTTTTTAAATCATAGACCACAAGAAATGTTACATTAAAAAATATAAGAGGTTCTCATATACCCCACACCCCACCCCACCCCACTCCGCCCAAATCAGGGCCCAGCTGGCACATGACCAGTTCAGAGATTCAAGTCTCCTGACTATATACCAACCCTAGCATCAACCAGAGGTTTCCGTAAAAGTGACAGAAGAGGCACGTGTAGAAAGATCACATCTGAGTCCAACCATCACACTTAGGAGCACAAATTCCAAAGTAGGGTCCATTGGCAAGGCAATGAACTCCAGAGCCATCTGCCATGACTGTAGAACCTATGTTGTTTCCATAGCCCTCAGGAGCACCACTACCTGGGCTTGTTTCTACTTTGGCTGTCTCTGGGATCCTGCTGAGACTTGTGTAAGTGCAACCCCTCTGATGACCTCCTAACTCATTTTGAAGTCTCTTAGCCACATAAACTCATTTGTTTTTACGATTTCTCCTTTTATTCAAGGACTTTTTCTAGTTCCATCATCAACTGGTGATTGGTAGTAATCCTCAGCGCCAGGGAGGTTCACCCCAGGGGTCATGTCCCATGCTTGAGAGAAGGTAATGCATTGACATGCTGAATTTGGTTTAGAGTGTGGCCACATTTGAGCAACATGGAGGCCCTCAGGAGGTAATTCAGGCACCCTGCAGCTCTAGGCCTAGTTGGAATTTCAAGCACACAGGTTCATAAGCATAGTCATAAGTATCAAGGGCCCATAATTGGACCATCCTTCTTCACTGGTCTTTACCCTTACAATTGGGGAATTATTTCTGTTCCATTGGACAGAGCTCCCCCAGTTAGGAACTCAGCATTCCCTCAGTTGTTGGGTATAACTCTACCTACTATGACAATATCCAATGAATATCTGAACATTTTTATATACCCTATATACATGCCCTGGAGAACTCCCTCCTAACCATGTGTCCCCCATCAATGACACCCCACACCAGTGCTCCTCCCCTACCATACTTGAACTCCAAGCCTAATATTTTGCCAAATTCAATTAATAGGAAAATGAAACAGTAATGATAGTTTTAAAGGTTAGAAATAGAATATATACTAATTTAGAAAAACTAAAAGAATAAATTGAGATATTAAAAGATGAAAAATCATAAAACCTTGTTTTTGACATTTAAACTATAATAGGTGTTGCCCTGTATGTACCTTGGCAAGTAACTCTCTTCCATTTCTTCCTCAGTGTCTACATCCTTTTTAAAAATAATTTTTAATTTTTTCTTCAAAAAAGTTTTAGATCACAGTAAAGTCGCATATACAATATAGGGGACTCCCATATACCCAGTATCAAACCCTTTTCCCCCTTCCCCAGCAATGATTATTTTCTTATGTGGATGTTATATTTGCTACAACTGATGTACAGATATTGAAACATAGCTACTAACCACAGTTCATTTGGTTTACCGTGGTTCCATTATGGTTTATATTTTAGACTTTACAATTTTCTAAATTTTTAGTTACAATATGGTTTACATTTTAGACTATATACTTTTATAAATTTTTGGTGAAATTTAACATGGCCTATATCCATCATTGCACAATCTTGTGGAACACTTCCATTGCCTCCCAGTTACCCCCTCTTCCATCTATTCTATTCCTCTCTTCCCCTCCCCTCGGGTGCACAGTGAAAACCAAGCTTCACTGCTTAAAGGACCAGATTCATAGATACTTGGAGCAAATGCTGAGGGTTTGATACACTAGACTGTCCTCCCCAATTGGGAGTCACCAATGCTCTCAAGAGACACCCTTCCTTTTGTTTGAGAACATCAGGCCTCCCAGGATGGCGGTATAACACTTTCCTGCTCATTGTATGGGTCTCCACCCAATGATATAACACAATATGACAAGATGAGCACCCACACACTCCTTAGAAGCCTGCCCCAGGTCCACCCTGTGCCAGATGCCCCCCATCAAACACCTTAAACAAGTAGCCCTTCCTTACTATATTTTCTAGAGTTTTCTCAACATTATAGTTTCAACCATGTACCTGACAATCTCCCACGTGCACTTCCTTCCCCCAAAACTTCCCCCAATTCCATGGCCCATCTTTCCCATCCTCCCAATCCTAGCCCCCCTCAAGCCTACAAAACCCCACCTTATAGTATCCTTATGTCCCCTTCTTATCCCTTCCTTGCACACTACTTACCACCACTTTATCATAGATTTCACCCATATAGGCATCAGAAATAGCTCTTTTTATACTTTTTGAATGACTGCATACATATTTGAAGAAACAATGAATGCTCAAACCATACATAAAACTATAGAAAGAGGCATGGACCTAGAGACTCAAAGGGAAGGAAGAGATTTGTGTATGTGTGCTGAATGACAGAAGTGAAAGGATGTGTATCACAATTTTGTGTAATTACTTGTTACCCTCTTCTTTTTTTTTTTTTTTGCATTTTGCTAACTTTGTTCTTTACATGCATAATAGGTAAAGAAAAAAAAATCTGTATAATAAAGGTGAAAGAGAGATGTGGGGGAAAAAAGGGTATTAATTGGAGGATCAGGTCAGATTGTATTTTGCAAATATGATTGCAACAATATCTCCCATCTCATATGTGCTTCATGCAATATGGACTTGACACTCCTTATATCAAGTATTGGTGTGTTCAACCTTGATGCCTTTTGCATTGTCCTGATGAATAGAGTATGACAGAATTCAAGTTATGTCACTTTCTAGACTAGGCCATAAAAGGCCATGCACATCTTACATTGCTCTCCTATGAGGCTTGCTTTCGGAACCCACCCACGATGCTCTGAGGAAGCCCAGGCAGCTCATGGGCCTCTTCAGCTCCAGCTGAAGTTCCATAAACTTTTTAGTCATGTAAGTGAGCCGTCTTGAAAGCAGATCTTCCAGCCCCAAGTGAGCCATCCCAGCTGAAGCTATGTGGAGCAGATATGAGCCATCCCAACCATGCCTGCTCCACATTGTTGTTTCATGAGCAAAATAAATGGTTGTTGCTGTTTAAGCTATTAAAAATTAGGGTGATTTATTAGGCAGCAATAGTTAACTGGAGCACAGATCTTCAGAAAAATCACCAACTTGGTAAATGAGTCTGATTTTAAAAAGCTTTTTCACAAAATTTTATCACACATACCTTTGAAAACATAGTTTGTAAATTGAAACAGTTTATTTAGAGTGGGAAGAAATACATTTGTTGTTATGGATTAGCAGGAGACATTTATAGATGGATCTGTAACGGAATATTCTGGAGGAAATTAACTTTGGCAAAAGACTATGATGTAAATAGATTATACAAATAGTTTCATCATCTTTATTTGATTGGTTTTTGGAGAGCAGTTTTGATGGTCTGCTGTTATATTTTGTAGTCTAAGGATATTTAGTTATCAGTTGATAATCTGGGATATGTTTTGCTTTTTTTAAGGTTTTTTTTTGCTGTTTATACATTAAATGATGGAATTCTGCCCGTTCTATTGAAGCCAGCTTTGATGGTGATCCTTCTCAAAATTACAAATTCTTTCCTTGATGAAGAATTGATGTAAATCAATTTTTGAACTCACTGTATGTTAACATAATTACATTAATTTGTTAAATCCTAGCTATTTTACTTAACATCATTAGGGGTTTAATGCATCACTCATACTCTGGTGATATATGAAAACTCTGCATCTATTAAATTGGCTTTGATAAGCTTGTTGCAAGGAGAAAATCTAAGATGTAAAATGCTTTTCTTCTCTGTTTCAAAGATAAATAGTTGTGGCATTTTTTTTTTTCTATTTGTTTGTGTATTGTTCAGGAAGCTGGTCAGGGAATGGATCTACATCCAGTTACAAGGGAGATGTGTCATTGAATCAGTGTTAATCCCATTACCTTGATTCAGAGATTGGTTCAGGAATTAGTTCATCTTGCTATTCACACCCATGTGACTCCAGAGGAAATTTGCTGGTTGCTTCTGGGAAGGAATGTTCTTAATCATAGGAGTGAGTCACAGGAAAAGAAATGCATCCCATCTCTGGACAGTAGTGTGTAGGAAGCCTGGAATTGCTTTATCCATTTTACCACAATGAAAGAGACCAATTTGTGGATGAATCCAATACACAGAAGAGGGTTCAGATGAGGAAATCAGAGAAAAATAGTTGCACTGGATTAAGCCAAGAACCAAACCTTCCTTATCTGGCATGAACTTCAAGGTATGTGAACCAATCAATGTCATATGTTGTAGGAAAGATGCAATTGTGTTTTCTATTAGTTGCTTCAAACACAGCATACTAATTCAATAATAAATGCCAATTTCACAATGCAAACAGTTGAGGTAAGGAATGGAAAAAAGGGACCTGGCCCATTTACAGTAAGTATCACTGAAGAAAGGATCTGTGAATGAGTTGCAATTTTTAGAATCAAACAAAATCTTTAAAATAAAATGCTTATTTTTCTGCATTAAGGGCCTACCAAGCAGATACTTTTACTTGTTCTCTAATTTCTCTCCCCTATCCCAAGCACTTGAAAGGAAAAGGGTATAAAATGAATGAGTAGAAAAATCAATCAAGATTATTTTTCACGTCGAGAACTATTTCAGGGACTGTGAAGAAGGGACTTGTTTTTCATTAAAAGTCTTGCTTGTCTTCTTATCCTAGAGGTTTTTTTTTTGTGTGTGTGTGTGTGTATGTGTTTAATTTGCTTTTGTATTAAAACAAAAACAAACAAATGAACAACAGAAAAACTAAGCTGGTCACAGGTAACAGTGCACATTTCTTGCTTTCATATAAGAATCAGAATTTATATGTTTTATCAAATTTATACTTAAAGACTAGATTCTATTTAAAAGCATACTAAAGCTTTCTCCTGATATAGTTTGCTCATAATTATTTTTATGTGTGGATAAAGAAATTGTAATGAAAACAATTTAGTTATCCTTGAGGAAGAATTCATTGGTGCCAGTTTAACATGAAGATTCCTTTAGATCGAAGTTCTTAACAAGAGGTCCGTGAGCTTAATTTAAAATTCAACAACAACAACAATATTCCTGTGGGGATGTGTTGGTGAGGGTGTGATATATTTATTAAATCATACACAGTATAGTGTGGACTCAGTAAGGGGTCTGTGATTTTCACCTGACTAGCAAAGGGGTCTGTGTAACAAAAAATGTTAAGACCTCCTGCTCTAGATAGTGTTCAACTTTGAGAATGGAAAATGGTTCCTAACAAACTATAACAATCTCCTATATGTTCTGTAACATGAAAGAGCCTTGAAGGAACAGAATGGTCACTGTTTCATTGGAATTATTATGCATTTATGACCGTCCATGAATGTTGGATTATGATATTCACTGTAGGGCTTCATGGAAACATGAGCAGTTTAGAGTTGGGAGATTAGAACAATCAACTGCATTATGATTAACTACCATTTACAGGTTAAAGAAATGTAGAAGAATTTGTGTTTCTTTTTCATCTATAGGTAATGTGTTTTAAAATCTTCAATGAGTGGCGTCACCAAAATGGTGGCGTATGATAGCTTCAATTTTACCATCCCTCCAAAGCACATCAAAGAAACATCTAGAAAGGGCCAGAACCAACTTTGTCAGAACTCTGGAAAACAGCAAAAGGTGTAAAGCAACCAAGCCAGTGCTGAATCAAGAAAAAGAACACTTAAAAATGATAAGAAAGCTCCATGAAGTTTCTACTTGCCTTTACCTCATCCTTCTCCTCATTCGGGTGGCAGACCTGAAGAAGACTGCCATCCCATGTGGGACCCTGGAGCAGAGCAGATTTTACTCACACATTACTCTGTTTGTCCATAATAAAGTGTCTGGTGGATACCTGCAGGATTGACACTAAGTGATTTTCTGTGTTTTTACCTAACTGCTCTAAAGCTTTGTAAGGCAATGGAAAAACTTGCAACCCCTGGCACAGGATTGAGGTTAGGACTAACAATAGAATAAAACATTGAGGGGAAGAGGAGGACGTTTCTTTGGAAAACTAGGACATTCAAAACAGTGTGTATCCTGGGGAATTTAGAAAGCTGTTTACATGTCCAAGATAGGACACATGCTCAGAAAAGACCTGAGAAGAAGCTTTCACCCCTTACTGATGTATAGGCTCTGTGCAAACAGGAAATTAAGGCTGAGAAAGTATTGTAAATGTCCTGGCTAGGTACCAATGGAATGTCCCAGCACAGATCAAACAGAATGATTAGAAAGGTGTTTTATTTGTTTTTTATTTTTTGTTTTGTTTTGTTTTGTTTTTAAGCTCCAGGCCTTCAAGAAATCTCAAATAAAACGGACTGAAAGCAAGCTAAGCCTTGAAAAAAATCAAGAACAGAAAACTCTGGGGAAGACAGAATATGATATCAGAGCTACTATATTATAATAATCTAACATCCAGTTTTTAACAACCAAAAAAATCACAAAGCATATCCCTCCCCTGCCCCAAAATGAAACAAAACAGGCAAGTATGGCCCCATTCAAAGAGACCAAAACCAACCCTGAGGAAGCCTGAACATTGTATTTTCTAGACAGAGATTTTAAATCAACTATCTTAAATATGTTCAAAGAGCTAAAAGAAACCACAGAAAAAGAATGAAAGGAAACCAACTAGAGACACTGCAAGAGAGAATACTACAAGTCAATATCCCTTAAAAACATAAATGCAAAAACCCTCAACAAAATACCAGCAAACTGATTTCAGCAGAAAAGAGAATAATAATTTAAAAAGTATGTTGTTATTTCAATTGATACCTAAAATGTATTTAACAAAATTCAACATTATTTCCTGATAAAATTATGCAAAAAAAACAAAACAAAACTAGGAGATAAAGGAACTTCTGCAACATGATAGAGGGCATTTATGGAAAACCCATACATTACATCATAATCAATGATCAAAGAACAGTTGTTGGTTTTTTTTGTTTGTGTTTTTTGGAAAATGGTTCTGGGAAAACTGGATATCCACATGCAAAAGAATGAAGTTGTATACCTTATACCATATACAAAAATTAATTCAAATTTGATCACAGGCCTAAATTTAAGAGCTAATGAAGAAAATTATTGGAAGACAATATCAGGTAAAATCTTCATGACCTTAGATTTGGCAGTGGTTTCTTAAATAAAATACCAAAAGCACATGTATTAATAAGTAAAGAAAAAAATAGGTAAATATGACTTCACCAAATTCAAAACTTGCATACATCAAAGGACATCATCAAGGAGATGAAAAGACAATCCATAGAATGGAGAAAATATTTGCAAACCATTTATCTGTTAGGGGTTAAAAATCCAACTAATAGAAAGACAAATGACCCAATTAAAGTATGGGTCAAGGACTTGAATAGACATTTCTCCAAAGAAGATATGCAAGTAGCCTATAAGTATATGAAAAGATGCTCAAAATCATTAGACACTAGAGAAATGAAACTAGAAACCACGGTTTAGATAATACTTCACACCTACTAGGATAGCTATAATAAAAATAATTGAAAAATGAAAACAAGTATTATAAAGGTTTTGGAGAAATTGAAACCCTCACAGATTGCTTGTGGAAATATAAAATGATGCAGATTCTGTGGAAAAGTTTGGAAGTTCCTCAAAAAGATAAACATAAAATTGCCATTTAACGAGCAATTCCACTCCTACATATATACCCCAAAGTATTCAAAACAGGGACTCAAATAAGTACTTGTAGTGTTTACGGCAGCATTATTCAAAACAGTCAAAAGGCAGAAACAACTCAAGTGTCCTACAGCACATACAATGGAATATTGTTCATAAGTAGAAAGGAGTTACATTCTGATGAATGCTGCAATGTGGATGAACTTTGAAAACATTTTTCTTGGCAACATCAGCCAATCACAAAATGACAAATATATGAATCAATTTATGTAAAATATTCAGAATAGGAAAATTCATGGCCAGAAATTAATTAAAAGTTATAAGGGGATGGGGAAAGGGGGAATGGGAAGTCATTACTTAAAAGGTACAGAGTTTTTGCTTGAAGTGGCGAAAACTTTTGGAAATAGTAGTGATGGTTGTATAATATTATGAATGTACTTAATGCCATTGAATTGTGCACTTAAAATGATTACAGTGAAACTTTTATGCTATATTTTACTACACCAAAAATATAGTGGGAGCACATGTGGCTCATGGAGTTGGGCACCTGCCTCTGACATGGGATGTCCTTGGTTTTGTTCCCAGTGCCTCCTAAAGAAGACAGACAATGAGCGGACAATGAGCAGACATCAAGCAGAAGCAGTGAGCAGAAAATGAGAAAAACTAATAAGCAGAAAATGAGAAAAAACAATGAGCAGACAATGAGCAAGACAAAGAGCACAGCAATGAGAAGACACAAGCAAAATTAAAAACAAAAATGAGCAGGGAGCAAATGTGGCTCAAGTGGTTGGGTACTTGCCTCCCACATGGGAGGTCCAGGTTTCAATTCCTGGTGCCTCCTAAAAAGAAAACAGACAACGAGCAGACCATGAATGCATACAACAAGCAGACAAGTGCAAACAATAGGCACAAACAATGCGCAAAAAAAAACAAGAAGCAAAAATAATGAGCAAACAGACCAGGGAGCCATCTCGGGGTGGGGGGAAATACAATAAAACAAAAACATTTGATATAGTTTGTAATTTATTTATTTTGTCTTTTCGTGGATCTGTAATTTGTATTAAATTATGATGCATGTTTAATTGTGATTATGAGGATATTTTCTCTCTTTTATATTATGATGAGACTCAGTTGTGATTTACTATTTTATTTTGATCAGTCCCTTAATTAAGATTGCATTTTTAAAAAATACTATTAGTGGTTATGAAATATTTCATTAAAATATTTAAGTTAATTCCCCAAAGGATAAATGGATGCTTTGATATGACAAATAATTGCTTTTTCAATTTTAGTTTTAGTTAAATTGGAATTTCAACTAGTTCAAATGAGAAGAGAAACTTGTTATTCCCTCCTTTGTTTTAATGTTTTGCTTGGGTACAGACTTCAGAATAGATTATTTCCTTGTGGTAGTAATGCAAGTCCAGGTGGTACATGAAATATCTCAATGGTGTAGACTACCTCCTAATTAGTCAAAAGAGAATCCAAGGCTTTTTTTTATTACATATTGCTAACTTGGTCTAAGGAATTTTATTGTTTGTTGTTTAGGGCTCTATTATTAACTATTTCAGTCAAAGTGAGAGAAACTTTTGATAACCACTTCAAAATATCTAATTAATGTAGATGTTGAATTAATGTCCTTAGAAAGGGTTATATCCTTTTGGGCTCCTTGTGAAGGTGCTGGAATGGCTAACCAGTAGCTCCACAAAGCCATTGTCATTAATCCTGAGCTGGCATTTGAGAACCTCATCTGCTGTGTAGATAAAGTAATCCAGAAGCTTCAAAAGAGATGTAAGTAGCCATATTGGAGCTGTAATATATCATTTTTGGTGTTTTTATGCAAACAGTCATTCCTGCATCTCAAGTATAGGTGTATTCTCTTATCTAGTGCAAGGATATTTTCCTTTATTTTTCATGTGTTATCTCCAAAAAGTATCATTATTGGAATGGTCTTTGAAACATATCTTTAGATTATTTTTCATATTGGTTGTCTAGAAACAGCCCAGGAAAGTTGAATTAGGGTAATGAATATTCATAATAAATCTTAAAGAAGTTGTTAGTATTAATAATATGAAAAAGGAGAAATTTATAAGTGTATAGCATTAAATCAGTAATGACAAAATGCATGCACAAAGGGATAATTTTAACAATTTCGAGTGAAGGTGTGACATATAAGGGACTCTTTTTTTCCTTTGGTCTTGAGCTGATATCTATGTGGCACTTGTCTGTTTGTCCAAGGGTCCTTGGTGAGCAGATAACATCTGTGGACAAGTAGCTCCCAAAGTTTCTTCAAGGAACATCGGTTTAAGAGGTTTCAAAGGTGTAATTTCCAAGTCTTGCTGAATGTGTGGTCATGTGAGTTGAGAAATATTTAGCCAAGATTTAATTCCTTGCCATTTAACCGTTGTATTGATGATAAGAGTCCTAGATGAGGTCTTTTCCAGCAAGGTTTGAGGGCAATTTTTTTGATGTCTCTCTAGGCACCTGGTTTTAGGTTTCACTTGATTAGATAGTTTTGAGGAAAGGGGGCAAACCAATTACATTTGATTTTCCCTCTACAATATTTAGCTATGTGAGAATTTAAACGATTAGAATCAATTTAGAATGGCAGTGTTTTCAGTTGCAGGAGGCTGTATGTGACTGGTTCATAAAGAGACAATCTAAAAACACTTGAGGGGAGAAAGACCTGGTGCCCTATGAGCTCATTTTAAATTGTTCTGTAATCCATGAGAATTCAATGGTGTCTGATAGGTTAGCTAATTTCAGTTTAAATATTTATTTTTTCCACTTTTCTAGAGAATTGGGGGTGATAATGGCAATAAAATTTTTGAGTAAGTGACAAGTCCTTACATAATTCATATACAACTGTCCCAGTAAAATGTGTTTCTTTCTCATTGGAAAGATAGTTGGAATGTCCCAGCAAGGAAACCCAGCATCTATTTTTGTATTAGCCTTTTGTGAGGATTGTGGCTTTTCTACGGGAAAATACTTGAAACAGTCCTTAAAATAAACTATCATTAGGACTTCATCAGAACCCACAGAGGAATAAATTACATAAAATTGATTTAGAGAAGCTGAAGGGTCTTTTAGGACAGGGCTCTAGTTCATATCTCTTCTTTACTTTTTTCCTGAGTTATTCCATCATGTAAGGGTCATGAATTTCCCATACTCTACTATCTTAGAAAAGTATTCCTACCAGTGTTTACTTGATATTATAGACAATTAATCTCTACCAAATTGTTTCAAGGAGGATTTTGTCAAGTGTCTGTTTGAGGTTTTATGTCATACAACCAGGTGGCTATTCTAACTTTGTCAGCTCGTGTCCACGGGATCTTAAAACCCAGTCATTCCCAGGGTTCATTTTTAGAATTTAGTAGTCACACTTGACCTGTCTCTGATGAAATATTTGACCTTCCCATGAATTTGTGTTCATAAAGAATTAGCTGTAGAAGGGTGTTTAGCATGAAAATCTGCGAAAATATTTCTCTAGTTTCTATGGTATCTCTTTTATTGTGGACCTTTACCTTCATGACAAAAGACATTACAAAACGGTTATTCCTAATATATTGACATTCAGTGTATGTATTTTTTCTTTTATTTATGATGGTTTATTAACTCTAGAGAGGGCCAACATTTGACTATTTGAACAGATTTTGCTCCTGGTAAGAAAGAAGAGATTATTTCATATCCAATCTGATATCAATCCTTTTTATTTTTAAGATAATTTCCATGCTGAAAAACGTTAAGACATATCTTGGTATGGGAATGAACAAAAGATTTTTTCTGGGCACAGACAGTTCTCTAACTACAGAAACACAAGCCTATGATTATTCTTCATGTGTAAGGTTTATAGAATTGCTTTATTAAGAGTCTTACACAAGTGCATGGCAATATGAGAAGAAAGTAAAAATAAATTCTACTTAGTTAAACTAGAGGTAATCCTAGTACAATACATGACGATGTTCTGACTAATTTTGTTAAGAAGTTTAATTGCTCTGAGGCAAGAAGAATGAGCTTTAGATACTGGATCAGGAAAGAAGTTATAATAGTCAGTGGATCGTTAATGTAAGTCATGTTACTGAGTTAATAGCCTGATTTTAACCTCTTCATATTCATATGAAAACAAAGATTTACCAAAATCTAAGAATGATAAATCTGGATTCTTACGGGTTCTGCTTCAGTTATTCTCTTTGTGCTCAATGAATCTCTTCCCCATAGAGATTCTGGAACCATGGCTAATTCTTTGTTAATTTTGGTTTCATACTTATATAATATAAGTATCTTAATGTCCAGATCAACTGTATTCTGATTATGCACAGAGAAGTTAAAGAAATTTATAATATATTTTACCTGGCAGATCTATTTGTAGGGGAAAGAATACTTAGTAAATTTTTTTATGGATTATGTCACAAGTAAGAAAATAATATTCTTTGTTCCACAATTAAAGGTACATGTTAGAAATTTGAAAATTATTTATGATAGAAGTTTTCATTACTTGGGTGGTTCTAATAAACTGGAGTAAACAAAGTCATTTACCCTCAAGGTTTCTACAACTCACCACATGCAAAAGTTTTTTTGTATTTTTTTAAATATTTTCTGGTACAACCAGATGTTTTTCTTTAAGACAAAAATTACATTCTTTTCAATTTTGCATTTAGTACAGTTTGTCTTCATTCTTATCTTTTTTTTAAAAAGTCCACATTTTCTCTAAAAAAAAAATGCACTGTTAAATGAAAGGGGAATTAATTGTGGATAGAGTAGCCATCTATGATTATGAATGCTGTATTATCATCTATCTATATCTGTAGAAACTACCTCTTGTGGGTTAAGAAAAACCACAGGGAGTTTTGTTTTTTGAGTACTAATTTTTCCCTCAAAGCAACATCAGAGAACAGTACCGTGCCTCCTAATCAATATGGTAAACTGGTTCTTCCAGTGGCTCTTTTATCTACAATAAGTTTACAGGTGTCCTTATCTATAAGTTCCTGTTTCTTAAAGAACAGAGGACATTTTGGTCTTATGTTTAGTTCAGGAATTGTTTGTTTTCTCTAGAGTGAAAAGTTGTTTACTTCCTTACTTCGTAAGGATCACTGAAATTTTTGGGTATTTTATTTATTTTAGGTATTGAATCTACCTGTTTTAGAGGTTTCTGAAGTCTGTTTCTCATCTTTGTTTAGTTTACACTTTGAATCCCTAGCGAATCTATTTTAGAAAGGAAATCTTCTTAAATTGCATTATATAATGATTTTTTTTTGCCCTCTCAAGGAAAAAAATAATTTCATACAGGTTATTTAAGTCTTCCTATTTCTACCATGCTGCTTTTAAATATTTTTTTTCTTAAAGTTCTCATTTAGTAGACTAGTTTCTATAGATCGTAGTCCAGGACAATAAGTGCCTAATAAAATTCTGAATGCATCGGGATTATACGCCTTCATTTGGCTTTAGACCAGGGTTTTAATTCAACTTTTCTGTATCTGCCTTCTTGTGTAGCAGTTTTACAATGTGTTTTTCTTTTCCTGAGACAATTCTCTAAGTGTAGTTCATTTAGAATGCCAGGGGAAGGAACAAAAGAATAGGGCTGCAAATGGATTGTGCAGATAAACTCAGGAGAAACAGTAATTTTCAGAGTTATAAAGTATTTGAGAGAAATTCTCTTGGCGGTAGAATTTTGTTTTGAGGCCAATTAAAGAAGGTGACTATTAAAAAGTTGCGTTTTGTCTCCCAAATTTTAGAATACTTTTTATCAGTGTAAATGTATTGATTCTGATATGTCAGAAGTTTCCCATCGTGGTCACTTGGAGTAATGTACCCCAGAGAAAACTGTTCTTACCCTTAATCAATTCCTGTGGGTGTGACCCCTGGTACATAGGACCTGATCATGAGGTTAAGGTGTGGCCCAACTGAATCAGCTTGGGCCTTAATCTGATTATTGGAGGATTTATACAGAAGGCTACACGGAGAGAAGGGCTCAGCGGAAGAAATCAGAAGTCAGTTGAACCCAGAAGGGAAAGGAGACCAAGCTATATGCATTACCATGTGACAGGAAGGATTTTATCAGCCAGCTCCGGAGTGCCACAGACTTCAAGGAGAAAGCATTGCCTTGCTGATTCTTCAATTTTGGACCTCTCATAGCTTCAGAACCATAACTTCCTGTTGTTTAAGCCAGTCCATTGTATGAATTTTGTTTTTAGCAGCCAGGAAACTAATACACTTGTAGTGGATTTTATTATTTCAGGTCATGGAAAGGACCAAGAGCCTTTAACCCTCAGGATATTCCTTAAAAAGCGAGGGAACATCACTTCCTAGACTATGTTACATAGACTATGGCTAATCTTGTTTATTCCCTCTTTCCATCTCTCTCTTGCTTTCCCTGATGGAAGAGGCCACAGTGTCACAGAACTGAGGGAGGCCTCCAGCCAACAGCCCTTGACAAACTGAGACCCTTAGTCCCACAGCCTGGGAGGAGCTGAAACCTAGCAGTGACCACATGAGCCAGCTTAGAAGTGAAAGTACCCTTAGTCGAGCATTCAGATGAGCCTGCACCCCAACCAGCACATTAGTGGCAGCTTTGTGAGAGACCCCATGTCATAGAACCAACTAAATTGCTCCTGGATTCCTGAGAAATGCAAACTGAGATTTAAAAATAAATATTTGTTGTTCAAGCAGTTAAGTTTTGGAATAATTTATTATATGCAGGTGATAGATGATATATTGTGCTGCCAAAGCTACATAAATGAGACCTTATACCAGGGAGAGATAGGTTGCCATTCCCTGAGTGATATCATTCTTCTGTGTGCAGAGAGAGGGATTCTTGACCCATTCCATAAAATCTTGACAACCTTCTAAAACTTTCCTCACTTCTATTCTGAGGCTAGCTGACTCACAGAGTGTGACAATTTGAAGTTCTTTTATGAGTCCTGCGACGGCTTGCTCGGTCGGTAGAGGTGGGGTCTGGCTGCGGACGAGGGGTCGGTCCAGCTTTGGACGAGGGGTTGGTCCAGCTTTGGACGAGGGGTTGGTCCCGCTTGGGATCGGTCTCACAGGGGTTGCGCGGTCTCACAGGGGTTGCGCAGTTCGGCTGACGGGGTCGCCCAGCGAAGCTGGCGACGAAGGGGTCGCCCGGAGAAGCAGGCGACGAACTGGGGACAAGGGAGGCCAGGCCCTTGTCGGGGGCTCTCAGGACTGGAGGGCGCACGGCAGAAGAACTACCGCAGAGACAAGGTAAACACGCAAGTCCACTTTATTGAGGGAGAGGCAACAGTTTTATAGGGGCTGGAGAAGGCTGATTGGTTGAAGCCACGCCCTGTTCTGATTGGTTGCCGGCGAAAGGTCAGTGGGTGGTACTGGACGGGGGAGGGGTGGTGGTTAGGGATTGGCTGTCACTGTTGCTGGGGGAAGGGGCAGGGTTTAGGGATTGGTGGCTGCTGTTGCTGGGGTGGAGGGCAGACTTGAGTTTCCCGCCCACGCCTGGCTGTTGCTGCTGTCGGGGGAAGGGAAAAGGGCAGACTGGAATTTTCCGCCCACGCCTGGCTGTGGCTGCTGTCGGGGGAGGGGAAAAGGGCAGACTGGAATTTTCCGCCCTGCGCCTGCGCAGGAAGAAAGAAGAAGAAGGGTGCCGCCCCACAGGCATTGTGTGGCGCCATCCGGGAGGAGGGGCGGCCGCAGAAGCATGGCTGTCGAGAAGGGGAGACCCGAGGGCACTCTGCGCCCATGCCGAGCTTCCTTCAGGGGTGGCGGTGAGTCCGACCAGCCACCCTATTATGGGCGCAGCGGCTTGGCCTGCCGCGGCTGCTCCCCCGCCGGGCCAGCAAACCACACTTCAGCCCGAGGGGTGACCGCATTTGACCGCAGAGTCCCAAAAAGAAAAAGAAAATGTTCTTGAACTAATCCTAATTCCTGTGGCTGTGGGGTTATTTTGATTGAACTGTGTCAGTGAGGTATGACTCAGGTTGGGTCTCTGTTTTCTTACTGGAGCTTTATATAAATGAAGACATGGAGAGACAAACACAGAGAAAAAGGAAGATGCAATTTTGATTCTACCATGTGAGAGATAGTAGAGAGAGATCTGACTCTAAGTTTCCCTACAGCTGAAAGAGAGAAGCCCCAAGAGGCTGAGAATGGTTGTTCTGGAATTAGCAGAACATAGAACATAGAGACATAGAAAGAGACCCCCAAGGGGCTAGGCCCATGGAGCAGATCAAGGCTGAGGAGGTCAGTCCTGCCATATGTCTGATCTCCATGCGGCAGGATGCCAGCATCACCAGTAGTTGACTTTGGTGAGAAAGCATCTCTCATGGTGTCTTGATTTGGACATATCATGGCTTTAGATCTGTAAGCTTTACCCTAAAGAAAATTCCCATTATAAAAAGCCAACCCATTTCTGGTACTTTATATTGGCAGTCCTGTGGCAAACCAAGACATGGAATAAGTAGAAAAATTAATTTTGGAGTAAATCTTGTCAAGAATATGAAATTATTTAACCAAAATTATAGAATACCAAAATATTCATAAGGTTATTAAGAGGTACTTCAATAGTATATTAGTCAGCCAAAGGGGTGCTGATGCAGAATACCAGTAATCTGTTGGCTTTTATAAAGGGTATTTATTTGGGGTAGAAGCTTAGAGTCACAAAGCCATAAGGCGTAAGTTACTTCCCTCACCAGTCTGTTGCCATGTGTGGGAATGAGACGGCTGCCAATGTCTGCAAGGGTTCAGGCTTCCTCTTCCTCTTCCTCTTGTGGTTCAATGGCCCCAGCTTCTTCCAACATCATCTGTAGGCTGGGATGTCTTATCTCTCTCCTGAGGCTCATTTCTCTCTGGGTTCACCTGCTCTGGTGTCTCCACAAGGTCGGCTATGTACTCTCAGGCTCGTTCTCTTCCCAGGGCCTCTGCCATGTCTATGAAGCCATCTCTATTTCTCTATTTTCTTCTCCTATGCATTTACTTCCTGGGGCTCCAGTTCAAAACTCCAGCCTTCCTTCTTTATGGTGCAGTTTCTCTGTGAGTCCCTGCCCACCAAGGGGGTGGGGACTCAATGTCCTACTGAAATAGCCCAATCAAAGCCTTAATCATTATTTAATCAAGTAAAAGTGAAACCTCTGAATCCAGCATAATCTGATATGCCCAGAGACAGACCAGTTTACAAACATAATCCAATATATAATTTTGGAATTCATAAACAATATCAGGGAAGTGGATTTGGCCCAATGGATAGGGCATCTGCCTACCACATGGGAGGTCCAAGGTTCAAACCCAGGGCCTCCTGACTGGTATGGTGAGCTGGCCCATGCACAGTGCTGATGCACTCAAGGAGTGCCGTGCCATGCAGGGGTCTCTCCTGCATAGGGGAGCCCCATGTGCAAGGAGTGTGTCCCATAAGGAGAGCTGCCCCACATGAAAACAGTGCAGCCTGCCCACGAATGGCACTGCACACAGAGAGAGCTGATACAGCAAGATGATACAATGAAACAAGACATAGATTCCAGGTGCTGCTGACAAGAATACAGACGGACACAGAAGAACACACAGCGAATGGACACAGAGAGCAGACAACTGGGAGGGGGTGGGGAAGGGGAAAGAAAAAATAAAAAATAAATCTTAAAAAAAATAAATAAAATAAACAATATCAAACTGCTACAAATAGCAATGCTTTGAATATGCTAATTCAAAACAGATTTTTGTATCTTTCATCTAGATTGGGTGGATAGCAGAAACCATTATTGGAAAAATAGATGTAGATGAAATAATCCAGAATGAAATAAGAGAGGAATACAGAAATTACCTAATAGTGGAAGTAGGCATAAATTTTCTGTTAATTTCTAAGATTTTTTCCATAACTTTTTGTCTTTTTATCACAATCTCCAGTTGCATTTTTGAATGTAGGCTCTATTTCAGCTATTTTTCCCCTCTAAGTTAGTCAAAGGAAGCTTCATTTTTTGTGTATGCATTGGCCCTTTATACTTGCTTCATTAATGCATTTGAACTCAGATTTCCCATTTTTAATTGATAAGCCAAACTGTTGTACATTTAATAAAAGCCATTTTGAGAAGAAGAATGCAAAATTCTCAGCATCGTGAATGGCATGATTAGAAATTAGGAAACGTTGCATAATGAAGTGTTCTGAGGGCTGAATGAGAAGGTCTGAGTTCTGGCCACAACTCATATACATAAAAGCTGAGGACCTTGTATGTGTTTTTTAATACTCACAGAACATAAATTTTTCCTGCTAAAATATTTATCACTCTTGCCTCTAATTGTTTTTGAGTTGTCTCTAGACCCTTTCAAATTATAGTCTTGGCAAGGTTCCCCATGCTTAGTTCCTGGCACGTAATAGATGCTCGTTCTTCATATTTAAAGGAAGGAACAAAAGGAAAGAAGGAAGGAAAGAAGAAAGGCAGGAACAAAGGAAGGATTGATTTAATCTCCCAGATTCTCAGTGTATTTATCCATAAATAATATGCTTGCCTGGTTTATCAGGTTATTGTCAAACTCAAATAAGATCAAAGCATATAAAGAAATTATTTAAAGTCTACTAAAATTGTATTATACGATAATATAAAGCATTCACTTTTTCTCTTTTTCTTCAGCCTCAACTTGGTTAACTAAATGAATGTAAGCACCTAGGAGTGCAGATTCTGCCATTCTGTGCCTGCTATAAATAGCAGTCGTTAAAAAGTGTGCAGACTCTACTGTTCCTCTGCTTGCCTATAAATCCTGCCTCCACTTCTTAAGGACTTTGTGGCCCCAGGTAAGTCTCTTAATCTCTGATCGCCTCCATCTCCTGTCACACAAAAGGAGAATGATGCTGGTCCTTGCTTGACCGGGTAGCTGTGGGGACCAGAGGGGATGGCTGTATGTAAATAATTTTTTACAGTGACAGACACAGAGGCAGTCCTCAATAACTGCAAGCTATGCTCACTTCCTAGTACTATTACCCATATTTGTATGTGATCTTTTAAAATGTTTGCTAACCGTCCTGTTAATGGTTTAGGAGAGGGCTCTTTTCCATGAATCTTTACGTATATATGTGTGTGCTTTATATATTACAAGTTAATACATGTAATTATACTATACTACATTTTATAAATTTATATATGTATGTGACTACATTTTATATTATATATACTACATATACTTATACATATAAGATAAGAGAAATTGTGAAAAGATTAAAGTAAGGAAGATAAAGTTTCTATATTTTGAACAGGAATATTCTCATGCTTTTTCTTAAAAAATATACAAAAAATTAATTAGAAAGTTTCATTATTCAAAATTACATTCCCCTGGTAACACAAATTAATCGTGTTGAACACTTTTTTCTTTTCAGGGATATTGAGGTACATAGATGATCCATTATGTGACTTCAGGAGCTGAAATTTAAGACATAATAATTTTTTCTTTTGATTATTTTAGTTTGAATATTGCCAGTTGAAGACGTACTCTATCACGGAAATCATTATATTCTGAATTAATGTATCAGGCATTAATTTAAGTCATCTTTATTGTTTGCTGTTTTAAGTTTCCAAAGTAGTAAGTATCAGAATGATTTCCATGCATTGTATCTTGGTGGGATTACAGGAAGACTTAGAAGGGGTAAGAGAAGAGAATAACATGATTAGGGTAATGCAGGAAAACATATGAAAGTAGTGTCATTTTTGTTTGACATGAAAGAAGGTGATTTTGTGAAATACTATTGCACTGAAACTTTTGATAATTCCCTGTGTGAGACGAGCACCTAAAGTGATGCTATGATACTGGTATTTTTAATAAGCAATCATTTCAGGCAGATTTTTTCTTATTTGGTAGGAACTTCTGAAGTAGCTAATGCTGGGTGGTGGTAGGACAGAAGCAAGTATACTGTGACATTGAAAAACAAGGTGATGATTGATGTGGGAATTTAAATCATGTATCCCAATTTACACGTGTTCTTAATCTTAATCTGCTCTCCTGTGGGTGTGAAACCACTATAAATAGGAATTTTTGATGGAGTTCTTTTAGTTTTAAGGTGTGGGCAAACTGAATGAGTTTGGGTCTTAATCTGTATTACTGGAATCCTTCATTAGCAGAAGAAATTCAATCATAGGAAAAGTCACAGGAAGAAACCAAAAGCAGTAGGTCCTTGGATCCTGGAAGAGATAGGAGAGGACTTTGCCATATGATTCGAGGCAGGGATACATCCAAGGATCTTCTATAGCTAGCACCAGATTGTCACATGCTGTATTAGTCAGCCAGAGGGGTGCTGACACAAAATACCAGAAAGCTATTGGCTTTTATAAAGGGTATTTATTTGGGGTAGAAGCTTATAGTTACTAGGCCATAAAGCATAAGTTGCTTCCCTCACCAAAGTCTGTTGCCACTTGTTGGAGCAAGATGGCTGCCAACATTCAATGTTCCTCTTTCTCTTAAGGCCCTGTGGTCCCAGTGTCTTCCAATATCAGCTGTTGCCTGGGATAAGTCTCATCTCTCTGCCAGGGTGATTTCTTTCCAGGCTCAGCTGCTGTGCTCTCTCTGCAATGCCAGCTGTAGACTATCAGGCTCTCTCTCTTCCTGGGGCCCCTGCTATGTCTATGGAGCTATATCTCTTTCTCTGTGTTCTTCTCCTGCATGTTACTTCCCAGGGCTCCAATATCCAAAAGCTCTCACTAACTCCTCTGCCTTGTAGTTTTCTCTGTGTGTCCCTGCCCACCAAGTAGATGGGGACTCAACATCCTACTGATGTGGCCCAATCAAAACCTTAATCATTATTTAATCAAGTAAAAGTGAAACCTCTGAATCCAATACAATCTAATATGCCCAGAGGAACAGACCAATTTCCAAACATATTCCAATACCTGTTTTTGGAATTCATAAACAATATCAAACTGTTTCTCATGCTTTGAGGAGAAATCATCACCTTGTTGACATCTCAGTTTTGGACTTCTCCCAGCCTCAAAACCACGAGCCAATAAATTCCTCTTGTTTAGCCAACCCATTGTTAGTATTTGTCATAGCAACCTGAAAGACTAAAGCAAGTGGTCAGGTTTTTTTAGAAATATATATCATTACAAATCCTTTTTTACTAGGTAGAATGGTTAAGAAGTTATTAAAATAACCATTGTCATCATCCTATTTGGTGAATACTCTTATTTCCTCAAAAGCTCTATGAAAACAGAGGTTTTGTATGTTCTATGGATGGTTCAGGTGCCTAGAACAGTGAATAAGGAGCCAGATCAAGCCAAGAGAGGGGACAAGGAGAGTAAAAAGAAGCACAGAGAAACAAAAGAAACCAATAAATAAGTTAAAAAAAGAAAGTGAGTATCAGGTGTATGCAAAGTGATAAGAACTGTGTTGATAATTGTAAATGACTTACGAATGATTAGAGGTTCTAGGTGTTTGTCATTTGACAATTTTAAGAAGTCAGTAATTTCTCTAAAGTACATATTTGATAATATGCTTTGTTCAGTGATTTTCCCACAACCTTTAAGTAATAGAATGTAATAATTTTACGTAAAGCATCAATAATGATATAATTTCTATAGCATAATTATATTGGGTTATCAATGGGTAACCAGATATCATCAATGTCATTGTGTTTTAATCACAAAAATATATTTACCTTTTATTTTATTCTTAGTTGCCTGGGACATTTTTAGGGAGAAGATATGTATAATAGAGAACACGGAAATTTAAAAGTAAAGTAACATTTAAATCACTGCACTGTAATTATCACTTTTTTTCTCATTATTTAGCAGAAATATAATCTGAAAATAGAATTAAAATAAATATTAAAGAAGAGCAGTTACAAAATGTTATAACTGCTGGGTATATAATTGTAGTTAAATAATTTCTTCAGTTTCAGTGCAAAATAAACT
The DNA here is from genome assembly GCF_030445035.2 of Dasypus novemcinctus. Lineage (NCBI taxonomy): Eukaryota > Metazoa > Chordata > Mammalia > Cingulata > Dasypodidae > Dasypus > Dasypus novemcinctus. The sequence goes on along the minus strand of NC_080688.1, from coordinate 84,194,325 downwards.
GGTTTTATTCTCCAATATCAGATGTGATCGTGATCTGTGATGGTTTTATTTTTGCCCAACATGACCCATAGTGAGAAATCCTTAGTAATTCAGTTGTGTTACCTCTAGCTCATGTTCACAGCTCCAAAGCAAATGCAAAAGCTATCTTTTATCTATAATAATTTACCAGAAGTTCTAATAAAGCAGATGGGATGCTATTTCCAGTGACTTAAGCATTTCCAAAAGTCTTCTAAGTTCTAGTTAATATGAATTACAAGTAGACTAATCAAAATGGAAAAATGACTTCAAGATTGGGACATCAAGTATATTCTGGGATTCTCACCACCCTAGAATTCTAAAATTCCTTTTGTGAATGTAATTCTGGGTCTGTTTCATACCACCTTGGATATCTCCCACCCCCTACCCTCTCTGTTTTCTATGCTAACTTTTATATTATATCAAACATTAAGATTTTAAAAGGGAGGGTCAACTCACTGAGCATATTTTAGAATTCTTGTAACAACAGTACCAAAATAATAGATAATGAATACCAGTGATCCCTTAATTGAGGAATGCTGACCTCTGGGGGTGCTGTAACATGTTCCAAGTGGTTAAGAAATACTGGTAATTTTATGGGACTGTATTTCCAAATCTTCACCTTTTCTCCTAAACTAGACTTGCCTGAGAACTATATTTCTTCTTTTTCTTTCCTTCTTGCTCTTCCCTTATACAAAAGAATGGCATACCTGTCACACAGCAGAAATTTGCCTATGGTGCATTGAGTTTTGGAGTAAAAACCCTTGAGGGTTTTAAGAGCCCTACTGGTTCTAAATATCTAAAATCTATAAGCAAATTTTTGCTCTGCTTTTGCAGGTTAACACTAGATGTTTTCCTTTTCTAGTTCTGCTACAATTTCATATCATTTCTTTTTTCTAGCGCTAAAGAAAGAGAGTGTACGCATTTTCACTATAGCTTTGAGGTGTAAAATGTGGGCAAGAATATAAGTTACTACTTCCATTTCCTTTTTCCTCTTTTTTCTTAGCATTGAGACTCATTGTACTTGGGATGAAAATGTGACTACAACTGATGAACTACATTTCCCAGCCTCCATCGAACAGAGCTTATGTTAATGTCAAAGCTTTGGCCCGTGGAAAAGAAGTAGGAGACTCCTGGAAGGGTACTTTAGAGGGATCTGGCATGGCTTGGAGGTGGGCCTTTCCCCTTCCCCTTTTCCACCTTCTTCTTCTTTCCTAGAATATGGACTTGGTGGCTTGAGTTGCAGCAGCCATCTTAAACAATGGGGGTATGAGCCAAATACTAAAGGTATTGGAGAAGAACTGAAAACTCCTTGGTCCCTAATGACTTCATATGGCTGCCTACCATGCTGGCCTTACACCAGCTAGTTTTCCTTTATGTGAAAAAAACCTGATTTTTGAACTCACCATATTTGGGTCCAATTCATTATCAACTACATTCAAGTCCCAACTAATACAAAATGATTAGTTTAAAGTAAATATGAACAAGAAAGACAGTTTAATAAATGACAGTAAAAGATTCAAAATGAAACAAATCAGCAACAACAAAACAATTTAAGCAGCCTACATGAAGAAGCGGAGAGAAATCTTTCAGATTGCTTCATATCTTGTAGTGGAATTGCATGAGGGAATTAGGGGAAATACATCTGTCAAAAGACTTAAAAAGAGTCTGCATTGGGGAATATTTCGAAAAAGCTCTTCTCTCTGTGAGTTAGTTGGCATTATTGCAAAATGCAAATAGATGCAAAGAAATGCTACTTCTGTTTTCTCTAATGAAATGAAGGCCCCTTTTATACAGGGATTTTTTTTTTTGAAGATGATGAATGGAACATGTTTGTGTGTGTGTGTGTATATATATATATTTAAAATCTTCATTCAACATTCTTATGTAATTGTAGAGCTGAGAAGATTTAGCAAAAGCCTGCTTTGAGGTATATAATGTGGAATTCCACAAAAGAAAATCATGAACTAATCTCCTCATTTTCATCCTGTTTGTTTCCCTCATTTTTTTACTAATATTCTTATCTTAGTTATGTGGCTTTGTTTTTTGAGGTATGCAAATGTTTCTCACTGTAAATTATGGGTTTGCCCCAGATGACCTTTGTTGAATCATCTAGTACTAAGATGTTATAATTTTATGCTCTATATATAAAATTGTGAGAACGGATAATAATAATTCCTCCTCTTATTTCTTACTAGTTTACAATTAGTGATATTAAGGTACTTCTAGAGATGTGTCAGCTCTTCCTATAAATCATGATAGAAATCTAGTTAAAATAGACTTCATTTAAATAAAATCCATTTGGCATGTTCTTTATTACATTTTGTTGGGATAGAATCATGCCCCCCATAAAAAGCACATTCAGTTCCCAATCGCTGGTCCTGCGGGTGTGAGCCCATTTGTAAATTGGACCTTCAAAGATGTTATTAGTTAACTGTGACTTTATGCAATGTGACTGGATTTCAATAAGCAAAGGAAATTGGCCGTGCAATGAGAAGCCATGGGAAGAAGTCAGCAACTAAAAGTCACTGGAGCCCAGCTGTTATGGAAAAGCCAAGGAACCTCAAAGAGTGCCATTAAGCCAGAAGATACCCATCCTGGGAGGAAGCAGGTCTTCTAGCCCTGAAACCATGACCCAATAAATTCATGTTTTTAAGCCAACCCATTGCATGTTATTTGTTTTAGCAGCCAGGGAACACAATAATAATGCATATTATTATATGTTATTAAATATGCTTATAATAATATAATTAACGTTATTCTACATATAATGTTTTATGTATACTATACATTGTATGTAATATATACCATACAAAGTAGTATTTTATATATAGCAATACATTTTATATATATAGTATATGCATGTTCCCTCCCATGCTTTCTCTTTCTATCTCTCTATATGCATATACATACATGCATACATAAATACATATATAATTTAGACTTATAGTAATCTTTAATCTTTCAACAAATACAAACGTAACACTTCCTGTGCCTTAGGCATTGTCAGTTTCTTCTGTGAATAAGAAACTTTGTTCCCTCTAGATAATTTTAGAATAGTCTCTGAATAGCTTTCTGGACTTTTCTCCAGTTAAGGACGAATGGAAAGCCTCCAGTCCATGTTCTCACTGCCTTCTCACTTTCTGGACAGATTACTGCCCTCTTATTTACAAGGTACATCTCTGTGTTGCTTTATCCACACTCTGAGGCAACTCCTGCCCTCCTACTCCTTTGAAGAATACATCTTATCTTCTTTTATGAAATGAAGGAATGTCCCGAAAGGTCCCACCCAAATCTTTTGATTGACTTGGATGAGAGAGCTGATGTTCATGTGGGCACATCATCGGTGTACAGCCCTTTCATTAAGCTAATCTTATGCCACAAAAGAAACAAAAGTGGAAATGCAAGACTGTCCTGACAGCAGTGCAGAGAGAAGAGAAAAGCAATGACACATCCCTGATTTCATATTTAGCATTTTAATGGCTTTTCACCAAAAATTACAATAAATCTTTCTCAGAAACACTTCACGACTATATTTTTCATCTATTTAAACTTGTTCTTTGAAAGTTCTCTTCTTAGCCCTCTTCCCTAACTAAAATGTAGACCTGCAAAAATAAATGAGTGCCTGAGTCAATGCCTGTGAGTCTGTGTATCTGTGTGTGTGTTTGAATGAAAGAAACTGATGTTTTTATTTTTTGTGCATATTTACATGCTAAAATGTGTCCAATCTCCTCAAATGTCAGTACTCTTTCAAGAAGTTTCTAAAGTTTAGGATTTTGTAATGTTAGGGAAAAAAGCAAACTATTCTTTAAAAGTGGTTGATTTTTTAGTGTTAAATATTATTATGATGGTGATGATTATTATTAAAGAAGTTGTAGGTTTACCAAAAAATCATGCAGAAAATACAGAATACCCATATACTCAGCCCTCACACACACAGTTTTCCCTACTACTAATACTTTGTATTAGTGTGGTACCTTTGTTACAACTGATGCAACAATATTATTATAATTATGTTATAATAATATAGTCCATAGTCTAAATTAGGGTTAATTGTGTCATACAGTTCTATGATTTTTAAGCGTTTTTATTTTTGTAATATAGTTACAATCTAAAATTTCTCCTTTGTACAACATTCAAATATACATTCCATTGTTTATTAATTATGTTCACAACGTTGTGCTACCATCACCACCATCCATTACCAAAACTTTTTCATCACCCAAAACAGAAACTCAGTACCAATTAAACATTAACTCCCATTCTCTACCCCTACCCTGGCTCCTGGTAACCTGTATTCTAGGTTCTGACTCAATGAATTTGCATATTCTAATTATTTCATATAAGTGAGATCATACAATATTTATCCTTTGGTGTCTAACTTATCTCATGCAACATGATGTCTTCAAGTTTCATCCACATTGTCACATGTATCAGAACATCATTTCTTTTTATGGCAGAATAATAGTCTGTGTATGTATATGCCACATTTTATGTATTCATCTGTTGATGTACGCTTGGGTTGCTTCCATCTTTGGACAATTGGGGATAATGCCACTATGAACATTGGTATGCAAATATTTGCTGGAGTCCCTGCTTTCAATTCTTTTGGGTGTATATCTAGACGTAAGATTGTTGGGTCACATGGTAATTCTATAATTGGCTGTCTGAGTAACCACCAAACTGTTTTCCAAGTAGCTGCACCATTTGACATTCCCAGCAGCAATGAGTGACTGTTCTTATTTCTGCATATCCTCTCCAACACTTGTAATGCTCTGTTTTTTGAATAGTAACCATTCTAGTGGGTGTGAAATGGTATCTCATTGTGGTTTTGCTTTGCATTTCCCTAATGGCTAATAAGGTTGAGCATTTTCATGTGCATTTTGGCCATTTGTATATCATCTTTGGAGAATTGTCTATTCAAGTATTTTGCCCATTTTTTAAGGGATGCTTGTCTTTTTATTGTTAAGTTGTAGGATTTCTTTATATATTCTGGAAACTGAACCCAAAATTGTATATGTGCTTTCCAATATGTTCTTCCATTCTATAGACTGACTTACTTTTATGATGAAGCCTTATGATGCCAGAAGTTTTAAATTTTGATGAAGTCACATTTATCTATTTTTTCTTTTGTTGCTTGTGGCTATTGGCATAAAGTCTAAGAAACCATTGCCTAACACAAGGTTATTAAGATGTTTCCCTATTGTTTTCTTCTGGAAGTTTAGAATTTTGGTCCATATATTTAGGTATTTGATCCCTTTTGAGTTGATTTTTGTTTATGGTGTGAGGTGGTGGCCCACTTTGATTCTTTTGCATTTGGATATCCAGGTATCCCAGAAATATTTTTAAACTTTATTTTTAGAGACATTTTAGATTTACATTTACAAAAAAATTTCACTGGAAGTATAGGGAATTCCCATATGGCACCTCACCCCACACCATACCCACACGTATATATCCCTATTATTGACATCTTAGATTAATGTGATACAATATTGATAAACCAATATTGAAGCATTACTACCAACCAAAGTCTACAGTTTACGTTATGGCTTACTCTTGGTGCTGTACAGGTCCATAGATCTTGACTAATATCTGGGTCTCCTGTCAGCCTGAGGCTGTTGGATCAGAACTGTTTTTTGAAGAGATTATTCTTTCCCCATTCATAATAAGCATTGTGATGGCCATTTATATCCTATGATCAAATTAATACTTTTTACTCATTTATCATCATGTTTTGCAATTTTTTCATTTCAGAGTGCTAGGATTTGAGTAGTATTCTTCTCAAAATGAGGATTATTTAATCACAAACCCATTAACGTCGAGTCTTCAGTAGTAGAACTCTTCCTAGAAAATTCACCCAGGCTCCTGTGTAACTTCTCAACCCTGCTTCTTGTTTTCTTCTTTCTTACATAATTGTACAGCATACTAAAACTAACATGCTGAAGTGGAACAGATAAACTTTCATGGTTTAGTCATGTATGCTGTTATAATTTCTTTGTGATTTAATGAACACTTAAATATATTAAAACCTGAAGGTGAATTATTATGCTTTGGACTCAACTTGTGGTTTTCTACACTGTTATAAATACTCAAGTTTATTCGTCACTAGGAGCTAATGAAGTTCAATTAAAATTAATAAACAGATTGTGTAGGATACCTGCGCCTTCAACATTCTCTATGCCAGTACTTCTGGGAACCTCAGATGTGCTTTAGAATCAGAGTAGGCCATTACTTGCTATTGCCAGTCTGCTATTTAATTCCCTACACCAGACTTTTGTTTGATTCCACAGGTCTGAGCAAAAGATATAAAATCCAGGTTCACCTCCTTGTTTTTGATTAATGCCTACCGGGCCTTTTCATCCCCTGGCAGCAAAGAGCAGAGCTACGGCAAATTGTGAAGGAGCGTCTTCTCTTTCTTTGGTGTCTGCCCTCTTGAAAGGCTTCCCTAGTTAGGGTGCAGGACTAAATGGTGAGTGCAGCAGTTCTTTCAGATTTGCCTTCATCTGTACTTCCCGAGAAATGCACACACTTCTTGGGGGAGGAAGGAGTTCAAGTAGTGGTATCCAGGCTATTAAAACATCGGGCTGGCCTCGGTTCCACAAGTCTTATTGTCGAATCTTGTTCATTGTTGTTGATTTCTTGCTTCAAAATAAAATTTTTCTTGAGATCTGGTTTCTGCCACAATTACAGATCTGGCCTGAATTGCTAATTTGGTTTATATATCTGTGTCTCTGGCATGGAAGTGTGGAGGTGTCTATGTATGTTTTAGTTCAGAAAAATAAATTTTCATAGAACTGTAATAATTCCTTTCAGAAATTATTATATTGATATTTGTATGTAGATATGGATGTATGCATTTTTTATTTATTTATATACTACTAAAAAGTGTGCATATATATGTGTAACAGTAAGATAAGTTTAGTACTTGTTTGCCTATTTGTGTGTGTGTGGTGTGTACATGCAAACATTGTGTTTGTGTGTTAGTCTCTTCTCAGAAAACCTAAATTTCTTTAGATGAAAAACAACAATAATTTATACAGCAAGTTGACAAATTAGCTAGATGTAGTTTGTTTCATTAGAACATCTATTATTTTTGGTTTACATAGGAAAAAAGCACATTTCAAGAGAAACTTAAAACTCTATATAACATGTCTACAGTTTCTAATTAATGATCTAAAAGGTGTGAGAATCATCTCTTACTTTGGAAAAATCCCATTATCCCCTTTTCTGAAAATTAGGCACACAATTTATTTTTTAAAGCTCTTTTCTAACAGCAGATTCTCAAAAGATTTTATTCATCCTGTGTGTATTCTAGTTTAAAGCTGCTAGAAGCTAAATAAACAAAAGGGAATAAAGCATTGTTTCTTATTATATAAAACAGCTCCATTAAAAGCTTTTATGTTTACCACCAGATCCTTCCTCAATTCTGAGTCCCTATGTAAGTTTAACTAGTAGCTACTTTGAGAATTAAGAAAAAAATATTAGTTTTTTTTTGGTTCAGTTTGATATTTCATATTGAATCACATAGGCATACCTCTTGAGTGTATGCCCCAAAATTGTCTGGAGTAGCTGGAATTCCTCAGACAAAAGGGAAAAAAAACCTCCAAAAATTAGTTTGAGATCTGCTCTGAGAGAATGTCAAGCTTAATCCCCGGCACCGATTCAGAGAGCCTCCAGGTGCTGCAGCGTCCCGGAATGTAATCGTCTGCCAGGACAGACTTGAGTGGAAACATTCTGGGCGTCAAATCATAAAGCTTGTATCTCAAAAACCCCAGGAAAAGATTGAAACTTCCTTTTATTCATCCGTGGAAAAGATACAAAACAATATTTATATTTATAAAATAATATTATAATCCCTAAATGTTTAAAATACTTAAAAAGCATGGGAATATATAAATCTCAATGTCAATTTATCTACTATCCTGCTAATTTTTTTTTTTTTTTGAAAAATGTGTCAATGGTAGTAATTATTATCTAGACTCTAACTTCTCACATTTGTGCAAACCAAATGAGGTAATACACATTTTTAAACAATACCACTTTAAATAATTGCCACTATTATCATTAATAATAATTTATGACTCAGGAAATTAAAAATTGCTATATAAACTTTCCTTGGTAAACGGTGGGATTCAATATAGTTATGATAAAGCCATGGCATTTTTTTGAATCTCATATAAAAGACAGCTTAGATTGCTCTTGAATCATTTATTAATCATACTTCCTTTCTATATTAAATAGAGTCATCTACTCATTAGAATGTTGTTAGGGTGAAGGCATATAATCCATACACAGGGAACTTTGCAGAGAGGTAGGAACTACCTGTGCTTTTCTTCTCTTTTCTATGAGGATTTGGTGAATGACCCGTAGCGTGTCCTTTTTTGTGTGGACCTGTGTTCATCTCATGGATTTCTGGGACACACAAGTTTAAGACCATCATGGTTGGTTGCATTCAGGTAGCACTGGAATCAATGTGCCATCCTTGTAAATTGCTAATCTTTTAACTTAAAAAATAATAAATAGTATATATTGAGACTTCCTAGATACCTGAGCACAGTGTACATTTCATGCTTTCACTGATTCAATTATTACAAAAATCCACTGTATATCATTTTCTTGAATTTACAGATAAGGAGATTTGGTGCAACTCTACTGAGTTGCTGTTGCTTAACCAGGAGGCTTTACTGCCTCTGGGATTGTCAAGGTTGGAATTGATCTTCTGGTTACTTTGGCAGCTGCTCTAACTGGGTGGCACTGTCATGTGTCACTCTGAAGAAGGGTCTCATCTGTCACAGATGTATGCTTCAGGTCTGGGAAAAGTCACTGCAGCCTTGCATTTAAACTTATGATTTATCACATGGGCGATACCACCACTAAAACCCACAGAATTATGTGGGTAATACCACCACTTCAAATTCACTACTCAATACCAATTAGCAGATGCACGTGTTTCTCTCTGCACACCTGATTAGCCTTGACTTAGAACTTAATTCACAGGTATAATTGGGCACAGACTGGTGAAGGGTGCCACTCTGTACCCACATTATATTAGAGAGCAAAGATGGCAACCTAAAGACCTGCCTACGATGGAATCGACTACCAAATCTGATGAGTAACGTGACTAAGTGCTGTTTAATGCCCACGACATTTATGTTCCTCCATCCTTTTATTCATTTTCTCCATCTGATAAAGAGCTTTGGAAGAAGGAGTGTGTATTAATACTAATATATATGAATATAAAACATATATAAAATTTTAAAGTCTCTTAAACTCCCAGGAGAGTACTTTCTATGTAATGTGAACTGATATGTGTTGTTCATTTATTTCTACCCCTCTCCCTCTCCAGATTGCTCATTCTCAGATTTTTGCTAACGCCTGCTGATAGGAAAGTCAGTAGGAGCACACCTAGGGATTTAACCGTATTCTCTAGAATGTTGGTTCATTACTGACTCTAACTAGAAATGAGACCCCCCAAATAAGCAGATGAGAAAAACTCAGAGGGGAATTTAAAAGAGTAATAATGCAGGCCTGTTGGAAGTAACATTGGTGATTGTTGCTTGAAATGATTGCAATGGACTTTTAGTTCTCTCCATTACCCTACTGCTATTTATCAGTTTAATATATGGAATCTCATTGAAGAGGGATGTGGGGAGGAGGGCAATATCCTCCGGTTAAAAAATTGTTCAATTTTATGACTGGCTTATTTTTATTTGATAAGGTATAATCCCCAAGAATAATTACAACCAAATTTGACAGAGTAGAAGAGAGTTCCAAATTAATGAAAATATTTCAGAATTTCCTGAGATGTGGGTATAAATGAAACAGGTAGCCTATGTGTATGATAAATTTTATGTGTATTGATCTAATATAAAAAAGTAAAATATCCACAAAATAATTTTGCTGTCAAAATCAGAAGGTAAAATGAAGGCAGTTACACCTGATTTTATCAGCACCTATTTCTCTACTGGATTAGACACAGGAGGCACATGCAAAAAGCTGAAAATGGTAAAATTAATAGCAAAGTGTCTTTTCTTCTTTGTTATCACACTGAGATGACATAAAATGCATTAGAGTTCCCCTTTTAGGAAAGTGTTATAGTATGTTTGAATAAAATAAAATTACTCTAAAATTAGGAAGCAGTGAGAATGCACATTGCATATAAGCTTTAGAAACACTCATGGAAATTCCAATCGTTCCTTTCTAGCAACATCATTATGGTCATTAAGATATATGAAATCTCCTTTCTTAAAGGCCACAGATATGCACTGTAGATTAATACAACCTGTCCAATTTTTTATTTTTATTTTTTGTTTCTAGATTTACAAGTCTCATTTTAGTGCATCTTGTTTCGTATGGTTTGCTCACATAAGTACAATCAACCATGGCATATAAAATTACAAGGAACTTATGGTGAAGAGACCCTTGGTTTTTGGGCTATAAAGTTAAAATTTCCTTTTCCCACTAAGTCCACAGATAAATTGTTTTCTAAAGATGCCACCTGTAAGATACCCACTTTTCTAGATTGGGTACTTCTGTACTGTGACGTTGGTACCAAGATTCCGCAAAGGTGAGCTAAACTCCCAGGTAGGACCTGACAATCGGGGATCCTAGAGGAAGGCAGGAAGGCAGGAGGTGGCGAGGGGAATTGTTCCTTGCTGTTTTGCTTACTGTTTCTTCTGCACCATTCTTGTAGCAGCTCCCACACCTTCCCCCTTCACAGGACCACCAGTTGCTTACAGATTCAAATGGTTCCAGTTTCCAGGTTTTTATTTACATTCCCAGAATTGTCCTTATATTTCCCTCTTAGAGAAACCAGCACCAGGCAGGCAGCTACTACCCCTTGGAGGTTTTAATCTCAGTCCTGCTTGGTATTTCCTCTGAATTTCTGAGGAATCAAGAGCATCTGGGCTGTATCTCCTCCTCAGAGACCTGAGTCCAGTTTTACGGTGTCCCTCATTCTCCAAGCTTCCAGATTGTAATTGTCCTAGCCACTCTCCTTTTTTCCCATTCTGGAATGCTGTAACTACTTCTGGAAGTTATTTTCTTTTCTTTCTTTTTTTTTTTAAAGATTTATTTATTTATTTCTCCTCCCCCACCCCGGTTGCCTGTTCTCTTGTCTATTTGCTGCATCTTCTTTGTCTGCTTCTGTTGTTGTTTGCACCACGGGAATCTGTGTTTCTTTTTGTTGCATCATCTTGTTGTGTCAGCTCTCTGTGTGTGTGGCACCATTCCTGGGCAGGCTGTGCTTTCTTTCCCACTGGGTGGCTCTCCTTACAGGGCGCACTCCTTGTGCGTGGGGCTCCCCTATGCGGGGGACACCCCTGCATGGCATAGCACTCCTTGTGCGCATCAGCACTGTGCATGGGCCAGCTCCACACGGGTCAAGGAGGCCCGGGGTTTGAACCGTGGACCTCCATGTGGTAGATGGACGCCCTAACCACTGGTCTGCCACCTCTCTCTTATTTTCAACATTCCTCTTTTGCCTTGTCAATCCTCCAATATCTCTTCAAACAAGTCCATATCTTAAATTCTCTCTGCTTAAGGTACTGATGTTGATTCTCTTTTCCTCACTTGACCCTGATGGATACAATACTAAATACCAGGTATTGTTTAAGAAACTGAACCTTGAAAGATGGATTATGGGAATGATTTCATCAGGCCTTTGGACTCCTACACAGTGCTCCTTGCTAATGGGAAATGGGTTGTCTGTTGCTCAATCAGAGAAAAGTGTGGTAGCAGAATGATTAACAATTATTAATTGTCATTTTTTATCAAGTATCTACTGAACCAAATGTCTTGGGGAACAAAGGGTAGTTGCATTTGACAGAAATGATCATTTTAATGACTGAGTGGGATGAAAATTTCAACTGCATCTGAGAGTTTACAGAAAGAAATTGACAAGATCAAGGTTTTGTTCCCTTAATTCAAGTAATGGGAATGATACCCATCAACTAGTCTTTTTACTTCTATCTATTTTATTCCTTATCATTAAGCTGCTGGTAACCTCAGTAGATAATTGAACTGAAAAAAATTAATGCCTATTTGTACCTTAATGGAAAGCAAGCCTATATCATGTACCTCCTGCAAGTATTCCAGATTAGAGTTTCTGAAGCTTGAAAAATCAGTACCAAAGTATGTGCAGACTTTGTACAAATCCTTTTTGCTCTTAGCCAAACTAAATGGAAAATACACCCTCTTTTATATCAGGGCACAAAGGCATCACTGCATAATTCCTAGATGTCATTTCTGTCTAAGCACTATGGGGGAAGAGCCCAGGGGAAGAACGAGGCATATTTAGTTGAATTTGCTTAGGGGGCGTAGTCTTTGGGAAGTGGAAAGAGGACAGTGGTTAAGGGCAGAGGCTGATCTGTTGGACCATGAGGGCAGACTCTAAAGGCCTCTGGGAGTACCACGCCTCCACCAGTCACTGGATAAACCCAGGTCTGCAGTGACTCATATTGATCTCAGCGCAAGCATTTCTGCGGGAGCAGGTTTCTCCTCAGGTACATGCCTTGGCTTTCAGAGGCTGAGACTTCTCAGGATATTTTACTAAAAATGAAGCCCTACATTTGGTTAAGAGCCCCTTTGGACAATGCAGATTTTCCTTTACTCTATAGCTCAGGTCTCACGCCTTCTCCCCACTTAGCCCTCCTTTTGGTTGGATCAAGTCATACATGCAGTGAGTAAAGAGCATTTGTGTGATGGAGAAGAATGTTTTTGATTTGGTTGTTTTCTCTCTTTAGGATGAACTGAAAAGTGGAACCGCCTCCCTACTTCTCCCCAGGCAGAGGACTAGCTGTCCTCTCAGTGGCCCTGTGAAGGGGATGTGCACATCAAGAGCAGGCCAGCGCTTTTCTCTCCAGCCACTGCTCACCAGCATGGGCAGGTTCACAAGCGAGTTCCTCCATGTTTTCTGTACTGAACATTTTAGGGTGTGGGTTTATGATGATTATTTTTGAACTAGTATGCCTCATTTTTGTACATTCCTATAGCAATCCTGAGACTTGAAAATATGCACCCCTGCCCACTGTGCACAAACCCACTGGCCATAATAAGTGTGGGATTTATACAAGTGCCATTGATGAAGAAATGCATTGTTGCAAGGAATGGGCTTAATTAACCATGGGCAATGACAAACTTGGATTAAAATGATGACGGCAATTTTCCCTTAGAAATTTCTGGCCTAGGTTGCTCTTAAGAAACTGAGCATATGCTGAAACCTCCTGGACCTACCAGTACATTGGCTCCTACCAATAAAGTCTTAAGTATAGCAACTGTCTGGAATTCTGTTGCTGTGTTATTTCTGCTGATTAAAAAAAAAGAAGGCAAGAAAATAAAGAAATGATGTCACTGACCTTCATCAAATTGTTCAATATCATATTTTATTAATAAGTTTTGTAGGACTGTCCTTTTATAAACTTTTTTAGTATTGCATTATGATAGCCCTGTGGGGCATTTCAAAGTACATATTCTTTTCTAGGACCTTGCCTTTTTATTCACTCACTTTAAAAGACTTTGATACTAAGAAACTCAACCCAGACTTAAAAAGCCCTTAAAGAAGATACCCTTTATGCATGCCTTGTATGCTTCTTTGAAGTTGAATTTTGTCTTTGAAGACTTTTGCATCTTTGAACATAGCCCTTCCTAATATATTTGTAATCAAAAGAGGTTGAACGTTTTGGCTGTCTTTCATCCCTGACGACTATCTACTAAAAATTACTTATATTGAGACTATGCAAAATTTATAGTTTAAATTTTTAATTAGTAAATTGGTTTTCTTTTAAAAAATGATTCTTTTATCCCCTGTGGAAAATTCCAGTGTATGCATACCTTAATCCATCATTCATTCCTTTATTAACTCACTCATAAATGTTTACTGGAGCCACTTAGTGTCAGGGATTTTTCCTGAAAATAAGGGGAGAGCAGATCTGAATAAAATTTACAGTTAGTAAAGCCGAAAACCCATAAATTTGATACAATAATTGTGCAATGTTTACTGATCTGGGCTTTGTACAGGATGCCAGCGGAGGTCTGGCTTTCAAGGCCAGAGAAATTTTGGGAAATGGATGCTGGGAGACCATTTTCTATGCATCTTTTGTATTTCTTCATGTCTTGCAGGCAGAGGCACTGACTGTTCTTTTTCTGGACTGTGTTTTCAACAATATTTGTATAGTAAACAGCCTTTGAAATTAGAGATGGTGTCTCCCTCTAAGGGAAAGGGCAGGTTTGTTTCCTGTCCAATGTGATAAAGATACTTTTACCTGCCAGGACAAAACCAAGTCAATTTATTGCAGCTCATAAAAGATTTGGGTTCTCTAAGCTCAAGGTTCATGTCCTGTAACAAAACTCACTGTGTGTGCAGACATCTTCTGATCCCCATCATTTCACCCTGTAAGGAAACTAGTGCAAATGCTATTATTCTGGCCATAGTTATTGCTCTGATTATTAAACTGTCCTTTATCTCTGGCCCAGGAATCTCTTATCTTCTGACAGAATCCATGAAACTCTGGCAGGCTAACATTAGTTTGCAAGTAGGTTGAAATCACAGTTTTTGACAATGCAGCATAGATATTTGAATCCTGATTTTCTTGAATTTGGATGCTAATAATGCCTGCTGAATCCCATCTACTATTATACTTACTTGTATTTTAAATTTTTTGCAAGAAATAACTCAAGTGTGAATAAACAGCAACACTGCCTCATAATTTTTCTGAAGATTTAAAATTTAAATTTAAAAAAATTTCAAAAGGGGAAATGATTAAACATTTTTATATGAATGCTTAGGGTTTCAGAAGCAGCAATTTTAAAATGTTGTATTGCACTGGAATACATGAGCCAATCACAGAGTTAAGACAATGAGTCTTGCTAAGTGACAGTTACTCAATTTTTCATTCTCAGCACACCTCAGTATACATTTCTCTTACTGTTAACACCTTGTTTTTTAATTCTGGGATACTTTATTTTTCCATTTTTTCAACTTGGTAAAGATGTTAATCAGACTGTCCTTCTGAAACTTAAAGAATTAGCATAAAGATGCAAGAGTCAAAAGATGATTTATCTGGATGGTGGCATCTGAAGGAATTGATCTATTGTTCCTTGGGTATTTTTCCTTATAGCAAATGTAAATCTAGAAAAATGCTCCATTCTTGACCTTTCTGTGGCCTGCCTGATTCAGTTAGTTAGCTCCATTATTATTTCAATAAATACCAGGTGACCTCTCCCATCATTTTTTGTCCTTTAAGTTGACCACGTTGGGTTTCTATTGCTGTCAATAAAAAATTCATAAATAACACATTAGGAATTTCTTAAGTTTCTGGTTGTGTTATCTTCCTTTGGGAAATAAGAAAAGGAGAATAAATTAGAATCTGAATCTGAATCTGAATTCCAATTATTATGATAGAAAAAAAAATAGTTACAACCCAGCACAAATTATTCAGAGGCTAATCACAAATTGTTTGATTCCTGATGTTATTAAACTTCATCTTGCTCAGGCAGATAATATTGTCGAACCTAACTAGCGCTATGTGAAAATGAGGATCTAGGAGCCAGTGAGAATATCTACACCCTGTTTCTGTTATAAAACTATTTGGAGATGTAACCAAGAGTTTGGTCTATGCTTCTGAAAATAGGTTTGTGGGGCGGAGGCACAGATGTGGATGATCCCCCATGCTAGAGGGACACTGGCTCTGGAACATTCTGTGTGCTGACATGATGCTGTGAAAACCACTAAACTCTTTAATTTTTCCATTTTGAATAAGCACCAGAGTCTTGGTCCTGGAGATGTTACTCAAATTTATTGCATATTCAAAGTGTAAAACCCAAGGCTGGATCTAAGGGTAGAAAATTTAAAGTTTGGGCAGTTAGTACCTCTGGTTCTTTCATTGTTCACCACACTCCCTAATAGGCCTATTTTCCTTTATAAAACCTGGGACTAAAACTGTTCAACTCAGTTGAGCTAGCTAGCTAGCTAGATGGGTGAAATATACATGTCTATGTGTATAGATATCTATAGCTACTACATATCTATCTAGAGAGAAATTCACTCACACACATTTACACTCATTGACACACATACACATGTTTTTTCCTCCCTGTTGGTAATACCTACAGGCAACTCACGGAGCATTTGCAATATTTAAGAGATACATTTCTGTATCTTCTGCCGTACTGTGGGATAGCTCTAAAACGTAATGACGTGGATTCTACCTTGACCTCTCTAGGGCTACAAGGTGGCTTGAAAATGCTGATATTTTCACTCATGTGAAAGCTAATGCCATTAAAACACAAGGCACACACATGCACACACAGGTGACAAGGCGAGGAGCAAATGATACAAGTCATATACCGTTTTTTATCTATACTATATTGACTGCAAAGTTTTTATTCTGATCTCATGAATTGGCATTTACTTCCCTTTCCCTTTTTCTTTTATTTCTGATAAAATTTATCTTGTTTTTTGGTATTGTCATACATTAGTAAAAATTGTCTGAATTTTTAAATTTTATTTTTAACCTGAGATGGGGCATTTAGCACCCAATGCTGCTTTTTAATATTTTTGTGAAGGACCACAGTATTTTCCATATCCAGTTCTTAAGCAATCTTCATTGCTGCAGTGCAAGAGAAAAAAGAGAATTTCGATGTTGAGATTCCCTAACCCCAATTTTGGAGAACTGCCTTTTCATACCTGTGCATGACAGTCAATATGTTGTCTTAGGACAAGGGAAAAGTTTAATTCAAAGGGAAGCTTGTGTGTGGAAATGTGCTGTTTTGTATGTAATGTGCCAGCTTGATCCACAGAAGAGCTGTGGTGCGTAACTGTGACTTTTTAAGCGGTAAGATCATATTGGATGGGACCTCACTGGAGGTTACCTGCGTAATCGGAGACCACTGGTGCCAGGACAGCCCTTGGCTAAGGGTAGAGGCTCATTATACATTTCCAAGTGTTGAGGAAGAATGGGAACACTACACTTGATGCTGAAGAGATCATCTTCATACCCTCCGTTATCATCGCTGAAACTGCTTTCTGTCTCCTGTGTAAAGACACTGTCTGATGGTGAAGACCAGGGAAGAGTAGCCTGGTAATGGGAGATAGTCACCGAGATTCTTGCAAAGCAAGCAGCTCTACGAATAATTACCAAATGATTTTTAGGCCCAAGGGTTCTTATTTTCTGTTCCACGGAACCTTCTTTGTTGGACACCCTTCCCAAGCTCTTTATCTGGTTGACTCTTTCTCTGCTTTCAGGTCTCAGATTAAATAACTCCCTTTGAGATGAGAGGCCCTCACTATGAATCTTCTGCTTATTTCCTTTGCGGTATTCGTTACATTTACTAATTTTTTTAACAGTCATAAATTAATATGCCCCCCACTCATTCACCCTGAAATGTAAATGCCGGGAGGACCAGAGCCACTTCTTTCCTCTTTAAAATCCCCAGTTGCTGGGAGGTGCCTGAAAACCTAAGTGGTGCTCAAAACATGTTTATTGAATATCTTAATGGGTGAAATGATTTCAGAATGTTTTTCTATTTCCAAACCAATTTTTTTGTAAAGCAGTTCCCAGATTTGTTGTTCTAGACGTTCCTATAATTTACCATCATTTTCAATACTGCTGTTCTGTTTTTATACCTGAGGCCCTAATCAGGACTCTACTGCTATCTGGTGGCTGTACAATGAATTAGAGGCCATAGTTTTGGGTGGGGAGCTTGGGGCAAAACCATCTCTTTTTAGAGAGTTTACTATCCTTGGTTCAGTGAATCAACAGTGCTACATCACTTTTAAATCTAATTATACTGTTAGGTACTTGGCTAAGTGTGTGAGCATTTGAAGTGATTTAACTGTCACTGCTGCCAATATCGGTGAAGACTTGGTTTAACAGAACATATGATTAAGATGAACTTTGCAAATTAAGTGCATTAAAAACCATTCTATGTTTCATTCTATGAGTTTATAAATAGAAATAAATTCCCACAGTAAAAATCAGCATGTTTTTGGGGAGAAATTCTTATTATTTTACCATGAGCAGCAATCTAGTAAGTATTGCCCCACCATAGGAGTTGTTGACATCTTTCAAAACAGAAGTTGTTTTATTCATTTTTGTAGTCAAGCCATAGTCATATAAATATCACATAATAGGAATCTAATAAAAAATTGCTAAATAAATGCTGAAAGCCAATCGAGATAGCTGAATTTCCTTCTTTGTTTATATCTATTGTATTAGGCAGGCAATTGCTCTATTTACTTGACTCAATAAGAAGTTTAAAGTATTATCTTTAAAAGCAGGTAAGATAAAGCCTGCTGTCAAGCAAGTCAAGTATTCTTTTTCCTGGTCTTTTAATCATCATATTGGAAAGGTTTAGAACAATAAAAGCAGGAGAGATTGTTTTTTTCAGGCCACAATGTGGTAATTCAGTGAACAACAAAATTGAAATCTGACATTGTTGACTTTTAAGATTATTGTAGTCAGCTAGAGGGGAAAACAATATGTGACATGTTTCCCTACCTGACTTATGTTTCTAGTTCCTGTAAAATGTCAGATTGAAGGTGACAAAGAGCAGGTCTCCTACTTCAAAATGTAACATGAAAGGCTCAGCCGTGTGGTCCACAGAACATCATTTTTACTGACAGAAAATGGAGATTTTTTTTTCACAGAATCAAATCCAAATAAACCTATTGAATTTTTCCTACATTTATTTTCAAAAGTCATGCTCACTGTTAAGTTAATATCTTTTTTATATCTCTTTGGAATGAAGCTCTTATTCTGTAGACTTCGGACCTATCTAACACTGATTTCAAAGACTCTAAAGGAACAATAGTTCAACTACTTTGGTAAATGATTTTTTCAAGGTGGTTTAGAATCCATTCCTCATAACATATTTATTTATTTATTTATCCAGCAAGGAAAGATTCCTTGCTAGCTTTAAAGCCTGTGTGAGTATGTGGCAAATTATAACTTAATAAGATGAAGTTCCTGCCTTCAAGTAACTGTCGGGTTAAGGAAAAATTTCATCATAGTGCAAGGTAGTAAATTCCTACACAGAGGGATTTTTGAGCACTGAGGAAGGGCATTTAAATTCCCATGGTTTAAGGAACACTTCTATAAGAAGTGATGCCAGGATTTACAAAGTAATGACGAGTTTTGCCAGCATAACAGTTACCTGAATAAATTAGTTTCTCCTAGTTTAAGAGCTCTTATTATTTTATAAATTTTCATTTTTATCTGATTTATCAGCTATATTTTGGTAACTGACTAGATTTTGAATAAACAGAATTCGAAGATCTCTGTCAACAGACTTTTAAGGATTGGTTTTTTTTGGGGAAAAAAAAAAAGACATAATGAGCTATTACACAAAAAATACCAGCCATTCAATTTACAAGGCTCTTTAAGTTAATCTGACTTTTATTTCTTCAATTTCCATACTGAAATTCATCCATTATTTTATGGGTTAGAAAGAGTGTATTTCCTCTTTCAAATAAACTAGACCTATCCTAAAGAATGGCTTTTATTACTATAATAGAATGATATATAGAATACAAAATCTATTTTTACATCTAACTTATGGGATGGAGAAATATAAGCATATAACACATAAATTGTACTGTGCATTTAATGTAGAAGCAAAATCTGTACATTGAATTGCTTCAAAGTGTTGCACCTACCAGGTGACATTGGATTCCCTTTCCCACTGTGAAACCTGCCTGTTTTGGTTTCCTCTACTGCTCAAATAAATACCATGAAATAAGTCAGGTTAAGCAATGGGAATTTATTTACTTATGGCTTGATGCTGGGAAAAGGTCTAATTTAAGGCGTTGAGGTGATGCTTTCTTCCCAAAGATCAATGTTCTGAGGCTGGCTGTTGGCAATCCTTGGCTCCTCTTGGAAAGGCCCATGGTGGCATCTCCTGGTCTCTCCCTTCGCGTCCACATTCTGTCAATGTTCAACTTCTTGCATCCTGTGGCTTTCTGTCTGTCTGTCTGAATTTCATTCTCTTTTGTAGGCCAGTAATAGGATTAAGAACTATTCTGATCAAGGTGGGACATACCTTAAATGAAGTAACCTCATCAAAAGGTTCTACTTACAATGGATTTATACCCACAGGAATGGATTAGATTTAAGAACATATTTTTCTGAATATATTTTCATATTTATATTAATATATTTTCATAATATATTTATCATATAGATTAAGAACATATTTTCATAAAACTTCAGTCCACCATGCTGCCAAATCTTAGTAGCTGAATTTGAGTGGCCTGTTCTCCCCAAAAAGCCAGGTAAGATCTGTATCCAATAAAGCCATAAAGGTTTCAGTTTTCCCCTTCCTTTAAGTACCCCAGCTTAGGGGACAGATGTTTATCGTCTTCACTTCTCCTGGGCACAGAAAATCTTTTGGCTCACCTTTATTCATCTTCTACTTAAAGTGAATGAGATGGGGTACAGGAGTAAAAAGGGATCATGAGATAGAAGGAGTCACAGGAGAATAAGCACTCTGTGCAAGTAAGCAAAACAGGTATTTACTTTGTGAGTGGCATAGTGGCTGTTTGTGCCTCAAACAAACAAAATTCCAATGCTTTGTTCTACCCAAAACCATATAGTGAATGGGTGGCAGGGTTATCACATCCAACATCATGTGCTTCAACTTCGTGAGCCCCTCTACTTAGCAGCCACACTTCTGCCACACTGCCTCCTTTTTAGGGCAATGGGTCTGGCTATCTTGAGTTTGCTGAACAACAAGGGGGACTTTGAGGATCCTATCATAATCCATGGCATTTGTAACCCCACTAGCAAGGTAACATCTCTGAAGTTATTTCCCATTTCAACCTAAGAACTAGGGGTGTTTTCTAGGGTGGTGAGGTTGACTTAAAGAATTTTTCTAGGTTTCATGGGGTTTGGTTACTCATTTGCCAGTGGTCACCTTCATGAGCATTGTAGACACAATCTAGGGCACTAAGAGCTTGGATATGATTCACTGTCTCCCCTATACTTTCACATGGGAATTTGTAGAGAGGAACAAAAGTGCCTTAGAGTGTCCAGAACCCCTTTAAAAAATCTGAAACATTTACTGTTGGTATTGAATAGATCCAAGGTTGGCATGATTAACTGTGGGATAGCTGTAAGCTGTAAGATGGCCCAGTTGTTGCTGTTCTTCCATAACAGGCATTGAGCACCACACCCCTGTTCTAGTTTCCTAGATGCTGAAACAAATACTATAAAATGGGTTGGCTTAACAACAGGAATTAATTGGCCCACAGTTTTAGAGCCCAGAAGGCTTGCTTCCTTCCAGGGTCAGTATATTCCAGCTGCCTGGCAATCTTTGGGATTGCTTGGCTTTTCTGTCACATGGCAGTTCACATGGTGGTGACTTTTCCTTTCCCTTCCAGGTTCTGGTAACTGGCAGTTTCTCTTCTGTGTGGCTTTTATCTTCTGTGTCAAAATCCCTTCTCCTAAAAGGACTTCAGCCATATTGGATTATAGTAAACCCTTATTCAGTTTGGGTACATCTTAACGTGACATCTTCAAAGGTTCTGTTTACAAATGGTTGAGACCTGATTATTCCATTTGTAGGGGACATGATTCAATTTCCAACACCCGTTTATTCCCAATTGAACCAGCTAAAGTTCCAACAACTCACCTGTTTTATACCCATATTGTGACAACAAATTTCTGTCCCTTCTCACTCAGCATACATGCTCATCTACTTAGTTTTTTACTGAAAGGAGTTAGAACCTTTCTGCTTCCCAGGATGAATCTTTGTCCTGGTTGCTAAAATGGGTAGACCTTAGGCTGATTTAAAACTTGGCAAGGAAATCCTCATACCTGAAGGAGAGTTAGCAACAAGCAGGACAGGACTCAGGCAATTGTCTTTGGACCTACATCATGGTACTCAACTCACAACCATTTCTCCATTAGCAAAAAGACAATTAATTATCTGCTTGACCCTACAGTTTGGTCAATGCGTTTAACATCAATTCCTGTTGACCTCCCTCAAATCCTGTAAATCAGTTTGTAAAACTCTATCTTTCCTTGTCTAAAAGTCCATGTTTCCGTCAGCATCCCAGCCTCATCACCACAACAGTCGAGAACTTTGAAAAGTGTGTGATTTTATTCTACTTTCAAGCTAACAATTTAGCCTGCCATTCTATCATGGATTCTAGCAGAAGATACCCAGACCCCTGAGACAGAGACAGAGGGCTTTACTATTCACAACAATAGTAGTATCCCATGTATTAGCATTTTTAATTGTCATTTCTCAAAACTCTGATTTCCACAGGGTGATGTGAAGAGAGCAAGATGACACCTGCACACACAGTGGGTTGTGTTGCAAAAAAGGATCCCTGAGTCTTTTATAATTGGGGGGTATGTTGCCTGTTTTTTTTTTTTTTCCAGAGGGAGGTATAACCATTGTTTTATTGATCAATAAAGCATGCCTACCCCGTGGTTCAAAGGGAGACCCTGTCTCTGTCTTCCAAGACTGTAAGCAAACCTGTCCTTTGCTTCAGAAGGAGACATTCTTTGTATCTTCCAAGGTTAGTTCATTACTGTCAACTCAGTAGACTACGACATGATGTCTTTCCTCCTCAGTAATGGTATACCCTAATCCATCGTTCCTTATTTAAGGTAGACTTTCATACCTAGAATTCCGCATTAAGGTGGGAGTTTTAGGTAGCCATATTCTTTACTATTGACTCTCATCCCTTGGGACAATACATTGTGAGAATATCTCCTGAACATGGTGGTAACAATTAGCAAAAGGAACTAGATCATCCTCTTTCTCTCAAAACAATGTAAAAGGAAAAGTATGGAGATTGTTTGAATCAATTAGTAGCAGAAAAAGAAGCAAGAATAAACAAAAGAAAATGCATAGACTAAACAAATTTCAGAGTATTATTGTTTGTTTTGGGGGGAAGGTAGAGAGAATCTGCTAGAATGAGGGCAATTGGAAAATAATACTTAGAGCTGTGCTGGTTGAAATATTTTATTTTCTGAGTTTGTATATGTTATCATATGTTAGGCCAGGTGTTTGGAGTTACCTCAGATTCTCGAAAATTTCGGTCTGCCTCATTATACTTTGAATGACCTTGCATTATATGAAGCAAATTGCTTAAGTTTATATTTCTTACGGAGAAAGAAAATGCCTAACAACGATAGATATCTTGGAATAACCATGTTTTGCATTACACCGTCACCAACTTTTATTGAGTAAATCAAGTTTTATTTGGGGTTTTGAAGGGGAGATGGGTAAGTTTGTTTATACCACACACTTTTTACAGCGTAGATGTAAAAAACATTATTTTCTCCAAAGACTTTGTGATTACATTACTATCAAGAATTTTATCCTCATACTGTTTTCTTCCCAATGCCTAACCTTTGTTGTATATTCTTAGTGATGTCCTAGATCTTTCACTTAAACTACTTTTAGTTCTTCTTCTTGGTATTAGGTAGAGCTGGTCAGTCTTCCTCAGTTTCTAAACCCCACACTTGAATCATGAAATTCATTCTGGGATGCAACTAGGCAAAGGAGTTTCCAATTAACAGAGTCCATCTTCCTCCTAAGGGAGTGGAGGGCCATTAGTGCTATTTCGGCCTTCTGGTATTATGCCAAACCAAAGCATTTAGTCACAGTATCTTCCAAAACCATGCACTTCTCACACTCAACTAGGAATTATGGCCTAGAGTATAAAAATTCTCCCTTCCATTATTCACAAGTATACACTTATTTTTGAAATTTTAGTGGGATCATTTCTTAGAGTTTACATTCTAATAAAAAAGTAAAATCAGAACATCCACAGAGAGCATTTCAAAAGAAGCAAACTCAATGTACTGAATAGAATGGGAAAAATATTCCCTCATCTGTCCCATACATTTTTAAAAAGGTAAAAATGTGTAAGATCGATTAGGAGACCTTGGGAAATATGTTGATGCTGGGACTATTTTACAAAGATATATTTGAACTAGGGGAGGAAATTATAATCTAAAGGGCTTCCTTTCCTGAGAGAAATGGGCATTATCACTTTTACAAAATAGTTTCTGGGAAAATTGAATAATACGAAAATGACATATTTAAATATCTTCTGTGCTACCGATGTGTTTCCACTGAACAATTTGAAAGCAGGTATCAAAAGGAAAGAAAAAATGTACTTTTGTTTAGGTGTGTGAACAAAAAGAGAAAAATAGCATTATTAATTTGCCTTTAATTTCTCTCTACCACACAGTGTAGAAGAATTTTACCATGTATGCAGGTGTATCCTGTTGACAGGACCTGGCTATCTGGAGCTATCATTTTTGATTGCCTGTTTTATTCTATTAAAGAATACAGGCAGCATTAAAAAACAAAACAAAACAGCTGCTTACTTTTTGACTCAGGGTCAGGTTCTGTGACCCTGTTTGGGTCTTACAAGAAGTATATGCTAAGGTGGGAATAGTTATGCAAGATATTTATTGAGGAAATGTCTGTGAAGGGTAAAGGGGTGCTCTGAAAGTGAAGGAAAATGTCAACCCACCTCTCCTTGAAAGAAAGAGAGGGAAGGAGGAATTGTTAGGAAGAGCCTCAGACCACAGCCTTGTCCTTAGAAAGTTTTAGATGGGCCTTTGGGCAGTACCTGAGCAAAGGTTGCCTGTTGGAAGAGTACCATTTTGGGTAGGACTGCTTCAGTGAGTTATGCTCCCAGAAGCAGGCTTTATTTTTTCTTTTCTTTTAGTATTTTTATTTTATAATACATTTTTAAAATTAAAGTTAATAGAATACACAGAATGTTACATTAAAAAAAAACATAACAGGTTCCCATATACCCCCCTCCCCCACTCCTCCCACACCAACAACCTCCCCTATCATTGTGGCACACTCATAGCATTCAGCAAACACATTTTGGAGCACTGCTGTATCACTTGGATAATAGTTTACCCTGTAGTTCACACTCTTCCTCAGTACATTCAGTGGGTTATGGGAGGATATATAATGTCCAGCATCTGACCCTGCAATATCATTTAGGACAATTCTAAGTCCCCAAAATGCCCCCACATCACATCTCTTTCCCTCAGCAACTACTGTGGCCACTTTCTCCACCTCAATGTCACAATTTCTTCTATTACTAGTCAAAATAGTTTTGAAGTAGAATATCAGTACGTCCACTCTAAAAGCAGGCTCTTTTGAAAGATATTTGAGGGGAGCATCTCTATGGTCACCACAACTTCCTTCTAGAACTTTCTATAACACCACCTGTTACTCATCTTAGAACTGAGCTTCCATGATGGTATGTTCTGGTTTTCACCACCTGTTGATTTCTGTGGATATCCTTTCCTTGTCTCTAAGTAGGATTGCCCAACATGAATCTCAGTGCTTTAATCAATTTCAATAACAAATATACTAAGCAGTCTCACCACGCACGTTTGCACCAAGCATGTTAATGCACTGGAAGATGGCTCATATTTCATGTGCTGCCTGTGGGGCCATCCCACTGGCTCCCATAACCCTCTCCTAACTGCCCACTTCTAATCCTCTCCCTTAAGGTTGGGTTCACATTCTTCTATAGCAATCATTGAGATAAACCTTCTCCTCTCATTGGCACAAAGCACAAAAGGACTTAGAGTAATCCTTGCATTCAATTCTAAGTCCTGATTAAATTGTGCTTCCCAGCAAACACACATTGTTCCCTAAGTAGATTTCTGTCACCAACTGTCAATATAATATACCATTGTTCTCACCCAGACACTTGCGACTTAAGAATTTTAATCATATTAATATTTTTCACTTTGTAAAATTTAATAGTATGACTAATTCAAAAATTTATTCAGAGTTAGTGAGTTTCAGGGGGTAACTTGCACACGAAAGCAAAGATAAGCACACTTTTTGTCTCAGACTGCCTTTGAAATAATTATTTTACTGATTAAATTATTTCCAACTCTGAGACCATTATTTTATTCCAATTAGAATATTTTCTACTCCTTAATATGAAATACTTGCTGTTGCTACTGGAAACAAACAATACAACAAAAACAATAACAATACAATTTAGCAGTCCTGTCCCTGTGTTGTGGAGGAGAGCCATGGATCCTGCAGCCATTGGAGATTTTTAAAGCCTAAGGATCATTGATGGTTCTTGGTTGCTTGGCAACCATCCTGATGTTGAGGTGCTGCACATACAGCATATTCATGTTTCAGTTGTTCTTGGATAGAGGAAATCTCCTCTTGACAGGAGGAGATTTAGAAACCCATAACTTCTGGTACCGAGTGAATTATGAAAGACAGTCATTAAAAAGAT
Source organism: Dasypus novemcinctus (assembly GCF_030445035.2). NCBI lineage: Eukaryota > Metazoa > Chordata > Mammalia > Cingulata > Dasypodidae > Dasypus > Dasypus novemcinctus. The sequence continues at coordinate 84,168,053 of NC_080688.1, read as the reverse complement.
GTTCCTCCTTTTCAGCTGTTCTTGTTTAAAGACTAAAAACTGTTATGCTCTCAGCATGGTATTGAGTTGAGTTGTGTGCTCCAAAAGACTTGGTCAGGTCCCAACTCCCAGGCCCTTGAATGTGACCTTATTTGGAAATAGGATCTCTGAGGATATGATTAGTTAAAACGAAGTCAAAGTGGACTAGGGTGGACCCCAGTTCAGTGTGATGGGTGTTCGTATAAGAAGGGGAGAGGAGATGGCAGACAGCACTGGTCATGAGAAGGCCATGTGAAGTTGGAGTAGAGATTGAAGTTATGCTGCTACGAGTCAAGGAATGCCAGGGATTGCCAGAAGCTGGCAGAGGCAAGGAGGGTCTCTCCCCTGCAGGTGTCAGTGGAAGCCTGGCCCTGCTGACACCAGACCTGTAAGACAACCCATTTCTGTTCGCTTAAGCCACCCAGTTTGTGGTACTTTTATGACTGCCCTAGGAAACCAAGACTCCTGGAGGTCAAGACAACCCAAGTTAGTGATACACAGTGGGAATATTCTCTGTGTGTCCTGGTCGAAATGGCACCTCCCTCTGCTGTACAGCACAGATGGTGGCAACTGGCTCCTGAGGTTGTGTACAGGTTTCTGGATCCAAAGATTCTTATGTGCCTTATGTGACCAAAATTATTAGCTGAAAGGCAAGTTAAATACAAAGGGCTGTTCACTCAAAATTGAGGTCTAAGAAATATAAACTTGCTTTTATAGTTAATGTACATCAATGCTTTCATTATTTACTACAGATTCACCATTTTAACATGGGAAATTATTTTTAAAAACTTGCTAAGAATGATTTTTACAAGTAAATCCTTGGCATCCTATTATTTTTTATTTATGGTAATAAATAACTGGTGACTACTACAGTGTTTGACCACTTAGCAGATATTTGATTGTCTTCATGCTGCTCTGAAGCAATCTTTTTCTACATATATTTCCCCACCAGCCACAAGGTGAGTACTAGAGAGGCCATAGCTTGAAGATTTTTTATCTCCTAGAGATGCAGATTTATTCCTAGGCATCTGACTCTACGGAGTGAAATTTACAAATATCCACCTTACAGAGCATTCTCTAATTAGCAAATAAAACAGAAAGTTTTGGTAAATTAACTACTTACTATAATAAAATTGCATATTTTACCATATGATTTCTTATTTACTAGACAGTCTTTAAGTATCCCAAATTATCTGGGGCACTGGAGAGACGGCTTGTAATGGAGACTGTCTTCCTTCCTTCCTTCCTTCCTTCCTTCCTTCCTTCCTTCCTTCCTTCCTTCCTTCCTTCCTTCCTTCCTTCCTTCCTTCCTTCCTTCCTTCCTTCCTTCCTTCCTTCCTTCCTTCCTTCCTTCCTTCCTTCCTTCCTTCCTTCCTTCCTTCCTTCCTTCCTTCCTTCCTTCCTTCCTTCCTTCCTTCCTTCCTTCCTTCCTTCCTTCCTTCCTTCCTTCCTTCCTTCCTTCCTTCCTCCCTCCCTCCCTCCCTCCCTCCCTCCCTCCCTCCCTCCCTCCCTCCCTTCCATTTTTTAAAATTTTATTTTATTTTTCCCTCCCCACCTTGCCACCTGGGCTCGCTGACTGCTCTCTGTGTCCATCCACAGCACTCTCCTCCATGTCTGCTTGTCCTCCCTTCTTGTTTCTCTTTAGGAGGCCTTGGAAACTGATCCTAGGACCTCCAACATGGGAGAGAGACATTCAGTCGCCTAAGCCACCCCAGCTCCCTGGTCTGCCATGCCCCTCACTGTCTTTCCTTTGCATCTCCCCTCATTGCATCATCTTGCTACACCAGCTCAGCTCTCTGCAGCACAGGCCAGCTTGCCTTCACCAGAAGGCCCTGGGAATCAAAACCAGGGCCTCCCATATAAGAATCGATGGGAGCCTAATCAATTGAGCCACATCCACTTCCCAGACTGTTGAATTTCATGTAATAAAAGAGGCATGATCTGGTGAGGAAAGAGCCATGCTCAGGATGTGCCCACTATATTTGAATGAGAATTAGTATGATCATTTTAAGACAAGAAGCCACCTGTGATGCAAAATAACTTGCTATTTATATTGGTGCTGCTGGGAGTGACTTCCTTTTCTAAGATGTTACAAGGGCTTTCCAAAGAGTTAAAAATAAAAATAGGGAAGCAGATGTGACTCAAGTGATTGAGCTCCCATCTACCATGTGGGAGATTCCAGGTTCAGTGCATGGTGCACCTAAAGAAGACAAGCAAGACAGCAAGCTGATGCAACAGGCAAGCATGGTGAGTTGATGCAACAAGATGACACAACAAGAGACATGAGGAAAACACAATGAGGACAGAACAAAGCAGGGAGTGGGGGTGGCTCAGTTGATTAGGTGCCTCCCTCTCACATCAGTGGCTCCAGGTTTGGTTCCTGGTATCTCCTGAAAAGAAGACAGCGCACAACAAGCAGACAAAGGAAATGCAAACAACAATGGGGTGATGGAAATTAAATAAATAAATAAATAAATAAATAAATAAATAAATAAATAAATAAATAAAAGCAGAGAAGGAATTGTGGGATCTTGGCAATGCATTAGGCGGAAAAGGTGCAGCTCTTACAAAAACAGCAGAGAAACAGCCAAAGACTGCCCCAGGGAGCCTGTTTTGTGCTTCATAACTCTCAGGAGGTTGAGAGACAAATAGATGGAGTTGAAACAACAAACCTTGAGTTACAAAACCTCCCAGCTGCCAGGTAGGGCTCCCCTCCTTCACCCCTGAGACACTTGGCCAGGGTAAAACCCCAACTCATTTCAGCTGACTGAAAGGGGAGCAGAGGTCTTCCTCCCTGCCAGCTCTTAAGAGGGAAAATAGAAAGGGAGTCAAGGGACTTTTCTTTAGTTAATTTGGTCAGCAGAGCCTGCCTTGAATTTGGACTCTGGCCATGAAAACAAAGGGAAACCAAGAGAGATACACCTCTGCGGAAAGGTGCACCAATGAGTTCCATCTTCTGACCTGTCTGGAAAATACATGGCCAGAAACTGCTTTTAGAACTTTCTTTACCCCACCCTTGGGAGAAAGTCTGTGACTCTTTCATAAGTCCCTGGCCTGGTTTTGGTAATTTAAGGTGGGCAATTTTAAAGACTTAGGATAAGTTGAACCAAATATCAAAGAACTGTGAAAAATAACAATGGGCAGGAGAGAAAAATTGGCCATCAGAGTAAATTCAGCAACATATCAGATGTTCAGACATCAGCAAAAATTTACAAACAAATTTACTAGGGAACAGGAAGAGATGGCCCAGCCAAAAGAACAAACCAAATATCCTGAAGTGAATCAGGATTTGAGACAATTAATCAAAAATAATGCACAACTCTGCTACATCATTTTAAAGAACGGAAAGTAAATAGAACTAAAGAGATAAAGGATATTAAGAAGACATCAGGTGAGCATAAAGAACAATTTGAAAACATGCAAAGAAAAGTAACTGACCTGATGGGAATGAAAGAAACAATGTATGAGAGCCTGTGGTTGGCACTGGGGTTTGTGTATATCCAGGAGACTTCAATTTCAGGACTGGCCATGTTCCAGCCAGGTCCTGAGCCTCAGCAGAGTTGCAAGTCCTACTCTCTCATTTGTTAGACTTCCACAGGTCAGCTAAAAGGGAAGTGAAGATGGTCAACCACCACACCAGGGAACTGGGAGTGCCTACAACTCCAAGCAGAAGAATCACATAGTTTAACCGTGTGGGATCTAAATCCCCCTCTTGATAGAAATGTGGAGTGGATATCATCAACCCAGGGTCCACAGGATGGAGGAATAAAATATGGATTAGAGTGAACTTATTAGTATTCTACTATAGAGCTATTGTGACTAGTAATGGAAGAAACTGTAGCATTGATCTGGAGAAAGTGGCAGTAGTTGCTGAGGGCAGGGAGAGGGAAGAAGAGATGACACATGGGGGCATTTCTAGGACTTGGGGTTGTTCTAAATGATACTGCAGGGACAGATGCTGGACTTGTATATTGTATATCCTGCCATGGCCTACTGAATGTACTGGTGGACAGTGTGAACTGCATTGTAAACTATGGTCCATGCACTGCAGCAGTACTCCAAAATGTATTCCCAAATGCAATGAATGTGCCATAGTGATGCAGGAGGTTGTCAATGTAGGAGAGTGGGGGTGTAGGGTGTGGGATGTGTGGGAGCCTCTTATATTTTTTAAAGTGACATTTTTTGTGATCTATGTAATTTTTTTAAAAAGACAATTTAATTTAAAAAAAACACTAGAGGTACATAAGAGCAGATTTGAAATGCTTGAAGACAGAATAGGTGATTTTGAAGACAGAACATCTGAACTGTAAAAGACTGGAGAACAGAAAAGGCAAAGAATGGAAGAAATGGAATAGGACCTCAGGGAATTAAATGACAACATGAAACACAAAAATATATGTGTTATTGGCATCTCAGAAGGAAAAGAGAATAAAAACGGGGCAGAGGAAGTGGACTTAGCCCAAAGGATAGGGCATCTGCCTACCACATGGGAAGTTCATGGTTCAAACCCCAGGCCTCCTTGACTTGTGTGGAGCTGGCCCATGCACAGTGCTGATGTGCACAAGGAGTGCCCTGCCACACAGGGGTGTCCCCCTTGTAGGGGAGGCCCATGTGCAAGGAGTGTACCCTGTAAGAAGAGCCGCCCAGCATGAGAGAAAGTGCAGCCTGCCCAAGAGTGGTGCCACACACATGGAGAGTTGACACAACAAGATGACACAACAAAAAGAAACACTGATTCCTGGTGTTGCTGATAAGGATAGAACCAGTCACAGAAGAACACAAAGTGAATGGACACAGAGAGCAGACAACTGGGGGAGGGGGGAGGGGAGAGATATAAATAAAAAATGAATCTTTTAAAAAAATGGGGCAGAAAGAATATTTGAGGAAATAATTACTGAAAACTTTCCTACCCTTATGAAAGACATGAATATCAATATCCAAGGACAATGTTCTCCAAAGGGAATAAACTCAAACAGACCTACCCTGAGACACCTACTATTCAAAATGAAAAATGTCAGAGATACAGAGAAGGTTTTGAAAGCAGCAAAAGAAAAGCATCATATACAAGGGAAATTTGATAAGATTAAATGTTAACCTCTCATCAGAACTATGGAGGAAAAAGGAAGTGGTATGATATATTTAAGGTATTGAAAGTGAAAAACTGCCAGACATGAATTCTGTATCCAGCAAATTTTCCTTCAAAAATGAAGGAGAGTTGAAAGTCTCCATAGACAAGCACAAACTGATAGAATATGTTACCTAAAGGCCAGATTTACAAGATATACTGGAGGGAATGCTACAGTCTGAAAGGATAAAACAAGGGCAAGATACTTAGAGAAGAGTGTAGAAATGAAGAATATTAGAAAGGGCAAAAAGATACATTATAGTATGATATGACAACAGAAAACCAAAGGTCAAACTAGATGAACTAAGTAATGCCTTTATAATCATAACATTGAATGTTAATGGCTTGAATTCTCCAGTCAAAAGACACAGGCTGATAGAATGGATTAAAAAATATGAGCCATCTATATGTTGTCTACAAGAGACTCACCTCAGATGTAAGGACAAGCCAGGTTAAAAGTTAAGGGTTGGAAAAAGATATTTCATGCAAATAGTAACCAAAAAAGAGCTAGAGTTGTGATACTAATATCAGATAAAATAGATTTTTAATGCAAAACTGTTAAAGGGATGAAGAAGGTCATTATATATTAATAAAATGGGTAATTCACCAAGAAGAAATAACTATACTTAATATTTACGCACTTAACCTCAGTGCCCCAAGATACATGAGGCACATGCTGGTAAAACTGAAGGGAGAAATAAATGTCTCTAGAATAATGGTTGGAGAAGTCATTACAGCACTCTCAGTACTGGATAGATCATCTGGACAGAGGATAAATAAAAAAGCAGAGAACTTGATTAATATGATAAACGAACTAGACCTAACAGACATCTTAGAGCACTGCATCCTCAAACAGTAGGATATATATTCTTTTCTAGGCTCATGGATCCTTCTGCAAGATATACCTAATGATGGGCCACAAGACAAGTCTCAATAAATTAAAAATGATTGAAATTATACAGAACACTTTCTCTGGTCATAATGGAATGAAGATGGAAATCAATAAAGGACAGAAAAAGAGAAAGGTCATCAATATATAGAGATTAAACAACATACTCTTAAACAATCAGTAAGTTACAGAAGGAATTGCAAGGGAATTCAGCAAATATCTTGAGACAAATGAAAATTAGAACACAACATATCAAAACTTATGGGACATAGCAAAGGCAGCATCGAGAAGGAAAGTTATAGCACTCAATACTTACATTAGAAAAGAAGAAAGAGCTAAAATTGATGATCTAACTGCACACCTGGAAGAAATAGAAAAGAACCCAGCAGACTAATCCCAAATCAAGCCAAAGGAAAGAAATAGTAAAGAGCAGAGCAGAAATAAATGAAATCCAGAACAAAAAAAAAAAAAAACAACAGAGAGAATCAACAAAACCAAAAGTTGGTTCTTTGAGATCAATAAAATTGACAAATCCTTAGCTAGACTGACAAAAAAAACAGAGAAGACACAAATAAATAAAATCAGAAAAGAGGGGGTCATTACCACTGACCCTATAGAAATAAGAGAGATCTTAAAAGGATGTTATGAACAAATATATGCCAAAAAACTAGAAAATGTAGATGAGATGGACAAATTCCTCAAAACACAAGAACCACCTACACTGACATTAGAAGAAATAGAACACCTCAACAAAGCAATCACAAGTGAAGAGATTGGAACGGTCATCAAAAATCTCCCAAAAGATGTAAAGCCTGGAACCACATGGCTTCACAGATGAATTCTACCAATCATTCAAAGATGAAATAATAACTATCTTGCTCAAGCTCTTTAAAAAAAAATTGAACAGGAAAGAATGCTACCAAACTCATTCTTTGAAGTAAACATCAACCTAATACCAAAACCAGATAAAGATAGTATGAAAAAAGAAAATACCAGCCAATATCTCTAATGAATATAGATGCAAAAATCCTCAACAAAATACTTGCAAGCACAATCTAAAAGCACATTAAATAATTATACACCATGACCAAGTGGAATTTATCAGGTATACAAGGGTGGTTCAACACAAGAAAATCAATTAGTGTAATAAACTGCATTGATAAATTGAAGAAGAAAAAACGCATGATCCTCTCAATTGATGCAGAAAAATCATTTGACAAAATACAGCACCCTTTCTTGCTAAAGACACTTCAAAAGATAGGAATAGAAGGAAGCTTTCTCAATATGGTGAAGTACATATATGAAAAACCTACAGCCAGCACTGTACTCAGTGTTGAAAGATTGAAAGCTTTCCCACTAAGATCAAGAACTAGACAAGGATTCCCACTGTCACCACTATTATTCAGTATTGTGCTAGAAGTTCTTCCTAGAGCAGTTACACTAGACAAAGGAATAAAAAGGAAGAGAGGTAAAACTTTCACTATTCACTGATGACATGATCCTATATCTAGAAAATCCTGAAAAATCCACAACAAGCTACTAGAATTAATAGACAAGTTCAGCAAAGTGGTGGGATACAAAGTTAATATACAAAAATCAATAGCAATTTTATATAATACTAATGTGCAATCTGAGGAAGAAATCAGAAAAAAAATTACTTTTATAACAGTGACTAAAACAATCAAATATTTAGGAATAAACTTAACTAAGACCTGTAGTCAGAAAACTACAAAACATTGCTAAAAGAAACTGAAGAAGACTTAAATAAATGGAAGGACAGTCCATGTTCATGAATTGGAAGACTAAATATTGTCAAGATGTCAATTCTACGCAAACTGACTTACACATTCAGTGCAATCCCAATATAAATCCCAACAGCCTTTTTTGCAGAAATCGAAAAGCCAATAATAAAATTTTTTGGAAGGGTAAGGGGCCCTGAAAAGCAAAAAATATCTTAAAAAAGAAGAAAGAATTTGGAGGATTCTTACTTCCTGACTTTAAAGCATATTATTTAGCTACAGTGGTAAAAAGATCATGGTACTGGCATAACGACAGACATACTGACGAATGGGATAGAATTGAGAACTCAGAAATTGACTCATATCTAACGTCAAGCAATTTTTTAAAAAGATTTATTTATTTTTTAAAATTTTTAAAAAAATTTTTCTTCCCTTCCTCCCCGCCCCATACCCCCGGTGTCTACTCTCTGTGTCCATTTGCTGCATGCGTGTTCTTCTTTGTCCGCTTCTGTTGTTGTCAGTGGCACGGGAATCTGTGTTTCTTTTTGTTGCATCATCTTGTGTGTCAGCTCTCCGTGTGGGCAGTGCCATTCCTGGGCAGCCGGCTGCACTTTCTTTCACACTGGGCGGCTCTCCTTAGGGGACACACTCCTTGCGCTTGGGGCTCCCCTACACGGGGGACACCCCTGCATGGCAGGGCACTCCTTGCGCGCATCAGCACTGTGCATGGGCCAACTCCACACGGGTCAAGGAGGCCTGGAGTTTGAACCACAGACCTCCCATGTGGTAGACGGATGCCCTAACCACAGGGCCAAGTCCGCTTCCCTAAAGTCAAGCAGTTTTTGACAAGGCTTTTAAGCTCACCCAAATGGACCAGAACAGTCTATTAAAAAAATAGTGCTGGGAAAACTGGACAGGCATATCCTAAAGAAAGAAAAAAGACCCCTATCTCACACCTTATACAAAAAATTAACTCAAAATGGATCAAGGACTCAAACATAAAAACAACAACCATAAAACTAGAAGAAAATGTAGGAAAACACCTTCAAAATCTTGTGATAGGTTGTAGTTTCTTAAAGCTTATGCCCAAAGCATGAGCAACAAAAGAAAAAATAAATAAATGGGATCTCCTCAAAATTCAACACTTTTTCATCTCTAAGGACTTTGTCAAAGGGTGAACAGGCAGCTGATTCAATGGGAGAAAATGTTTGGCAATCATATATCTGATAAGGGTTTAATAGCCATGATATATAAGAAGATCATACAACTCAACATTAAAAAAACAAAGTATCTGATTAAAAAATGGGCAAAAGACTTGAAAAGACAACTCTACAAAGAAGAAATACAAACGGCAAAGAAATGCATGAAAAAATGTTCAACATCACTAGTATTAGGGAAATGCAAATCAAAGCTACAAGATACCATTTCATACCTTTTAGCCTGGCCGCTATTTAAAAGTCAGAAAACTGTAAATGTTGGAAAGGATGTGGAGAGGTAGCAGTGTTTACTGTTGGTGGGAATGTAGAATGGAACAGCCACTGGGGCAGACTTTGGCAGTTCCTAAGGAAGTTGAAAAGAGACTTGCTATGGGACCTACAATGCCATTTCTAGGCATTTCCAGAAGAAATGAGAGCAGTGACATGAACAGATATCTGCACACTGACATTCATAGCAGCATTATTCACGATAGCCAAAAGTTAGAAACAACCCAGATGTCCAACAACTGATGAATGGGTGAACAAATTGTGGAGTATACACACGATGGAATATTATGTAGCAGTAAGAAGAAATGAAGTCGTGAAATCATATGACAATATGGAGGACATTATGTTGAGTAAACTAAGCCAGACACAAAAGGACAAATATTGTATGATTTCCCTATTATGAACTAAATATGTTGTGTGAAATATAAATACATTACATGAAATATGAATTGGGTAGAATTACATATATAAGACCATTTGTCTTGAAAGGTGAACAAATGTAATTCAACAGTACAGAAAGTTAATATTAAAGAAAACAAAACAAAGCGAAACATACTATTGAAGGAGACCAGGTACAGAGTATATGTATTATATGATTCCATTTATATAAATTGCAAATAAGTCAATTTATAAAGATGAACGATTAGTGGTTATGTAGACCTGAGAAAGGAATGCTAAGGGATGTGGAATCTTTCTTTTGGAGTAATGTAATTGTTCTAAAATTTTTGAGATAATGAATGTACAACATTGTGATTATACTAAAATCCATTGATTATCTACTTTTGATATAATAACCATAAACAGCAGCTATGTACAATGGAGGAAGCATAGAGGGATTGAGAGATGAGGAATTTTCTTGTTTGTTTGTCTGTTTTATGCTTATTATTATTGAAATAATGAAAATACTCTGATAATGACTTAAGTGGTGAATGCACAACTATGTGATTATAGCACATATCATTGATTTTACACTCAGGATGAATTGTATTGTTTATTAATATGTATTAATAAAATTGATTTGTTATTAAAAAAATAAAAGCAGGATTGCATGATTGTTTTGTAAGCTCACAACTTCTCTAAAAAATCATCTTTTTAAACAAAAAATAAATAAATAAATAAAAGCAGGACTTTCAAGGAAAAGATAAAAGGAGCGTACCCCACAAAAGTTGCAGTTTAAGAAACAATTAGAAAAACCTGATTTCTGTCTAGCAGAGATAAACTATCAGATAGACAAGTATGCTATATGATCATTCTCCGCTTTATAAGACCCTTCTTTGTAATAAGAATTTAAATATCAACCAATTATTGCAATTTCCCCTTTGGAAATCCTTTAATTGTTTTTTTTTTTTTTTTTTTTTTTCGGTGATTAAAAAGCTTTAATAATAGATAGTGCTGATGGTAACACAACATTGTAGATGTAATGAATGCCACTGAATTATGCACTGAAAAATGGTTAAAATGGCAAATTTCATGTTTTAGATTTATAATCACAAAAGAAAAAGATGAATTTAGTACTAGCAGTAAAATTTACTTAAAATTAAAAGCTCTAAAGTTGGAATCTCCAAAATACATTGCAAAATGAATGACTGCAGCTTCATTACACTAATTCCCAGTAAGGCCTAGCACTGACTAAAAATGATGCTTTAAACGATTTTTTTTGACTTAGATTTCCTCCACTTACAAATCTCCAGCCACACAAACTTTCATTTCCTTTAACAAAAAGTAGGTCAATATTTGTTTTAAAAATTATTTTAATAACATTATAATCATTGTATTTATGCAATCAGCTGAAGTACTAAGGAAAAAAGATAATGTTGAAGTAAGTTTTATCATCATTATTATAAATAACTTCCATAGGAAAGAAATTCAGAATATATGTACTCTAAAGCCAATTTTGGAAAATAATTTTGTGCCACCTGCCTCAAAAAAAATTTTTCTTCAGAGGATATTTCAATATATGAATGCTTTACAGTAGTAACTTTCTATATTTTATGTATTCTAAAAAATAAATACCTAAAATACTGCATTGGCATTTACAATAGAAATAATGCAAAGGAACAGATGCCTAAATTACACCCAGCACAAATCTTATTCCCATTTTTGATCATTCAGTCCTTTTGACAACAAATGCTTCTAGTATTACAGACAAACTCGATCTTCTTTGAACTGTGTTGTCCACTGCTTTTCTGTTTCTGTCACAGTAGTTATAAATAGTTGCACAAGGATATCCTTATCTAAATTCCTGCCAATAAGGACCAATCTATTTGTCCTCTCAGCATCATCTTTCCAGCTCACTGGAGTCTCCTCCAGATCATATAGCTCATGGATACCTTGGACAATTATTTGTTGTGGTTTGTCTTTGATTGACACCAGCCCCTTTAGTCGTATGACCTCCATGCAGTGATTGTCCTTGTTTCTCACATTCTTTTCCCACAGGAGATTCTGAATAAATACATTTAAACTTTCTTCCTTTGCATTTCCTGGTACTTCAAATGTGATTGTAACAATATCCTGATCAAGATGAGGCTGTGTTGCTGGCACATACTGAAGTTTTTTCTGCAAACTTATTCCAGAGAGACTGTCAAAGGCATGTAGATCTAATACACTAGAGAGATCAACTCTTGACCTTTGTGTTTCCAAAATTTTTCCTAATCCATTTATTGATCTAATGGTTTTTCTTAATTTGTTTAAATCTTCTTCTGGAACCAAGTCTGTTTTATTGACGATGATGATATCTGCCAAAGCAACCTGCCTAGTAGCTTCATTGATAAAGCCATCAGCTTTTTCTTCTGATAGATGTTTTAAGCCATATTTTGAGTCCACAACAGTTATGATACCATCAAGATAAATATCACTCCCTAATTCAGCATCAACCCAAAACATAGAAGCCACAGCACCAGGATCTGCTAAACCAGTGGTTTCTAACAGTATGTAATCAAATTTCCCCTTCTTCTGCATCAAATTCTCAATAGCTCTAAGGCCATCATCCTTTACTGAACAGCAGAGGCAACCATTTCCAAGTTCTAGCCACTCTTCGTAGAGTTCTCCATCCTGGCTGATAGCCAAGGATTTCTCTACTGCACTTCCTTCCCCAAATTCATTCAGAATAACAGCTATTCTTTTACTATGTTGCTCTGTCAAAATGTAGTTCAGAAGTGTTGTCTTCCCAGCACCACCATCTCGTCTTAAATTCCACCCCTGCAGACATCGGCTCATATCCTTCCTCCACCCTCCGATTTCCTGCAAGCCTATCGTTCAGTCTCTTGCTATCTAGGGCAGCTTGTTTATTTCATATCATTGAGGTCATGTAGTATTTGTCCTTCAATGTCTGGGTTGCTTCACTCAACATAAGGTTCTCAAGATTCATCCATGTTATCACATGTGTTTGTAGTGTGTTTGTTCTTACAGCCGAGTAGTATTCCATTGTGTGTATATACCACATTTTATTGATCCACTCGTCTGTTGATGGGCATTTGGGTTGATTCCAACTTTTGGCAATAGTGAACAATGCTGCTATGAACATTGGTGTACATATATTGGTTTGTGTTCTTGTTTTCAGTTCTGCTGGGTATATTCCCAGCAGTGGTATTGCTGGGTCATATGGCAAATCTATGGCTAGTTTTTTGAGAAACCGCCATACTGTTCTCCAGAATGGTTGGATCCTTCTGCATTCCCACCAGCAGTGGATGAGTGTTCCCCTTCCTTCACATCCTCTCCAGCACTTGTATTCTTCTGTTTTTTTCATAGCTGCCAATCTTATGGGTGTAAGATGGTATCTCATTGTAGTTTTGATTTGCATTTCCCTGATAGCTAGAGATTTGGAACATTTTTTCATGTGCTTTCTTGCCATTTGTATTTCTTCTTCGGAGAAGTGTCTGTTTAAGTCTTTTTCCCATTTTTTAAATGGGTTGTTTATCTTTTTATTTTCAAGATATAGGAGTTCTTTATATATGCAAGTTATAAGTTTCTTATCAGATATATGATTGCCAAATATTTTCTCCCACTGTGTGGGCTCCCTTTTTACTTTCTTGACAAACTCCTTTGAGGTGCAGAAGGCTTTAATTTTGAGGAAGTCCCATTTATCTATTAGTTCTTTTGCTGCTCGTGCTTTTGGTGAGATATTCATAAATCCATTACCTATTACAAGGTCCTGTAGATGTTTCCCTACACTGCTTTCTAAGGTTTTTATGGTCTTGGCTCTTATATTTAGGTCTTTGATCCATCTTGAGTTAATCTTTGTATAAGGTGTGAGATGGTAATCCTCTTTCATTCTTCTACATATGGCTATCCAGTTCTCCAGACACCATTTGTTGAATAGGCCACTCTCTCCCAGTTGAGAGGGTTTGGTGGCTTTATCGAATATTATGTGGTTGTATATGTGAGGTTCTATATCAGAGCTTTCAATTCGATTCCATTGGTCTATATGTCTCTCCTTATGCCAATACCATGCTGTTTTCACCACCGTAGCTTTATAGTATGTTTTGAAGTCAGGTAGTGTGATTCCTCCAATTTCGTTTTTCTTTTTCAGTATGTCTTTGGCTATTCGGGGTCTCTTTCCTTTCCAAATAAATTTCATAGTTAGTTTTTCTAGTTCCTTAAAGAAGGCTGCATTGATTTTTATTGGGATTGCATTGAATGTGTAGATCAATTTTGGTAGGATAGACATCTTAATAATGTTCAGTCTTCCTATCCATGAACAAGGAATAGTCTTCCATTTATTTAGGTCTTCTTTGATTTCCTTGAACAATCTTGTATAGTTCTCAGTGTATAAGTTCTTTACCTCTTTAGTTAAATTTATTCCTAAGTATTTGATTTTTTTATTTACTATTGTGAATGGTATTTGTTTCTTGATTTCCTCCTGATCTTGCTCATTATTGGTGTACAGAAATGCTACTGATTTTTGCGCATTGATCTTATAACCTGCGACTTTACTAAACTCATTTATGAGTTCTAGAATCTTCGTTGTAGATCTCTCAGGGTTTTCTATGTATAGGATCATGTCATCTGCAAATAATGAAATTTTGACTTCTTCCTTTCCAATTTGAATGCCTTTTATTTCTGGTTCTTGCCTCAGTGCTCGAGCAAGTACTTCTAAGACAATGTTAAATAGGAGCGGCGACAGTGGGCATCCTTGTCTTGTTCCTGAGTTTAGAGGGAAGGAGTCTAGGATTTCTCCATTGTAAACAATATTGGCTTTAGGTTTTTCATATATACTCTTTATCATGTTCAAAAAATTCCCTTGTATTCCAATCATTTGGAGTGTTTTAATCAAGAAAGGGTGCTGTATTTTGTCAAATGCTTTTTCTGCATCAATAGATATAATCATGTGATTTTTTTCCTTCAATCTGTTTATATGGTGTATTACGTTGATTGATTTTCTTATGTTGAACCATCCTTGCATACCTGGGATGAATCCCACTTGGTCGTGGTGTATAATTCGTTTGATGTGTTGTTGAATACGATTAGCAAGTATTTTGTTAAGTATTTTTGCGTCTAGGTTCATTAGAGAAATTGGTCTGTAATTTTCCTTTCTTGTGATGTCTTTGTTTGGCTTTGGTACTAGGGTAATGTTGGCATCATAGAAGGAGTTGGGTAATGTTCTTTCTGTTTCGATGGTTTGGAATAGTTTCAGCAGGATTGGTGTCAGTTCTTTCCGGAATGTTTTGTAGAATTCACCTGTGAAGCCATCTGGCCCTGGGCTCTTCTTAGTTGGGAGATTTTTAATAACTGATTCTATCTCTCTGCTTGTGATTGGTTTGTTAAGATCATCAATTTCTTCTTTTGTCAATATGGGCTGTTTATGTGTTTCTAGGAATTTGTCCATTTCCTCTAGATTGTCATTTTTTTTGGAATATAGTTTTTCAAAATATCCTCTTATGATAGTCTTTATTTCTGTGGGGTCAGTGGTGATATCTCCTTTCTCATTTCTTATTTTGTGTATTTGCATCTTCTCTCTTTTTTTCTTTGTTAGTGTTGCTAAAGGTTTGTCAATTTTGTTAATCTCAAAAAACCAGCTCTTGGTCTTGTTTATCTGTTCAAGTGCTTTCTTATTTTCTATTTCGTTTAATTCTGCTCTTATCTTTGTTATTTCCTTCCTTCTTCTTCCTGTTGGGTTACTTTGTTGTTGTTTTTCTAATTCCTTCAAATGTGCAGTTAGTTCTTCAATTTTTGCTCTTTCTTCTTTTTTGATATATGAATTTATGGCTATAAACTTCCCTCTCAGTACTGCTTTTGCTGCATCCCATAAATTTTGGTATGTTGTGTTATCATTATCATTTGTTTCAAGGTAGTCATTGATTTCTTTTGAGATTTCCTCTTTGACCCACTGTTTTTCTAAGAGTGTGTTGTTTAATTTCCAAATCGTGGTGTGAAATCTGGGCTTCTTTCCCTTGCAAATCTCCAGCTTGACTCCACTGTGGTCAGAGATAATGTTTTGTATGATTTCAATCTTTCTGAATTCGTTCAGCCTTTCTTTGTGGCCTAGCATATGATCTATCTTGGAGAATGATCCATGTGCGCTTGAGAAAAATGTATATCCTGCTGTGTTTGGGTGTAGCGATCTATATATGTCTATTAGATCGAGCTCCTCTAATATACTATTCAGATGTTTTGTTTCTTTGGTGATTCTCTTTTGAGATGTTCTGTCCAGAGTTGATAGTGGTGTATTAAAATCCCCCACTATAATTGTAGATGTATCTATTCTTTCACTTAGTTTTTCCAGCGTTTGCCTGACGTATTTAGAGGCACCCTTGTTAGGGGCATAGATATTTATGATTGTTCGATCTTCTTGACAGATTTTCCCTTGGACTAAAATGTAGTATCCTTCTTTGTCTCTCACAATTGTTTCACATTTAAAGTCTATTTTGTCTGATATTAATATAGCTACTCCTGCCTTTTTTTGGTTATTGTTAGCTTGTATGATTGTTTTCCAGCCTTTCACTTTCAATCTCCATGCGTCTCTGGGTCTAAGATGTGTCTCTTGTAGACAGCATATGGATGGGTCATATTTCCTTATCCAATGTCCCAGTCTGAATCTTTTGATAGGTGAGTTTAATCCATTGACATTCAGTGTTATTACTATCAAGGAATTATTTGTGTTAGCCATACTTTGATTGGATTTGTGTTTGTCATATTTTGTTTGTATATTTTTTTTTGTCTTTTTTGTTGTTGTTGTTGGTCTTATACTCTCCTCCAACTTTGCCTTTCCTGTTTTTTCCTTTCTTCCTGCAGCACTCCCTTTAGAATTTCTTGAAGGGGAGGTTTCTTGTTGGTATACTCTTTCAGTTTCTGTTTATCTGCAAATATTTTGAACTCTCCATCATATTTGAATGCTAGTTTAGCTGGATAAAGTATTCTTGGTTGGAAATTTCTTTCCCTTAGTACCTTGACTATATCATACCACTGTTTTCTTGCCTCCATGGTTTCAGAAGAGAAATCAGCACTTAATCTAATTGAGCTTCCCTTGTATGTGATGGTTTTCTTTTCCCTTGCTGCTTTTAGGATTTTCTCTTTGTCTTGAGCATTGGATAATTTGACAAGTATATGTCTTGGGGTGGGCCTGTTGGGGTTTATGACTTGTGGAGTGCGCTGTGCTTCTTGGATATGTACATCTGTCTCTTTCAGTAGATTTGGGAAGTTTTCAGCCATTATTTCCTGCAACACTCTTTCTGACCCCTTTCCCTTCTCTTCACCTTCTGGAATGCCTATAATACGTATGTTTGAGCGTTTTGCATTGTCATTCAGGTCCCTAAATCCTAATTGGATTTTTTCTATCTTCTTATTGACCCCTTCTACTATCTGTTTGATTTCTGATGTACTGTCTTCCACATCACTAATTCTCTGCTCTGTCTCTTCTAGTCTGCTGATATTTGCTGCAAGTGTATTTTTGATTTCTTGAACTGTGGTGTTCATTCCCATCATATCTGTTATGTTTTTGCGTATGTCTGCAATTTCCCCTCCAAGTGATGTCTTCATGTTGTTAACCTCTTTCATTACTGCATCAAATTTGTCAGTGATAAATGTTCTGAGATCTTTCATTGCTTGTGCCAAGTTTTGCTCCCCTTCGTGATTATTGGTTTGTTGATTGGATTCAGCCATGTTTTCCTGATTATTGGTTTGGTTCGTAGATTTTTGTTGCTTTCTGGTCATCTCTTTATTTTGACGAATTTAATCAGTTCCTTAGCTTCTTTGTCTGCTCTTGGAGGTTAATTAGTTGTTATTTTTGCACAGGTGTTATATCTTCTCTTTGTCACTTTTTTCTTCTTATTCTAGTTACTTGTTGTTGGTTAAGTTCACTTTAGAGGAAAGTATTAGTGTTGGGGAAAGGCAATTGTGTAAGCAAGGGAAAAGTGTAAAGTTGTATTGGTGATGTATGTTAATAAAGCAAGAATATGAGATCTGGAAGGATGGAGGTTAGATTCATGTAGATTGTATAGAGTTATAGCTGTAGGTAGAGTACCTTTTATGAAGTAGATGACTGAATTTGGGAGGAATATGGTATGAACTACACAGCTATTGTTTTCATGAGAGAGGGAAAAAGAAAAGAAAGGTAATAGTTTCAAGAGTGGATAATAGACAGAAAACAGAACAAAGGTATTAGAAATTAAGAGTTAGACACTTTGTGGATCAAAGAACGGGAGGTGGGGGGTGGAATAAAGGAGAGACAGTAGATGATAGTGGATATCAAGATGCAGGGGAAAGGGGATAGTGTAGGTAGCCTAAATCAGTTCACACAGAAATGAGGCAGTGGAGGATGGGAAAACCCAGCAAATGTGAGGTGTTCCCTGTAGCACCTATTGTATACTTGAATTAAAGTAAAAATAAGTGGAAGATGAGGGACAAGAGGGAAAGAGAAAACCGAAAAAAAAAAAAAAACTAATTATAATAAAGAAAAAAGAAAGGCAAGAAGAAAGGAAGAAAGAAAAAGAGGATGGGCAAACGGTGGGGAACGGATAGGGAGAAGAGAGATACAGGTACACACGTGTCACAATTGCAACACTATCTAAAACAACAACTTCCCCCCGCTTTGCCCTAAAAACCCCGTCTGTCTGCCCAAATGGGTCTGCAAGCACCTCCCTTCCCACAAACCCCCAATAGGCCGCCCAGGGCCCACGAACTCCCCAGTACTGCAGATGCAAAAAAAAAAACAAAAACAAAAACAAAAACAAAAACAAAACAAAAAAAAAAACAGAAACCCCTCCGCAGGCCCGGCTCTGCCCGCCGCGGAGGCTTGGACCGGCTCTGCCCGGCTCCTCACGCCGCCTTGGCCTGGCCTGGCGCCGCCCAGCTCCGCTCGCTACAGGGGCCCAGCCGGCTCCGGCGTCCACCTCCCGCCACCGCGGCCTGGACCGGCCCTGCCCGGCTCCGTACCAGCCGCGGCCTGACCCGGCCCCGCCCGGCTCCAAACGCTACCGCGGCCCGCAGCCGGGGCCTGAACCGGCCCCACCCGGCTCCAAACGCTACCGCGGCCCGCAGCCGGGGCCTGAACCGGCCCCGCCCGGCTCCAAACGCTACCGCGGCCCGCAGCCGGGGTCTGAACCGGCCCCGCCCGGCTCCAAACGCTACCGCGGCCCGCAGCCGGGGCCTGAACCGGCCCCGCCCGGCTCCAAACGCTACCGCGGCCCGGCTCGGCCTGGCTCGGCCCCGCCCGGCCCCGCTCGCCGCCGGCGCAGCCCGGCCCGGCTCCGGCGTCCGCCGCTGCGGCCCGGCCTGGCTCAGCCCCACCGAGCGGGGCTAGATGCCTCGTCTCCGCCTACCCAAGGAGGGAATCCTCTACAGGTAGCTGGGATCTCCGTGTATATTTCACAGACGAATCCTCTCTGTTACCTTCCCTCCAAATCGATGTCCAGACACCTCCGGACCAGCAAAAATCCTTTTAATTTTTTTTATAAGCCAATGTAACTTACTAATCATTTGAGACTCTTATTTGATTTGAGATCTCCCTGCTTAAGTAGTTTCTCTTTCACTAAACCCATTGTATTGATTATTGATAATTATTGGTGACTTTGTTTCTTTCAACAAAACTTAACTATCATTTGGTTCAATCATCTATTTTAAAGGTGAGGAAATGGAGACAGTTTAAATTTAAATGGGCCCAAAATCATATATTAGCTATTGACAAAAAGTATCTTAACTATCATTTGGTTCAGTCATCTATTTCAAAGGTGAGGAAACTGAGACAGTTTAAATTTAAGTAATGGGCCCAAAGTCATATATTAGCTATTGACAAACAGTATTAGAATCAGGGTTCCTGACTCCAATTGTAGAAGATAACTCTGAGGACCAATACCTTATGAAATACAATTTATTTTTCAATGCAACTAAATGCTAAAAATATTATGTAGTATTTGCTAAATTCAACAATATGCATTGAATTCCTGAAATATCAAAATATATTATTCAAGAAGCATGGGCATTTCTACCCCACAAGAAACTCAAATGGTTGTGGCGAGACCTGGGATGGGAGTGACATGAGGGGCACAGGAAAAGTTTGCTAGAGGGCATTACTTTTGATGGCAGGAAAGGAGAAGGGACAATATACATATATGAAACAGCATAACAGCAAAGCAATGGATTTACTGATACTAAGATATTGGGAAAATATATTGAATGTTAAAATAGTGGGAAAGATGAAGTCTCCATAGGGACTGAAATAAATAAGAAAAAAATAAACCGGGGTGTCCCTTTGCTATAGCATTTATTTAGAAGATTAGTTCAAAGAATTAATAGAAGCAATTAAGTACAATTACTAAGAAAACTACCATACTTTACCTCACAGTAAAATAATAAAAGCATTATCCCCACTATGTCAGCATTGTTCTGAAGGTTTAGAGAATGAAATTAAATCAGGATAAGAATAGCAGTAATTAATATTGAAGGAAAGGAGATAAATTATCATTATTACCATATGTTGTAATTGTTTATTTGAAGATTAGTGAGAAATAAAGCAAAACTATTAGAACTAGAGTGAGTTAATAGTCAGTGATCACTGAATAAATTCACAAATCTTTTCCTAAGTTATTTAAAATTCAGTAGGAAAATTTTTAAAAAATTCTTTCATATTAGAAACAAAAATAAGAATACCTAAAATAAACCTGACAGGCTTGAATAAAGAGAAAAATTATATTAGATAATGAAATTTAATGTAGTAAATATGTAGATTCTTCAAAATGCAATGTAAAACTAGTGCAATTCCGAGCAAAATATGAAAAGAACTTTCAAATAAAAAAAAATTGTGTTTCATCCAAGAAAGTAAATTTATGTTCATTATTTGTTCCAACCCAACTCCCAAAGGGCATGAGGTGGGGCTTTTGTAAGACCAAAGAATGTACCTGACACTGAGCCAGACACAAACTTTATTTGGACTTAAAGACAGGAGAGAGTCTTCAGTGGTGGCAGTGGTTGGAAGAAGGAAGTTAGCTCTCTGCAAAGAGGTGGGAAATGGGGGGTGATATAGGGAGTTTCAGAAACAAACAGGCCATATAGTATGAGGATGGAGTCCCTGCTACGGCGCTGTTACGGCACATATGGGGTCTGGTGATGTAATCCCAGGAAAGAAGTTTTACTGCTCTGAGGAGATTATGGTTTACGATACCGTCTATACATCCTCTCCCCTCTGGAGAGGGTTGTTAACCTTTAACTTATGTCCAGGTCACTCGGGTGGCTATGTCCTGAGAGATTAGGGGAAGCCTGGACCCCAGGTCCCTGCATTATTAACGTACATGCTATTAATGAAATACATGGAATTACTATTAATATTTATGACCCTGTTAATTATTCTAACTCAATGATTTACAAGACAGCCAAAACTGTGGTGAGCATTTTAGGTATATTATTTCAACAGATATTTTCAACTCCATAAATATACATTGTGGAAATTGAGGCTTAGGGAAGCTAAGTGTCCAAAGTTACAAAGGTACAAAATGTGTAAGTAGGCACACTCCGACGCCTGTGCTCTTATCTACTATGCAATATTGCCTTCAAGATTTGAACAAGGATTTAGAATATGTTGACAAAGTTTAAGTGATAAATAAATATTTTGGAATAACTGAAGTACCATTTGTGATTTTACAAAGGTTAAAAATATAGCTCAAAACATAAAAAACAAAACAAAACAGCAAATAAATTCAATATAAAACAAGAAGTGAATGTGGTTTAAACATATATTCACACACTACTGGAATTTGTAAGGCTTTTAAAAAAATCCTAAGACCTGAAAGCAGAAACTAAATTAACGGAAGTACTAATGTATGAAAAGTTGAGAAATTATTGCAGCTGCAAGATAGAAAATGATTGATAGTACATAATACTTTCTGCGCTGATAAGAAAATATGTTAGTGCTAACAAGAAACTAGACAAAAAGGCATTTACCAATGATGTCAGAGAAATGTTTACAGTAAATGAAAGGATGATCAATTCAGGGGTTGAATTGTGCACCCCCTAAAGATAGATTCAAGTCCTAACTCTCAAGGCCTCAGAATGTGGCATGAAATTAATTATGATGAGGTCACAGTGGAGTAGGGGTGAACCCTTAACCCAAATAACTGCGTCCTTTTAAGAAGAAAAGGGATAGACAGACAAAGGGAGAAAGCCTTGGAAGATGGAGACATTGAGTAGAATGATGCAGCTGCAAGCCAAGGGGCCCAGGATGGCTCTTTGGACCACCGCCCTGAGCTAGAAGGGGAAGGGAAAAGTCTCCCTGCAGGCTTCAGCGGGAGCACGGCTCTGCTGCCGACAGCTGGATTTCACACCGCAAGCACCTAGACCTGTGAGACAATACATTTCTGTTGCTTTATGCCACTTGTTGTGGTCATTTATGAAGCAACACTAGGGAGTACACTAAGGAATCAAGTGCACACAGAGCAATCAGTAACTACAGTAGCTCCGTTAACAAATTGGCAAAAATAGAGCTAAAATATAATTTTTAGTTTATAATAAAGTTTGAGAAAACTGGTACTCTCTCGTGGAGTGTAAGTTCATGTAAACTCTTAAAGTATTACTTATACTTTGAAATTTCTTATAGTATGCTTTGACTCAACTCTCAAGCTTCTAAGATCTTATCCTAGGTGAGTTATTAAAGAAACTTACAAAGGCTTATTTTTCCAGTTTTGTTCCTAACAGTATAAATGCCAGTGAAATACAGTTACCATTTATAGGTGAAATAAGCATTTATACATTAGTGCTTTGATAAATGGAATGCTATTCATTAATTAGATATGATTTTATTATGTTTTATTCTTATGAGGGTTCAGAAAAATAATTAGTTTCCTGGCAATATGTAAATTACTATCTCTTTCAAAAAACAAGATATCTTAAAATAGTAAAGGTTCTCTTCAGCCTTGGAGATTATGCATAGTGGTTCTTCCCCTTCCTCTTCCTTTTCTGTACCTTCTTTTATTTCTTTAAATTAAGTATGTGTTGCCTTTGTATTAAGCAAATATGAAATTTTTATTAAAAAGTAAATTACATGTGGCTTATAAATTGAAAAGCTAAGAGGTTGAGGGAAGAAAAGTTTGAGGTACTCAAGGAAGAGCTGACATTAACTAAGAAGCAATATTCATGACTTCAGGATGCTGTTTGGTAGATGTTTCGGGGAAAAAATGCAGAATCATGAGAGTCCGGCAAAAGCAAGACTATCAAAAGGAAAACTCCATCATTACTTTGAATCCTAATAAATATCTTCCATCAGTGAAATTTGAGATATAGAAGCTATTATAGCATTATAAGTAATAAAATGGACATAATGAAAATATTTACTGTAAACAAGATAATTTAAGATGGCTATAATTAATCAGTTAGAATCTAAACAATATAATAGATTTAGTTATTAGAATATGACTAATAAACCAATATGTCGATGGAAATTAAATCATCATAAAGCTTATTCACGGTGCTTGGATTAAAATAAAAAAGACAAACAAACCAAGGGATACATAAAAACGTGGGATTCTACGCCCTTAAAGATAGACTTGCTACTTCATCTTATCACCAGTGTTAACTAACTGCCAATTCCTATGCTTATTCCTATTTAAACCCAGGTTTCATCAATACTGAGGAAACATAAATCAAAGCAATTTTCTGCAGTAATCAAGTTTCTATCTTTTTAAATTGAAACCAATTGTTTCTCTCCTGGAAATAGCTGCATCCTACTCAAGGCCAGGACTAGGGTAAAACAAGTGAGTACAAAATTAGAGGGGGTACCAGAAACTCAGTAATCAAGGTAAACATTATTTTAATACAGTATTTTAAAGAATAAAATCCATGACGAACAAAATATGGAATCCATTGGGAACAAAATATAGAAGTTTAAAATAAGCTCTCAGTTGATCATAATTTATTGTAAAGAAAATTTGTTCTTTCTAATTAAAATGATAGGAGATTAATAGGTAAACTTGGCAAATTGGCTGGACTGTTTCACGTAAACTATTGGAAGTCTTCTGTAATTAAATTTTTAAAAACATTTAATTTCAGAAAAAGTCCTAGAGTGACTTGACTTTACTAAGGTTTTAGAAATAAAATGCAAATCCTTGGAAGACATGCCCAAGATGTTATTTGGTTCACCAAAATAATAACTGAAAAAAGAATCCTAAGAAAATGAAGGTGTATTATAAGATCAGTCAAAAATGGTAATAACAATGTGACTGGTCCGTGCTTTCAAAATCAATTCACCAAGTGGCAATAGAAACTTGTTTCCAAGGTAAAAGGAGGAAAATAAATGGGCATAGAGTTCCACTATTTTTGACCATTCTGATAAATATGTGGTCTATCCACATATTAATCATTAAACACATATACCTCATTTGCATATAGGTTGTGAACTATTTCAGGACTTGAATACAACCTATTTAGAAAGACAAATCAGGGAAGCAGACTTGGCCCAGTGGTTAGGGCGTCTGCTTACCACATGGGAGGTCTGCAGTTTAAACCCCGGGCCTCCTTGACCCGTGTGCAGCTGGCCCATGCACAGTGCTGATGCGCGCAAAGAGTGCCCTGCCATGCAGGGGTGTCCCCCGTGTAGGGGAGCCCCACGCGCAAGGAGTGCGCCCCGTAAGGAGAGCTGCCCAGCGTGAAAGAAAGTGCAGCCTGCCCAGGAATGGCGCTGCATACACAGAAAGCTGACACACAATATGATGCAACAAAAAGAAACACAGGGAAACGGACTTTGGCCCAGTGGTTAGGGCGTCCGTCTACCATATGGGAGGTCCGCGATTCAAACCCCGGGCCTCCTTGACCCGTGTGGAGCTGGCCATGCGCAGTGCTGATGTGCGCAGGGAGTGCCGTGCCACGCAAGGGTGTCCCCCGCGTGGGGGAGCCCCACGCGCAAGGAGTGCGCCCGTGAGGAAAGCCGCCCAGCGTGAAAAGAGCAGCCTGCCCAGGAATGGCGCCGCCCACACTTCCCGTGCCGCTGACGACAACAGAAGCGGACAAAGAAACAAGACGCAGCATAAGACGCAGCAAATAGACACCAAGAACAGACAACCAGGGGAGGGGGGGGGGGGAAATTAAATAAATAAATAAAAAATCTTTAAAAAAAAAAAAAAAAAAGAAACACATATTCCCATGCCGCTGACAACAGAAGCGGACAAAGAAGAAGATACAGCAAATAGACACAGAGAACAGACAACCAGGGCAGGGGGGAAGAAAGACAAATCAGTTTTGAGATGCAGTTTACAACATTTTCTTCAGGATACCACATTTGTTGCGGCAGGAAAACTGTTCCTTGTGAAAGTGGAGGCAGATTCTAGACCAGGGTGTTTGTGGGCAGTTTAATAACCAGAAAGAAGGAAATTGGCTCATTTCTGTTGGTCAGCACTTGGACCTGTGAGTATTACAGGGGTGGGTGAAAGGTAAGCAGGGCTTTATTGTCTCTTGGATGAGATGTGCTTCACTAGGGCTTAATTGGCTTTTCAGGGTCAAGTGTCTCAGTAGGGACTTTTCAAAGATCTCTGCCACAGAATTCTATGCTAGTTTGGAGAATTTAATTTTTGTGTTGTTCTGAGAAAAGTCAGGAACTATTTTTTTATTTTAATAAGTGGGATATAGTTACCTTCATGGGGCAAGGATGGTTTTTCCGTAGTGGTTGCGTTTATTTCTTCATGGCAGTCTGGGTTCATTGGAATAGCCTTCTGGCACCAAACTCAAATTCTCACCCACCAAACTGTTTTGTTACCATAGTCCAAAGAAGCTTTTTTTGCCATTTAGAGTTAAATTGATTTTCCTGTTCCATTAAAGTTCAAGGCCCAGTGTCTGCTCCCAATTGATAAGATCAGACCCTGCGCTCAGAAGGCCCTTTGGGGCCCTCCAGCCCAGAGGCTCCCCACCCATGACTCTGCACCTTCACCAAGACAGGTCAGCAATTCCCTTCTTTTCTCCTCTCCCTCAGGAGTTAGGTTGTATTCTTTCTTTCTCTTTTTTTTAGCATTTTTTATTGTATTTTTTTGAAGATACATAGATCACACAAAATGTTACATTAAAAAATACAAGAGGTTCCCACATACTCCACCCCCCACTCCCCTCGCTCCTCCCACATCAACATCCTCTTTCATCATTGTGGCACATTCATTGCACTTGGTGAGTACACTTTGGAGCACCACTGCTCTGCATGGATTATAGTTTATATTGTAGTTCACACTCTCCCTCAGAACATTCAGTGGGTTTTGGTAGGACATACGATGTCCAGCATCTGTCTCTGCAATATCATTTTTTTTTTTTTTTTTTTTTTTTTTTTTATTTTTTTTTTTAATTTTTTTATTTTTTATTGACTTTGTAATAATATTACATTAAAAATATATATGTGAGGTCCCATTCAACCCCACCCCCCCACCCCCCCTCTCCCCCCCCCCAACAACACTCGTTCCCATCATCATGACACATCCATTGGATTTGGTAAGTACATCTTTGGGCACCTCTGCACCTCATATACATTGGTTCACATCATGGCCTATACTCTCCTCTATTCCATCATGTAGGCCCTGTGAGGATTTACAATGTCCGGTGATTACCTCTGAAGCACCATCCAGGGCAGCTCCATGTCCCGAAGACACCTCCACCTCTCATCTCTTCCTGCCTTTCCCCATACCCTTTGTCCATTATGTCCACTTTTCCCAATCCAATGCCACCTCTTCTATGTGGACACTGGATTGGTTGTGTCCATTGCACCTTTATGTCAAGAGGAGGCTCAGATTCCACCTGGATGCTGGATGCAATCCTCCCATTTTCAGTTGTAATCACTCTAGGCTCCATGGTGTGGTGGTTGTCCTTCTTCACCTCCATCTTAGCTGAGTGTGGTAAGTCCAATAAATCAGATTGTAGGTGCTGGAGTCTGTTGAGGCTCAGGATCTGGCTATCACATTGTCAGTCCAGAGATTCAAATCCCCTAAATATATCTTAAACCCCAACATTAACTGCACCTCCAGCACATTAGCATGAAAGTCTTATGAAGGGAGATCCCATCTGAGTCCAGATTCATCACACATAAACACCATTTCCAAAGAGGGGCCATCTGCCCTGGTAGTTAACCCCATCGGCCATGACCATAACTCCCATGGGTCTCTTTAGCCCTCAAAGGAACCAATATCTGGGGGTTGTATCTGCTTTATCTGTCTCTCTGACTCTGCTCAGTTGTGCATGAGGGCAAACCTTCTGCCAGCCTCCAGACTCTTTTTTAGAAACTCGTAGCCATATAAACTCATTTCTCCTTTCCATTTCCCCCTTACTTTAGGTCAAACAGCATTTTAAAGTCATGGTATTTTATGTAGACATGGATATTCTGCTGATCCGCATTGAACCTTCCGTATAAGGTCATTTTCCAGTTGCATCATCAGTTGGTAGTTGATAGTGGTCCCTCGTTGCCAGGGAGGCTCATCCCCGGGTGTCATGTCCCACGCTGGGGGGAAGGCATTGCTTTTACATGCTGAGTTTGGCTTCGAGACTGGCCACATTTGAGTAACATGAAGGCTGACAGAAGGAAATTCCCAGGCACAAAGTTGCTCTAGGCCTTGTTATTATTTTGGGTTTATCAGCTCACAAGCATAGTCATTAGTATCAGGGGCTCACTGTTGAACCCTCACTCCCTCCCGGTCCCCACCACTGTACCTGGGAGACTGTCGCTGCTCCCCTAGGGACCACGACAGAGCACCACTGGCCAGGAACCCAGTACCCCCCCTACTGTGGTTTTTAATTGTTGCCACTATGAGTATATCCAAACATTACCATGCACCCTGGACATATGTTCTGTACAGCTCCCTGTCAGTCATATATCATCTGTCATTGGTATCCCATACCAGTATCCCTCCATTGCCATTGTTGAAACACTCTGTGATCCAGAACTCCCCGAAATTTGAAGCCCAATATAATGTCATGGTCCCTTACTAGGGAATGGCATATAGCGATGAGTTTAAAGGATAGATAAAGAACTTGGATAAAGTTAGATAAAGAACTTAGATAAAGAATGTTGACTTGAAAAAATTCCACATCCTATTTTTTTCTTTTTTTTTTTTTTTTTCGCCCCCCCCCCCTAATTATTCAGCTTTTCTTCACAGGAGTCCTAGACCACAGCAATGTATATATATAATATACAGCACTCCCACACATCCACCAGAAAACCTTTTCCCTTCCACAGTGATACTCTTACGCACTATTCATATCATATTTACTTAAAGTGATGTACAGAGTCTGAGACATTAGCTTTCTAACAAGGTGACATCTGTGTTTACATTATGGTGCATACTTTAGGATACACAGTTCTTTACATTTTTAGTTATCCTATGTTTTACATTATGGTTTACATTATCAGTCTGTCATCTCCTATATGTTATGGTGTAATATTACATGTTTTATATCCATCCTTGTGTACTCTCAAGAAACTCCTCTCTTACCCCCCATTTACTTTGGTTCCACACATTTAACGTCCATTTTCCCTTCCACCTTGGTGCCCTCAGTGATAGCCAACCTCCGTTTCCTGAGGAGCCACTTCCAGAGATAGATGGAATAGTGTAGAAACCCAAGTAGTGAGAGTGGGGGTGGACCCACATCCTGGGGAGGACTAATGCCATCCAATAGAGGGAACTGTATCCCTCGAAAGAAAGGGTGGCTCCCAGGGCATTGGGGCAGTTGAGCAAGTTAGGCTCTGCAATATCATTGAGGACAACTCCAAGTCCTGAAAATGCCCCCACATCACATCTCTTCTTCCCTCTCCCTGCCCTTGGCAACTCCCGTGGCCACTGTCTCCACATAAATGACACAGTTTCTTACCTTGCCCTTCTTTCCCTCTGGTACCCCTCTCAAGCTGCCAGCCTCTGGAAGGTTTCCTGCTGTGAGGGATTTCCTCTCTCAGGCAAACCTGTCAAAGCCTCACCCTCAACAAAGAGCTGGTGTGTTACTGCCACCTATGGCTCAGATCTTTTTTTTTTTTTTTTTTGGCAACTCCAAAATCCTTGAACTGGAACTCACTACATATGCTACCTTAGGTCAGATCCATAAATCACTGGTTCTGGATAGGCAAGAAGGAAAACTTTAGTTGCTATAGTTTGTTACTGAAACAGCGAACACTTGATAGAATGGTGCATGAGCTAGAGCTAGAGCTTCAAGAGGCTGAGGGGGGACAGTACCCTGATTCCAACCAGTTCTTTAATGAAATCTGCTTAAATTCTGGTGACCAAAACAGGATTGACAAAGTGAAATTCCCATGTAGAACCCTTGGCAGCAGATACAATCCTTAACATTAATTTAAGCTACAGCAGCTCAGACAATATAACAATGATCTCACCAAAATTCAAAATCTATCACATGAAGTAAGTGTTTATAATAAGTGAATTAGGAGTACAGCAAAGGTCAAACAGCACAACCAACCCCGTATAGTAAGTCACTGAGAAAGCTTAGAAGAAAGAGCTGTATTTTTAGCTGTGTTATTAAAATGACCAGTAATCTAAGTTTAAACTATAAAATAAATGTAGACATGGATCAGTTTTTAATTTATGCATCAAAATGATGAAATCAATGATCCATCATGGCTTAACACTAGAATATTTCTTAAATTGTTTTGATGCTCTGTTATTTTAAAGTAGCAATAATTAACTTTTTATTTTCTTTTCATGTGGAAATTATCTGGAAGAAAGTTAAAACTTTGAACATAACACATTTGAATCACTGAGACATTAAAGAATCACAAATTACTCTGAAGAACAGAAGAGATCCCTTAACATTATCTGTACATAAAGCAAACATAATCCACAAAAAACAGTTTTCTATTTCATGGGTGCTTCCTTTACTTCAAATAACACGTATATTTATAATTTTTAAAAACATCTTTTAGATAAATTGAATTTCATTCTTCCCTCTAAAAAAATGGACAGGTTGTCTCTAGAATCTCACTTAACAAGAATTCCCTCCCTAATCTGACAACAATACTTCATTCAACTTAATTAGCATCTACCGATATGTTAGATGATTTAATGGACAAGTAAGTATAATATTTAATTTATCTTTTCAAAGTATTACATGATAGGTCCCTTATTGTAGACACTCCAAAATGTTCCAAGTCTTTTGACAAGAAAAATCTGCCGTAAATGAAACAGGATGAATAACCATGTAATATAATTTGTTTTAAACAAAAGTGTTAAGTGGTTCAGCTCAACCTGCAGGAAACTGCCGGGTAATACTCATCTTGATCTGTAACTTTAAATCATGTGCTCTTATCGAGGTAATAGATCTGGACCTTGACTGATTGTATTCCAATCTGTTCCTGATTTTTAAATTTCTATGTAGGTTCTGTCTCTTGCTTATGATTCTTCCCATTATCCAGTGGTAACGTCACTTGAAGCATTTCTTTTCATTTCCTGAGAAATCAGTGTGGGTTTAACACTCCAGAATTCCCCAGTTTGGGCAACTCCAGGGTCTGTGGAAAACTCAGCTTCACACTTTTGCACAGCAATGGAAAAGCACGGAAATATGTATACTTAAAATTGCTTCATGCAATTTTAGGTGCAGGACTTTCGGGTTTTGGGGTAATCCTTATCTTATCTGTATGTGTGGAAATGTGTATTTGAGCGACAAGTGTGAACTGTGGAGAGGTGAAACATGCACGTGATTCATTAAACCTGTCAGCTAAGTTTGCTATGTATGAAGTAGATAAAAGGATGTTTTTCTTTTATGCCTATATATATTAATTTGTTTCTTTTTTTTTCTTATAGAGCTATTTTTTTGGAACAAAATTCTATGTCACCTCACATAAATTTTATGAGTTATTTACTTCATGATTGCTCTAGGGCAGATGTTCTTAACTTTTTTTTGTTCCATGAACCTTTTGCCAGTCAGGTGAAAACCATGGACCTCTTACTAAGTCCACACTGTACTGTGTATTATTTAATAAATATATCATACCCCACAACACATCCCCACAAGAACAATTTTTTAAGTTTTACTTATTTATTTATCCACCTCCCACCCTCCATTGTTTGTGCTCACTGTTTGCTCTCTATATCTCTTTGCTGTGTGCTCTCTGTGTCTTCTTGTCTTCTTTTTAGGAGGCACCGGGAACCAAAACTCAGGACCTTACATGTGGGAGGGAGGCACCCAATCACTTGAACCACATCTGCTCCCTGCTTGTTTTGTTCTCGTTGTGTCTTTTTGTTACCTCTCCTCATTGCATCATTTTTTTTTGCATCATCTAGTTGCATCAGCTCATCGTGTCAGCTCATTTTCTTGCTCATCCTCTTTAGGAGGCACCTGGAACAGAACCCGGGACCTTCCATGTAGAAGGTGGGCGCCCAACTGCTTGAGCCACATTCGCTCCCCAATAATGTTTTTTTGAATTACAAGTTAAGCTCATGGACCCCTTCTTAAGAACTCCTGCTCTAGGGCCTGCCATATATATCTTAATTTATCATAATATACTTCAGATTTATACTAACTTAAACCAGTGAAATAGAGAGACAGTATTCCTATAAAGCTCTGTTCTTTTTTGCACAATTATTGTTTTACAAAGTACTTCTTTATATGTTACAAACCTAACAATACTTTGTTATGACTGTGACTTAATTTTATTCCATGTCATTTAAAGAAGGTTAGAGAAGAAAGAAGAGCAGGTATGTATTTTACAGTTTGATAATATTTACATTCTTATTTCCCATTTACTGTTCTCTTAAATTGTTTCTGTAATTTGAGTTAAGAACAAGTGCTATTTATTTATTTCAGTGCAACTTTGCTCCGGCCCATTTGATTTCTGCTGTTATTGTCAAACATTACATTTATATATGTCATAGGCCAAGCAATACAATTATATATAAATATTTTATGAAATTGCTTTTTAAAACCCATTAAGAAAAAAAGGAGAAGGAATATGTATTCATACTACCTCTTGTATTTGCATAATTGCCCTTATCAGTGTTCTTGTTTAAGAAATTTTCAGACTGTAGATCTTTCCTTTGTATTTCTTACAAGGTGTTTATACTGAAAATGATCCCAGTTTATGTTTGGGACAAACACCTTCATTTTTGAAAGATAGTTTTGCTGAATATGATTCTTGGTTGGCATTTTTCCCCCTTTAAACAGTTTGAAAATGTCATTCCACTGCATTTTGGCCTCCAGTGTTTCTGATGGGAAGTCAGCTGTTACTGGGATCCTCTTGTATATGAAGAGTCATTTTTTTCTCTCACTGCTTTCCAGATTTTCTCCTTATCTTTGGTGTAGTTCTCCTTGCATTTATTCTAGTTGATTTTCTGAGCTTCTAGAATGTGTGGATTAATTTTTTAAATTAACTTTGGGAAGTTTTCAGACAATATTTTTCTATCTTTTCTTCTCATACTCCATTATGAGTTTAGTGGTGTCCCACATTTCTGTGAAGTTATGCTTATTTTTCTTCATTTTTCTGTTTTTCAGATTGCATACTTTCTAACAATCTACCTTCAAGTTCACTGATTCTTTATTCTGCTAGTTAAAATCTACAGTTGATCTCCCTCTAGTGAATGTTTCATCATTTGAGTTCTTCTATTTATTAAATAAATTCCAGTTACTTCTTAAGATAGTTTTTATCACTTTATTGGTATTCTGTACTTGATGAGACATTGATATTCATTTACTACTTTAAGCATGGTGTCCTTGAGTCCTTTTAACATAATTACAATGGCTACTTTCAAGTCTTTGTGAAGGCTGATATCTGGGACCTCTCATAAGCAATTTCTTTTGAAGTTTTCCCTACTTATAACTTATGTTTTAATGTTTATTTGCATGTCTTATAATTTTTTGTTGAAAATTAGACATTATAGGAAAGCATATTGTAATTTCTCTGGATACTGTTTCCCCTCTCCTCTTCTCCTATCTGGGTCTTGCTTCTGTTGTTGTTTGACTGTCTATTTGTTTAGTGACTTGGATAGACTATTTTGGTGAAATGTATTTCCATTGAAGTGTAAAACTTCCAGTGTTGGACCTCAGAAGGCATAGCCATTTGCATGTGCACAATCACCTGTGTTTTAGTTTGCCAAAGGGATGCTGATGCAAAGTACCAGAGGTACGCTGGCTTTTATGCAGGGTATTTATTTGGGGTAAAAGCTTACAGTTTCAAGGCTGTGAAAAGTCTAAACCAAGGCACCATCAGAGAAGCTTTCTCACGGAAATCAGCTACTGTTGATCCTGGCATACTGTCATGTGGTAAAGCAAGATAGCCACCAGGCTCTGCTGAGGTTTCAGTCTTCCCCTCTGGGCTCACCCTTTCCCCCAAGCTGCTCTGTGGGCCCAGCCTCTTGGGACTCTGTGCTTAAGACATCCTCTCTCTTACATAGCAGGATCTAACACGGAGGTTTCCTTTTCCTGTTTCTGTTTAAGTGAGCTTCTCTCTGTGTTTCTGCTTGTATCAGACACATAAAGGCAGTGGAGACTCATCCTGAGTTACTCCTTGTTCTCATAGTCCAAGCAAAACATTAAAGCAATCTTATCAAGTAATTTAGTTAAAGGCTCACAGTTGAATTTAATGCAATTAAGGTATCACACCCAAAGGAATAGATTAGTTTAAAAACATAATATTTCTATTTTGGGGATTCCTAAAATAATTTCAAACTGCAACTCCCTGCAATAAGAGTAAATTTAGCAGGGCTTACTTGGAATTGTCCTGAATGACTTTGCAAAGACAGGTACAGGATATTATATATCCTGCCATAACCTACAAATTGGAGTGGGAGAGAATGTAAACTATAATCCATGCTGTGTGACAATGTTTCAAAATGTGTTCATCAATTGCAATGAATGTACCACACTAATGAAAGAAGTTGCAAATGGGGGGAAAAGTGGGAGGTGTGGGGAGTACGGCATATGGGGATCCCCTATATATTTTTATGTAATGTGTGTATCTTTTAAAAATAAATAAAAAGTATATTTAAAAAATATTACTAATAAAAATATATGGAATGGTTCACACACACACACAAAAATTAGGAGGGCTTATTTTGATGACTTTTCCCCTGTTATCTCTGGTGAGCTGTTTGCTTCTTTTAGAATCATACCAGTCCTTGCCCTACACTAATAGGAGTTCATTGAGCTTTCGTTTTTTGACAATGACCTGGTTATAAATTGATCCATAGTCTGACCCAATTTAATTTTGGTCTTTTCAAGGGAGTAGATTTAAGGCTAGTCATAGAGGTGTGCTCTGACCCAGGAAAGGTATTTTTAGCTGTCTCTTACCCAGGTTCTCTCTGGTAAACTAGACGATTGAGAGTTTTATTAGAGAAGTTCACAACTTCTCTAATAAAAGATTTAGCAAAATAAAAATAATCATTTCCTCTTTTAAAATAGTTCAGTCATGGGTATGATAACAATTAATTTCCACAGATTTTCTGAGAGCACCTAATCACTTTCATGCAAATAGAACCACTGATGATCTGTCCTGTTATTCCAAGGACCCTAAGATGAATCCATCCCTAAGAAAAAACAGATAAAGACCATTATGATTCTCTTATTTAAAAATGGTAAGAAAGACTTACAAAATTGTATACTATAGGATAATAATTCGTTATACCACTTGTTTATATTTAGATTTGGTGCAAAAATGCAACTACAATAGGTGTGTTAAATAGTCTTTATTAAGAATGTCCAAAACAAAGGTCTGTTGTTAGGATGGCATTGCTCCTTAAAAACTGGTAAATACTCATCCAATTTGTTAATGCTATTATGAGAACACCTACATATAGAATTTTAATTTATGAATCATTGAAGCAATAGGATATAAGAGTTCCAAATGAGTCATTATGGCCTGTACTGCTGAATAAAAAATTTAGAAACTTGTTTTCAACCAAAACAGTCTTCCATAAATGTTTCTTTAAAGAAATTGCATTTTAATTGAAAGTGATTTTTAAGTATAGGGTTTTTTAAAAAGTATTTAAGAGTACTCCAATTTGCCTTGTTTTGTTCCACAGCATTATTTTCTCAAAATTTGTCAAGATCTCTGATTTCATTTTTTTAACCAGCCATATTGATTCCTACTCTGTCAGACACTATTATTGATTATACTATGTTAATGATACATAGCAGAACAATGATTCAGTACTCTTCTTGGAGGAGATCGTGTAACTTTATTTAAAGTTGATAATTTAGAAAAATAGTGCTTACTTTAATGGAGGTCTATGATTCTGAGTGCTAAATGAGAGATATTCTCAGGATAGTTTTAGTTCAGGTAATTGAACAAAAGTAGGTAGTTTATTCTCTTGGAATTGTGTCCAGTCTGAGTGAATGTGAGAAAAAATAAGCACAGTTTTTCTTAGTGCATAGTAGTAATCATACATCATGGTATTGGA
The DNA here is from genome assembly GCF_030445035.2 of Dasypus novemcinctus. Taxonomy (NCBI): domain Eukaryota; kingdom Metazoa; phylum Chordata; class Mammalia; order Cingulata; family Dasypodidae; genus Dasypus; species Dasypus novemcinctus. The sequence continues at coordinate 84,133,020 of NC_080688.1, read as the reverse complement.
GTGAGATTGTCTTATGGGGAAATCTTAGTTTATATATGCTCAAAGTTGGCTAAAAAGTAATGGACCCTCCTGATAATATATGTCACATGGTGATTGGGACCAAAATGCTTAGTAATTATTAGGGAACTTACACGAGGGAAGAAAAAATTTTGAATAAATTTTAAATTGTTTTAGTAGTATGTTGCCAGGAAAAGCCTGATTTTCCTTTAAAGATGAGATTTATTCACACTTTACCAAAATTTCTTTCATGTTTCAGATTCAATTCTTAAATGTTCAAACTAATTTTACTGAGCAATATCTACTGTGTCAGTATAAATATAGGTGAACCTATAAACATGCATATTATAGTACGATATTAGAGTGTATTTTCTTTATTATGCTTTATCATGTGATCCTAAAATCAATGTGTACTGTGTGAACACATTCCATTCTTTAAACGTTCTGTCTAGCATATAGTCAATTTGTAACTTAAAGGATGTGTTACTCTAAAAACTGGAAATAAAATGAGTCAATTATTTATTCTGCCTTTCATGTATGAACATTATTATAACCAAGGAGCCGGTATAGGAAAGTTCTCCTTTATAGAAGAATTGCAGGTAATAAATACAGAAGGAATGAGAGAAATAGAATTATTACCATTTTGAAGTCCCTAATGAAATAATGGATCTAGCTAAAACCATGAGGTATAAGTTTTATGGAGAATTCTACATTGGATGTATAAGATTAACAAGATCCAAACCTGATGATTGATGTTAATATCATAGAAATAAAAAAGCTGATGAAGTGTACCTCCCATTGTGATGCAATAGGATGTACACTACTTGTGAAGTGCACTTGCTAAATATAGACACAAAATTTAATCAGATTTCCAAAAGAGATCTAACTACTGCTTTTTAGGTAATAACAAGATTAGCAAAATATGTTAAATGGTATCACAGGATGCACTTATAAACACCACAAATTTGAAAAATTATCTGGGAGAAATGACTCAGTTACTTCTTCGACATGGTCAAGGAAATTAAAAATAGAGGAGAAATTTATAGATTAAAAGAGACTTAAAAGTCATTTTAGACAAATCAAACAAGCACAATATGTATAATTTATTTACATTCCAACTTATAAAAGTACCCATTTAGACATATTTTATGTAAATATTATATATAAAGTTTATGTATATGTCCACAGACAAAGCAATATTATGCATATGTGAAAGTCTATATATGGAAATTTATGTATATATACAATCAAGGAAAGTTAAATGCTGATGTTAGAAATTCTTGTTAGTTTTTGTGTTTGTATGTTTGGGTAATAAAGGCATTATGATTATTTTTTAAAAATCTTTATCTTTAGTGTATGTGTAAATTAAATGATATGATATCTGAAATTTCTTAAACCAATTTTGTGATAACAAGGATAGAAGAAATGGTCATGGGGTAGTAATTATTGAAACAATGTGATAAGAACATACAAATTTGATATACTAATCTCTTACATCTGTATATATTAGAATACATTCATAGCCCTTTTTATAAAACCCAAACAAATAAAAAATTGTTTAATTTATTTCTTTATTTCTGCATAGATTATGTCTTAGGTTTTGAATCTTTAAGACCATGTCACTTGATGGCAAAGCAGTAGACGGGAAGGTTGAGTATTAACGTTGTTGTGTAATTAATGCTTCTGGGTAGTGAAGGACTTGTTCCCTGTGTATGTAAAGTGAGGAAGGATGCTAGATCCTTGTATATTAAACGTACCAAATAAAGTAAGATATGTTGTATAGCGCACCATACAGCAATGGGATGTTGCTGTTTAAATAACAAAAGCTTTCTATCTTTGCTTACCGTTTTTCTTCTTGGATATACTACTTAAATAGAGTTAAGTTTAAGATTGCCATTTTTCTTTCAAATGTAAAAGAATGAGATTGTTAAGGGTAACTGGATCAATTAACTGATGTTTCATTTAATGGCAGCAGGTATGCTTTCTGAAGTAAAATCTGTACTTGACTGCCACACTAAATGATGTGGGCTATCTTTGCAGGTCTATAATGATAAGGACTGTAACTTATAACTATTGCTTCTTTTTAAACATATTTTCAGTAGTCTTTGTACAGCATAGATCAGAGTCAGGAAATATGGAAATCAGGCCATTGAAAACACATGCTTCTGGTATAAATAGAAAACTAGAAATGCATATAAAATCTGTTTTCTGCCCTTGTGTATCATATGTCTATTTCATATTGAGGATGAGATTTGATTTTGGGGATGAGGTTTTAAATTTATATAACTTAGGATGGAAGAGACACTTGTTTCCAGTTCAGATATGAAGAAAGTCTCTAAAAGAACATCAAATTTGAAAGAACACACTTAATATGTAGAATTTTTGAAATTTTCATCAGTTAAAATAACCAGAAGGTCATGGAGATTATGGAAAGTTAGTAATTTACTCATTTGCGCTAATATAATAATTTTGTAACAAATAACTTAGTTGAAATCTGATTAAAAGTTATGTTCAGTAAGATCTACAAATTGTTAGATACTATTTTTTCCATTGCCATTTTTTTACTTTATAGTATCTTCTTGTTTGAACAATGTTTCCCATATATTTATTTATTAAAATTTCTACTCCTTTTCTCACAAATTACATCTAAAATATCATCATCAGTGTTTGATGAGGTCAAAGGAAAGCTGTATTCAAAGTCCAAGAGCTGAGTTCCAATTTGATTCTGTCAAATATAGAAGTTGATATCACCTAAAACATGACATAACCTACTTGAGTGTCTGTTCTTTCCTCTATAAGTTAGTGGTTATAATACCTAACCTTTCTAAACTTCAAGGCTATTCTGAAAGAAGGAAAAAATTAATGCATTAAAAAATAGCCTTTAAAGACAGACTCTAAAGAAAGACCGACTTGAAAACTGATTCGCAACTGAGCACCACTGAGGACTCAGTTGAATTTGCTGTCCACGTAGTTGTAGAAGCACTGACCTGCCTGGTTTTTTATGTTTTCATCAGATTTGGAAATGTTGAATAGATGGATTCATCCAAGGATGACAGCTATGGGCAGTAGGGTAGACAATTTGAGGATAGTTCATTAACTTAATATTGACAAGAAAGGGTGTGATGATAGGAGGAGCCTGCCTGGGAGAGCGGTGAGGTCAGGAGTGGAAGATTTGCAGTCGGGTGTTCATGGAGGTGTCTCAAAGGGATTTTTCTGACATTAAAAAAACCCTGACGTACTTTCATCAGTTCCTGTGTCATTTTTCTAAAACAACTGTTTTAAGAAATATCACTCAGTTCACATGAAATATTTTGCTTTCTAGCTTCCGAGAGCACCAGTAGGCTCTTTTGCATCAGTGTGTTCGATTGTGGGAATATGAACTTGAACAAGCAAACTGTATACTAGGAATCAGAGCCACTATTTTCATTCTAACTCTACTACTTGATGGAAAAACTACACTTAAACCACAGAACAGTAGACATTCAATAAACTGACAGTATTTTACAACACTCATATGGTACACATATCAGTATGTAGCAAAAGAAATATCTACTGCTGTTTCCAGATTTTTATGGGGTGTCCCTTTGGGCATATGTTCCTACCTCCATTAAGCCTTGGATTCTTGATTCTTGATGGTATTCTACTGACAAAGAGTACACTTTTGAACTCCCAAGCTAAAAAACAGGTATCCAAAGCCCTTTATTGTACAAAAGAGGCATGCACGAACACAAAGAATGACATTAAAACATTTGATAACCAAAACCAAAAAAACTAGAAAAAAAATTTCATACCTCTTATTTTATCTTTCTCTGAATAAGTAGTGCATAGAGAATATCATATCCAATTATATAAACCAGATTCATTTAATCTCACAAGAATATCAGAAATAAACAATGAATTTTTCTTTCCAGAAACTGAAATGCAAAGCAAGATGGGAATTTTGCCTGCAAGAAATCCAGAGGAAATGTGCTCCACAATTGCAGAAATATACCTTCTTAAGTTCTTGCTGTGTATTCCTGAAGTACTTAACAAACCTAGTATGTGTTTAAACCACATAAAGAAAAAATCCTACTTTTAAATATGAGCATAATCACAAGTAAAATGTTTCTCCTTTTTCCTGAGAGGATAAAGTGATCCCAAGGTTCTTATATTTTTTTGGATTTTAACCTGTGGAACCTGACCTCACTCTTGGTCCATAGGGTCAGTTGTAGTTGGTATAAGAAGTTACTGCAGTTTTAACATGCTGAATTTACTAAATTTTACTAGTGTTTCCTGAAGGTCAAACTAGAGTTGTGAGTAAGAACTTTGGGAATAAAGAGCACTGCATCAGCAAATGCTTGGACCTAAGCAGGGCCCTGCCCTTGACCCTGGGATTATATTTCACTAGAGCTCCTGACATTGCCACTTGCACTGCCCCAGGACCTGGAGCCACACAGTCATCATCAGGGCCATTTTGAAAGCCCTCAGGTCATCTCTTATTGCATCTTTGATATGAGTGTGTGCTCGTTTGGTGCTTTTATCAATTACATGAATAAAACAAGGATTGTTGCATTTCTCAATAAAGGTGAACTTCTCTTCTAATGCATACTCATAGGCAAGGCCAGCATGATCCAAACAGTCAGCATTTATGCCATCCAAAGAATTTAGAGCTACCCTACCTCAAGCAAGAGTCAGCCTCTCTATAGTTCTCCTCTTATCTCTACGCAGAGCTACTATGCCTTGTTTAGCAAAAGCACCTAAGGAAAAGGGGTCAATTCCCTTTTGATTTATGGCAGCAATCTTTTATCTGAATCATCACCATAGACTTTCTTTCTCAGTTTTATTATTATTATTGTTATTATTATTATTATTATTTTTAGATACCCGGGCTGAGATTGAACCCAAGACCTCTTATGTGGGAAACCAGTGCTTAACTACTGAGCTAAATCAGCTCCCCTGAGTTAGTTTTATTTGTTTGCTTTATGTTTGTTTGTTTGTTTGTTTTGTTTTAGGAGGCGTTGGGAACCAAACCCAGGACCTTCCCATGTGGGAAGCAGGTGCTCGACTACTCTAGTCTCATCCACTCCCTTATTATTTTCTTTAACTCTATCTTCAGTAAATTTTCTTTTGGCTTTTACTAGTTTCTCTCTCTCTTCTGCACTGTCATAAAAAAAGCCAGAGTTCACTTCTGTTTTTTCATATTCTAAAAACACATTGCATGTGAGGATGGATACATCTACTCATTTGTTCTTACCAGGTTGCCATGCCCTGTGGATCAAAACAAGCCCTCTGATTAACCTTGTTTCAGTTTCAGATTTATGGCTCATCTCCATGATCTCAACCATGAAGAGGTGGATAGGTTCACCTTATTTTTTAATGGCCAAAATGGTGTCTACTATAGCCTTTGTTAAGACATCAGCAAATTCAGCATTAACTTCAGTATGGAGAGATTTTTTATTTAATTGCACTGAATTGTATACTCATAAAGCAGGTTCTTTTTACCCAGTGAACAAGATGATATTTACTTTAGCTACTTGGCATAAAGTTACATGTTAAATAAGCTTATGTTTTCTAACTTGTTATTAAATATCCTTCCTAAACAAATTTTAATGATTTAATAAATTTTATTGATGTATTTAGTTTATCCAACACAACAGTTCCCTATTGTTGAACATGTTTTAGGTTTTCTGCTATTTTAAATAGCATCTAAGTAACAAAAAACTTTTCCTAAATTTAATTTTCAGTTGTTACTTTTTTTTTCTTATTAGGATCATTCTCCTGTGTGTCTTCCAGCACATATGTTATAAAAGTTTCTGGAGGGATACATAGCTAATTTCTAAGAGTGCAATTGCTACATTATAATGTGTGAACATGCTAAATTTACAAGCTAATGTCCTTTTTTATGCAAGGAGATTTTATGAATTTGCATTCCCAGTTGCAGGATATAGGAAATCTTTTTGCTCTAAATCCTTGCAAGAACAGGTATTATCTGACTTTTTAATTTTGTTTTAATCTATTGAGAGTAAAATGATATTTCAATGCAGTTTTAATTTGCAATTTCCTCATTTTCATCATCTTATATACTTATTTGCCATTCATTTCTTTTTCCTCTTGTGTGACACTCCTGTTAATATTCTTGGCAGATTTTTATTGTTAATCTCATTTCAATATATTTATTAGATTTTTTCATAATCAGAAAAAGACTTTGTTGCAAATATTTTTGACTTGTCTTTTTAAAATATTTTATGGAGTCTTTGGTTGAGCGGATGTTATTATCTTAATGAAGTCAAATTTATCAATCTCTTCATTTATGGTTCCTGAGGGTATCTTGTGCTATATTTGAGGAACATAAATTATTTCCCTCCCCAAGGTCAGAAATTTTCATTTCATTTTCTTCTAAAAAGTTTTTTAAATGTAGTTTTTCTGAGTATATAATCCTAGATTAGCATTTCGGAAATATTCTACTCTTTTTAAGCTTCCATTTTTAGTTTTGATTCTCTGCTGATGGTGTGATTATTTTCCTTTCTTGATCCTTTTAAAATCTTTCTCTTCAGTGGTATTCTGTATCTTTATTGCAATTTCTCTATGTGTTCTTTTTTTTTCTTATCTAGCTTGATATACATTGACCTTTCTGCATTTGAGATTTACATCTCCCTTTAAGGGGGAAAATTATCAGGCATTTCTCATAATTTTCTCTCTCATGCACTCTAAATTCTTAATCAGAAACTGCAATTCAATTTTATTAAACTTTCCATTATGTCCTCCATGCATCCTGACTTTTATTTTCAATATTTTTAAATTCCTTTTTCATCCGTGTTTTCCTTGTACTTTACTTAGAACTGGCTTCTTTTTCAATTAGCTTTGTGTTATTTTACAATTAGTCCATTCATGTCAATAATTAAAACTTTATTTCTGGGATCTGTGTTTTTTAAATTCAGTCTTCCTGAACATTTTGATCCATTAAAAATTTATTTAAAGTAAATCATTTAGTTTTGGTTAGTTTATTTTTACTAGTTTCCACAGTAGAGTGTTTCCTTTCTGATTTTTTCCTTTTAAACTTAAGAGTTTATACTTTGTAGAACATAATCAGAGAGAATGTTAAAGACCTATCTAGGGTACTGCATATTTTCATATTGAGGTAGTTCTTATTTTCTTCTGGTCATTCTTACATCTTGCTAAGGCTGTGACGTGTGTGCTCTCCGATCTCAGTGCTGATATAAACATTTGCCCTCAAGAAATCTTGCTTTACTGCTTCCTAAATGCTTCCAGCTCTCTACTCCAGCACTCATCCTGCATTCCTGTTCCCCACCTACTCACCTTTATTTTTTTTTTTTGAGATTTCCCATATTTTCTAGGGATCCCAAAAATGCCATTAGATTTAAGTTTAATGCAATATATCTGTATTAGTCAACCAAAGGGGTGCTGATGCGAAATACTAGAAATTGTTTGGGTTTTATAAAGGGTATTTATTTGGGGTAGGAGTTTACAGATACCAGGCCATAAAACATAAGTTACTTCCCTCATCAAAGTCTATTTGGAGTAAGATGGCTGCCGACGTCTGCAAGGGTTCAGGCTTCCTGGGTTCCTATGTTCCTGGGGCTTGCTTCTCTCTGGAATCAAGTTTCCTTCCTTCTTGGGGCTGGCTTCTCTTTCCTCTGCATATTGACTTCCCAGGGCTCCAGCTTAAATCTTCAGCATCAAACTCCAGCATCAAAACTCCAACTTTAAAAGCCCTCAACTCTGTTCTTTGCCATGCCAACACCCTAGTCATAACTCAATCTTACCCAGGTACAGATCAGATTACAAGCATAATCCAATATTTCTTTTTGGAATTCATCAATTATATCAAACTGATACAATATCTAATATGTAGAATACATTTCTTTATATTACCAGGGGTCCTTCATATTATCTAATCAACCACAGTATTTAAAACAGAATTTGAAATCATTGGTTCTTAAGGATACCTAAGGTGTATACGATGGGGGAAGAAGTTTGATGTTTGGATAGTCTGTGGGGATAGGAGTTAGATTATGCTGGAAAAGAACTGAATGGGGTATAGAGTTAAAGGGCATAATTAGGGATAAAAGACATGAGTACTGAAATTTTTTCCCAAGAAATGTAGGTTGTAAACAGAGAGGGATTATATGATAGATATAGGTGGATGGTTTGTTTCATAAAAAGATGAGAAAACCTGAAGGAACTATGTAGGTCAAGAGGGTAAAACCTGTACAATAGGAGAGGATCAAGATTAACTTATGGAAGTGATGAATAATGGAGCAATAGCATTCAGGAAATGGGAGGGAGTGGCATTAGGAATGCAGGTATGGAGGTTTTTCAGCTGAGAACACGTGAAGGAGGGACTAATCTCCCTCTGAAATGCAGGATAGGAGATAAAAGTTATAGTAGAAACAAATGCACTGGCGTAATGGGGGTGAGAAACTTAGAAATAGGTCTGATAGTCTCAGTTTTCTTTATGAAGTTAGAAAAAAGTTATTTATAATTTAATGTCTACATATTGAATGTACACGTTGTTCTCCAATACTATGTATTACATGGAATGGATATTTCCAATGTGTTTTGTTATTGGTTAGTTTTAATAATTTTAATTTTCTTTTTTGGAATAAAGGAAATATTAGAATGCAAAATGTTCCTCATAAGGAAATAAGTTATAAACAGAATCTGTTATTTTGGAATAAAATTTTAATGATTTTTGCATAACTTATACATGCAATATTGTGGATAATATATGTATTTTATTTATGCCCCCAAGTATTGTAAAATCTTAATTTAGCAATATTCTTCTGGAGCAAAAAGAGGAAACTGATCTTTGTGATAATGACATGATAATCCACTATATATGCACATGAGTATTCTGTATAAGTTCTATTAAGTCCTTTAATTAGGATTTTGATATAAATAATCCATAGTCTTTAACATTTATTCCAAATTACCCCCTGAGAAGTGTTAAATTCTGTGTATTTCAGAATAGAAGACCACTGAGTTTAAGTTGGATGGTTAAGATCTTATTTCTAGACAAAAAGAGATAAGGACTCAGAGATATTTTTTGACTGTATTTATGGGGTTAAGTATTACAAAACCATTCAAACATCTTTAGTTTTTAAAATGAAAATCATGTCAATCTCACAAGGATTATTTTTGTTTAACCTTACACATTTGAAGTCTTGAAGCTTTAAATATACTAAATATTAATACTTTTTCCAATTTTTCTGCTAAAAACATTATTTGTCTCCAGATTGCTACACAATGTTCAATTTTACATATATGTGGAGCATCTCCCAAGTGTCAAGAACTGTTACAGTAAATGGGAAATAAAATGCTGAGCAAAATAGACATAGCCCTTTTTCTCATGGGAGAAATTGTTGCCACCTTCTGTTGAGATTGCTTATGCCTGACTTCTTTCCATGACATAGAAAGACAAGTGGTGTCCCTTTTTCCCTGATCCCCTCAGAAGGAATGTTTGGGAATCACATTTAAGGTAGTGTAGAGTCCCTCCATTTTGAGGACTGGTTTAAGAAACTACGTACTTGTTGTCCTGGGAACCACTGTTCCTTTCTAAACCTCAGGCCTTTTTTCTGCATTTGGAAGTCATGCAATCTTGCAAGCCCAGTTTCCATCACTCTATTTAGGTCAACAGATTTAGTTCTATATAACTCAGCACCCCAAATGGAGAAAGTATGAGCAATTTATCAGGAAACATCCCAACTACCATATAAATCAATTGAATTAGATTGTTATTACTGATGAAAGATAATAGACCACATAAAGGCGATGAGAGCAAGTGCAGATGCCTCAGTACTGTTACTGCTGGTCCCTAATGCTCAATGGAGAGAGGGCCCAAACATGCAGAGCACAGATGTCAATGTCAGGAAAAGGGGATTGAGCTAGTGTCTATGTCCCTCTTTACTACTACACACAACAAGGAGGACCCAGGGTAGGAAAATAGGACTATTAGAGGAAAATCTGAGGATTTTTATCTATACTTATTATTTTATTATTAGGCATAAGTTTTTATATCTCAAGCCTAAGGAGACTGGAAAGATGGTCACAATTATTGGAATTTCACTTTAGGAAGCAACTTTCAAGAATATTATCACTGTTAATGTCTTCTGCACTGAATAATAAAATATTGATGAATGTTGTAATCAACTTTATGAACCACCTAAACTCAAGCTTGGCTAATTTTTATTATTAATGCTATATTTACTATTCAAATAATATGCTGCCAGTTGCTTATGCTCAAGACAATCCTATGGAAAGACAGGGAGGGTGGGAGAGAAGAAGGGAGAAGGAGAGAGAGAGTTTAGATATAAAGTATTTAAAAAGAGCAATTAAGTAAACTACTATTCAGCTAAATTGAATTAAGCAACAGTATTTGCACATATGGCACAGAATAATAAGAACTATGATGAAAATGGATATAAATGTGTTCTGAAAAATATTTCTTTGAAAGTTTCTTTGTTCATGAACAAATACCTTATGAATTTTGGGATTTTCCTTAATAATCCCAAATCAATTACCTGCTGTGGCAGTTTGATATTACTTGTGAATTCCAAAACGAGATCCTGGTTTTGTTTGTAAACTGGTCTGTTCCCCTGGGCATGATAACCCTTTGTTTGTATTAAATTCAGTTGAGATGCCTGATTAAATGATGTTAAGATTGGGGCTTTGATTCAACCACATTATTAGAGTGCAACTTAGGATTGAAGAAGAACACAGAGGAAGAGAGACAGCTCTTTAGACAGGATCTGGCAGCACCAGGAAGAAAGATGATTCTGATAGTTTAGAATCGACATTGTAAAGAGACCAGAGCAGCTGAGCCCAGAAGAAACAAGCCCTGGATAGAGAGCCTTATGCCAGCCTATAGCTGAGACTGGAGGAAGCAGACACCATGGAGCCTTAAGAGGAAAAGGAAGGCTGAACCCTCACAGACATTGCCCACCATCTTGTGTCAATACGTGGCGACAGACTTTGGGTAGGAAAGTACCTCTTAAGTAACCTTGAGTTGGCCTCTTTAGGGCCTTGTGACTGTCAGCTTCTACCCCAAATAAATACCCTTTATAAAAGCCAAGAGATTTCTGGTGCTTTGAATCAGCACCCCTTTGGCTGACTAATAACACCTATATCACATGTTAAGTTTCAGAGATTTCACACAAAAATACAGTTTATCTGCTGCAAAGACTGACTCAGTAGGATGAACTGTCTGCTGAGATTTTCATAAGTTAAACTTCACCTTGATAAAGTGTTTCTCCCATTGTGGTAGTTTGTGGATTTTGTGGGCCCCAGAAAATTAGGTTCTTAAATTAATTCATTCCTGTGCTGTGAACCTTTTGATTAGACTCAGTTAGGGGCCATTTGGTTAGATTACTTCCATAAGGCATATGCAGGGTGGGTCTTAATCTTCTTACCGGAGTCCTTTATATATGGGATGAATAGCTCTAGACGCAGAGGAAAAGACCCAGGAGCTCAGAGAGGAACCCACGAGCTGAGGGAGACAACCCCAAGAACAAGAAGCTGCAACCAGTGGAACCCAGAAGAGAGAGGAAGCCACAGAAGGAGCAGCAGCAGCTGAAAGCAGCAGGGCCGGGAGGAGACAGTAAGACAGATAGATGACTCCATCGTGCCCTGCCCTGTCAGGAGTCCAGGATCGCTGGTAGCCGTGTCCTCAGGGAGAGAGCTTCTCCTGATAACTTGATTTGGACGCATTTCCTAGCCTCAGAACTGTAAGTTTATAGGCTAATAAAAGCCCCGTTGTATTAACACTTTGTAGAAATAAAGTCTTTAATAATGACTGCACATGATTAGGAAGTGGTATTTTGGAGAGGATTCAAATCTCAAAAGAGAGCCTGCCAGCAGAGCCTTCCCAGTCCCTTAGAACATTGTGATTCTCTGATTATCAGAATAAACGCTCTCTCCTCAAGGCCCCTTGGCTTCGCGGCAAGGTGCAAGTGTTAAATTCACTAATCCTACTATCTGTCAGATGGCACTGGGTGTCATTGCTTAATTAGCCTGGCTTTTACATGGCATTCTTCATTTGTGGTTTTACTGATATTTTATCAGCTAAAACACTTCTTGTTTAAACAACTTGCCTGCATTTTAGTCAAACTAGTACAACAAGGATAATGTTTCTAACGTATAATGAAAGGCTAATACATCTTTTTGTATTTCAATTTCAACCTACTTAATTGCTGCAATGATAAGATGAAGCCTCACTCTGATTAAAGCTTTGATAGTCTCAAACATAGACGGCTTAGCTCACTACTGCTGAACATTTCAGATTTAAAACAATAAATTATTACCATTGAATGCTGAAATTACAACACTTGAAAGCACATATAATTGAATTTAGGTGAAATGTAGCCGTGAACAAAGGATGCAAATCTGTGAGCAAATCAGATCCCCCCTAGAGGACGGTGTCATTTAGTGACCGTCACACACTGTGTGTCCAAGGTCAAGTTATAAAACCTCCTTGAACCTCAGGTTTCCCTTTGCAAATGAGGATGGTCTCACTACTTTCCTCAAACAACAACTGAGAAGATTAAATGAAATAGTGGATTTCAATTATTTATCATAGTGCCAGCCGTCACAGTGACTACTCAATAAATATTATCTGAGAAATGTCCTGGGAAAAATAGACTCTTGTCTTTGAATGAGTTCTAAAGTGAAAGTTGCCTTCCAGGAGTAATGTAGATCAGAACTAAGCTGCTTATTTAAACACTGAAGCAAGGCCATCTGTATCTCCCAAATGCCATTGTGTCAAAATATGACAGAGTTAAGTTCGATAGATAAAGTTGAGGCAGATTTTAGTTTCTCTTGAACACTAGGAGGAAGATATTGCCACGCCAGTCGCTTATCAGCTTTTGACACTATTTCCGACTACCCCATGTATTTTCTCAGAACTACTGGAGGCTTCTTTGAATAGTCAAAAGAACTGTTGATGCTGTGATCGACAATAACTAATGTCTGGAAGTATAACCCTTCATAATGAACTTCATGGAGAATATCACAGGAATTACACATAAATACTTGCCAAACTAAATGGGAATCTAAGGTGTTTTGAAGTCAAATCCCTGAAATCCTCATTAATGGCTTAATGATTGTGGACAATCCCTGCTAATAAGGAATTATTTAATTATAGATATATATCTATGTAGGCTATCTTTTTCAAAGAGCTCCTACAAAATTTCTTTAAGAGAGCCACATTTCAGAGTTCATTTTAAAATGAGATAATATATACTCCAGTGAGAATTTGCAATCATTTATTAAATATTATAATTAACAATCCACAAAGCCCTAATTCTTTCCTGCACTGTTGGAACAGGCAGATGATATATGAGAAATTCCCAGTCTTAGAGAGAGAAAGTAATTATTCAGCTAAACTCATTTATTTCAGAGTGGTTTCTTTCTCTAAATACAGTTCAGTTTCACATCTGTGTGCTGACACTGTAATTTAGTAACCATCAAAGTATTATAAATGACAGGTTTTTAATTTGATGAAAAATAATTTTTTGATTAACTTTATGGAAAGAAGACTAAGTAAAAGTGAACTATGGAAGAAGCAGGGAGGCCCTGCTGAGATTTGACTGAAGTGGCAGCTTAGTCATTCACAGTGAAGTTAGTTCTTAGAGGTGAGAAATATACAACAAATATATACTTAAAAGAATGGCCAAGTTGGGGAAATAAAAAACATTTAAATGAGGGGTTGGAAACATGAGTTTTACGTAAAGCATAAAGTTGACATGCCTAACATAGAGCTAAGTGAGAGAAGATGTGTAGAATAAAGATTTACAAACATAAATGAATGTGTTTTAGAATTTAGCCTAACTAAAATTCATTAGAGTGGAGGATTGCTGTATTATCAAACAAATCCTCATTCCTAAATAATAGATATTAGATCCAAAATTATACAGCTTATTATTTTTAAAGGATTTGATTTATTAGATATTAAGACATTTTAAAAATTGTTGTAATTAAGATAGTAAGGTTTTGGTACAAGGAATTAAAACTAGACTAATGAAATCTAATAGAAAGCCCTGAAACAGATCTGTTACATATTCACAGATTAATAATAAAAATATCATTGAAGCACAACTCTGTGATTATACCAAATGTCATTGATTGTACACTTTAGATGGATTGTATAGTTTATGAATAAGTTTTTAAAATAAAATAGATTAAAAAATAGCATTGAAAAGCAGTGGAGAAAATATGGTCTTTTCAATAACTAATGCTGGGACAATTAGATAGCCATATAGAAAAAAGTGAAACTTGGTATCTACCTCACTTCACATACAACACAAACTCCAGATCTATATATAAAACATAAAATAATGAAGATTTGGAAGAGATATAGGGTGATATTGGTAAGTTTGACCATATTAAAATTAAGACACCTGGCTCTCTGTTCACCAAAACTATTTACAATCCTTTTCCAACCCCTACCAGTTCCCCACTTTGAAAGACCCACCTTCGGCCAACTGAAAACTTACTCCCAAATCCTGTAAATGCCTTACTCTAGCACCCCACTTTTGCATCATTACTAAGAGAGGTTTCCCCAGTGATCTTTGTGGGAAAACTGAAAACCCTTTTTTAGAGATAAATACTGAAACCTTTATAGATTAAATAATTTTTGAGATCGGCTTCAAATTTAAGAAAGAGGGAAAGTACATAAGGGTAAATAAGGATAATCATAAATTATTGAAGCTGGGTAATGGTCCATGGGAGTTCATTATAATATTTTGTCTACTATTGTACATGTGTTAAACTCTATTTAATAAAAATATATATATATATATTTTTTTCTGGCCTAGTACTCAAGAAGGGATATTCATTAAGGTAACACCAAAGTGCACTATATGACCATGACTATCAGGCTTCTCTTCAGAAAGCATCTAGGCCAAAAGGACATAAAGTCGCCTGGCTTTTGCAGGTCTTTCCCTGATGGAAGGCAGGCAAGAACAGAGCAGGTGTAGTTCTGAGAGAAAGAGTTCTCTTGAAGACCCTCCTGCAATACCCCTAATAGAGAACTAAGGGTGGATACAATTAGCTTAAATTTGACATTTAATCTTGGCTAAAACAAAAAAGGGTAGAAAATATTTGTATTTTGTGTTTTATTTATTCAGAGAGTGAATTCTTACTAACTGTGTTTAGAATGGTCTTCCTATTCTATTCTATTCTGGGGAAATGAAGCTTCTTATTCTTTTAGAATCCTGGATCCTGAAATTGGCCACTATTAGGATCCCACACACACCCAGAATGATGCCCAATTTGAGGCTCTGAATATAAGTTGGCTTCCATAGAAGTTGGCTTCTCTGTGCATTTGTATGGAGGAGGATCCAGTTCCAGTTGATGTCCTGGGAACCAGTGAGGCTCTTGCTTAAACCTATAGTTTCAAAGTACCATTTTGTTGTGGTAGTTTGCATCATATGTTGTTTCAAAGTAGTGTCCAAACTGGGAAGGCAAGGGTTTTGGTTGCACAATATTCCTTAAGTCATATCTTTTCTGGTTCTGGCTGCCTATCAAAGTATGGTTGGAGTAGCCATTCTCCTCAGTGGTGCGTCTCCATCCATACTGGAGAAGCTTGGACATAGCCTCCCAATCTGTCCACACTTCAGCATGACCATCTGCATTAATGAGGCTGCCATTGTGTGGGTTTCTCAGGATTTAAGCAAGGGACTGTCTTGGGAAATTTCGGGCAGCAGACACAGTGGGAGAGAGCCATTCAGGGTGAGATAAAGTCAGATACAAAATCCTCTGTTGTGGGAAGCTGCAGCACCTAGCCCGACTTCTCCTCTGCCTCAGCCCTGATGCTTCTTTCACTCAGAAGTGGCCTGGCCTTGGCCTGCCCCTCAGCACAGCTTGTGACCTCACATGGTGTGACAAAGTAGCTCAGGGCCGTCCACAGGCATTCTGAACTTTCTGAGGGGGAAGGAATAAGGGGGCGGGATGGTGGGGTTTCGCTTTTGTACTCATGGCTATTGTCATCCCAGCTTGTTATTTATACAATGTGATACTACCCCACTTTCATACATTATCAGTCTTATTAATATTACTTGAATATTACATGAAAAAGGCTACCTTCCCATTACTCATTCAGCTCATATTGCTAATTCACTTACTCAGTTAGGGTCTAAGGACACTGAACAAGCCAGCCATGGTTCCTACCTTCAGGGAGTTTATATTTTAGTAGGGGATTCAGACAAAAACAGATAAACACAAATAGCTAAAACAACAAGAGTCTTTGTCCTGTTAACCACAGGCCCTCTTCTACTTCTGGATTACTTATGTTCTACAGCCCTTTGTTTTGTACAATTCATTCAAAGTGTACACTCAGTTGCTCTCATTTTCATCACAGAGTTTTGCTGTCATCACCCCAATTTAGAATGTTTTCATTATTCCAAAGAAAAAGTGTGGTCAACAGGATAGATAGTAAAACATGCTTTCAAGAACTATAACGAATGTATAATATTAATACCAGGTACTAATAATCAGGTGGGGTGGGCAAAAACTATTTCATAGCCTGTTACAAATGTTTCACAGCAATGTGAGGTCTTGGTGGTGGGGTGATGTATGGGAGTCCTGTATGTTGATATGCATGCTTGTTTTTTAAGTTTAAAACTTTTATTATACACTTATTGTTTATGCATGCCCATGTATGAATGATATACTTCAATAAAATTTTATTTATTAAAAAAATAACGTGAATAAAAAACCAAGGGACTGACATAAATAATACGGCAACAGGAATTCTTTAATGGGGATTTTAGAGAAGGCTTCTTTGTGGCTTGTATTTAGGCTGAGCTATAACTAATGAAAAGGACCTAGCCTTGTAAACAACGTGGGTAATAGGGTTTGAGGCAGAATAAACAGCAGCTTCAAGGGCCTTGAATTGGCACAAAACTGAGCATAATCAAGAACTGAAAGGAAACCAAAGTGACTCGACTATATTGAAAAAGGCAAATGCCTCTTAAAAGATTGGAAAGATTGGGAAAAATCATGTAGGGTCATGTAGGCATTCTAAGTAGTTTGGATTTAATTATGTAAGCAATTGGTAGTCACTGAAAAATTTTACACAAGAGAGTAATAGTTCTGATATGGATTTAAGAAATCTTTTGCAGCTACTTAGGGAATGAAGTAGAAGGTGGCAGGAAGGAAAGTGGGGAAACATTTCCTTTCAAATATGCATACATAAAAAAGGAATTGAGTCCCGATACATGTGACAACATGGATGAAAGTTGAAGACATCCCGTCCCATGAAATAACAGTAAAGGACAGCTATTTATGATCTCACTGATTTGAAATAATAAGAACAAACACACTCATAGAGTCAGAATCTAGGATATAGGCAACCAGGGATAAGGTGAGGATAGGGAATGGGAAGTCAAGGCTTAAAATGGACAGGGTCCTATTTGGAACGATGGAATGTTTTGATAATGGATGGTGGTGATGGTAGCACAACACTGTGAATGTTATTAGCAGCAGTGAAATAAATATCTGAATGTGATTCAAAAGAGATATATTAGGTTGTAAATTTTACAACATAAAATTTTGTTTAAAAGTCCAGGAAGTACACTACAGAAACAGTGAACCCTAAGTTAAGTCATGAATAACAGTACAATTATAAGAATGTGCTATCATCAATTGTAACAAATGTTAAAGGGCATTCATATTTTTAATAATGGAAAAAATTCTATTTTCATAACAATGAGACAGCTTAGAAATTAAAGCTTACAGGCTTTTGGGCCAGACTACCTGGGTTTGAATCTTTTCTTTTAAGCTGATCATTGGCAACTTAAGTATATCACCGTGCCTCAGTTTATGCATCTATAAAACAAGGACAATCGTACTAATTTCATAAGAATGTTGAGAAGATGAGTCTGCATGATGATGTCTGCTTATTTTGTTGTCTGCATGAGTTTTGTTGATGGGAAAGGTGGTTTATTTCTTCTGCCTGTGCTAGATAATTGTAGTAATAGTTGGTATAATTATTATTGACTTTAATGGAATTACTTGTAATATTTCATCATTATTTTGTTTATAGCAATTTCTGGTAGATAATTCTCAGCAAGTTGGGAAAATATCCGTTTATAAAACTAAGAAATTTTTCTTGTTTTAATCAGAAATGAAACTCATTTATAACAATATCCTATTAGTAAGTCCATTTCAGAGTCTCCTAAATGAGGATGGCATTCCATTTATGTACATCGATTTACTTTTTCAAACACCATTCACCTCTGCCATCGTTTTACTTAATACTTTTCTCTACTTCTGCAGAAATACAGAACTATTAAGTTAGCCTCTTCAAAATTGCAGTCCCTACTTTTCTTCTTATTGAGTGGATGTAGTATATTTTTCCATGTATGAGGGTCAGGATCAACAATGACCAGCAAGTTTAAAAAAGTAGTCCCCCTTCAGATATACAGTGGTATAATTTTGCTTAAATATTTAAATATGCCTTCATAATTTTTACCCAACCAAAATTAAAAAAAAAAGAGAATTGGGAAGTACAACCCCACTCCCATATTCTCTTGTCCACTCCATTCATCAAAGCATAAGTGTCCTTCTCACCTGAGAGTACCCACCCCATCTCCTATGACAAAATGTCTTGAATGGCTGTATTCTTGGAAACACACAGGCACACAAACAAATAATAATAAATCTGAATTTTATTTTGCTCGTCATCATGATTTTGTGATACTTATATCACCACCATCCAATTTAGCTAGTAAATTAAAAACCCTAGAACTCAACTTGAACTCTAATATTCCTCCCAAACAACCCACCATGTCTCCCTCCCTACCCCAGTTCATCAGCAAGTTTGGTAATTTAACTCCAAATTTATCCCTAATCTGCCACTACATTTTTCCTGCATGG
Source organism: Dasypus novemcinctus (assembly GCF_030445035.2). Taxonomy (NCBI): domain Eukaryota; kingdom Metazoa; phylum Chordata; class Mammalia; order Cingulata; family Dasypodidae; genus Dasypus; species Dasypus novemcinctus. The sequence goes on along the minus strand of NC_080688.1, from coordinate 84,114,150 downwards.
GCACTTCCCAAATGGATCTAAGATCTCATTGTCTAGCTTTATCCACTCCACACCTCACATGTGAACTACTGCAATAGATCCAAGACTAACCTGCTTTCTGCCTTCTAATCCAGTCCAAATGCAACCATATCTAAAGAGTGATATAAAGAGTCTTGTCTACTGAAAAGGTGATGCCATTTCATTCTAAAAAGTCTCTACTCATGAGTCTGTTCTTCGTTACATTATGCTGGGGAAATCACAGACAGACTCAGTGGTTATCTCCTAGCCCTTTCCTACTCCCTCCTTTTCCCCTCATGCTTGTTTGTGTGCAGGTGTTCAGTATATTTCTATTTCTATAAGACACTGCAGGCAGTCAGGGTAGATGTTAAATCTTAACTAGCCCCAGCTGCTTGCTAGGGCACAACAGTTGCTCACTGGTAGAGCTCCCTCCCCTTGGAATGTATACAAGCTCAGCACTCAGGCAGGGCAGGTATCCCTCATTTCTGAAGAGACACCTGTGGAGATGCCAAGCTGCCAAGTAGCCAAGCAGTTGACCTTCCCTGGGGACGACCAGCATGGGTCATTTCCCCTGCTCCTTTGGATCCTTTGTGCTGTAAGTAATACAGTGGTCAGGTCATTTTATAGGAGTCTCTGTTGTGTCTGAATTTGTATTCCCACAATAACTGTATAGAAATTCTCTCGAAACATTATAATTAGAAGTACTTGATATGGTCATTTACACTAGGGTGAAAAGACCATCCTTTCCAAATGGGAGAAAGTAAGTATTGTATTGATGAAGGAATGGATTGGCTCTACTTTTTCAGAGTAACTAACAAATTTCTGAATGAAATAAAAGTTGCTTTATGCAGATATTGAACAGGTGGTGAAGAAATATGAGACTATAGACAACAAACACATTTGAGAAATTTTGCTTTAAAAAGAATGAGAGAGATCTGGAAGTAACAGGAAAAATGAGTGTTTTAAAAGGGATTTAGTTGTCCCATTAGTTTCTCTCTAGTTGCAACAAGTTCAATAACGTGTGAAAGAACTAGTTAAAAGGCAGAGGTTTAATATATATAGAAGAGATAAAAGATACACTTTTGGGTAAAATTTATGAGAGAGAGAGACAAACTCCAGAGCGAAGGGATTAGCCTTTGCTACGTAGAAAAATTTCACTATTGTATCAGGTGGAAAGGAAAATAGGTTTCTATATTTGGTTTCAGAAAAGCAGGCACAGTCCTGTGTGAGACCATATATATTTCTGTGCAGTAAGAGGTGAGGTCATTTTTTGTGAAGGATAGACAAGAACATTTAGAAATTTCAGGAGAATGATGAAAGCTTGAAATGGTCTGTGTAAAAGCTCGGTGAAGGAAATAACCAGAAAAAGATCAGAGAATCAGAAGGTAGTGTGAGAGCCCAAATGAGTTTTATGATTATGAATTTTCAAATAAACATAGAAGATTAACCAATATAGAATAGATGCTGTAAAATAATCCTCAATAACTATGAAAGTATTAAAATCACTCAGAGTAAGGTCTTTGACCAAACATAATTAAATTAGGAAAAAACAGGTAAAAAAATAAGCAAATACTGAGAAAGAAAATAATACAACTTTAAATAACTCATGAGTGTAAGAAGAAATCAAAGTAGAAATAGTAGAATTAAATTTGAATTAAATATTTGAAATACAATACATTAAAAATCATAGAATGCAGCTAACTGGAGAAAAGAGGGAAATTGATCAATTCAAATCTTAAATTTGAAGAAAAGAAATCTGAAAAATCTTTTATCTAAATTTTAACCTTAAGAAATTAAGCAAAGAAGAAACAAAGAGTGAAGTAGAAAATAATATAGGAGCAGAAATTAATAAAAGAGAAAAGAGAAAAAGTAGAATTAGTGGATTTAAAGTTTGTTTTTATGGAAAGATCAATACATTTTATAAATCTCTAGCTAGACTAAGGAATTAAAAGGGAAAAGAAGGGAAATATCAATACCAGGGAAGAAAAGAGGATGTCACTAAACATTTTACAAATATTAAAGGCATAATAAGGGCCAGCTATGAATAATTTTATGGCAATAAGTTCGACAACTTCGAGGAAATTAAATCTATTGAAATAGTCAAAACTTAAAAACTGACATAGGAAGAGATAGAAAATATGTATATCCATATATCTGTTAGGTTGAATTTCTAACAAAAACCTACCCACAAAGAAAAGTATAAGTCCTTGTGGTTTCACTAATGAATGTTATAAAATATTTAAGGAAGCTTACACAGTGCATTAAAGATATAGAGGAAAAGGAAACATCCTCTCCCCTCATTTGAGGCTACATTACCCTAATATAAAAACTAAAGATACAGCTATTACAATAACAGAAAGTTATAGATGTATATCCCCCAAAGGATAGAGACAGTGCTCCTTAATATTAACAAGTTGAATCCATCAGCATATATGAGGGTAATTAGTTTTGGCAATTGGCAATTTCAAATCAACTTGGAAAGAACAATGAAAAATACTTTCAAATGGATATTTTTGGCTTAAAATCCTTGGGCTCTTCAACAGTGATGTTCTTTCATGTTTTTTTTTTTTTCACTCTTCTACCCCATTCTAGAAGGGTAAAGGAGGGAATAATAGTTATACTCCATTTCACATCCATGTATATAAATTGACATATTTTAAAATAATTTAGTATTCCAATATTTTCCATTTTTAATATTTTTCCAGGTATTTCCCACTCACTTAAAAATATTTAATAGCTAAATATTATAAAAATATTAAAAATCTTATTTTATGGCATTATGTCTAATCGCAGCAGAGTGTACCATTATATTGATATAGTGGGTACTAGCATCTTTAAAATTCTTTACTTACATGCCCCTAAATGTTTTTTGAAAAAAACATACTCTCCTGAAAGTTCTTGTTGAAATCTGATTTTTTAAAAAATAAATACAATTGATTCCCTTTATTAACCATTTACTCTATTAACTTGCTAAAGTCGTTTTTAAATTCTATAAATTTTTGTAAATCTCTTCAGAATTTCTATATATACTACCCTAAATTATTCATTCTTCCATGTACCCATACTTACATATGCCTCTGACATTTATTTATGTTATTTTCTTTCCTGCAAATTACATTTACCCCTTCCACCACTTGTGCTCGCATACTTAATCTCCTAGGCTCAACTCAAAAGCTTCCAGCTCCATTTATCCAAGTCAGATTCCCCTGGAATCGTACCACTTTGAGCTAACCTTTTCTGTGCTTCTTACCAGGCTGTCTCGTAATTACTTGATTCCACATCAGTTTCTGTGATGACTCTGAGTTCCTTACAGGCATGATGCGCAGGACTGAGAAGGCACTGGCACTGAGTATAGGAAGTTGACACAGGTGTGCCTGGAGAAATGTTTGGTAGATACACTCTACAGGACTTTGTAAAGAAACAAGAATTTACAGTTTTCCAAGGAAATCCACATTGGTCCTGGTAGGAAAGTATGTGAGAGAAAGAGAGAATATGAGTTTGTTTTTCTTCGCATATAGTTGAAAAAATGACATTTTTTTCTAAAAATATGTGGAAACAATATATTTCACTCAATTTCCATCACCGTTATAATGCAATCATTAATTAAAAGAAAATAAACCTCACCTTACTAGAAATAAATATAATGTATATATTAGCACGCAGTCTGTAAAGTGCGCTCATGACCCTCACCTCATCTCCTCTGGTGATAATATCCTTACTCCTATTATTGAGATATTATAAGTAAGAGTATTGAGGGTAGGCAACATTACTTGTCCAAAAATCAACCAGCTATTCTGTGATAGATTTAAAACTATTTTTTTTTTCTCTTCCCAGTACACAAGACTGCATTGGTTTAAATGTATGAGATGATTTCTGAAAGTATTGAGATACTTCTTGTAACTCAGTGAGAATATTGATTTGCCTTATTCTTGGAGTTCAAAATTCTTGAAAACATGATAAGAAATTAATATATTAAAAAATACTGTTAAACTTAAATTTATATAGCTGATGAAAGAGTAGCTAATAACAATTATGTAATATAAAATTTAATAAATTGGTGTCTATGTAAAATTCATATCTATGTAATTAAACAATACAGAAATAACTTTTCATTTCTTTTTCTTGAAAAAAAAAGCCCTGCTTATTAAAAAGTTGACCCATAATTGCTTTATATTTAAACTACCACCTACTTAATTGATTTAAATTAATTAAAAACTGAATGAAAATCTTCATGGATGGATGTTAATCTGCATTTTCTCAGCATAAAAAGTAATAAAAAGGTTGTGATTTAAGATCAGCAAACTAAAATGACTTTTGTTTGCTTGGCTTTCAACATTATGCTATAACCAGAAGTTACTTTTTATTATGTGAAGTAACTTTTTAATGCCACAGTACAGGGACGTTTTGCAGAGGAATCAAGGGCTGTGTGAGAATTTGATATCTGAGGCCTGGTCTGAAACCTTTTTGGTGGAAAATTCATTAACAGTTGCTTAGCAACTGAGGTATTTGGGTGTACTGAGAATCGCTTGACATGTTTTTAGTAGAAAATACTGCCAGCGGGAGTGAAAATTTGGGATTTGGGATTTGTTTCTGAAATTTGAAAAGTATTAATTGTTCCTTACTAGTAAAATATTATATTCAAAAGACATTTTGGAAGGAAGGCTTTTAGGATTGAGTCTTTTCAAAAAATAAATTAAGATAATTAAGAAATAAAATAAGAACATTTGTTTATGAACATTCTGAATCTAAAGATAATGTCAGAAATTCTTTTACAAGAAGTCATATCTTAAAAATATAAGTGGACATAGATACTGGTTTAGATGGAAAATAATGATTTCACATACAATTAATGGCTACCTCAGAGACAAAAGTGTCTCTGGATATTATAAGCAAAGAAACTACATTGTCAGGAAATTATAGGTCTTGGTTAAAAACATTGTATATCCCTTAGTGTCAACTTTATTAGTATGGAAAACCTGTAAGGGGAATAGAATGTAGAGTTAAGGCCTCTAACTTGGAAAAAAACAGGAGGCCTTAAAAATGCATTATTTTGGTCCCTTACATAGTAGTGTTAATGAAAAATAGTTATTTCATTGTGCCTTGTCTAGAAGTAGTTATCCTTTTTCCTTTTTTGGTAAAGTGAGTCATGACTTTCTTCCAGATTTATTAGTACATAAATAAGTGATGGCTTTGAAATAGAATAAAAAGAATCATCAAATTCTTCTGTTATATTTTATTGCTATTTTTATGCATAAAATACAATTATTGTGCTTTTCCACTAATACTATACCTGACAAGGCCATTAACATAAAAGTAGGGGTAATTCTGTGTATCCAAGCCTGAAGCAGCAGTCTAAATCCTAACCACTTCATAAATTGTGCAAAAATAAATAAAATAACACGACACTATCAATGAATTCAGAAGGCAGAAAAACCAATAACTCAAACTACCTGTAAGTAGAAAAATGTAAACATCAATTTCCAGTAGAGCTCTCTCATGAGATCCCACTGTAAGTTCTTACAGAGTGTGAGGGCAAGTCCAGAAACCTGAATAGGAGAATAAGAAAATGGAAGTCCTAAGATTAACAACAGTAATCACCAGAAAGAGAAAGTCCATGCTAAGTGTGAAAATACTGGAAAGAATCATGGTAGATCAGATCACTAACTATAGGAAAATCATTTAGGAGTACCTGGGACTTAAGGGGACAGTCTTGGAGAGGCATCAGTTATTAGGAAGTAGATACATAGATACATAGGAATAAATAAAATGGGAGCTATAAGGAGGACACAACACTTCCATGAAAAACCATGAATTAAGTGGGTCCTACTTTGGAATTTATACTCCCCAGTGTGGCAGAGTTCGACTCAGTTGTGGTTTTCCTACACATGGCTCTTCTGCCCCTTCCATTTGAACCTACAGTTAGTACTAAAGCTGATAGCTGTATGTCCAAGAGACTTAAATCTTTGGGCTCTTCATGTGCCAACCAGGCCCTGAATCTCAACAGAGATGCAATACCTATTCTCCAGTTCATTAGACTCACCCAGGACAACTACCAAGGAGATGATGAAGGACAGCAACCATCTCAAGGAACAGAGAGAGTCTGTAACTGCAAACAAGATAGTCCCATCCATCTGTCCCATAGGATCTAACCCCCCTCTCAATTTGAGGTGGTACGGGCATCACCATTCCAGAATTCTCAGGATTGGAGAATGAATGATAGACTAGAGCAGATTTACTGTTATTTGACTATATACTTATTGTGACTCTAGCAATGGAAGAACTTTTATCATCAATGTGGAGGCAGTGGCCACAGGAGTTTTGTGGGGAGGGAGAGGGAAAATAGGTGTAATTTGGGGGAATTTTGGGGACTTCAGTATTGTCCTGAATGATATTGCAATGACAGATACAGGCCGTTGTATATCTTGTCATAACTTACAAAATGTGAGGAAGAGCATGTAAACTACAATATAAACTATATCCACATTTAGTGGCAATGCGCTAAAATGTGTTCATCAATTGTAACGTACCACACTAATGAAGGATGTTGTTAATGTGGATAAATGTGGGAGGGGTAGGGAACAAGGTATACGGGAATCCCCTATATGTTTTGTGTAACATATATGTAATCTAATATCTTTAAAAAATTAAGAAGTGTATATACACATAAAGAACTACCTATGACTTTAAACTTTAAAAAGAAAAAAATAAAAAGGCACACTTAAACAAAGCTCTTGTAAGCCCAACACTGCCTTCAAAATGAACAAAAATAGCCTTTCTCTATACAAAGCTACTATGAAAAGAAAACAGAAAATGAGAATCAAAACATTTCAGGTAGTGAAATATGCTTTCCTTCCAGTCCACCCTCCCACCCCCAAGTCATCTGGGGAGAAGAGCGCTGCAAAACAACACAAAATCCTTAATTAAGATTAAAGAAGCCCTTGGTGATGGGAAAGAAACTTTGAGTCAGAAATCCATGAATTGAGAAAAGAAATGAAAAATAAAAGGGAAAAATAAAATGAAAATTAAATGAATTAAGGAAAAAAAAGAACAAAAAGGACAAAAATTAATTTCAATAATGAAGAAAAATTACAAGGCAATTTAACATGGGGAAATGAAGCCAGGAAGAGAAAACAAAAAGTAAGAAATGAAAATGAGGAAAATAAAGAATTAAAAAGTTTGAGAACAATGTGATCCAAATAGAAGACAGGTAAAAATGATACAATGACATTAATTGGACTAATCAAAGAAAAATAGAACAATTGAGTTCTATTAATATTTATAAATATGATCAATGAACATTTTCCAAAAAAATAAAGGAAAAGGACATCTTAATATACTTGTTGAAAGACCTGGAGATAATTCTACAGACTATACAGAATATTTTTTTCAACGATATTCATGTAGCATATAGCCTTGGAAATTAGAGTAGCACTCTACAGAGAAAAGGGCAGGTTATGCATTGTACACTATACAATATTTTTTCAGGGTTCTGTTACAGAGCCCACTGAATGTGCAGTTCCACCTAGCATCTTTGCTTCACCCCGTGGGAATTATGGCTAGGGAAACCAGTGTAAAAACGTGGACATTGTGTCCACTTTCCTAAGAGTAATAAACTGCCCATCTTCGACCAAGAGGTCTTGTGTGTTCAACCTGCATCCACAAAACTGTGTCAGTCTAATTTCTAGGCATGCAAATGGACAGATGTGGGTCCCAATCCATCCTCATGGATTGGAACTATCACTGTAGGTCTCTACTTGACTTTCCCACTTTAATCCTCCCTCCCTCCCTCTCACCTTCTGCCCTGCTGTCTTCAAGCCGCAGGACCGGATAGGGAAGCAACAGTCTAACAGATTGTTTAACTGGCTCTTATACTTGTATAAGCTCAAATAATATCATATATCCCTTTTTATATATCACCCTTAGTGGTTCTGCTTCTGTGATCAAATGCTTGCTGATATAGCCATAGTTTTCGAACAGGGAAGGATTCGTATTCATTAAGTGACTTCAGATTAACATGGTTTTCAGTATTTTCAAGGTCTGCTGATACCACAGGACATGTTTGAGCAATCCATAATAGTCACTCATTCTTTATGAATTTATAATCTTAAACTGCATGAGTCTTATGACTTGCAGATGGCAATATGAATATTTTCCACATCACGTAATTACATTCATATATCAAATCAACCAGTTGTCTAAGTCTTATGGTTTTATACTTTAATTATACCAGACATGTCATAGTATTTTCAAGTGATATTTGTGAGCTATAATGGATTAATTATTTTATTATTATACAACAATCAGATCTTGGGACAAGTATTATTAGAAATATGTAAAACTTTATATTAATATTTTAGGTTCCTTAATAATTTTTTTCTTTGGGAACAAACTTTTCTAATATTTTCCAGGAAATCATTTGAAGTTTTTTCTCTAATATTATCCTTATTAAATAATAAATAGATAGCTATGAATTATAAAAAATAGGAACTATAGTTATTTAAATCCAGATAATTCCCAAATTTAGGTCTATTCATTATTTTGCAATCCTAACAATAAATGGGGACAAAGAATGAAAAACTCCTTGCCTGCCAGACACTGCCCTAAGCTCTCTGAATACGCTGTCTTATTTACCCGTCTACACAACTCCTCAAGCAGACGTTATCACTGCTCTACAGATGATTGAACTGAGGCTTAGAGATAGGAGTAAATTGCCAGTGGAGATTGCTAATATGCACTAAGTTTGGCATTTGAACCAAGGTCTGTTGACTCTAAAACCTATGCTCTTAAATTTTTCAAAATAAAGCCTTCCTAAATATATATTCCAACCTTAACACCAGTTTATAGTTCCTTTGACTTTACTCAAATACTTTCAGTATGTCCTCTTTCGATCACTGCAACTGTTGGAAAACACTTCCACATAAAGTATGCCTTCCTGCAACTTCACACATTTCTGGGTCCTACACTCTGAAACAATACTGAGCTAACCCTCTGCCTTGCCCACATGAGTACATTCTGCTATCATGCTCCCCTCTGGTTTCTTTTATGCATCATCCTTCTCATTTTCTCTAGACACTCTTTTTTCATATGACTAGCCCCCTATAGTCATTAACTTCAAAACTCTAGCTTGCCAGTATTCCTCTTCTCAAAGTAACCAGCTCTCCCAAAAGATGAGCAATTAAATTTGGAACAAAGAACAACAGCAGTAATATCACATTCACTAGTTGTCCTTCAGGTCAGCGACTGTCCATTCTTTCAATCTGAATGAACCTGCTTGTGAAAATCTATGCCATTCCTCAGTTGCGATGATCAACAAAGCTTTTCCTCTCAGTGTCCCCTGTGCCCAGCTGAGATACTGGCCCTTAGTAGATATGCAATAATCAGTGTGCTGTGAATGAGTAACAGTAAGCAAAATTTATTTTGAAGAAATCATTTATTAGAAGGGCTGTAACTAATAGAATTTTATTTCCCATTGTTTTGGAATCTTTTTGTCAGTTGTATCTGGTCTGGGGTTGTTGTCTAGAATTGCAGTAGCACCCTTTATTGAGTGGCCTGATGATATCCTTTGTTGACTCGGGCATTTCCCTCCTTCCATCTCAAATGTGCTTTCTCATGTATGTTATATAAGATCCCCGCCCAATTGTCTCATACAGGATTTTCATTGTTCTTTTAACTTAATTTTTTTGTTACCTTTTGAAAACAACCTTTCAGTTCATACTGGATAAATATACTAAAGTTTGTAGTGATTCTTACCCAAAACCTCCACTTACCTGAGGCCGCTTGACAGTTGCACCTAGTCATGCCTGAACTCTTGTCATCTGGAATGATGAGTTTGACTGATACAGTTGTCATATCTAAAGTCTTCTGAATGCATCTCCTTATGCTTTCCATTGTTTTCCATCATCTACAACATCTGAGGACATAGAGGAAGCAGTTTCCTTTTCTGATTTAACATTTTTGATCATCAGAGTATTCCTGTGGATCATAAGGTTCAGAGGAAAAAGAGTTACCTCACAGAGATGTTTTAGTATCTTTGTAAGAACCTTAGAAATTTATAACCTCGAAAGTTCTTTTTAGAGACAAACTTATGTAGAAGTGTGAAATTGGTGCCACCTGAAATACCCAGGTTTTTGTAGGTATTTCATTTTTCATTCACATTTAGAATATTTATTCTACTCTCCCTGTCTTCTCCAGATTCCCACCAAAAGTCCTTTATCCAACACATAGTTAATGCTTTACATTCCAACCATTTGAAGCTCTCTTCTCTTTAAATATAAGCCATGACTTTACTCTTTTCTGAATATTTTTACATTATTTAAAGCTAACATGTTGTTCCTTTAAAATAAGTATGAATTAATTTTTGACTATAGTCTTTGGTAGAGAATGTCTTAATTTAATTGAAAATTAATGGTGAAATTATGAGTCCCCTAGGGAAATGGTTGAGTTGGCCCAGATGGCAAGATCTCTTCAGCCCATACATCATAGTTATTCTACCTCTATTGCTAGACACACTTGATATGTTTTACTGCTTTTATCCCAACATTGTTATTGATCACAAGCATACTTTAATATTCCACAATTATTATTCTCCAGTTATTGACCCAATATGCTCATATGTCCTCTCAATTTATGATTAATTCAATCACTACAACTCATCTTAAAGGGTGCACCTTTTTTTTAAACTTCGCATAAATTTTCCTTTGTCTTTTTGCTTGCACACAAAAATTTGAGGATTAAAGGCTCTGCTGCTCATCCATGTGAGGGACAGTGTTCAGATTGTATAATGATGTTCTTTGCCTCTAATTGCTTGTTGTTCCACACACTAATCACCTGCTGCCTGAAGACATTTTTCATGAACTCCCTTGGTAAACTATCTTTTCTTAGCATTAGCTTCAGTTCATGGCCCCTTGTTTTTCAGTCAATTAGCTCCTGAAATAATTTGCCACTTTCTTTGTCCTTCAAACTTTTCTTCAACACAAACAAAATATTTTTTTCTTTTAGTTTGGTATGTTGCAAGTCATTTTCTCAAATTTTTCTTTTTGTTCTTATATGTCGATGCACTTAACTTCCAAGATTTCTTTCCCTTTCAGGATTTATATGTTTGGTACCTTATACAGTACCATGATTGAGAACTGGGTCTCTGCCCAAGATGCCCTAAATAAGGATGTGAACAAGAATGAAACATTCCCAGTGCAATAAACTAAGCAATTTCCTAGGGTAATTGTTATGTACCTTTTATATATTATATTTGTTTTGTTTCGTTTCAGAAGCTTGAAAAATAGAGTTGTGGCAAAGACACACAATGTTTAAGAGTGTTAAGACAAAAAAAAAATCCTTGATTCTGTGTGTTAACATGTAAATAATACATACACAAAAGAAATTATACACAATCATCCTTCAGCTCAAACAATTTTCACTTACATATTTTCTTCAACAAACAACACGGCACCTGTGAGAAAGCAAGCTAGTTTAGGAGTGGAAGTCATGGGCCACCTGTCCAGTGTCTCTCATTCCTAGAGCCACTTGCTCCAGCAGTTCTTGATTCCACAATGTAAAGGGGGTTGGAGCCTCTGTGATCAGTCCGAGGCTGTCTGCAAGCAGGTCAGCACAGTCCAGAGAGATGCACAGAGTCAATGTCTGATTTGCTCTGATTGGGGAAAGCAGCCATTCTTGATGTGCCTCATATTCTCTTGGTTCATATCGCATCAACCATATTTTTATTAGTCGCATACGTAGGCATGTCATACATACACATGTATGTACGTATGAGTGTATGCATACATGTATGATCTACCAAGTGATACATTTTATAGGTTTTGCAAGTGGTTTTCAGTTTATACCACTCCTTGTGTTTTTCAATTTGTATCACTTCTTGTCAATGTGTTTTAGAACATTTTGATACTGTCCAAACATATTTACAACTTTAGGATATAGCAGATATTTTCCTATTAGGCTATGTATCCATATGTTGTAAGAAAAAGTTTTACTGTTACATTTAAAAAAATATGTTTATAAGTTAAGAAATATTTTTGGGTGGGAAACTTGTATGCCATTTTAAGGCATAGCAAATATGTTAACATTTACCTCTTTAAAACATAGGAAGAGGCATTCCTCACAAAATTCATTTCACATTTGATGTACTATATTACTTACTAGTTATAGGTAGCATAGAATTTTATGAAGGGTCAACTTTAAGGTATATTAATCAAGCCTATTTGTGTTACCATTTTATTAACTTGTTTCTGATATTATCTAGTGAGTTTCAAAATAGCTTCATAATAAATCTCTAGATAAATATCTAGAATAAATTCTCTAACCACAAACAAATGTCTGAATGGGATATTTAGAATGTTGTACATGAAATGGAAAACACTTTTTTAGAAAAAGTATTTCTTTAAATAATTGACATTGGAATTATTTGCATTTGAGGATGGAATCCACTAGTGGCTTACAGTGAGAGCGAATGGAAGAAAGAGAAGATTACAAAGCTAATACTTTATCAAAAAAGGTTTATTTTATTTACATTTTATTTTTGAAATTAAGGCAATTGTAATTTCTTTTGATTTTTCATTGCTCAAATGCAAAACTAAGATAGCTATTCACCTTAAAAAATCTAAGTATTAGAGTGTAAAGTGTAATTCTAGTGTTTTATGGAAAAGAATGTTGGAATTCAGATGAGAAATTTTCTGACTTCATAAGGCTTTTCAATGACATTTTGTATGTCCCTTTACTTTTAGTTCTACAGTGTTTTGTATAAAGCTTTGTAACCTCTCCTGGGGATGAGCCTCCCTGGTGCCGAGGGATTACTACCAAGTACCAGCTGATGATGTAACTAGAAAACAACCTTAAATAAAAGCGTCAACTCAGACCAGCAGAATATCTCAACCTACATGTACTGTCAGGTGTCAAAAATGCTTTCTGTCCTTGAATAAAAGGGGGCAATGGAAAGGAAAAATGAGTTTATATGGCTATGAGTCTTCAAAAAAGAGTCCGAAGGTCATCAGAGGGGTTGCTCTTATGCACGCCTCAGCAGGGTTCCAGAGACAGCCAAAGTAGAACAAGCCCAGGTATTGGTTCTTCTGAGGGCTACAGAGACCCACAAGTTCTATGGTCATGGCAGATGGAGTTCAGTGCCATGTCAATTGGCCCTGTTTTGGAATTTGTGTTCCTGAGCGTGATGGAGTTGAACTCAGATGTGATCTTTGTTCATAAGCCTTTCTTATTACTTTTACCAGACACGTGGTTGGCACTGGGGTTTGGTGTATGCTCAGGGGACCTGATCTCTGGACTGTCCATGTGATAGCCAGGCCCTGAGACTCAACAGACCTGCAGCTCCTACCCTCTGCTTTAATGAGCTTACTCCAGCCATCTAACAGGGAGGTGAAGAAGGTCAACCACCACACCAGGGAGCCAAGAGTGCCTACAACTGAAAGCAGGAGAATTGCATCCATCATCCATGTGGACTCTAAGTCCCCTCTCAATATAGAGGTGGAGTGGACATAACCATCCCAGGGTCCACAGGATGGAGGAATAGAGTATGGATTAGAGTGGACTTACTGATACTCTATTCTGGAACTATTGTGATTAGTAATGGAAGAAAATATAGCATTAATGTGGAGAAACTGGCCATGGTAGCTGCTGAGGATAGGGAGAGGGAAGAAGAGATATGATGTGGGGGCATTTTCAGCACTTGGCATTGTCCTGGGTGGTGCTGCACGGAGAGATGCTGGCATTGTATGTCCTGCCATGGCCCACTGGGTAGACTGGTGGAAAGTGTAAACTACAGTGTAAACCACTATCCATGTGGAGCAGCAGTGCTCCAAAATGTATTCACAAAATGCAAAGAATGTGCCACGATGATGAAAGAGGTTGTTGATGTGGGAGGAGTGGGGTAAGGGGGGTGGGTGCTATATAGGGACCTCATATTTTTTTAATGTAACATTAAAAAAAATAAAGACAAAGAAAAATAAACCTTTTTTGATGTGCTACAAAATGCGTTATTAGGAAAAGATCAGAGATAAAGTTTAATTTCCAGCTGCCTAAAAATGATAACTTCGATTTGCTCATTATAAAAGAATCATTTTAATTATGTTGGGTTCTCCAAGCCAGAAAATAATTAGGTTCAGAGTAGAAAATGAAAATGTATATATTTCCAGTGTTCATATGCATGTCAAAAATAACCTACAATACATTTTTTTCCTTGTGTGAATCAAGTCTTAAATTTCAAAAGAATCTCTGCTAGTAATAAGATTGTTTAACTGAATTTTCATTGAGAAGCTGAAATAAAATAGAAATGTTTCTCTATTAATCCATATTTTTAAAGATGACTAAGTGAAAGCAGTATCACCAAGCCAAAATAATGAGCCTCTTGAGTTAGGCTAATTACCTGCCATATCTTCAATGCCCTTTATAAACACTTTTGTTACAGAATTATAAAGTTTAGATAAGATTTCATTTGAAAAAAAAAAAAGCTCTCTTTTTTTATATAAAAGTGAAAATTACTTAAAGCAGAAGCTGCATCTTTCATTTCAAATTAACTTTAGCCCTAATAAACTGCTTTAAAGCTGTCTTAAAAGCTTCTGGAAGTGATAGCCTTCACTTCTGCTCATAGGTCATTAGCCTGAACAAGTCACAAGACAAAGCTCTCCATGTGCAGAAGGAAATACCATCTTCCCCAAGAGGAAGCCAGTCCTTCACACTAGGGAAAGGCAGCTACTGTATTGTGAGGTAGTCCTGGGACTGACTAAAGTGTCAAGGGACTAAGGCCTGACAAAAACTGTGGAAGTGACACCAGAGCAGGTAAGTTTCAATAGAGCCTTCAGCTGAGCCTGCAGTCCTGCACAAAAGCTTGAGTGATACATCAAGGAAGGTGCCTCCAAGTTCTCAACACCCAGGAGGGCTGAGATGATAAGGAGGTGTTGTTTTAAACCATTAAGTTTTGGGACATTTTTAATGCAGTGACAGATGACTAATACAATATATATACAATTATTGAAAATATAAAATTGAGATCTTGCAGTAATGACAAAAAGAGTAGTGTTCAATGGACAATTGATGATAAAATTCTTTTTAAAGTAAGGAGGGGGAACACAACCTTTAAGTTACCTAAAACAGCATATAATTAAGAAATTTGGAGTTAAAATTCAGGGTAATAATTACATTAAAGCAAAGACATTCTAAACTTTTCAAATCAGCCTAGAAATTTTTTAAATTACAGGAGAATTTGAAAAATATTATTTTAAGGGAAGGTAGAAAGGGAAGGCAGAAAGAAGAAAGGAAAAATCATGGTAGAAAAAAAAAGATTTAGAAATCTAAATATGTTGACATCCATAAAAAATGTAAATATATTAAACTAGGGTACAGAGAGTACAAACTTAAGAAATGCACCAAGAACAAAACCATAAAGTTTAAAAGTAAGAAAAATGTAAATAATATAAATAATAGTGAAATGAAAATTGCCATGGAAGTATATTTATTTACCACATATCTACAAGATTATACAATGTTAATAAATATTGCCAAAATTTTAAAAGTGAAACTATCAGGATAAAAGAATGTGTAGACTACATTTTTTCCTTATAAGGAAAAATAAAGAAAAATATATCTCTAAGGAAGTACATACTGTGATCTGTTTTCTTTCTACTCTCTTTTATACTTCAGTCATGCCCAAATCAACTCTAAGAACAATTTAGATTTTGTGCCTAAATCTATATCCCCTTGATCTGACTTGGACTTCACCTATAGCTGAGTGGACATTTTCTGTATATACCAACTGTTTTCCTCATTACGTACCTGCTCAGTTTTTCTACCACAGGGCTTTCTGTGAAGCCCAGGTAGCTTTCTCAACAGTTATTAATTGTAAAGAATGAATGTCCCTGATGTCAACTCTCAACCAGTGTGGGATAGCAAGATGTGAATAAATTCCTAGTCTTCTTTCCTTTGGAAAAACAATTCTGAAGTTAGTTTGGAGTAAAGTTCAGAAAATTTGTATCAATACTGAGCATTAGTCACTCAGTGGTAACCAGTTCAATACCCACCGTTTATTCTCTGTCCCTCCTTCTCTGTCTCAATTTCCCAGCTCTCTGATCCTGCATTTGGGAATTACCCCCAAATCTACTCCATGTGCCCATGTCTTGTCCTGAGTTCTACTTCGGGAGAAAACCTAAGTTGCCATTAAAGAAATAACTCAAATTTCCTATAGTAGATATTGATAATGTTGAATGAATATGTTACTACATGTAGGTAATACTCTTTTTACATACCACATTATAAAAAGAATTTGTATTGGAGTTTTGAAATCCCAGGTATAAATAATTTAGACATCTGAGTATCTGGTGAAATACGAAAGCTATGTTTTTTTCTTAAATAAATGATAGTAAGACATAGACAAGTAAAAGAGGTAATATTTAGGCTAGCCAAAAATTAAAAATGGGATAGCCCATGAGGAAAAAGTCTTGGTATCAGGGAATCTAAAAGATAGTCATGAGGATTATCCTTCAAGAGGCTGAGGAATGTTGCAACAGTGTTGGGAAGAAAAGAATGCTCAAAGCAGTCTTGATTTCTGCAAAGAATTCTACTATTAATGCTAAATCAATATTTTATATTCCAAAAATTGGGTTTTCTCAGTGTCAATGTCATTTTAAGAAAAAAGAAACATTAAAAAAATAAAAAGTGAATGTAAATTTCAAAACCATTGAAAACATTTTATTGAAAAGCCATTGTTTAAATTTTTTTAGTTATTCCTGCTCTCATAGTATCCTCATGTTAACCAGACTTAATTAAACACAAGATACATCACATCATATACATTATTCACTCTGAATATTGAAATTTAATGCTCTATCCTTTAATGAACTTTTGTTACATTAGATATAAAGAGTTTATCCACATATACCAAATATATTAGCTGGAGCATAGAATTTGGAAATATAATTCTTAATACCAAAATTTAAAAAAAAAAATTGTATCACTTATGGTGAATGGAGGAACAAGAAGCTGTCCTTTTTTTTTTTTCCCACTGTTATGATCTGATGGTTGTTCTTTGGTTAGTTTCATATTCAGCAGAGCATTGTCAGCTCCTTCTAAAATCATGTTCTGTGAGTTTTCAGCAGCATGAAGTCTTTCCTCAGCTTCACATAGTTATTAGGAGACTTTTTGTAACAATTTCTTATTCTTAAGGAGGAAAAGGAAAATAAAAATAAAAACATACATTTCAAATCATCTTCAGAAGACTCATCATTTATTTTCCCATTTTCATTTTTTTTCTCTAAGTACTTCCACATTTCCTTATCTCCTGAATTCTCAGTCTCAAAATTTATGGTCTGCTTTCTCAAAGTGGCAGTCATATAAATTATCTGAAATTGCCAGTGCTGCAGGATGGAGGAAACATTTCATCCCCCATGAGTATAAAACCCTGACCACACTTTCATGAACACAGTGAGAGGTTTTCTCTTTGAACAACTTGTTTTCAGTGATTTCTGTGCCATGGGAATCCCCAAGGACCTCTCCAATTTTCAGGGCAAGGATTTCAGGTATAAAATATTTCTGCACTCTGTCAATGCTATGTTCCACTCAGGCCATGGGCCGTGAAAGTCTTCTAAAGCAGTTTTGAAGCTCTTCCATCATGTGGAAAAAGAGAATTTTATTATGACCTGAACAAGTCAGGGTGGACTATTTTGTTACTTTCCAAGCCAATTGACTGATCAGCTTCCAGGCTGATCCTGTGAGTCATCCTTTGAACAGATACCCTAGAGGGACGGCTCCGAGTCAGTCAGTAATCCTTAGGCAACTCAAGTCCTAATATCCAGGACTGGCTATAGGCTTTCTGTTCCGAGATGCAGTTCATGAAGCAAAAAATATTATTATACTAAATTAAACTTGAGGAACGATAACAATAAACAGAGAGTTTATGCATGATCCAATATTAACAATGAGTTCCAGCAACAATGGCAGAATGATGGATTCTCATGAAATTCACAAAGGTTCCTCATAGACACATTTTAATGTAAAAAATTAAAGCAGATGCTATACCTACAGCATCATTCCTGTATTTATTACAGCAGGACCAGACTAGAAATGTAAAAGGCAATACCTGTGCTAAATTTGAGTTGATATTGGGCACAAGCAGCAGCCTTGGGCAGCAAAACAGTGTTCAGCAAAGAAAATGTATTAACAATCTAGACACTTTTGGCTTGTTCTTGAACACAAACTCACTGTGGAACAAAAATCATACAGAAATTTTATTTAAATCCGGAGTAGGTGGATTCTTCTTGACTGTCATTCTGAAGCTGCCTGCAAAGTTAAAGTTACTAAATAGTATAAGAATAAAATATATTTGAATCAATTTCTACCCATAACATGTTACACAGTATCCATTTCATTTTAAAAATCCACACATTGCAGATAGTTCTGAGAATGCCTAATCCCTATCTTTACTAATTTAGGAAGCTTATTTGGTAAATAAGGACTGTCTGGAAGTTCGGGCTAAATCAATAAAGATTCGCCTTCCTACATAAACTCTATTTGAAGTTTAAAGATCCATTTGCAGTTTTTGGAGGGATAATAAATTATTCAGAAGGAGAAATACAGTCTGATATAACTGGTTTGTTTACTTAGGGAAAACGTTTGATTAGGTTTTTCCAAATTATAGTTAAACTAAACCACAGTAAATGAGACATAGTGAAAAATATCTCACAGGCAGTAGGGCTAATAGTAGCAGTTATGAAGTATGCTCTCAGTATTGATATACCCTCTAGAAACTCATCTCAGTTTTAAGTAGTATTATAAATATATCTATGCAGATTTTAAATACCTATTATACCATCTAAATATTTAAAAACCTAAATTTCTATTTTAACTTTTTCAGTGATCTAATGAGTTAGCATTCAATTAAGCTTGGATGATTTTATAATTAAACTAATTGTAACATTTATTGGCTTTTGGCTAAAATATATCCATTTAGTAGGCAATGTGTTACATTAGACTACCCCATAGGTCTTGAAAGAATCAATATATGATGTAAATAACATTCTCCAATAAGAATTTGTCAAATGGAATTACCTCAGGGTTGTAATTCTTCCTAATCAATAATTAATTTATGTCTATTGAAAACTTATACCATATCAAATATTTTCATGTCATTTATGTTAATTAGTAAAGCATAACTGTACAGAAAACAAAGTATGTTAGTTCTTTGTTTATTCAGTAAAAGAATGGTCTCTTAAAGGGAAATAGTTTATAATTAAATGTTTCCCCAAGCCACCTTCCGCAATGTCATTCCCAAAATTAATTCTGACCTCTAACTCAGAATACATTTGACTAAATGTCATATATATTTAAATTCACAAGGCACAAAATTTATCATGAAATTCTTGTATCTAAAACATTCAAACATTGACATTTCTTATTAAATATTATAATGCTTCCCTAAATAGAGTGTTTTAGTTTGCCAAAGGGTTGCTGATGCAAAGTACTAGAAATGAGCTGGCTTTTATAAAGGGAATTGATTCGGGGTAAAAGCTTACAGTTCCAAGGCCATGAATGTCCAAATCCAGGCACTATTAGAGGTGCTTTCTCCCCAAAGTCAGCTAACACGTGGTGAAGCAAGATGGCTGCTGATCCCTGCGGAGGTCTCTGCCTTCCCCTTCAGAATTTACTATCCTCTGGACCTCAGGTATAGGCAACTAGGCCTAGAGCTTGTCTTTTTTTCAGGTGCCCTCTAGCACTCAGGCCTGTTCTGCTTTCTTCCTGAGTTCAGCTGTGAGCTATCAGGCATAGGGCTCATCTCTCCCTGGGCCTCAGCTCTTTGAGCCTCTCCAGGGCTTCTCTCCTTCCAGCTCAGCTGTGACTGAAACTGGTGTCCTTTTTCTCACATGGCTGGACCAAATTTTGGCAGAGCTCCTTCCAGTCTCTGTTTATATCAGACCCAGCGAGAAGGCGGAAACTCAACCTGAGTCACACTTCACTGATACAGTCAAATCGAAAGAGTCTTACACCCACAGGAATGGATTCCTTCACAAACAATCTTTCCCTTTCTGGGACTCATAAAATAATTTCAAACGGCCACGTATAGTGAATTCAATATCACTTTGTACAACCCCAGAAAATCTTTTAGTGTGTGTGTATACACCCTGGCCATACACACACATAAGGATAGAGAGATATAGTGAGAAGAGAGAAAGAGAGAAGAGGTCTTTTTTTATAGGAGGATGGTAAGTCTAGAATCCTTAAATATAGACTTTCTGGTAATTTTGAAGTCAATTTGGAAATTAGAGAAAAAGAATAATTGTATAACTATTAAACTTTTATATCCTTGTAAGGAAGCATGCTCTGTAAATTACTCAATAAAGTAACTTAAGAGTGTTCATTTTATTAAAAAAAAAACAGCACAGAATAATATGTATAAAATCCAACAAAATTAATATCACTTCACTGGATGATAATAGGTATGGCATAATTCAGTATAATTTAAAAGAGACAATTTTATTCTTATGTTTAGCACATTGAAATTAAGCAGTTTTATGATTAGTCTTGATCTTAACTGCATGCCTTAGAGTAATTATTTGAAACAAATATTTTTAAAAATATCTCTTCAAGTTTTTAATATTTCATGTATTATTGAGCATATTAATACAATTTGAGCATTTATTATTTTAGTTTGGTACCTTAATATGATTTTTAAAAAGTGAATTATAAACTAAGCAAATCCCTAAACAAGTTATTCTCTTCTAAGTATTGTTCAGATAATCAACTTACTATATTGGGAAATACAAATTAAGAAAACTTAGAAATAATTTGACAGAATCCCCAATTAACTGATGGCAAATGGTCAATATTTTACTTTGCCCAGAAGTTGTACATATTTCTGACTTTAGTCATCAGGATTTCCCATAATTTATAATGTCATATCATGCTCAACTCTTTTTATATTTATTTATATTACAAATGCATGTGGCTAAAAGAAAAACAACAGGAAATGACATAATTGATGTAGAATTTTGTAAAATACTCAAGATTCCACTATTGAATATTTTCCTTTCTCATTCTATCCATCTATCTATCATGTATCCACCAAGCTATCATCTATATCTATCATATATCTACCATCTATGTAAAATGTATATATATATTTTGAGCATACTCAGTATAAAATAATGAAAAATGCCAATCAAAGTTGTCAATATGATTTAGAGAAACATCATTAAAGATGTAAATAAACTTTATTTTACTTTAAAGAAGTTGCTTAAAAAGCGATTTATGGTTATGGATAAGTCTAGTCATATTTAAATATTTTTAATGAAAATGAAAACAATTCACAATTGAATGTTTGAGATTATAGATAACTAAGGTTTATGGGCAGTAGAAATATCAAGGCCAATGTGAATAAATTTAAATGATAATCTCAAAGTATATGGTTATGCAAAATCAGGGTGATTAATTTCCAAAGCATCAGGAAAAATTTATGATCATGGATGTTAAAAGTGTTTGAGTTTCCAGAAAACTTAACTGATAGAAAAAATTATTTTAAAAAATAGGCCAAATATATAATTAGAAGGAAATGTTGTATAAGTATATATGCATATAAAATATTGACAGTGTGATTATCACGAATCATGTTGGAAGAAAAGCAGGGAATATTCATTCCTATTGGCTAACCTCTCCATATTGGTACCTTGAGTGCTAACTTACTCCTTGGATTTCTGGCTATAATTTTTTGAAAGTGAAAATCCAGTAGAAAGGAAATTTGGACTTTGGATCTGTCAAATGATTATTTAAGTTCATAATAAAAATTAGAAAATAAATGTTATCAGAGGGATCATTACCAACTCTATAATGAAAAAATTGGTTAAGATAAATATTTTTCCATAAACCCTGGCATACAAAAATGAAGATGAACTATTTAAAATCAACAATGTTTAGTAAAAATAGAAAAACTAATGCTACATTAAATATATAGTGAATCATGGAATTTACTACATCAAAATATGAATATGAATAAAGTAACAGACTATAAAGTAACTTATACAACTACATGGGTTAATTTATCAAATGGATAAACTAGAGAAATTAGCATATTTTTTGTGTAAATTCCTAATGTTTCAAGTTGGTGTTAACACACACTTTAGAATCACTTACCTTAGTATTTCAAATTTTGCCTTTTTATGAATTGTTTCAACTATGCATTTCAGTAGCAAAATGAAACTGGAATATGAAGAACTATACGTGTTTACATGCTAACTGGTAATTAACAAAACAATTTCCTATAACCAGTAGAAATGCGTTAAAAATAATTAAAATTAAGCAGAGAAGAGTTGTTTTCTTCTTTTAAAATTGTATTGTTGCTGTCATTTCAAGATAGGACCATAATACAAATGTTTGCATTTAAGCAGCAATCGTTATTTATGTAAATATTAAAACGGATGGATTATTAAGTACAAAATATTTTTATATTAACATCTATATCTGTGTGGATGAGTGCACTTTGTTTAAACTATGATGGAAAAAAATAAGTATGATAGATATAAATTTATTTAATTTCTTGAGTTGCACCTTCCTGTGTATCTTTAGTTTTTATAATTTAGGCATTTTATGACTCAAGGCATTTTATTTAGAGCTGCATTATTACCTGAGAGAGTAATGTTGAATTCGCTGCAAGAAAATAAATAAAAAATAATGTAACGGTATTAAAGAAAGTAAATGAGTATGTCTAGGTCATATTACTTAAATCCAAGCCTTATAAAATATCGATTTGTAATTGCAATGTTTTAGAATCACCTTTTAGCTAATATCAACACGTAATTAGACAAATGTTGAGTAGCTCTATATCTGGTTAATTTGATTTCACTTTTAGAAAAGTCATTAAAGAGTTATTCAGGTCCCCACATGCCTGAACTATATGGTGGTTGTTTACCTGGTGAGATGGAAAAATATTGATTTGTGCTTTATTCAGGATCTTTATTGCATTTTACTTTGTTATGCCCAGAAACTAGACTTTTATCGACTGTTTTTTCTCTATAGGTTTTGGTCAGTTTAGTTAAAATGCAGAATGTTTTTTTTTAATATAGGTTTACAAGGAACATCAGATTTTGCAGACCAAAAACCTTGTTAAAAAATAGAAACAGTTTGAATTATTATTTACTCCTGTTGGTTCCTGGGGGAAATCTTTACTACTTCAAAGATTGTTTCAGTCATTAGATCTCAGTGGTTGAATATCCTTTAAAACACAAATACACAAACAAATACAGAAAAGTTGAATTAGAAAAAAGTCATTTTTTAATGGTCAGCTAATTTTCAATCACTTAAACTATGAAACAATATAGGATTTTCAATCACATAAAGTTTTTATCTACTGTAACTGAAAAAGAATGTAGTCATTTGATCATTATATTTCTTCTGGTGAGTGGGGTTAAAACAGTAACTTTCAAGCTTTGACATTCATCCAAGTGTCTCAGGTCGTGGTCCGGGCATCTGGATTTTTCTCACAACAAAAATAATTGAAAGCCCAAAGGAGGATATAGTTACCACAACTTCAGGGAAAACTGGGACTAGGATTTGATGAGAGCCCAGTTGACACAGGTCCAAGTGGTGCCAGTAGCCAGGCTTACTTGATACGGCCTTGCTTAATTATTGCATTGGACCGGAACCAGCTGGAGCCCAGGATGCTGGTGCTGGGCTGAGCTGTAAGAGGTACTTTAATAGTTCTTCCAGTCTATAGTAGAATAATAATAAGTCTATTTTAGTCCACTGTTCATTCTCCAATCTTGAGGATTTGGGGATGGTGATGCCCACTCTGCTGCTTATTGAGAGGGGGCTTAGATCTCATGGAGCAGAGCGATGGAACCATCTTGCTTGAAAGACACTGGAAATACAGAACTGAAAATACAGAATTTCAAGAGGACACATTCAGGTTGTTTCAATTCCTGAAATATACTAGCAACTTTTCTTAACAGGAAAGCGTTAAAGAAGTTAATCAAGTTTTATTGTTATTAAAAAGAGAATATATAAAAATATGCTTTATACAACCATGTTTGATAACTGTAAAGGTGTGTCCCCAGAAAATAGGTAGAAAATTCTAGCATGCTTGCATTAGTGTTGTGTACTTAACAGATGGAAATATTTTTTCTTTTTTTGCTTTGGAATAAATTTTGTTATGACTAATAATAAATAGATGAAAAAGGGAATAATGAAAGGGATGAGAAAGAACTATGGAAATACTTTGACATAAAAATTATAATAATTAAAGCATCAGTCTTTGTTTCACAAAAGAGGTTATGCAAGAAAAACATATTTCATACTGTCCTTGTAAAATGCTTTAAAACTAACTGTAGGTGCACAATGAGCAATTATATTTACAACAAAACCTTTTTTGAAGTAGTTTCCTTATCCATTGTCTTCAGGATGTGTGTGGGGTTTGTTTATAAAATTAGGTAGTACCTTTCTTAAAAATAAAAACTATACCAAAATGTACCCTTATGTTTTATTTTACACTATACATTGTGTGTAGTGGATGCTTAATAATTGTTATTTATTAATCTTGCTATTACTTTATAATATTGATTAAGCTTTTATTAAATGAAAAAAATATACTAGGTATAAAACAGATACTATATGTTCTTGTAATTTAACATGAAAGCAAGGTGCGGTGGTTTGGAGCTCTGTGTACTCCAGAAAAACATGTTCTTAAATTCAATCCATTCCTGTGGGTGTGAACCCATTTCAAGAAAGACCTTTTGAGGAGGCTCCTTCAGTTTAGTAGTGACCCACTTCAATAAGGATGGGTTTTAATCCTATTACTGGAATCCTTTATAAGAGAATGAAATTCAGACTCAGAGAGAGATAGTCAGAGGAAGTAAGGTGATGAAAAGGAACCCAAAAGAGAAGGGGAAGACCCAGGACATGCCACCTTGTGGCTTGCCATGTGATAAGCTAAGGACCAAGGGTCATCAGCAGCCAGTCCCAGAGCATCACAGACTTGGGAGAAAGCACTGCCTAGAAGATACCTTGATTTGAGCACCTTCCCAGTCTCAAAACTGTAAGCTAAGAACTCCTATTGTTTAAGCCCACTCATTTCATGGTATTTGCTTCAGCAGCCTAGGAAGCTAAAAGGAAAGTATACTATTTTCAGAAGCAAGAGATTTTAGACATATTACCTTGATTACCTTAATACAGACAATTTTCTAAAGAAAACAGTTACTTCCAATATATACCAGTCTTTTCTACAGTATTTATTTCTTGAGTTAATTCTGCATCAAATATATATTTGCTTTATTCCATAAGCAATTTCCATAATATTAGAGTTTTCCATAAACTTTATAATGCTACACAATAATACTCAAGTTTTGTCTGATCTAGACTACAAAGCAGTCCCATAAATTGCTATAGTAGTTTTGGCAGAATATTTAATCAATCGTTGTTAATTCATTCTCTTTTAGAGTCTTTTAATTTATATTTGTTTCTTTGAAAAAAAACCTCTCACATAATGTTGTAGTAAGCATCTTGTAAAATTTTTTCTACATCTATTGTTACATCACATAGGATGTATCACGCAAGTAGAATTACTAGTGACCACAAGAAGGCTTATTCTAAATATTATCAAGTTCCTTTTGATAAAGAGACAATCTATATTACTCTTCTAGACTGTAAATACATTGAAGGCAAGAACTTCCACAGTTTTTTCCTAGGTTCTAGTATATAGAAAGAACTTAAGAATATGAGACCCTTATATAAGAGAGAATGGAATAATGGAATCTGGAGTGCCAATAATCTAACATGCTTGCCACTAAGAAATCTAAAATACATATCCTCTGCTAAGGTAGTGTTAAACATGATTTTTATTTTAATATTCATATATTTGACTATTAATTATTTTAAATCTTTATGGACATATGTATTTCTCTTTCAGTTTTTACATAGGTATTTTCATAAATCATGCTTTTTCACAAAGTCAATGTTTATATGTCCAAATTTGGAAGCACAGCTTTCATAAGCATTTGGGATATTGGTAACATTATAACAGATAGGATTCTAAAAGCAGAAATTCTAGTAGGAGAAAAAAATCAGTTTTGCTTGGCATCTTGATATTTGTAGGGGCTATGTATTTTCTGTGTCATAATAATAGTATAAGTAATGAAAAGAATTAGGATGAATGTTGAAAGAATCCATTGCCAAGGATAGTGCTTTTGCTTATAGAAAAGGAAACAATCTATGGCATATGCTATATTTAATCTAACAGTATATTTGTTTTTTGTCATTTAGACTTTCTAATTCTACACTTACAAGTATTTTGAAAAATACATGTCCCTGATATTCCTAATGCACCCTGTGTCATTGAGTGATGCTGTCTTTTGGTCCCATCTTTGACATGAGCCTAAATCCTACTTATCTATTTTCAAGAGTCTGAAATAGTCTAAAATAACCATTGAGTTAT
The DNA here is from genome assembly GCF_030445035.2 of Dasypus novemcinctus. NCBI lineage: Eukaryota > Metazoa > Chordata > Mammalia > Cingulata > Dasypodidae > Dasypus > Dasypus novemcinctus. The sequence goes on along the minus strand of NC_080688.1, from coordinate 84,087,731 downwards.
TTAAGAAAAGACTCCATAAATATATCCATGTATTTATTTATTCACGCTTGCATTTTTTGTTACTAAGAGTCAACTTTGTTCAAGGAAGGCCCTGAATCATCTGCTGAGATTATACCATGATAAACAAAAAAAACCCAGCCCCTGACTTCTAAAAATAATAGATTAATAGGGAGTGTAGTAGTTTAAAAAATCCACAAAATTAGGAAAAGTTACAAATAATAATGAGTACTGGGAAGGAAAATTATAAAATGCAACTACACTCTAGTAGGAGCAAGTAAATTAGATAAATATTGGGGAAGGTTCCACTGAGTGACATTTATGATAAGGCATGGAATTAAGTAGAATTGAGGCAGAGAAAATATGCAAAAATAATATTCAAGCAAAAAAGGTATTATGTTCAAAGACTATAGGATGGGAAAGGGGGGTGTGTTTAAGAAATGGAAGGATGGTCAGGGTGGCTGCTGAGCAGTGAGTGGCACAGTAAGATGTTGGGTAAGCAGAACTACATGGAGTAGATCCTATTGACCCTATTAACAATTTTGTATTTTATTCTAGGGGAAAAGAAAAGTTTTTATTGAAGGATTTTAAGATGGGAGTTATATAATTCAATTTTTTAAATTAAAAATATTATTTTAGCTTCTCTGGGAGAATGGTATTAGAGAAAGAAGCAAAGGTAAGGCAAGAATGAAACTTTCAAGTGCAGTCGAGATGCTGTCACAGAAGTTGGTAGATGACGTTGACTTGGATGAAAGTAATCACAGAGATAGATGAAATGAAAGAGTCACAGTATGTCTTAGCATATACTTTTCGAGCATGTGAATGGATTAGATGTTAGTGGGTAGGTGGTGATGGTGATAGTGATGATGGACAATTTTGGTATATGATACCTTGGTGAATTATATTGAAATTTACTTAAGAAACCTTGAATAGATTTAAGGAACAAAATCAAAATTTCACTTTTAGGCTAGTTTGATTTTCATGTGCGATATACCAGCAGTATACCAATTTGGCAGTCAAATATAGAAATATTAATTGGAATATAGGTAGTGTTTAAACAAATAAAGTTCAGCATGAGAATAGAAGAGTGGCAAAAACCAAACTTTAAAAACCCCTATTATTAATCACTAAAGAGAGTAGGAAGAGTCAGCTAAAAATTGAGTTGATAGAAAGAAAGAAATTAAATGTATTGCTAAATCTTTATGGAGGCCAGGAAGAGAGTGTTTTAGGGAATGCTTTATTAACTGCACGGTGTGCTACTGAAATTCAAGTAATATGGGTCCTAGACCTTGGTTTATTGAATTTAGCATTATAGGTGCAATTAGTAAAGAAAGCAAGAGATGTTTTGGTGGGACTTTGGGAATAGAAACAATAATGGAACAACTTAAAGGGTAAATAGGGTGTTAGCAAAAACAGACAGAAGCTGGCAGTAAAAAGAGTTAGAAAGGGGATATGGTAGTTTCGAGGGGTTCCAGGCCAATGGAAAGATTTAAAACTGGATTAAATGTCCATGGGAAATATCCAATAGAAGGAGAAAGCTGACTGTGAAACACAGGATAAGCAATAGAAAGAGGTCAGTGAAAAGGCAGAAGGGGCTGAACAGAGTATGTGGGGAGGGAAGAGATGCTGATAAAGTGAGGGTCACTTCCTACACTGCACAGAAAAGAAGGGAATAAAAATAATTTTCCAGTTAAGATGGTGAAATGAAAGTATTGTTGTCTTTTAAAAATATTTATAAATAATATACAGTAAATATATATAATATACAAATATATACAATATAAAACATATAGAAATATATATAATAAAAACAAAATATGTAATAAATATTTTTTAGTTTGAACTTTGCCCTTCATTGTTTCTTAAATTACTCAAGGTATTTGAATAACATAGTACGCTCCTTTAATCTATATATAGCCATCAAAAATACCCCTTTTCAAAAAATGTTTTGGGAGAATCCACTGTAATCATCAGGAAAGACTCAACTTCTTGACAGGTCCCAAATTATTACGTCCTATTTTTTCCGAGATAAAGAGAAAGGTTCAATACTCTAAGATATGGATATCAGCCTGGGGACATTTTCATAGAGTTCATGTTTTTCACTTTTGATAACGTAAGTTACAACTAGAAACTATAAGGTTAATAAGAGAGATTTAGGTAGAATTACCAACCTTTGCTGGTTGGATATCTCTTACAGATCTGTATAAAATATCTGAGACACGCAACCCCCTCCCTCAGCTATCTCCCACACAGTGGGATATGGTACACAGCAACAAAAAAGATACATCAGTTATTCAGCCTCTTGGACAAAGCCTATTCTCAGCTTCTCTTCTGTTAGTTCATCTGCTTCTCTCTTCTATTTCTAAAAAAGATTATCCTTTTCCAGCCTTTCCTTTCTTATTTGGGGTGCTGAGAGGAATCCCTTCTTAATTTTCTTATGAAGGTATTACAAAACAGTAAGCACTACAAAATTCTCATGACAGAACATTTCAGGATTTCATTCTTTTTCCTCTTACTATAATGGAAAATTTCTCAATGTCATCATAGATTTAGTGCACTATGTTCTCCTCAAGACAGTTTACTAACTTCATGTGTTCACATATGATGGAATTCTTGACACAAGGCAAATACCTTCAATCTGTAGGAGCAAGGGTTAAATGAGATACCTAAATATAGTTTTCTCTCTTATTATTATTGTTTATAAACAATGAAGTCCTACTCTGATGAATAACTTATATATCAATTTCATTTTGCTTTGATCTTCTTGTACTTTTCCAAAAATATATCTGAGGAGGCTGTTAAAAAGTGAATGGAGGATTCTGGGTTCAGGCTAAACGTGATCATAATGGCCTCTGTGTATTCAGTATTAAAAATGTGTATTCAGTGTATTCAGTATTAAAAATGGCAACATTTTTCTGAGGCAGATTGCATTCTGTCCTCTAAGCTTTTCATTAAATAAGACTACATTTATAAAATAGGAAAAATATTTGTTAAGCAAGTGTGTATTTTTACTGGCAGTAAGAGTCCATTCCATAGCTAAGCTGAACTACTTAAGTATTAAGTAGATACCCAGAAACTTAGGAGAAAGAATATACATCAATGCTGTTAAAATGGAAAGACAAACAACTTTAAAGAGAGACATCCATACAGGCACAGAAATGGTTGACTAAAATTTTGTACATACACACGTGCACTCTTTTTACACAAGAATGAAAAACAGATTCATGAGGCACAAAGGCAATGTGTTCTATGAGCCAACACACAGAGAAAATGGGTTTTTGGAAGAAAAGAAGACTCTTCAGGCACCAGCCACAGAGCCAGCCTGGAATTTGAGAAACCATATGAAACCTTTAGAAAGAGAGTACAAACTGCTAATCTCTGAACATAATCGTAATGAATATTTAATTAAATAAGGCCAGCTTAAGGTGAAGTGAAGAAAGTCTCATGACTTCATATATTTAATAAAGAGTCAGAATTCAGTGAAAAAATTGCAAGCTCTTCTTCAGGTAACATGTATTACTGAGAGGCTTCTGGGTTCCTGGAAGTTTTATCACAATGATAACTCTTCCTGGGAAATTTCAAATCATCATTTCTTATTAAAGTTTTGATAAAGTCTAGGTATCTGGGTTATAAAAGCCTAATATAAAAATTTATTAGCAATGTTAAGATAATGGCATTTCATGTTTTTAAAGGGTGCCTTTAAACATCAAAATGTCAATTAACAAGAGAAAATGAATCTCATAAATCTCTTTGTTAATTTTTCAAATGAGTCTTAGGTGAATATCTCCACTTGGAATTTATGGTTCTTTTAACCTGACAGATGATAAATTAAGTTTGATTATACTTTTTCCCCCAAAAACCTCATATTTTAAGTATAAAATGGTTATCTGAAGAGAGATGTCATGAGTGCTAAATTGAAAGCCATTTCATTTGTTTTAATTTATATAAAATTGAATTATACTTTTGGCTTCCACTCAGTGAAAGGTCATTAGAGTGTAATTGCACCATTAGAGACAGTCTGAAAATGTAGGCCTAAAGCCATAAACCATAAATTCATTTCACTGATCCTTTGGGGTTTGTTTGAATGCCTTCTTGTCTTTAGTTTTCCAAAAATGTTGGATACTATAGTCAAAGATGAACCTGGCTTTCTTGTTTGACATGTTGTGATGGCTAGTCATATTCATAGTAAATCAATGTTTTCATTTGGTTCCCAAGTGAGTAATTAATGTAAAAAATGAGTAACAGATTTTCATGCATAACATTATGAAGGTGACATTGTTGTTTGCATTTTGTTTTTCTTTTTCCCCTCTCACCAAAGTCATTTCTGCCTAACTGTAGTTGCAGGGATAAATTTGGAAAAGAAATTGCAGGATTCGGTAAAATGCTTCCTGCTGAAGTTCTTAAAAATTCTTTCATTTTGTTAGCTGATGTCTCATGAGGAAAATAATCTTGTAACAATGTGAGACTTGGATCTGGAGAGGAGCCTGCTGTATTGAGCCCCTGCTAAAAAGAGTGGCCACTGGGGATTCGTTACGCATATAGGATGCCACGCTTCCACTCATCCTACGTGGGTCACAGTGGACGATTAGGGGATAGGTTCCTAAATAAAGGGCGACTCCTACCAAAAGATAAGCCCTATGTGACTGTAACTAGACCAATCCAACCCCCCTCAGCTGCAAACATAGATTAAAAATACACAGAAATACAAAGAGAAGGCAATACAGAGAAGCCATAAGGAGGCATGAGGTGATGGAAACTATGAGCACGTAAATGTGAAGTAGGGAAAGGCTAGTAAGAGACAGTAACTGACAAGGTTTTTAGCTACAGAGAGAGAGAAAGGAGAGACAGAAAAAAGTGCCATCACAGGAATAGTCAAGTCAATAACATAGAGCTGCTATTCAGCTAGCACCCACTAGCATGGTCATATTGTCCTTTAAATGCTAGATTTTCAAATTGGTTGGTAAATTGCTCCTTCTCTGAGAAGCCTGAGCAGCTGTCCTTCACCATTGGCTGCCCTGGCTAATCTCCCAATTTCCAGAAAAGTGCTAAAGCTTGGGGCCTTCTATCTGACCCATTGAGGTGGCAACTTAACATGTGGTTAAATATTTACATTTTGACCTCAGCAGAACAGGATGTTCTGAAAGTAAGCCTCTGAGGAAATAGTGAGATCTGGCTGCCCTACTCTAAGTGACCTTGCTGGTCTCCAGGAGGCTTGATGGCAAGGCTGCTTCATATGCTGATTCACCTCCCTGGTGTATTATCACAATAAATGCCTTCATTTTGAGGGAATTTCTGTTTTTTCCAATCAGAAAGAGCTTGACCCTAATACAGGTAATCCATAACATAAAGTTAACATTGGAATCAAGAAAACTTGATTATTTATGGAAGGCTCAAAGGTGTATAGCATTATTGCTTACATGTTCTACTTGAAATAGATATTATAAATGTCAGTAAAGCTTCCAAAGTTTCTGAGATCTGGATGCATCCTGTATACTATTTCTAGCTTTATCAATATTTTGATTACTAATAGATTCTGGAGTATACTCTTGTTAACTAGATAAATCATAAAAGAAAATTGATATATTTCCCTTCTTTGTTGATCAGTTGTGCTTGCCATATTACACATAGTGACAATTATTCCATATAAATATAAATATTCCATGTATAATTAGATATCACATGCATAGATATATATATACACATAGACAAAAAATATGACACAAATGTATATATATGCATTTACTCTGGGCTTATGAAATATGATAGAGACCACTAGCTAACCAAAAATGATTTTTTTTCTCCTTTCTGGACACTCAGGTAAACTATACTTTGCAGTTTGCCTTGCAATTAGGAGTGGCATGTGACTGCTTCCTTACTATTGGAATATGAACAGAAATGTTGTATGCCACTTTCAGAAATGGCCATAGAAACTTCCTCTGGGCTCTCCTACCTTTCTAGAATGAAGACAACATCCAGTGTCAACTTAGAAGCCATAAGTTGAAGATGGAAGTCAGCAGAGGCATGCTTCTTGGAAGTCTGTAGGGCTCTGGTGATGGTTTGCCGACAGTTCATGGTTTTCCTTGGCTAGCGTCATAACTCAATCTGTGCCTCCATCATATAACCATCGCTTTCTCAATCTCTCTTACCAATTCTTGTCTAAATTTTTCTGCTTATAAAGACACCAATCATATTGGATCAAGGGCCCACCCTAATCTAGTTTGGCCTCACATTGACTAATATCATCTTCAAAGACCTTATTTTCAAGTGGGGTCACATTCATGAGACTAGATCTTTGCATATGCACAATTCAATCCATAACATAACCTAGTCATAAAATATCATACAGCATTTTATTCATTTTTATGTATAAATGAATAAGCATTTAAAACTTGATGTTATTAGGCTTCTTACCAAGCATTACCACAGACTAGAAAAGGAATTCCATTAGGGCATGGATTTCCATGAGCACGTGATATTTTTGTTCACTGATATATTCTAAGTACCCAGGACAGTCCTTTGGCACGTAACAGTGTCTCCAAGTATTTCTGAAATGAACAAGAAAGAATCACAGTTTACTAAGTTGATCTCTTACTCTCCTAAATTTTTCTTCTTAAAATTCAGTTCTTCCTTATATTCTATGATTTACCAATATCACAAAATTAAAATTGCGTAAATTGAGGGCAGTGTATAAAAATGACCTTTTACGGGATGTGTGGGCAAGATGAGTAAGGTGGATGAAATCCACAATGTATCGTGCAGCACCCTACAACTAGTATCAGTAGCAAATTAGTGGTTAGGTCTGAAGAAGTAAGGGAAGAAAGTGATAACTAGAACAAGGGGGAGGCTGAATGAAGAAAGCCATCTGGCAGTAGCCATGCCCTTCAGCCTAGGGACTCACGCATCCTCTAGCAACCCTAAAGCAATGAACTAATGGGATAAGTATCTCAGATAAGCTTCTCTCCCTCCTCCAATCCCGGCATGTGCTTGACGTTGACTAAACTCAACCAAAAGTTAGGGGGCATAGGATCCCACTTATCCAGTCTATATCTGTCAGTTTCCTGAGACTAAGAACAAAGTATAGAAGGTAGAATATGGATCTAGAAGGGCAAACACCAATAAATGGCTCCAGTTATATCTGTAATCATCACATTAAAAATAAAAACAGCCAATAATAAATAATTAGGGTTTAATCTGACTATAAAACTTTCCCTTTTATGGTTAGTTTTAGTTATAGATATTTCTATGTCAAGGTATCTTCATACACTTAATAGAGAGAAATCCAGAAATATATTATGGATGAATTAATTATTTAACATTAGATTTGGAAGGATCATAGAGACCATTTTATTCTCCATTTTCTAGAAAAGTAAGTACTCTTAAATCTGGTAAGCAGTAAATAGATATAATGAAGGGACAACATGATGTGACATTTGAAGTTGATAAATCACTTCTACTTTTAAATGCAATCCGAGTACTAAAACAAAAATGCAAGGTAAAGTAATTAAAATGATAGAACTGAAAATAGAATCTACTAGTGATGCATTCAAACAGAAAAATCTGCTTTCCCATTTCCTCTCTGAGAATTAGAACTTGTGAAAACTTTATCTGGGGAGAGGTCGAAGGAAGAAAAAACCCAAATCACATATCCAGGATTTCTCCCTTTCACATCCTGAGCCACAAGCACCTAAAACTTTCTCAAGAAGGAAGGACCAAAACTGAATGCAGGAATATTTTATACACGGAAAACAGATGTTGGAGGAAAGTATACACTCCCTCCCTCAGGAATGAAGATTTGAAAATATGAGCAAAAATTTGCAAATCATTCAGGTACATGCTCAGTAGTTTCTCTAAAAGTGACCAATTAAATGTGTGTTTCCTTTTCCCCATTTGGGGAGTGTCAGGAGGGGGAAAAAGAAGGGCAGAAGCTGTTTTCCTGATATTTAAAGTGAAAATTTTCCATGTAATGGGATAAGAGAGTTGTGAGGGAGAGAACTGGTTTCCTCAACATATAATTTTTTTAAAATTCCTTTTTCCACAAACAAAATGATGTACCACTAAACTGCAGTATATAAAAATACTAGGTATTTTTCCTGAATGAAATAAATATTCTTAAGAGACAAAATATGTAAATAACTAAATTGTGCATCAGTTGATGAGTAGATAAAGAGACTGTGGTATTTCATACAGTGGAATATCATTCAGCCCTAAAAGTGAAGTTATTGATACATGCGACAACATGGATAAACTTTGAAAATACTGTGCTAAGCAAAAAGCCAGTCACAAGGGACAACCAATGATCCATTTTTATTAAATATCAATCATAGGCAATTCCATAGTCAGAAAACAGATTAGTGGTTGCCAGAATATGGGAGAATTATGGAATGGGGAATGATTACTAATGGATGTAGATTTTTTTATCACCTGACAAGATGCAAATATTTTGAAGTTAGATATTGATGGTGCACATCTCTGGAAATATATTTAAAACTACTGACTGTACACTATCTTTTTTAATTAGAGAAGTTTTAGGTTTACAGAAAAATTATGTGGGAAATAAGGAATTCCATATACCTCCTGTAGCAGTTTGATAGGATTCATGAATTTGAAAAATAGGTACTTGATTATGTTTGTAAACTGGTCTGTACCTGGGCATGATTAACTTATGATTAGGGCTTTGATTGGGCCATATCAATAGAGTGTTGAGTCCCTGTCCCCTGGTAGGTGGGGGCTCATAAATAAAAGACATGGCAAAGGACAGAGTTGGAATTTTGAACTAGAGCCCCAGGAAGTAAGCATACAAAGGAACTTGGTCATGAGGAAAGAGAGAAGGTTCTGGGAAGGAAGACCAACTCTTCATGTCACAGTTTGCAGCTATGGAGATGAGAAAATGAAGAGCTGAGCCCAGAGAGCAGCATGCCCAGGAAGAGAGAACCCAGAAAGACTGAACCCATGCAGACATCTTCAGCCATCTTGCTCTAACAAATGTCAGTAGACTGGTGAGGGAAGTAATTTATGCTTTATGGTGTAAGCTTCTACCCCAAATAAATACCCTTTATAAAAGCCAACAGATTTCAGGTATTTTGCATGACTGATTAATACATCTCTTTTTATACATTCAGTTTTCTCTGTTAACCTTTTGCATTATTGTGGAATCCTTTTTACATTTAGTGAAAGAATGTGTTTGTAACTTTACTATTAAATATAATCCATAGTTTATGTTAGGCTTCTGTGTGTTGTGCAGTCCTATGATTTTATTTTAATTTTAATTTAAGTAACATACATACAACCTAAAATTTTTCCTTTTAACGAAATTCAAATTTATAATTTAGTGGTGTTAATTACATTCACAATATTGTGCTACTATCACCCTATCCACTATCAAAACTTTTCCATCACCCCAAACTCTATACTAATTAACTTCTTATTTCCAACTCCACCACAGCCCCTGCTAACCTGATTTATATTTTCTGACTCCATTAATTTGCATATACTAATTATTTCATATCAGTAATATCATGCAGTATTTGTCCTTTTGTTTCTGGCTTCTTTTGCTCAATATGATATCTTCTAAGTTGTCACATGTATCAGAATGCCATTCATTTTTCAGCTGAATAATATTCCAATGTATATAGTACATTTTGTTTATCCATTCATCTGTTAATGGACACTTAGTTTGCTTCTGCTTTTAGACAATCATGAATAATGTCACTACGAAAATCACTGTGCAGGCATCTGTTTGAACCCCTGCTTTCAAATCTTTTGGATATAAACCTAGAAGTGAGATTGCTCATTCATACAATAATTTTATACTTAACTTTCTGAGGTACTGTCAAACTTTCCCCCAGAGGCTGCACCATTTTATATTCCCATGAACAATAAATGTGTATGTCTATTTCTCTAAATCCTCTCCCACACTTATTACTTTTCATTTTTTGAATAGTAACCATTCTAGTCTGTGTGGAATGGTATCTTAATGTGGTTTTGATTAGCACTTCTCTAATAGCTAATAATGTTGAGCAACTTTTCCCATGCTTATTGGTCATGTGAGCATCTTCTTTGGAGAAATGTCTATTCAAATATTCCACACATTTGTCTTTGTGTTGTTTGTCTTTTCCATGTTCAATTGAAGGATTTCTTTATACATTCTGGATACTAACCCTTATTCAATACATAGTTTCCATATGTTTCTCCCATTCTGTAGGTTGTCCTATTTCATGTAAATTCCTTTGATGCACAAAAGTCTTTAATTTTGGTGAAGTTCCATTTATATATATATTTTTTTCTTTCATTATTTATGTTTTGAGTGTAGTCTAAGAAAGCATTGCTTAACCCAAAATCCTAAAATTGTTTCCATATATTTTATTCTAGGAGTTTTAAAGTTGTGGTTCTTACGTTTAGGTCATTGATCTATTTTGAGTTAACTTTTGTATATGGTGTGAGGTAAGGATCTACTTTCATTCCAGGAAATACGGAGATTCAGTTTTCCCAGCACCATTCACTGAAGAGACCATTCTATTTCAATACTGACAAACATTATGACAGCCATTTATATCCTATGACAATATTGACATTTTTACTGATTTATAATGGTAAGATTTCATAATTTATTCATTTCTAATTTTATCTATTTGTGTCTTTTATCTTTTTATCTTTATCAGTGTTGCTAAAAGTTTATTGGCCTTGTCAAGGACCAACTTCTGGTCTTATTGATCCTCTCTATAGTCTTTTTATTTTCTATTTATTTATGTCTGCTCTAATTTTTGCTATTTCATTCCTTTTGCCTGCTCTGAGTTTAGTTTGGTATTCTTTTTGGAAGTGCAGTATCCCCTCCATCTTTTCTGAGACTGCACCTTGTCCTGGGCTTATGCTAGCTCATGGTTTTAAGAATTCCACCATTTATAGGACTTTGAATGCCTCTTTACTACCTATGAAATAGACATTTTCCTCTTTCCAGGTTCTCTACTGTATGACTTAGGTTAGATAATCCTTTGCCTCAGTCAATGTAACTGTTTCTTATACTGCTTTGCTGTCTGTAAGCTGCTTTTGCATGCAGGGTAAGTTCTGGGAGGGCAAGTCTGAGATGAAATTCCTGGTTCAAGATTTCATGGTGCTATCTCATATACTGGCACCAACAAATATCCCTAGTATGCACATAGGGGTTACTCTGTTCCTTTTAATAGAGGTCCAGGGACCCATGATGGGAGCACAAGCTCATTCCACACTGAACCCATGAGGAATCAGGGAAGGACCAGAAAGGGCACTGTGAGCTTCTGTTACCAGTTTTAAATCTTCATTTTCTTGCTTCAGCATTTATCCAGTTACTAAAATCCTTTACCTGCCTTCTGTAATTTTTCAGAAGATGGCTGTGCCATATTTTGCAAGTTGTTCAAAGATTATGTGGGAAACAGCACCCTAGTGCATCCTATGCCCCATCTTGACCTATGAGTAGGCTGTTCACCTGTAAAGGATGATTTTATGGTATGTAAATTATATTTCAAGAAAGTTTTTTGTTATAAATCAAAGGTATTTCCATTCTGACACATAAACAGTTTAGAAGTTACTACTATTATTCTCACAACAAGCAGAGAAGCTAAAAAAAAATCAGCAACTCTTCTTAGATCCATTGGAATATTTAAGTCACAGGGTAAACCATCATCATGGAAACTTGGAGAAAGAGACATACAGAGAATCACAGCTTGAATGGAGAAATCACAGCTGGAGCCTCTCTGTATCTTTTAGGAATACTTAAAAAGTAAGTAACAATTGCTGGAGACTGATGGGTTTCTCATGAGGTAAGACCCCTTGGGAGCCCAGCCTTAGGGTGGTTCCCAAACTTTCATGAATTTTGCTTCCTGGGGCACCACTGGGAAACATTATGAAAAGTGGGGTAAAATTTCCTCATGCTTCCAGCAGCAGAAGGGGAAAGTAACCATTCTGAAGTACTCCCAGAGCATTCTTTTCCTCTTAACCTTTGCCTGGCATCAAGGAGAAATATTTTACCATAGTCAAATCAACATGGGGAAATGAAGACACCCAAATCCAGACACTTCTATCACCCATGTCTCACTGAAAGATGAAAAGAAAGCAGAAAGTCTTGTGAAGGCCACATCCTATGGGCACAGATTCACCTAAAGAATAAATCCTAACCTAAGAATTGTATAATGTCCTCCCAAACCACACCCCCACCCATATTACCAACACATCAACAAGGTTCCTATTTCATAACCAAGGATTATGGCTGAAAAGAACTACAAGGCTCAAATCTTACTTAGGAATCTCTCAGAAAACCCAAAGAAAACAGCAAAGATAAAAATAAGGACACTAGAGGAAATTTAAAATTTGACACCTATAGCTACAGTAAACAGAAACATAGTCCAACCCCTACATGGATAAGCATAAACTCTGAACGCAAGCCATTTACCTCAATTCCTTATACCCAATACATCATGTCTGACTTTCAACAAAAATTGCAAGACAGAGTAAATGCAAAAACAAAAATACAAAACTAAACAGTCTTAAGAGACAAAGCAAACATCAGAACCAGACTCAGCTATAACAGAGATTTTGAAATTATCAGACCAGAAATTTAAAATAACCATGATTAATAAGCTAAATGCACTAATGGAAAAAGTGGACAAGCCACAAGAACAGATGGGTATTGTAAACACAGAGATGGCAACTCTAAAATATAATCAAAAGGAATGTGGGTATGCCTAACAGTATATTTTCGAGATATATGAGACTAAAAAATAACCCTTCAAAGGGAAATAGACAAATCCACCATTGTTGTTGGAGGCTTCTACACCCATCTGTCACTAAAAGTCAAATCCAGCAGGCAGAAAATCAGTAGGATGTAGTTGACCTGAATAGCACCATCAATCAAACTGGCTGTAATTGATGTTTATAAAATACTTCAGTGACAGCAGAATACACATTCTCCTCAAGTCCACATTGAACATTCACCAAGAGAGCCCATATGCTTGTTCATGAAACATACTTTAACAAATTTAGAAGAATAGAAATCATACAAAATATGCTCTTAGACCACAACAATTAAACTAGAAATCAATAACAGAAAGAGGTAGAAATTTCAAAATATTTGGAGATTAAACAGCACATTTCTAAATAACAAAACAAAATATTTGCAAAACACATATCTGATAAAGGACTCGTATTCAAAATATGCAAAGAACTCCTAGAACGCAACAGTAAAGCAAATGACCCAATTTAAAAATGGGCAAAAGATCTGAATAGACATCTCAGCAAGGAAGAAATACGGATGGTAAATAAGTACACACAAAGATGCCCGCCATCATTTATCATTAGGAATTACAAATTAAACCATGAGGTACTACTACACTTCTATTAGTATGACTGAAATCCAAAACACTGATAATGTCAAATCCTCCAGAAGATGTTGAGCCACAGAAATCTGCCTTCATGGCTGGTGGGAGTACAAAATAGAACAGCCACTTAAGAGACAGTCTGGCAGCTTCTTACACAGCTATACTCTACAGTCTAGCAATTATGCTCCTAGGTATTTACCTAAATGCATTGAACATTTATGTCCACACAAAAACCTCCACAGGAATATTTAGAGCAGCTTTATAAAACATTTTATTTGAAATACTTTCCAACTTAGAGGACAGTTATAAAAATAATACAAATACTGTACAGAGTACTCCAGCCTACCCCTATAACCCCAGATATCCAGAGCCACAAATTTTTTTTTAAGATTTACTTATTTATTTTTCCCGCTTCCCCTCCTCCTGCCCTGCTGTTTTTGCTGTCTGTGTTGTCTTCTCATTTTCTCTCTTCTAGGATTTACTAGGATTCAATCCTGGATTCCTCTGATATGGATAGAGGATCCCTGACAATTGCACCAACTCAATTCCTGGTTTCTGCTGTACTTCACCTTGACTCTCCTCTTGTCTCTCTTTTGAGACATCATCATCTTGCTGCATGACTCACTTGCACAGGCACTGGCTCACCATGTGGGCACTCATGTGGGCACTGGCTCATCATGTGGGCATGCTTTCTTTTCTTCTTTTTCACCAGGAGGCCCCAGGGATCGAACCTGGGTCCTCCCATATGGTAAGCAGAAGCTCCATCACTTGAACCATATCTGCTTCCCCAGAGCAACCAAATTTAACATTTTGCCACATTTGCCATATCTATTAATATCTATCTATCTATCTATCTATCTATCTATCTATCTATCTATCTATCTATCTACTATTTATCTTCATCATCATCATCATCTCTCTGTAATATATCTATCTGTCTCACTATCTTTATCAGCCCATTTTCTGAATATTTGAGTGTAGATAGAATGCATCATACTCCTTGGTCAGTTAGTATTGCCATGTACATTAACTAAAAACAAGGATATTCAATTCATTTATATTCACTTATGTTACTTAAGGTGATAAGTGCAATTATCAAGTTCAAGAAAATTAATATTGATATAAAGCTTACAGTTTATATTCCAGTTTTTTCATATGTCCCAATAATGTCTTTCTGAGCCTTGTGTCCTCCTTTGATAGATACCATCCAGGAACACGGATTGCATTTAATAGTCATTGTCTATAGTTGCTCTTTCTTTCCTTTTTTTAAATTGTTGGAACATAGATGCAACATAAATCTTCCCCATCTCAACACTCCCAAGCATACCATTCAATGCAATTAATCACATTCACAATATGCCCTGATACTTACTGCAGTCATTCAACTCTTCTCTGTATCTTTTCGAAAGATGTTTCTGCCAGTTCTTGCTGGTTGTTCAAGATTCTGAGTGGAAAGGGTACAGAACTCTAATGTATCTCACTCTGACATCTTGGTTGGAGTGATAGCCTGTTGCAATCAGTTACTGGGGCAGCAAACAAGGTGGAGAATGTTCTGTGGGGCCCATAGAAGCTTAATTTTTAATTTTTATTTGTAGAAAATTGGATGCAACCAAGATGCCCATCAATAAATGAATGGGCAAACACTGTGGTATATCCATGCAATGGAATTTTGTTCAGTGATAAAAAGAAATGAGCTATCAAACCCTAAACGGACACTAAAGAATCCTATATGCACATTGCTAAGTAAAAGGAGACAGTCTGAAAAACTTGCATGCTATGTTTCCAACAATATAACGTTCTGGAAAAGGAAAAATTATAGAGACAGTAAAAAGATTAGTTGTTCCTAGGGTTGTAAAGGAGAAACGTAAAGGTCAGGGATTTTTAGATTTTAGAAGAGTGAAACTATTCTGTATGATTTTGTAACCAGGGTCACCTGGCATTATGATTTGTTAAAACCCATTGAAATATACTGCATAGTTATCACTAATATAAACTAAAGTCTTTAGATAATAATAATGGATCAGGATAATAATAGAAGATACTCTATGCCAGTTAGAGGAGAAGTGGGAGAAAAGATTGCAACTCTCTATACTTTCTGAACAATTTTTCTGTGAACCTAAACTTTTCTGAAAAATAAATTCCATTATTAAAAGAAAAAGAAAAAGCAGGGAGCAGATGTGATTCAGGCAGTTGGGCACTCACCGTCCACATAGGAGGTCCTGGGTTTGGTTCCTGGTACCTCCTAAAGAAGACAAAGGAGCAATGAGCAGACATTGAGAAAAAACAATGAGCAGGAGGACAACCAGCAAGATGGCGTCAGAGTAAGGAGCTCCTAGAGTCAGCTCCTGCTACAGGGCAGTTAGCAAACACCCAGAGCTCTCTGGAGCTAGCTGAAGCACCTGTTTGGGGGCTCCAGGAGGCCAGAAGAGCATCCTGCAATATCCTTGGGGGAGTGGAAGGAGGAGATGCCCGTCTGCAGAGAAGACTCGAAAGTAGAGTGCTCCATGCCACGGAGGCCAGTGCCCCATCCTCCACTGGAGGCACAAACCCCCTCGGGAGCTGTTCTGCAGCTGGAATAGAAAGCTCCACTTCCCCAAAACAGGGGAGGAAGAGATGGTTGAGCACAAATTTCAGCTATTGATGAAGAAACTCAGTGGGCTGGAGTATAATCCTGAGAACAGCTAAAGCTTGAGCCTGTCCAAGTCAGAAAGAGCCTGGGAGCTGCCATCTGAACTGTGCCCCTGGCACAAGGGCAAGCAGGGTAGACTGAAAATCCCAGTGCTGGTGGGGACCAGCTTCTTCCCATCCAGATTATATTGCCGGTCTGGCACTGGGGTGCCACCTCCAGCAGCGAGGAAGCTGCGGGGACCTGCACCAGCCTCTCCAGGAAATTACTGGCCAAGCCGCAGAAGCTGGTGATCATCCTACTCTGGCAACACAAGCTGCCCCTGGAGCTGTTCTGTGATGAGAATTGAAAGCTCCATTTCCCAGAAACAGGAGGGGGAGGGACGGTTAGCTGCCGATTTCAGCTACTGATTGGGAGACTGGCTAAGAGATAACCCTGGGAACAGCTTGGGTAAGAAACAGCCCTAGTCAGAAAGAGGCCTGTAGCCACCATTCTGACTCCGTCCCCAGCCTGAGGAGAAGCCGGGCTGACTGAAACTCTCAGTGTATGCAGGAACCGGTTTCTTTCACACAGATCAACCTGCACCCTGCCTAGGTTTCATCCCCACCTCTGGCATGGAAGAGGCTGAGGATCCTTTTACCAGCCTATATAGGTAACTACAGGTAACTTTGGCTGCCATAGATTGAAAATCAGAAGTCTACCAGAATAACTGTGATCATTTTGGACCCACACTGCATAGATTGCTGCCCACACCTGAAGCCCCATCTCTGCCTCAGTCAGGGGAGAAAGGGATGTGAAGCTACATCAGTCTCCCTGGGCAACTACAGGCTAGGCCTGTGCTTGGATTATTCCACAAAGCTGTGATTCTGTCCGTACTGCTGGCAAAGGAGAAAGTTGGAAGAAGCTTCATTGGTCCCTGGTGCAATGATGGCAGCTTGAGCCTCCACAGCTTACAACACCAACTACATGCTTGGCTCCTACTGCACAACCAGCAAGGGAGAAATGGTAGGAATCCCTAAACTAAAGAGAAAAACCCCACCCAGAATAAATACTCTACGAAGCCAGATGTAAAGACACCAAAAAAAATTATAATCCATACCAAGAAACAGGAAGCTATGGCCCAGTTAAAGGAAAAATAAACCTTGAAATGACAAAAAGGAGTTGAGACAACTAATTATAGATGTTCCAACAAATCTCCTTAATAAATTCAATGAGATGGCTAAAGAGATTAAGGATATTAAGAAGACATTGGTGGGGTGGAGGACTTGGCCCAGTGGTTAGAGCATCCATCTACCACATGGAGGTCCAAGGTTCAAACCCCGGGCCTCCTTAACCCATGTGGAGCTGGCGCATGCGCAGTGCTGATGCACGCAAGGAGTGCTGTGCTATGCAGGGGTGTTCCCCCATGTAGAGGAGACCCACGCGCAAGGAGTGCACCCCATAAGGAGAGCCGCCCAGCGTGAAAGAAAGTGCGGCCTGCCCAGGAATGGTGCTACACACACGTAGAACTGACACAACAAGATGATGCAACAAAAAGAAAAGAAACACAGATTCCCATACTGCTGACAACAACGGAAGCAGACAAAGAAGACGCAGCAAATAGACACAGAGAACAGATAACCAGAGGGGGTTGGGGAAGGGGAGAGAAATAAAAATAAATAAATAAAAAGATTAAAAAAAAAAAGAAGACATTGGATGAGCACAAAGAAGAATTTGAAAACATACATAGAAAAATAGCAAGCCTTATGGGAATGAAAGTTGCAATCAATGAAATAAAAAATCATTGGGGTCATATAATAGCAGATTTGAGGAAGCAGAAGAAAGGATTGGTGAGCTTGAAGAAATGGACTCTGAAAATGAACATACAAAAGAAGAGATGAAGAAAAGAATGGAAAAAATTGAACAAGGTCTCAGGGAACTAAATGACAGCAAAAGGCATGCAAACATACATGTCATGGGTGTCCAAGAAGGAGAAGAGAAGGGAAAAGGAGCAGAAGGAATATTTGGAGAAATAATGGTAGAAAATTTCCCAACCGAATTGAAGGTCAAAGATAACCAGATCCAAGAAGCACAATGTACTTCCATCTGAAAAAGTCCAAATAGACCAACTCTGAGACACATACTCTTGAGAATGTCAAAGGCGAAGACAAAGAGAGAATTCTGAGAGCAGCAAGAGAAAAGCAATGCATAACATGTAAGGGTTATCCAATAAGATTAAGTGCTGATTTCTCACCAGAAACCATGGAGGCAAGAAGACAGTAGACTGATATATTTAAGATACTACAAGGGAAAAACTTCCAGTAAAGAATCTTATATCCAGCAAGACTATCTTTCAAAAATAAGGGTGAAATTAGAATATTCACAGATAAACAGAAACCGAGAGAATTTCTAAGCAAGAGATTTCTAAGCAATTTCTCTTCTAAGCAAGAGACCAGAATTTCAGGAATTACTAAAGGGTGTGATAGAGCCTGAAATGAAAAGACAGGAGAGAGGGGCCTGGAAGAGAGTCTAGAAATAAAGATTATATCAACAAAAGTAATCAAAATTGTCAAAAGAGTGGTGAAAATAAAATAAGATAGATAAAATTCAAATAGTCAGGAATAAAATTAACCAATGATATAAAGCACTTGTATTCAGAAAACTGCATATCAGTGTTAAAAGAAATTTTAAAAACCCTAAATAACTGGAAGAACATTCCATGCTCATGACTTGGAAGACTAAATATCATTGAGATGTCAAATCTACTCAAATTGATATATAGATTTAATGCAACCTTGATAAAAATAATACCAGCATTAAAGAAAAATTGAAAACACGATCATTAAATTTATTTGGAGGGGTAAGGGGTCCTGAATATCCAGAAACCACATAAAAAGGAAAAGTGAACCCTCATCTCCAGACTTTAAATCATAACACCTACCTATAGTGGTAAAAACAACATGGTACTGGCCTAAAGACAGACTCAGTAGACCAATGGAACCAAATTTATGGTTCAGAAACAGACCCTCACAGGTATGGTTAAATGATTTTGACTAGCCTGTCATACTCAGCTCAGGCAGAACAATCCATTCCATAAATGGTGCTGAAAAAATTGGACATCCATAGCTGAAAGAAGGAAAGATGACCCCTATCTCACACCTTTTCTAAAAATTAACTCAAAATGGATCAAAAAACTAAAAATAAAAGCAAAAACCATAAAACTTCTAGAAGAAATTATTGGAAAATATCTTCAAGACCTGGTGGTAGATAGTGGATTCTTAAAGGAGATAAGAGAAGGACTGAATGGACTACTGATGTTTAATGTATGTAGAAGTTGTAATTAGCTTTACTATAAAATTGTGGAAATGTATAGAGTGGATGGTAACACACAGTGAGTAACAGCTAGTTTATAAATGGGGATGTACTGAAAATGGTAGTCTAGTTACGTAAATGCCAATTGACAGAATGCTTGAGAATAACCTAGGAACTGGATAGCACAGTAAACCAAGAGGTGGATGAGAATTGTGGTTGATGGTACAGATGCAAGAGTGTCTTTGGTAGCTAGAACAAATGTATATCACTACTGCAGGGTGATGGGAATGTGGAGAAGAATGGGAAAAATGCAGCTGGAGTGACCTATGGACTATGGTTAGTAGTAATAATATAATATTCTTGCATCTATGCAAAGGATATACTGTGTTGATACTGAGGTAGTATGGGAAATGCGAGCCAAATGTACACTATGGACATGGCAACAATCAGATGATATTATTTTATCTATAGTAAGTGACACACCACATTATGGTGTGTTGATGGAGGGATGTTGTTTGGGAATTCTGCACATGTGCATGATTGTTTTATAAGTTTAAAAGTTCTGTCATAAAGAAATATATATATGTAATAATAATAGGGTGGGGTGGGGGAAAGCATACCAAATGTAAGATAAGGACTATGATTAATAGTAAGATTTTGGCAGTGTTTTTTCATAGTTTATAATAAACGTCTCATGACAATGCAAGGTGTTGGTGGAGGGTTGATGTATGGGACCCCTGTATGATGTTATGCATGTTTGCTTTGTAAGTTCACAACTTTTACTATGCACTTAATTGTTTATGTATGTTCATATATAAATGATATAAAGATAATAACAATCGGATTGGTTAGGGGAAAACTACTTTGTTTAGTAGTAATAATATTTTGATAATGCTCTTTAATCATTAGTTAAAAAAGTTTAAAAACAATGCAAGCTATTGGTGGTAGGGTGAGATGTTTTATATGTTTGTTTTATGTTGTATATGTTTGGTTTTTAAGTTTACAACTATTATACACTTATTGTTTATGTATATTTATGTGTGAGTGATATATTTCAATAAATTAAAAAAAAAACAATTAGCAGTTAACAAGAAAAAACAATGAGCAAGACAATAAGTGGACAGTGAGCAGACCGTGAGCAAAATGAAAATGAGCAAGAAGTGAGTGTGACTCAAGCACATGGGAGGTCGTGGGTTCAGGTCCTGGTGCCTCCTAAAAACAGAAATGAACAGACAATGAGCAAATAGTTGAGGGAGCCATCTGGGGTAGGAGGAAAGGAGAATCAGAGGTCATTCCTGAAAACTAATATTCTCCCTGGAAGTAAGAGTGAGTGTCTTCCCCTTAAATGAAATAATCCTGGTAAGCCCATGGCTCACTGCATTTTATCTTACCCACTATGTTGCCTATAAAAGAATGGGCCATATAGAGAAAACAAATTAAGAGATAAACTCAGGGACGTATGAAGTTACCCTTTAAACCACAGTGTGACCGTACTTGAAACAAGAACTCCCTAGTTTAAAATTCCTTTATTTTGGTTAAGTTAAGGTTTACTTTTACTCACCTGTCACCAAAAGGTCACAGCTATCAAGATAGAAATATCCATATCATAAAGTTTTTATAATTATTAAATAAAGAATTATATTGAATATAAGATATCTACAATTATAAAATTTTCCATTATATTTTGCATTCTCAAGAAAGAAAAGTCTTTAATCTGACATCATAATTTCTCATCACATCAACTACAAGACACAAACTGTTTTGAAGTTTTAAAGTGTTGCAAATTGTACATAATACAATCAATAGAATATGGTAATATTTTAAATCTTTATCATGGCTATTGTCCTGGGCTCGTCAAATATATTTGGGGTTTTAAAATGGCCAAAATCTGAAACCTATAAGCTTGTATTAAGACAATTTAGATGCAAAGTAAAATGGTTAAATATATGGATTTTAGAGTCAGAAGTATTAGTTATAACTCTCCAAAAGTGAATTGTTGAACTCTAGCTATATTAACTTTTCTGGGTTATATTAAGCAGAATTTATTGTCTTTTTTCCCATCTTAATTTCTTCAGCCCTTAGCAAAAAAAAAAAAAAAAAAAAAAATTAATAGAAAGCCAATACAATTATCATCATTTTACTCATCATTGAGGTTAAGCAACTTGACCAACTAACACATCTATGTTTTGAAGAACTTCAAATCATTCTTTATATATCCATCTCAAAAAGTATGTGAATTCAACAGTATACAAGGCCTTATTTGGAAGGGAAGAATTGTTTGGAATTGAATATATACCATGCAAGAAAGTGATTCTATGATTGAAAAATATGTGGGGGACTCTTAAATTGTAAGAGTTTGAGACATCTTAATGACCTTGGTCACAACTCAATAATAATTTTAAAATAAAAATCTGAAAACACTATCCTTGCCTCTGAGGGATCTCTCATGCCCAATTTAAAGTAGTTTACTGTTATGCTGTACTTCTCAGAGGCTTCAAATTCTCTAGTGTCCTTGTTTTTGTATCCTCTTGACTCATGGCTTCCATAGCACTCCTCAGATAGCCTGTGTCATGCACCTCTTTCAGGTGTAATCTACCATGGTAAGGTTTGTGGAAAAGGAGCATTCCATCGGTATACTTATAACTAAATCTCGGGCTTTCAGTGTACTGTGTCTTGAGGCCATGACCTTCCTGAGTGTTTCCTTAGCTGTGTAGCTTTCCCTTCCCATGTTAGGTGTGACAAGAAAGCAGAGTGCTGTGGCATGCTTTTCCCCTTGGGGGAGGCTGATCCTTTGTTATGGAAACTCTCTGGGCATATTTCACAAAGAGTGTTCTCCTCCTGCCAGAGTCACAGCAGTCATCCTCTTATCTTCACTGTGAAAACATGCTAGAGTTCTTGGATACAAAAGCCATGAATGTGTGGAGGCCCTTCATACTGTGCCTCAGAAAATTCTCACTGCCTCACTGGTCCACACTCAGCCTCCAGCCATTCATCAAAATTATGATTTTAGCTTCCTACCAGAATATGGGTCCTGTGGCTTCTTCTCCAAGTAAGTAGGTCTTGGCTGTGCCTCACTGGAGTCACTGTCTACATATTTCAGGGTGGTTTTTGCCCTCTCACTTCCATTCTTTTAAGGGTCCAAGAAAAGCCCTTGATTTCAGTTTGTTCACCTTTTCTTGTGGTGAGAATGGGAGGGTTGAAACTGGAAGGGTTCAGGATCGAAACTGGAAGTCTGTCTTTTAGTTTTGGAGAGTAAACTTTGTGGGGATGAAAGAATGGAAGCAGAGGGATCATTCAGAAAGATATTGCAATAGAGGAGATAAGGATTTGACCTAGGTTGTTAGCAATGAATGGGATGATACTTGGCTGGATTTCAGATCTACCTCAGAGGTTGAAATCATTGAATTTTCTGATGGGTTTGGATTGATATGATAGAGAGTCATTCAGGATTATTGATCTGAACAGTTGGTGAATTGTTCAAATTACTAAAATGGGAGGAAAACCTAGATATCATAAATGGGCAGATTAGATTTGAGGTAATCATTAGATGTTGAAATTGACTATTTTCCTTTTATCTGGGATTCACAGCAGAGCACACTCTAAGAGTAATAAAATATAAACATAACATATATACAAATATATTACTCTAGAAGCAATATAATGTAGATGTGGCAGTTTGAGATTATTTATGAATCCCAAAAAAGAGATTATGTTTATAAACTAATCTATTCCTCTGGGTGGGATACCCTTTGATTGTACTGTATTAGATTCAGCTGAGTTGTCTTTGATTAAATTATATTAAGATTAGGGCTTTGATTCAACACATCATTAAAGTGACTCATAGTTGAGTCCCTGCCCCCTTGGTGGACTATAAATGGACACTCATTCAGGAGGACACAGAGAAGTACATACACAGAAAAAGACATGGCAGAGGAGTGAACTTGGTTTTGATGCTGGAGCTCCTGGGAGAGATGAGCCATTTGCCTGATAGTTTACAGCTGACTTTTAGAAGAGACCGGAACAACTGAGAAGACCTGAGAGATGAGCCTTATGCTAGCTTTCATCTGAGATCAGAAGAAGCTGGGCCTACAGAGCCTTAAGAGAAAGAAGGAAGACCTAATGCAGATATCACCCACCATCTTGCTTCAACATGTGGCAACACGTGGGTAAGAAAGTACTTCTTATGGTCCCTTGAGTCAGACTTTGTAACTATAAGCTTTTGCCCCAAATAATTACCCTTTATAAAAACCAACAGCTTTTGGTACTTTGTATCAGTACCCCTTTTGGCTAATATAGTAGGTAATATTTAAAGGCATGAAACTAAGGTGAGACCATTCAGAAAGCACATATACTTGCGGAATAGAATATTTTGGATGATTGGGCTTCATGGACTTAAACATTTACAGGATTCAGTATAAAGAGCATGAAAAGAGGGAAGTGAATTAGAAGGAAAGCCAGTGGGATGTGGAGACTTTGGAGCCAAGGAAAGAAGAATTTAAAGAGAAAACAATTGATTACAAGTAAAATCCTTCCCTGGCTTCTGTGCTATCCTCATCAGTATACTCTTCCCTTGTTCTCTAACCTTCAGCTACTTCATCCCTAATTATTCACATAGGTCACAATTCTTGTCAATATAGGTGCTCTGTGTCTGCTGATTTCTCTTATTCAGCACATTCCAGATACTGTCTTTCTTTAGCTAATTAATCTTTCAAGGCTTTCTTTAAATGTCACTTCCTCAGAAAGCCTTCCCAGCATCTCCTACTAGCTTTGCTCTCCCAGTTAAATAGGTTCATCACATCTAGTAGCTCTCCTTCCTCACCCTTAGTCCAATTTACCTAGAAAATTTTATAGGGTTCTTTAAATACCTCTTTCTTCCAATAGACATTAAGCTTTATAAATTCAGGAACCATAAAGTCTTACTAACTACTCTTTCTCAACTACTGCATGCCATGTGGCATAATATTTTTTGAATGAGTGAATAAATGAATGAAAAAAGATATTCTGCCTTCTGCTGGACTACTGAAAGCAAGAGTAGGCAAAGATCTTTCCAAAATTTTCCCGTGTATACTAAATGTACATCTTTTAAAAGTCAGTAGAGGTTAAAAAAATAATAAAGCCACCCCATTCAATTAAAAAAGAAAGGTGTTTTGCTTAAAAAAGTCATTATGCAAATGTGCCACATCAATATGCTACTAATGGCAAATATCATGTGACAATTAAATTGACTGCATCTCATCGATTAAAGTTAACATTGCCTTCACACATCATTGAGTTCTCATATCATAAACAGTAATTAAGATATTAATCACAGAGATTCTCAAATGGTTTAAATTGTTTTAGTAGAGAGGTATTCTTTGAGTTTTCTTTCTTTTCTTCTTCCTTTTTAAAATTAATTTCACCTTATTGCATCTCTAATTGGAATTATACCCATTACGTTCTAGTGATTAAACACACCCATACAATCATTTTCACAAAGGCTTTTAACTAGGAATTTTCCCAGTTTTTATGTAGGTCATTTACTTGCATAGCAGTGACTTGCAGTGTAAGCCATCTTAACTCTACTGAAACTAAATGGATTTTTTAATAGAATAATCTCATCACACATAGTAATGTGATTGCTTCTTTAATTAATATGATTTCTTATTTGCCAAAGGAAAAACAAATAACAATAATACACAAAGAAAAAGAAATTCAAAGCAAATTTAGAACCTGATTGCTTCTCTTCAGATAATATTACACTCAAATGCAAGATACTTAAGAGCATTGCCCCATTACTAAGTCTCAGAACAGCAGTTTATTCCATTAAACAATGAATTAGCAGCACCACCATGTGTGTTCTACAGAAATGGTGTTACTATTGACAAGCAAATTTGGCATCTGTGCATGTGAATGTGAGTTTTCGGAGGTAAAATGAAAATTTTCTAAAACTACTACTAATGCTACTATGGGCTAATAACTTTCCATAATTAATTTAAACATGAATAAGATATATACTGTGGATAAAATTATTTTAAGAAAACCATTTTACTAAATAAATAATGAAAGAAATTTTAAGGTAAAACTATGAGCAAGCTAAGGCAATTTAGTGTGGGTATTGTTATTATTTATTTCTTTGGCTTCTTTTGAGTCTGGGCAAAGGAATATGTAACCCTATTAGCTTATTATCATATTTAAAATAATTTTTTTTCCTCAGTCACTTATTAATTTTAATATAATATTTCTGATTATTGATTTTAAGGTCCACTGACCAATAATCAGCAAATTGAACTAAATATCTCCAGAAGTCTCTAAAACACATTGTTGTTCACATTCCAAGATTACAAAAGTATGGCTTTACATACAGGGTTGAAAGCTTGCTCAAACTGAGGATGGGCTCAGCACATTTTTGGTGGAGGCAGTCCAGCTGTCTACAAGGTATCTTCAAAGCTGGGGCACGTTGATTATCACTCCAAAGGAGAACTATTGAAGCAGTATATCAAAACTCAGAATAAAAGAGAGACACACAAGAAAATTTTTGTCTGAAGTTTTTTTCTCCAAACTAAAAAATAGAAAAATCTTCAATGATAGAGGTCATTATACTCTTCTAGTGCTTATTGTCCTTTTAACCAAATTGATATCTGTTTTTCCCATTTGTGCTTAACAACAATTCCTTGTCTTTTCCCTACCATCTGTTTTCTGGGTTCATAGTCTACATAATTTAGATACCTGTGAGATAGCTGCAGGCAAATTTGATTTACACAAGGAAAAAAAGAAGTCAGAAGTAAACATCTGCAACACACTTGGCTGAGCCTTTTTCATTCACATTGATCTGAAAACCATGTCATGTCTTTCCTAAGGCAAAAAGAGAATGCCATTATAGAGCGTTTGGCTTTTCTTCAGTTAGCAGGTGTTAAAGAAATAATTTTGTAAGAGCAGGTTTATCAGCAAAATGGCATGAGGAATCTGCTTTAACACCAGCTATTTGACCTTGGTGAGTTAACTCCCCAGAACCCCAATGTATCCATCATTGAATTAAATGGTGATGAAGTGTTACCTTCCACAAAAAAAAATTTATGTGCTTTAAGAATGAAATTTAATACTTATGGAACTTTTGGAAAATTCTAGCATGCTGCACTTAAAAACACTAGTATTCTCTGCATGTGCTTCACTTCAATCAGATTCATACACATTCTAAATCAGCTGCTTTGCTAATGCTGTTCCTTCAGTTTGAATGGGTCATTTTTCATTCCATCCCTCTAGGTCAGTCAAAATCCATTTCAGCCTTCTTCATAATGGTTATGAAAGCCCTAATCTCTTCTGTATTTTCACTCCACTCTTATCAAGACACCATTGTCTCTTAATTCACAGAGAAAATACAGATTGCATCTCACTGGTCTTCTGAGCACCCACCCATACACTTAACTACCACTGAACATGAAAAAGGTGAATTTAAAAATTTCTCTACCTGGTTCATAGACCCCATCACTTCCACTGACTCAGGCATGTTGCTCTAAACTTTAATCTAAATCTCATCTATTGGTTCTAAACCTTCTTTGTTAGCTAGGGGTTGTAAAAGAGAAAGGGGGAGGCCAGGGCATTTTTCTTTGTTTGTTAATTACTCAAGAATTAGTGTGTATATTGATCAAGCTAATTAAATATTAATCATTTAATGATTCATTTATATATGCTTATTCAATTTCAGTTTATAATCACTCTGGACCTAACAGCTAAGCCTCTTCTAAATGTCACCTATATTGCTTGTCTTCTTGTTCTCGTCTACTATTCACTCTCAGTCAATGTGCAAGTGTTTATTTATGTGTAAATAAATACACATAAACACAGGAAAGTCCAGAAAACATAAATGGATCATGTAACAATTTTAAAGTGAGCATTCATATACTCATCACTTAGGTTAAAACACAGAAAAATGAGAACAGTACAAAATTCCTTTTCTAATAAAAATCTTCTCCTTGCAAAGTGGAGACAACCATTGTAATCTTTTTACTTTTAAGCAAATTTTTATTATCTTTTCTTTAAAGAAACATAGATCACAAAAAATGCTACATTAAAAAATATATGAGATTCCTATATACCCCACTTCCCACCCCACCCCCACTCCTCCCACTTCAACAACCTCTTTCATCGGTGTGGCACATTCATTGCATGTGGTGAATACATTTTGAAGCACTGCTACACCACATGGATTACATTCTCCCCCAGCTCATTTAGTGTGTTATGGCAGGATATATAATGTCCTGCATCTGTCCCTGCAATATCATTCAGGACAACTCCAAGTCCCAAAAACGCCCCCATATCACACCTCTTCTTCCCTCTCCCTGCCCTCAGCATCTCCTGTGGCCACTGTCTCCACGTCAACTATACAATTTCTTCCATTGCTAGAGTAACAGTATTTATATAGAATACCAATAAGTCCACTCTAATCCATATTTTATTCCTCCAACCTGTGGACCCTGGGATGGTGATGTCCAATCCACCAGTAAATAGAGAGGGGGCTTAGATCCCACATGGCTGATGGATGCAATTCTCCTGCTTGGAGTTGTAGGTACTCTCGGTTCCCTAGTGTGGTGGTTGACCATCTTCACCTCCCTGTTAGGTGACCTGGGTAAGTCCAACAAATTGGAGAGTAAGAGTTGCAACTCTGCTGAGGCTCAAGGCCCAGCTGGCACATGGACAGTCCAGAGATTCAAAAATCTTTTTTTTTTTTTTTTTAATTTTCATTAGGGAACTTGTAGGTTTACAGATCATGCAGAAAATACAGAGTTTCATATGCCTCACTTTTCACACATCATTTCTCCTAATATTAGGAAATTTGCACTATTTTGGTGTCTTAATTATAATTCATGAAAAAATAGTATTATAATTAAATTACTAACTTTGTCCATAGTTTACATAAAAGGGTCACTGTTTATGTTTTACAGTCCTATGATTTTTTAAAAATAATTTGGTCAAGTAATATTTATAGAACCTAGAATTTTCCCTCTTAACCACAATCAAATATGTAATTCATTGTTATTAATTACATACAAAAAACTTTTCCATCATGCCAAACAGGAACTCTACACCAATTAAGCATTAATTTTCCATTCTCTACCCCACCCCAGCCCTGGTACCTTTTCTGATATTCCATTTCTGGTATTCTTTTTTCTGATGCCATGAATTTGCTTATTCTAAGTATTTTATACCAGTGAGATCAAACAATAATTGTGCTTTTATGTTTGCTTTATTTCACTCAACATGATGTTTTCAAGGTTCATTAATGTTGTGCCATGTATTATGTATTATAAATACATTCTTTTTATGGCTGAATAATATTTCTATGTATGTATATACCATGGTTTGTTTTATCACTCATCTGTTGATGGACACTGGAGTAGCTTCTGTCTTTTGGCAACTGTGAATAATGCTGCTATGAACATGAGCGTTCAAATATCTGTTTGACTCCTGCTTTTAATTCTTTAGGATATATACCTAAAAGTGGGGTTGCCAGGTCAAGAATAAGTCTATACTTAACTTTCTGAGGAACCACCAAACTGTTTGCCACACAGGCTGCACTATTTTACATTCCCACTAGCAATGTACTGGTGTCTCTATTTCTCCAAATCCTCTCCAACATTTGTGTTTTCTGTTTTGAGAATGGTAGCCATTCATATAAATATCTAGTTTTCCCGGCACCATTTATTGAACAGACTATTCTTTCCCTATTGAATGGTCTTGGTAGCCATGACAAAAATGAATTGTCTAGAGATAGGAGTGTTTATTCCCGAACTCTGAATATAATTCCATTGGTCTATATGTCCGTCCTTGTGCCAGTACCATGCTATTTTGATTTTTATAGCTTTGAAATAAATTTTAAAATCAGTAAGTATGAGTCTCCAACATCACTCTTTTTGAAGAATGTTTTGCCCATTTGTGGTCCATTAACCTTCCACATAAATTTCATGATTGGCTTTTCCATATCTGTTAAGAAGGCTGTTGGAATTATGATTGGGAGTACATTGAATCTGTAAATTATTTTGGGTAAAATTAACATCTTAATAATATTTGGTTCTCTAATTCATGAACACAGAATGGGCTTTCATTAACTGAGGTCTTCTTTTATTACTTTTAGCAGTGTTTTATTGTTTTCTGTGTACTAGTCTTTATACCCTCAGTTAAATTTATTCCTAGTTTATTCTTTTAGTTGCTTTTGTAGATATATTTTTTAATAGATTTCCTCTTCAGATTGTTCATTACTACTGTATAGACACACTACTGATTTTTGTGTGTTGATGTTATGTGCCACTACTTTGCCAAATTTTTTTTATTAGCTGTAGTAGCTTTGATGTAGAATTTTCAGAATTTTCTAGATCATGTCATCTGCAAATAGAGAAAGTTTTACTTCTTTTCTTTCAATTCAGATGTCTTAAATTTCTTTTCTTTGCCTAATTGCTTTGCCTAGAACTTCCAGTAAAACAATGAATTACAGTAGTGACAGTGGGCATCTTTGTCTTGTCCCTGATCTTAGAGGAAAGTTTTTCAGTCTTTCTTCATTGAGTATGATGTTAGCTATGGGTTTTTCACATACGTTCTTAACCATGTTGAGTAATTTTTCTTCATTCTTAATTTTCTAAGTGTTCTTATCAAGAATGAATGCTGGATTTTGTCAAATGTCTTTTCTGCATCAATTGAGATAATCATGTGCCTTTGTTTTCTTTGTTCTATTAATGTGATTTTCTTATTTTAAACCAAATTGGTATACCTATAGTAAATCCCACTTGACCTTGATGTATAATTTTTTAAAAATTAAAAAAAAAATTTTCTTTCTAGTAACAGATACAACCTGAAATTTACCTTTTTAACCACATTCAAATATATAATTCAGTGCAGTATTAATTACATTTCCAACATCATTTTGGTTTATAATCAGCTTTGTGATTTTTAGGTAGCACTTGCTTGACCCAAGGCTCTGATCCTATCTATTTATTTATTTTTTCTTATCAGCTCTGGGATGCTGAAACCCAAAAGGTAGGGAGTTGCCCTGAGAAGCCTTGATAGAAGATGCCCCCAGTGGAAAAACTTGCCAATCATGGCCTCCTTAGGTAAGAATGTTCTCCCATAGGTTGATGCCACTTCCTTTTCTAAGGGGCATGATGGGTTTGTATCAAGTCACCTGTACCTTTTTGCCTATGTCCCTTTCTGATCAAGAGCAGGTTTCTGTAAGGAAACTGTTTGGAGTCTAGAGGTGCTATTAATACCAGGGAACAAAATTTTCATGTTCAAAGAATTTTGCCATTTTAGGGATCCAAGTGCAACTAAGTTCTCAGTAGTACCTTTCCCAACACTTCAGTTTATGCTCAGATATTAGTTGTCCCTTAGGATTGGAGATGGGGGTTGCAGTCAGGTGGCCACTTTCAATTATGGGGCTTTCTCCCTAAGGAGCTCATCACATCTACCAGGATCTGGATATGTGGATGAATGGACTTAAACTCTGGGAGGACCTACAAGCCTCAAATAAGGGACAGGGAGGTCTGCAGAATGTGGCTGCTTTGGGACTTGCTTGAGGGCAGCACCTGAGACTTCGCCTTCAGGTTATTCTGCTTAGCTTTTTGTTTTTTCGTTTGTTTGTTTTTTTTTACTTCACGTCTAGTTTCTTTCACTTAGCATAACAACATTTACATACATTTGTTCAGGTTCAAAGAAAACAGACTTACATATGCAATACTACCTATATTTGGATTTCATATGTGGTTTTACCATACTATACAGTCCCATGTTAAATTTTTTAGCTTTCCTTCTGTTAATATATATAACCTTAGATTTTCCCTTTCAACCACTCTCATACCATATAATAGCACTGCTAGTTACAAACACTATGCTGTGCTTTCACCTTTTTTACTCAATTCTAAAGATTAACAAATAACCTTTTTACCAGTTCTGCAAAAGCTAAGCTTCAACTTTCCGTCTCCAACCTCATTCTATTTCTTGGTAACCCATGTTCTAGTTGTGAACTCTATGACTTTACATAATATATTCAGTTCATAATAGCAAAATCATACAGTATGTGCCCTTTTATGTCCGGCTTACTTCACTCAACGTAATGTCCTCCAGGGTCATCCATGTTGTCATGCTTTATGACTTCATTTCTTTGTTCAGCTGCATAATACTCCATGTGTACATACACCACAGTTTGTTTATCTGTTCATCAGTTAAATGACACCTGAGTTGTTTCCATCTTTTGGTAATTGTGAATAATGCTGCTATGAGCATTGGTGTGTAGATGTCTGTTCATGTCACTGCTTTCAGTTCTTCTAGTTATATACTCACTAGTGGTATTGCCAAGTTTATATGTTGGCAAGTCTGTATTTAACTTCTTTAGGAACTGCCAAACAGTCCTCTACAGTGTCTGTAACATCCTGCATTCCCACCAACAGTAAATTAAGTATATCTCTCCAACACTGGTAGTTTTCTGTATTTTTAATAGTGTGAAATGATATCTCACTGTAGCCTTGATTTGCATTTCCCTAATGGCTAGTGATGTTGAACATTATTTCATGTGTGTGTTTTTTTTTTTTTCCATTTGTATTTCTTCTTTGAACAAATGTCTATTCAAGTCTTTTGCCCATTTTCAAATTGGGCCGTTTTGTTGTTGTTGAGTTGTAGCATCTTTATATATCATGGATATTAAACTCTTATTGGTTATGTGATTTCCAAATATTTTCTCCCATTGAGTTGGCTGCCTTTTCACCCTTTTGACAAAATCTTGTGATATGCAAAAATGTTTAATTTTGAGGAAGTCCCATTTGTCTGTTTTTTTTTCTTTTGTTGCTTGTGCTTTGGGCGTAAGATCCAAGAAACCACCACGTACCACATGACGGTGAAAATGTTTCTCTACATTTTCGTCTTGCAGTTTTATGGTCCCGGTTTTTATACTTAGGTCTTTGATCCGTTTTTAGTTGGCTCTTGACTCTTGTATAGGGAATCTTTTGGTTATGGATATACAGTTCTCCCAGCACCGTTTGCTGAAGTGACTGTTTTGTCCCGTTAACTTGGGCTTGAGAGGTTTGTCAAAAACCAGTTACCGGTAGTTTGAGGGTTTATTTCTGGTCGCTCAATTCTGTCCCACCAATCCATGTGTATATTTTTATGCCAATTTCATGCTGTTTGACTACTGTAGCTTTGTAGTATGTTTCAGGGTCAGGCAGTGAAAGAGCTCCCATACTGCTTTTTACTTTTAGAATGATTTGGCTATTCTGATGCACTTTCCCTTCCAAGTGATTTAATCAAAAGGTCCCTTGACTGAATCTAACTGAAGAGTCCAACATAAAACAGGATTATAGGCACAGGAATGGGTTTGTATTAAGAACAGGATTTTCTGGGGTCTACAAAAGACTCAAACTAGGACAATATCTCTTTACCCTCATGTAATTATGATTTTAATACTCAATATGAAATTATAATGGAAGAGATTTTCAAAAAGACAAAAGAGGACTATGATACCATTGGAGTTAAATTCACAGAAAAAAAAATAAGTCTATGTCATTCCCACAGCTTTAATTACTCTCTAATGCTGTTTAGTATTTTTACCCTGTGTTGGGTATAAGACCATAGTGTTTGGAGATACAGTTAAACTAAAGCAAATACTATAAATGTCTCCCTTATTTCTTTTCTTTTTTTAGACAAGGTGTGGATTTACAGAACAATTTTTCATAAAATACAGGATTCCCATATACCAAACTATTAATCCCTTATTTCTTCCATGCTAATAAATGTGTATACATGCATAATATCTCCTGTTACCTTCATTTAGTACTGAAAAAAACTATAAATTGCCACCAATATTTCTTCTAATATTTTTTTTCCCCTTTGCAATAGAATCTGTCCCTGTCTCCCCACTCCCTCCCCCCAATTTAGCTGGTATATCCCTACTCAGCTAGAGGACTGCATTTCAGAGTCAGTTTTGCATTCAGGTGATGAAATCTGGTCAATGGTATGTTCCTTGAAATATTGTTTACAACATTGACCTCCCCTGTTAAAGGAGGAGGAAGACTTCCCACTTTCTCTCTTATCTACTCCACACATGTTGATGTGTTATCTTTAGCCATATGGCCAATGAACATATCTCAGAGCATAACGTAATGCAATCACACAATCATCTTGTGGCACAGAAGTGCTTTTCTACTCTAGATTATCTAACACTGGTACAATGGAATAGAGGGAAATATACTTATACTTTGATTGAGTGACTGCATTTTCAGATCTCATTGTTAGAGTACCTTAGCCCAACTAAATACATGTGTTGAGTCTTGGAAATACAGCTTACCTCTATGTACTACATAGTTCATTTGCTAAATGTGGTACCACTCACTAATATTTATTAAAGCCCTTCTAATAAGTAAATATAACTTTTTCTTTCTCTAGCATGAAGAGAGATTTTATCATGATAATTCAGTAAAAGGAGTGTATCTTTGGCATGCTAATTTTCTTAAAAGCTAATGTTCTTTACAAAAATATTTTTAAGGGTTAGGAAATTGAAACAAGAAAAAAGGCAAGTCATTTATAACATTGCTGGATTTTATTTTTAGAAAGTGTTGGCCTCTTTCTCATTAAGTCCAGATTTATGTTAGGCTTTAAATATTTATCGTTTAATTTCTTTCAAATTTTTACTTTCCATCCCCCACTAAAAGAGGAGTAGATATTAAAATCAATAAGTTTTGAAGATTGCTATCTTTTAAAATGGCTTGGAGTTGAAAAAAATCTAAACTGGATGGCATTTTAAAATAATTTAAAAGAACACAGAATTCTTTCAAGACATGTAATATGCTTTATCTAAAATTCATCTTTCTCACTGAGGCAGAAGAAATTCTGACTCAGGAAACTTGGAGGATTGCAAATATTTAGGATAGAACAATTGTCACTAATAAAATAATTTAACATATTATAAATTATTTTAAAATGTGAGCTAAAAGGAAAAAGTAAAATGATAAAATGGGTAATGAGCTAAATATATTTAATTAGAAAAATATGTGCTATATTTCTAGTAAGCACATATGAATGTCATATTTAATTGGGAGATGCACACAAATGATAATATTCACCTTTGAATGGTGAAAAAAATAATGGTGCTATATTAAGCTGGAAACTTGATTGTTTTAATTACTAAAATTTTAATTAATTTTATGAAAAGATGAAGTTTGAACTACAGAAATAAAAATAAATGAAAGACTAATGGGTACTGTGGTAGAACTAAGCTGAGCGATTAAATGAGAAGACAGTTGTCATTTAATAAGTCTCAATTGGTAATTCACCATGCTGAATATATGCAAAGTGATATCTTGCCTTAAAAATTCAACAATTAGTTGATTGGAATGTGTAGCAGTTTGATATTATTAATGAATTCCAAAAAGAAATAATGGATTATGTTTGTAAACTAGTCTTTTCTTCTGGGCATATTAAATTATATTGGATTCAAAGGTTTACATGATTAAATAATCAAGTAAATCTCTTGTGCCAGTAGGGTGTTGATTCCCCACTCCTTGGTGGGTGGAGAAGCACAGATAAAAGACATGGCAAAGGACAGATTTGCAGGGTTTTTAATGTTGGGATTTTGATGTTAGAGTCTTGATGTCAGGGTTTGATGCTGAAATCTTAAGCTGAAGCCCTGTGAAATAAGCTTTATGGCCTGGTATCTGTAAACTCCTACCCCAAATAAATACCCTTTATAAAAACCAACCAATTTCTGGTATTCGTATCAGCACCCCTTTGGCTGACTAATATATAATGTTATGCAATTCCATCCATAAATGGAATGAAAGTGCAAGCCAAATATTCCCAAAGAAACTTTAAACATTTACTGAAAATTACAATGACATTCAAAGTATCCAGATTTGATCATGATGCAAAATTATAAAGGTTTGGATAAAGAGTTAATCATATAAAAACTTTCATGGTTTTTAAAATATTTTGATATATTTTATTTCTTAGGTTATCCTACTCTATAATTTATATATGATCCTTTCTGTGTTCCAGAATCTAATTGAATTTTGACTATTTGGAATTTTAATATCACTTTCTAAGTCTGATTCTAGTGTAACCTGTACTCTAGGTAGGCAAAGTATTTTTTAAGTAACCATAACTCAGTTAAATACAATAACCTTCTGAAGTCATCTGGCTTGCTATTAATAGCTTTCTAGACATATTTACTTAACAGTGACTCATATTAATTGATAAAGGGTACTATGAAATCAATGTTAATGTATCTTGTGGTGGCTATTAATCATTAGGAGTAAATAACGTGAACACAGTTAAATATGAATTTTCATATACAGTATGAAAAGTAGATTTATCTCAGTGTGAGCACACATAACTCTTCACTGCTTTAGTTAGCTTGCTTTTTATTTTCATTGCCATATCTGATTTACTGCTACCATAGCAACTGCATTTGGGAATGAGTTTAGAGGGATTAGTAGGGCACATTAAAGTATATGGAGCTAATAGGAAGACCATTTCTGTTGAAAACATTTTTGGATTTGTTGGTGTCTTTGCACAGAGACTCCCAGGAACACACCTGTAGGTAAAGAATTTGGGTTGCAGCACATGAGGAACTGTGAACATCCCAAAAATTGAGTGAAGGAAGGACTTGTTCAGATTTAGGCGTGTGCTAAGTAATTTTGGGGAGAGTTCAAGAAACCAGGGTTTTGCTCGATGTTGAAAGGCTGAAGCAGTAACCAATAAGTAGTAGTCACTTGAGTTAGCCAGAATAAGGGAATATTTAGTCATTTTTAAGATTTGAACAATATTGATAGTTTTTTCTTTGTTAAAACATGGTAACTGAGTGGTACTTTTTGTCTTGATCCATCCTGTTGACTAATGGATCTTATCTGTAAACCTGGTTATGGTCAACAAAAGAACAGCAAGACTTAGGGAGAACAGCTCCTAGATATAAAGGGCTGCTTTTCTTTTTTCAGAATGACTGTATAAAATAATTTATCTATTTGAAGGGGCATTTTATGAATTTACATTGCAAGTTGGAGCCTAATACATTTTCTCCAGAAACATAATAATACCAACAAAATAATTCTATAGATTTCACCCACATATGTATATATTTTTTATATTGCTGTCATTTCGTTCCACTACAAAGAGCCAATCATTACATAATAAAAAAACACACAAGAAAACAAACAAAACAGTGACTAACATTCAGATAGCTCTCTGTTTTATTATGTTTTATTTTGTGCATAACAGTCGTCTCTACCTGAAGTTCTTACTTGTATATTATTTCTTCTCTCCTCTAAAATGTAATCTCCATTTTGAGCAGTGACCTTGTCACCATTCTATCTCCAATCCCTAATAGAATGATAGTTATTAATTTGGGAAAAAATATGTAAATAGGGAAATGAGAAAGAGAGAGAGAGAGACAGTGTGAAAGAGAGATGAGAAAAATTATGTGCAATACAATAATGAATTGATTAACAACTTAAACACATTTTTGCAAAAGTGTGTTTAGTCTATAGGATTATCAGATATAAAAAGAATCTATGGATAAATGAGTTTGGAAATTTCTATCAGAGATCAATAAAATTCATTAATCTATTATGTATCTTGTAAAGTTTTGCAGTAAAGAATTCTAAATTATATTTAAGCAAATAAATCCTAAAATTAGTTAGAAAGGTTTTTTGGTTTTACAGCAAGATTCAGGATCCTGCTTAGACAATAATTAAGGTAACAACAGGGTAACATCGATCACCCTATCCTCTCACATTTATGTGAAATAAAACCTCAATGAATAAGAAGGGTATATTTGTTTTTGAGAATTTTATGCTTAATTAGAAATAATTAAGTTAAAAGAAGTGACAAATAAAAATAAACTGATAAGAAAATTTAGCCCTTTCTCAGTATGATTTTTCGCTAGCATTTAACAAACATGGTCACGTTCTTTATGGCAAAAGCTTCTAGTTTTGTCCTTAATATCTGGTCTTTCTTTGTTTTCTTGGTATTAGAACCCGATAATTTTATCTGGTACATGCCTGCTCAAAATAGAGGCTTCATCTTCTCAGCCTTTCTTTCAAATAAGTTGTGTCATTGAGGTTTATGACTCCATGCTTTTTTGATTTCTTTTGGAATTGAGAAAACTGATACTAATATGCAAAATCAGCTCCATCACTTAGGAATGGTGACTTTTTGGAAACATGTTGTGTCTTTCTGAATTTCAGTTTCTTTATGTATAAAATGATATAAATAGTTCCTACTTTATAAGATAAAATTAAATAATTGATATACACATTTAACACAAATTTGCTTCAAAAGTTATGTTACTAGTAATGTTGGCTTTTCTGCTTCCCTTCCTTGTCTCCCTCATTCTTTTGAGTATTTTCTCAACCTTTGTCATACATTTTTGCCAACTTCTCTTTCTCTATCCAAATGCCGGGGTTGGATATTCTTGGAAATATGTCCTACAGCATGTTTTATTTACACTTTTTCTGACACCTGGAATTTGGACTCAGCCTCAAAACTCTGAGCCAATACATTCATATTGCTAAAGTCAACCCAATTTGTGCTATTTGTTTTAGTAGTCAGGAATCTAAAACAGGGAGCCTTGATTATTTTACAAGCCCGAAATAAAAGGAGTGTTCCCTGAAACTCAATCTTATCTATTGAACATACATTCTAGCCTAATGGATCTTCTTCCAGTTCTTCCATTAGTCCAAGCTTTTTCCACATCAGGGGCACATCCCTTTTTCTTTTTCTTTTTCAATAATGTTCTTCGTTACACCATTGGTCTATGTAAGTCTTATGATTATTCAAACTTCAACTAAAATATTGCCTTCTCAGAAAAGCCTTTTTTAAACTCTTTGAACCAAATAGATCTCCTTGATAGATTCACTCAGAACACTTCTATTTTCTTCCATAAAATTGATTACAGTTTGTAATTTTGTTAGACTTGCATAATATGTGTCTGTCCCACTGTGCACTGAAACTTCCATGAGGTCATAACACCTTTCTGTATTGTTCACTATACAACAGCCCCAAGTATAACAGTAATTATGTCGTAAATGATATAGTCAGTAACCATCAATGAAATAACAATAATTAATATATTATTTCAGGCCATGTAAGGCAACTCAAATCTAGGGATTTGCTAAGCAAATTATCTTATCTGGATTCAAAATAAGTAAAATAAAAGCAAAAACAAACACAAAGAAAAAAATTACCTGGTCTCAAACAGGGCATCTATCTGCCCAATCAGTTATTAATATTGGTTCATCCTCCCAACATTGTAGAGTGTAGGGCAAGTTTTAGTTCTGGTTTTGAAATTAGCTAGCAAAACTTGGGTCTACACTGTAATATTCTAGTCCTTTTACCTGTTTTATGCTGAATTGTCTTTGAAAAATTATTTTTTAAGTGACTGAAAAAATTTAGTTCTTATAGATGTTTCCTTTATTTTCTTTAATTTTTATTTTTCTTTAAGGAAAGTTAACTGACCTTTAATTGGTTCTGAAAGGCAGATATTGAGGAAGACATAAATCAAATTTCCTGGCATTTCCTTTAAAGTTTTATAAAATTGTATCAGATCTTCCCCAGCCCATGTGCTTTTACCATTCTTGGAGGGTTGGGTCAGTGGGTGGGACCTGGGGAAAGATGGCTGGAGCCACATGTTCTCCCATAGCATCTGGAGTTCTTTCTTCTGCAGGACGGCTAACTGACCAGTTTAAGAAAGACTGGCATTTGGCTATCCTGCTCACAAACTATAGGAAAACTGACAGTGTAAACTATTCCAATTTGCTTACTGTTTAGAAATTCTTTAAGTAGTTGACCAAAAACAAACCAAAAAACCCCAGCAAAACTCAGGCCTGGTGCCAAATAGAACTAACAGGCTTAAATGTCTCTATCTTTGAATCCTATTGAAGACCAATGAAAAGTATTTAAAAATAACACAGTAAATTAATTGGCTAATATAAGATTGTGTTCACTTTATATGTGTAATATGGAGTAAAAACTGATTTCATTAATAGGCATAATGCATTTGCTGGTTAATAGCACATTTATTTATTACTTTTCAAGAAGGTTTATAAATTAGAAAATGCTTTAGGAAATCTGACTAAGAATCAGTTCTTCAGGAATTTGCTCCAGAATGTACAGATTTCTGATTCTTTTATTCCTTTCTTCATAATAGAAAAATACATTTATGAGGGTATATATTAAAGAAAGAATTGAATAAGAGAAATAATATTCAACCACTGAAGAAAAGAAAAATATATTTCATCAGTATGTGACATATTTTTATTATTTACTAAAAGAAACATGTATTTTATGTATATTAATATGTCCAAGTTACTCACCCCTTTCAAAGAAAATGCTAAATTTTTTTCTTGCTCCTAAAATCATCTATTTGTCCCATGATGATGCAATCACTGGTTTGTAGTTGTACATATATATGACATGTGTGGTGATTTGCCTTTGTTGACCTTCAATTTCCTTTCTCACCATTTAGAATGTGAATCAGGGTTAAGAAAGGGAAAGCAACCTGGTCTAATCTCCTTGTTCACAGCCAATGCTTAGCAAGCAAACTAATGATATTAAGACAGGTAAAGTCCTCTTCTGTGGCATCCTTTTAGCAGGAAGGCCTTGTTTAGGACTGCCTATGGTAAACAAATCTAGATTTTTTGGATTTAAGGCATGACTCCTTGGAAAATGTCATGTCAACTTACAACTATGTGGATGTGAAATGAAGATGTTTCATAAACTGAAATGTTCCCTACCACACGAACGGACCATGAGACTTATTAGAGATATCATCTTTGAACAACAACACAACAATAATGACTTTGACTAAATAAGAATTAATTCTGAGTCCATTACACTCTATAATAGTCTGTCACTATGTCAAAACTGTCAAAGGAATATGTTTTGAGTCAAAATCTAATATTTAAATACATGCTAGCAAAAAAATTCTCTAAAATTCCAAAAATTCTTATCATTACTAAAAATAATACTTCAGAAATCTGAATGAACAAGTAAAAACATCAGGGAAAATATTAGTGTGAAAACATCTCAGCATCTTCATACAGATTTATAGATCTGAGGAAATTGCTTCTTTTACTAGTCAAATATAAACCAAAGAAACAAGTGTTTTGAATATATATTTATAAATTGAATAATCAGAATTCTTTCTTTAACAATAAATTCTGTTGATTGAGTATTTAATAGAAATGATTTCAAATGTATTTATTTTGATAACTGGCACTAAAGTGCAAGGGATATGTAGATATTTTCTATACTAATAATATTTTGTGAATGCTTACTCTGTCTTATAAAATCTGGTATAAACCCAAACATCTGGTAAAACTTTCCAAATTGGTTTGGTGCATGGCTTTTAAATAAAACTCCAATTTTCAATTGTATCATTTTAATTGTCAAAATAAAATTTAAGAATAATGAATATCTTGACAAGTTAAATTAACTATTCACCACCAGATAGCAAATATATCATTATTTATTAAAATATAGGCTTATCACTTCAGGTGAGAAGTATTTATCCAGACCAGCTCATTTATTTTGCATATGAAAAAAGTGAAATAATTAATTACTTTCTGCTATCAATAAGCAAACTATTGTTAGAATTAAGACTGTACCAGGAGCACACAACATTTGTGAAAGGAGAATGCTAAACAAATACCAATGGAATAAGAATTAATCCTAAAGATCTGAAAGTAACTGAAGAAGGAAATGTAATTATGATTATTAGTTTTAAATTACCAATTTTTAAAATTTCTGATACTGGTTCTTTTCAATTATAGAGATTCCATTTAAATTTGTAGTTTCTAATTCTATAGGGACATTCTCCATTTTCATCTATTTTCTCATTCTGTGTCTATTTTTTTCAAACATATTAATTATAGTTATTTTAAAGGCCTGATGACAAAGTTTCATAATGAGATCAACACTAGATCTGTTATTGCTTTTGCTGTTTTATCTCTTATTCCAGGTCATGCTATCCTGTCTTTTGACCTACCTAATAATTTTTGGTCAAATGTAGATATTGAATAGACTCCAGATGTATTCCTTCAAAGTGACGGCAGGGAAACTGAATCCACTCAGGTACTGTGCTGAAATACAGCAGGGTGACAGCTGGGTAATGTCCAGCCTCATCCTGGATTTGCTTCTGACCCTACTGGTTTTTCAGATGATGACTTGTTGGACCTAAGGACTGGTAAATCCTACATTTTACTCCTAGGATTCTAAGAATGCTCTAAGCAGCTGTGATTACAGGAGACTTTCCAGTAATTTTTTTTTTAGCCCATTTTCTATGCAGTCCTAGAATTGGGAAAATATCTTGAAGGTAAAACTGGCAGTGCGTGTGAGGTTTCCACCAAGTTGATTGTCGCTGTAACCCAGTAGAGGACCCTATGATAGCAAGCCCAGGTGCT
Organism: Dasypus novemcinctus; assembly: GCF_030445035.2. Lineage (NCBI taxonomy): Eukaryota > Metazoa > Chordata > Mammalia > Cingulata > Dasypodidae > Dasypus > Dasypus novemcinctus. Next base: position 84,046,065 of record NC_080688.1, on the reverse strand, counting down.
CAGGAATCTGCACAAATCTAGAATCAGCAAATGCCTCTCTGAGGTAGCTGTGCCTGCAAATGTCCGCTCATCTCTCTGAGATTCTGTTCTACCCAGAGTCTTAGCTCTTCCCAATCTTATCATCTTACCAACTCTATGATGCCCTCAAATGGCGATTTCTAAATTTGAGTTAATTAACTAATGAAGCAGGAACTCTCTATTCCATTCTTCGTAGGGCTACTGATATTATCTTTGATTTCTGCTTTTCTTATTTGTACACAAAAACTGTTTTTTCCTGCTCTATCTCTGTGCCTCAATGTACACTTGTACAAACTTAAATAAAACAATTTTTAATATTATCTAATTCCGATGGAGGCCTCAGAATGTAAAACCATACTGTGAAAAATAATGTATTTATTAAACAAATTAGTCATCAGCTAAACTTAAGGTGGCAATTCTGTAGAAAATATAAATATATTGTTGGTTGTTGCCTGCATTTCTTAGAACAATGTTCAAAGTATACAAAGACTATAATTTTGAGTTTTTCATTTATATGACAATGACATTTTTTGCAGTTCAAAAAGAATCCATAATATAAGGAGTGAATGAAATTTATAAAAAATAACTCTTAGAAATACAAAATTTAAATGTAGGTCTAATTTAATTAAGCCTAACAAGACCACTTAAAAACAGATATTTCTGCTTTAATAGTTGTATTTAGATGAGATGAAAGTGCTTGGACAGAACTTTTTTAGGAGTGATGCTTTTATAATGCTTTTATAATTTTGAATTTGAAAGAAGGTTATTTCAACATTCTAAAAAAAAGAATGGACATTTATCTATGTGAAAACAATACCTAAGAAGTCCTTAAAAGAAACGGATATGTTACCTGGTTTATGTTTTATGCAGGCTCAGCATAAAATCAGTGGACTTTTGGGATTGCAGAGAAAGAGGATACACCCAAGTAAACAGCACATCATGTGAAACCTGGTAAAGGTAAATTGGAGAGCTCTTAATTTGGGGCTATAAAGTATTTCTGGCATAATAAAACTGGTGAAAAATACAATTCTAGGGGTTTTTTAAGAAAACTCCAGATAGAAGTAAACTTTCTAATGTTGATGCTATATGGCTTTAGTTTTGTTAAACTATATAAAGGCATCTTAATTCATTCAACAGTACCTTGAATCGTACCAACACAAATATTAAAACATTAAATAAATGGTGCAGAATAAGAAAATGACTGAACAAACATATTTGGCCAAATTTTGCCTTATAGTTGGAGAGATTAGTAAAAAACAAAACAAAACAACAGGCGTTTTCTACTGTTAGTTTAGCTTATCTTAGTTTAGTCCTCACTGACCCCCAGGGAGTCATTCAGATTCCATAGCCATGAAAAGATTGACATTTCCAAAAGCCTTACTTGCACAAAAGCTGTAAATTATTGACACATCCTGTACATTGTTCATCCTGAGATATGCCACCTATTGTTCTTAAATACTTATTGAACTAAATGTTTTTTCTATCAGAACTGTTGACTGATCTATAATAATTTGAACTCTATATACTCTTTTTCATTTCTCTAGCCTACTAGCAGATTCTAAGTACACCTTACCCATTTCCTTTTTATCTTTTTCCTTTATTTTCTAATTAAAGCACCACAGAACTTGTCCTTCATTTAAAATACAGTTCAAACACCACATTTTCCATGAGATTTTCCTAATCATTGCAATCCATAATAACTCTTCCTACTCAGGCGTGTTTATTTTCTCATAGTATGTGTATTTATACATAGCATAATAAAATTGCCTTTTTCTGTGCTGTAGCAGACTAAGCTCACTCTCCCAAGAGGCGTGTTTCAAGAAAAATGCAAAACAATGTGTCTCATGTTTAGCTACTTTTCAGGATTAAATTTTCTAATTGGCGAATGAAACTTACAGCAGAAAGCTGGATTTATCAAGTTAAATAAGGACTAGAAAGGGGAAATGGGGGAAATGAGAAAGAAGAAACTGTAGTTGGGAGCCTCATGAAGAAAACTGAGGAGAAAGGAAAGAAGAGAGCTACCACTTTAAAGAGAGAGCAGACTCTGTTAAGATTCTGGAGACTTGTAACACTGCATATGATAGAATCATAAGAAAGAAATTCATATTATAGTAGGCATTGTGAGACTGTAGCTATTTGGGAGACTGTATCTAATACTGAGACTGAGTCACAGAATATCTGCATACCCTGATTCCATCCTTTTACTTCTATTTTTTCTCTTCATTGGTCTTGCTTTCACAAACATGGAGAGGGGTCCTGATTTAAACTTTTCAGTTTAAATTCCCTATGAAGATTAATATCAAAATGTCTGTAAAAATAACTTGTTATTAGTACATACTTTAAAGAAAATAAGAAGGCATGATTTTTTCTAAAAGCTAACTAAATTGAAAATATCAAAACATGTATTTTTCCTGTGTCTCATGTAAATATAGCATATATATTTTACAAATTCTTTTTTCTTACAAACTGATTAATGTAATTACCTCATCAAAAACTAGTGCAAAATGCATATTATATTTATTTTTCCTGAATTTTAGATGCAGGGATTTTAATTATTTCTGTCTCCTGATATGTATTATATTCTCATTTCTAAGCTGCACTGATCACTTAATTTACCCAAAGAAAAAAATTTTTATAATGAAATTTCCAGTTCACTTGGATTGATTTAGCATTATCCTACTCCAATTGTGTCTTAATTTTGTTGCACTGTACACTCCAATTTCAACTTCTACTATGGGCAACTAAGTAAAACTGAAATTTTTATTTTATTCTGAATTTCGAATCCCTCCACATTTTCCAATTATATTAGGACCCTGTGGTTTTAAAAGGTAACATCAAATCTGAGTATGACAATAAGATTGCAATTTAAAGGAATCCCAATTTTCAACTCGACTTTAATACTATCTTTCAGAACATCTCACATTCTAAAAGAGAATTAAAACTTCCTTTTTCCTCAGTGTTTTCATAGAGTGATATAACATGGTCAAATTAGGCTATCTGAATTAAAATGGCTTATGTGAGAGGCTGCTAGTCATAATAGCTATAGTGTTAGCCTCACTTATTAATAAAGTACCCATTACTTTGGTAATACTGATGACTGTAAAAATTGGCCACATCATTTGCCCCATGGGTAGCCACATGACACATTTCTGAAGAGTGATGTGTGAGAGTTTGTGTGGGAATTTAGAAAAACTGGTAAGAATATCTTTTGTCACATTAGGTATGTTGTCTTTTCCCCTTGGCCCTTCCTTTTTCTTGTACCCTGTTACGCTATAAATAACTGAACCAGTTTAGATTTAGGCTATGTACTCTGCACTCTATACCCTTTTCCCCATATCAGCTTATATGGGATTTATATCTGTGGTAGAGTGATGGAATGAATGGTCCCAATTGCTCATGCCTACTGTGTCCACACCCTTCCTGGCTCTAGGCTTGTCCATGCGACGTTTGGGGCCCATGTAGCTTTAAAAACTTAGGCTCTTAATAAATTCAGCTGCCTTCATTGGTCATGGCTGCTAGTTCTCTCTGCTGATACATGAAGTTTTCAAGTCTCATGACAGATTTTGCTCCTCATCTCTTCTGCAACTGGTAGCAGCCATTACCATTGCTTTCATAAATCCCAATGCCAACTCTAGTCTTTGAGCTGATGACAGCAACTTTCAGGAGTGTTATGACTGAATTACAGCATTTGCTGGGATTAACCAAGAAAAGAAAAGTTCACATTTGCAAATGACTTTTTAAGCATTGGAAAAACTTTGTGTGTACTAATGGATGAAAGCAGTGTATTATCAGAATGGTTATAAAGTTTCATCAGTTCTTATTATACTATAAAGAAAACTATTTCAGCTCTATAACCCATTCTATGTTTCCTAAATATGTGAGATTTATAATTTTTTTATCTCTCCTGTATTAGGACTTAATAGATATTAATTGACTAATTGTTATCTTTGAACTTTTTTACATACACAAATACATTAAATTTTTCACTTGAAAACACACTGTAGTTGTATGTTTGAGATGATTATAGCATTCATGGAAAATCTAGACCAAAAAATGGTAGGTACTGCTTCATTTCTTTTCAATTGTACTTCCATACTTCTATAAGCAATCATTCTTTCATCCTCTCTCCTGGATAGATAATTTGATTTGAATATGATGGTTCCTAGGTGTTAAAGCAAGAGCAAGCATAAGCAATAGTATGGGATACTTGTGAACTTTTCTAAACACTCTACACATCCTACATGTTTCCATGACCAAATTCTCAGAGACATTCCACAAATTTTAGATTACTACCTAGTAAGCAAATTTCTGTTAAGATATTAACCCAATTCTGGTGTCTTAATAGGTTAATCCTATAATAACTATACCTAAAGTAGACTCAGACTACTGTTTTATTTTAATACCAATACAGTATATTAAAAGATATTTTAAAAATTAAAGAAATGTGGGGAGTTTTATTTAATAAATTAAAATTTTGGCATGGAATAAATAAAAAATATAATTGGAAATAAACTGAAACTCAAAGATAAATTTCAGCTCCATGCCTAGCTTCTATTCATTAATCATCTGTTTTAAAGTTTACAATTTTATAGTCTCAAATTCTACCATAATCAGTTTAGTTTCGTGAATGCCATTGATTTATATTATATTGCAATGGCACTTCTTGGTTTCTATTATAAAATATCAAGTAAAATAATGTAATTAATAATTAGTAAAAGGAAATAAAATGATATAATCTGTAGAGTTCAGTGAGTAATTTGCTTAATTTATCTATCTTCATAATAACTTTGTGACTCTCAATAAGGATAATATTTTATCCAATTTTCACAGGTGAAATAATTCAACATCAAGGATATTAAGTTTCTTACTGTCATATCATTAGATAAAGGCAGGATAGGTTTTCTTTTTTAGTGTTTTGACTTTTGGTCTATTGTGCTTTATAGTAAAGGCTAATTTTCTAAATAATAAGTGGTATAAGTTCTTAGAGAAATCAGAATGGATTCTTGCTTTTCTAGCATGATTCCATATTTGTTCAGTTGTGTATATTTTAAGAATATATGTATATTATATATGTAATATGCCCATGTATAATCTTTTGTCTTTATTTCCCTCTTCAAATCAATGCTACTTTTATTTTTTATATACTTCACTTGTGAATCCCACAAGTTCATGATGCACATTAACTTTGCATATTTCTCAACAAAGGAAAATGTTTTATAGAATTAAAGTGAAAAGTTAAAGCAAATAATTATTCAATTCAATATGATAGTTAAATGGAATTTTTAACATACTTAATTTCATTGGTGCTCTTCTATGGAAGATAAGGCCAAGGAGACATGATAACTAAATGTAATGTGGGATCTGGATGGAATCCTGGAACAGAAAAAGGACATTAGGTAAAAACTAAGGAAATCTGAATAAATTATGGACTTTAGTTAATAGTTATATATCAATATTGATACATTAGTTGTAACAAATGTATAATAATAATAATGTTAAAATAGGCAAAACTGAATTTGGACACCATATGAAATTCTCTGAAATGTGATTTCAATTTTCCTGCAAATCTAAAACTATTTTAAAATAAAATGAGTATTTAAAAGTACTGAATAATAAGGAGGCAACTCTACAAATTGATCAAAAGATGTAAACAGACACTTCACCAAAGTGGATAAATGGATGGCAAGTATACATGTGAAAGATCATTAATCATTGGTCAAAGATAATAAAAATTAAAATCACAATGAGATAGACACCTCACACCCCTTTGAATGACTCAAATTAATAACAGACTGATTATAACCAGTGCTGGTAAGAATTTGAAGGAACTGAAAACCTCATACATTGAAGGTAAGAGTGTAAAATGGTACAAAAACTTTGGAAATCAGTTTTATGCTACTTTCAATAGTTAAATACACACCTGCCATGTGACACAGCATTCTATTCCTAACAATTTACCTAAGAAAAATAAAACTTATATCCATTAAAACTTCTAAAAAACAGTCATATTTTTAATTGCCAAAAGCTAGAAGAAACAAATCAAATGACCATCAAGAAGTGAGTGGATAAGACTTTATACATACAATAGAATACTAATCTACAAAGGAAAAGAATGACCTATTTGTACATGGATCATTCTGAATAAATCTCGAAAATATATTCTAAGTGAAATGTCAGACAAAAATGAATAGCATTGTATGATTTAATTTCTATAAAACTCAGAAAATGCAAACTGATCTAGAGTGTCAATAGATCAGTGTTTGCTTGAGAAGGGGAGTTTTGGAGAGAGACAGGAGGAAGGGATTTGGAGAATGTGGATTTGTTCACTATCTTGGTTGTGCTGATGGCTTCAAGAGTGCATCCATAGGTCAAAACTTACCATATTGTATGTTTTAAACATGTGCAATTTATTGTATAGTATATCTCAATAGAATGTTTAAAACATGTCAGATGTTTAAAATAACATTTAACACATATTTTCTTCTGAAATCCATACATCCCTTAGATACCTTTGGGGTATCTATGCAGAATTTGAAGTTGTTAGGCTAAATATCAAATGATTGTAGGAATAAATGATAACTTTGGAATGCTGTCTTTCATAGTCACCTAGTAAAATATACTAAAATGAGTAGAGATTTGATTAATTTTTACTGGCAAAGAAGTCAAAATAAATACAAACATTTTTCTTCTTGTAAATTTTCTTTAGAATCATTTCCTATTTTGGTGTCTTGGTTTCCCTAGAAACAGACAAATGAAATGTTTTCAAAGGGAAGGATAATTAAGATACCCTTTTAAAGATTAAAGAGAAGATAAGTAGTCTCTCATAAACATAAATTTTAGTGACCAGTAAATTCAGTATTTCATTCTAAAAGCAGGTATTTAGGATTATTCTTCAGGTTATAATTTTAATAGAGCATAACATTTAAAAAAATTATTATGTTGAATATTTTTCAATAATTTTTTTCATTAAAAGGTGTTTGTTGATAAATGGATGGTTTTTCTTGCTATAACAAAGAAATTTGGGGTGATAGAGAAAGGTTGATATTCTTTCTTAAAATGGAAATAATCATTTCTACACAATATTTTATTTCTAAATAGTTCTAAATAAATAATTATTTCTGTCTTTTTAATTATATCATTTTTGTTGTGGTATAATTGCATACAGTGAAATGCATGGATGTTATGCATTTCAATGAGTCTTTTCAAATGCATGTGCCCATTGTAACCCACCTCTTTACCAAGACAGAGAGAAATTGCACATCCCTAGAAATTTCCTTCATGCCCGTTCCCAGTCAATCTCCTCTCTCTCCAGAGGCAAATAATTTTCTGATTTATTTCATCAGAATTACCTTTTTTTCTCAGAGAACATATTTAATTTTTAATAATAACTTAGTCATTTAATGCTATGAATATGCAGTTTCTCTTCATAAACCTGAGGTTCGTCCATGGTTGACTCTGCCTGTTTTATTCTTGTTTTTTATTATAGATATGAATCATGAAATAGCAGAAGCAATGAATAAATAAAAATATAATTTAAATTTATAATTCATAGTGTCAACCTCTGAATTTAAGGATATATATAAAAATATCACAGAGAGATAAATAGTTTTATTTGCTAAAAATAATCTCACATTATGCATGAACATGAAAGTGAAAGTGTACTCCTGTATAAAAGGCTCTAATCATTTATATCTGACAAGGCAGTTATTGTAATTTTGGCAGATGCTGATAAGTGAAACTTGAAATTTTGAAAAAGCACAAGAAAAAGATTTAGGAAGGGATAACAATAATCTCATTGTTGAAAACAATAATGTCATTTTTGAATAATGAAAAAGTGTTATAAAAGGGAAAGGAAAGCTAAAATATGGAGAAATTCCATTTAATATCTCATACCTACAAAAGAAACAGAAATTTGAAATCTTTTGAAGTTGTTTGTGTGGTGCCTGGAGACAATGATCTTTATACAGTCAAAGCAGAGTTGCATAGTTCTGAATCCCCTAAAATTTTTGCCTCAAATTATGGAGACCCACAATGGGACAGATCCATCTCAGGGCTTACTGAATCCCGGGAAATTTGGTAGAGAATTACCACATTCTTGGGAATATCTAAAATAAGCAGACTCCCCTACTCCTTATGATTTTTCTTTTACCTCTTGAATATTAATAGATGATACTATTTTATTAAATATCAAAATACTACATATCCTTTGTCTTACTCTGCTATAATAATATGAGATGAGATTTGAAAGTTCAAAATGGAAAACTTGCACACCACTATTTAGGAAATCTTGTTATTTTTTCAATGATCCGATCTATATGCAATCCACACATTAAAGAAATCCAAATATATTTATATGTATTTTCAGTTATGATTCATATGTCTGTTACATATTAATTTAGCCCATATAGTTAATAATACAAAATATGTTATTGATAATAAATACATTTATATATATATACATATATACACTATATATATTGTGTGTGTGTATATATATACTCACACAATATCGATACTGTTAATATTAAGTTGTTATTAGAGATACTCTGTTTTGGCTGGGGTCCCTAGGTTTGAAAATAGTGCACCAGATGTCAAAGCCAACATAACCTAAATTAGGAGATAGAAATTGGACCTGGATTTCACCCCATTGGTGATCACCTGGTGGAATGCACAGCTATTGAGGGGAGGACTCCTCTGAAAAGCATTTCCATGCGTTCTCTGTCCCACTGTCCCTACTGCCAGGGGGAGGGCAGGGGGCACCTTCCCCTTGGCCCAGGCTACGTGGATGAGTCGTCATGGGAAGCACTTCCAGTGTCTGACTTGTATCTGCAGGAATTTTGGCCTCAAGTGACAAAGAAATGAGAAAAAATGGTTGCATTATAAACTAGATGTAGAACAAGGCCCGTGAGTTTTTTAGGTAAAATGTCCCCATGGGACAAGGCAGAATGGCGTTCTCCCTGAATCCTAACCACAAGATTCTCTAGACCAGTGGCTCTCAAAGTGTGGCCCCTGGGCCAGCAGCAGCAGCCCCGGGAACATTTGAAAAGTACAGTCTCGGGCTTTACCCCAGACTTATTGAGTCAGAACTCTGAGGATGTGGCTCAGAAATTTGTGATTAACAGGCCCTCTAGGTGATTATGATGCACATGAAAATACAGATCTGCTGGTGCTGGAAAGAGAATCTGCGCTGGGAAGACCCCGTAGCTGCGAGAGATGGCAGCCTGCATCAGGAGCACTGATGCCAGGGACCCACAGCGGAAGAGCTCTCTCTGAAAGGGCCAGGGACAAAGAGATCTGCCACCACCTCCCCAGGGAATCAGTTCTCCCTTATAACTGCTCGGGTTTTGTGAGACTCCTCCCTTTTCCCAGACAGCCGCCCCCTGAGCCCAGTTCTGGTGGGTCCTCTATCCTGGATGCCTGTTCATATCAGGGTCCTGGGCAGCTCTGTAAAGCACCTGAGCCCGAAACCTGCTTAGCTGAAACTGCAGCTCTGGGTGGAGCCCTGTTGATTCTGATGACTAGGAGTGAGAGGAATTGGACTAGCAAGTAGGTGAGAAGGTGGAGAGAGAAAAGAAAGAAGAAACCAATTTTCTTCCACCCTCCTCCATTGTTCTTAACTAAACCTGAAAGACACCCTACGGATGATGGGGATGGAGGGAAGGACCGAGAAGTTTTACTGAACTTCGGGCATTGCACTGAACATGATTTTTAAATTATCTACTTCATTAATATTTCCATCCACTCAACAAATATTTACGGAGTACCTGCCAGGTAAGGTGCATTGTTGTAGGGTGTTGGGGATTCAGAAATGAATAAAAACCTCAGATACCTGATTTCCAGAGCTTGTATTCTTGTTCAACAAGAAAAACAATAGGCGGCGGACTTGGCCCAGTGGTTAGGGCGTCCGTCTACCACATGGGAGGTCCACGGTTCAAACTCCGGGCCTCCTTGACCCGTGTGGAGCTGGCCCATGTGCAGTGCTGATGCGCACAAGGAGTGCCCTGCCACACAGGGGTGTCCCCCAGGTAGGGGAGCCCCACGTGCAAGGAGTGTGCCCCGTAAGGAGAGCTGCCCAGTGCGAAAGAAAGTGCAGCCTGCCCAGGAATGGCGCCACACACACGGAGAGCGGACACAGCAAGATGACGCAGTAAAAAGAAACACAGTGTGATTCCAGGTGCCGCTGACAACAACAGAAGCGGACAAAGAAGATCTAGCAAATAGACACAGAGAACAGATGGGGGGGGGGGGCGGGATAAATAAATAAATCTTAAAAAAAAAAGCTAATAAATACAAGGCAGAGCAAGGGAATAAAGAAAGTGTGAGGCTGCTATTTTACTCCGACTGCTCAGGAAATCTCTCGCTAAACAAGACAGTATATGTTGGAGGAGAAACCCATATGAAGTAAGGCCTAAATATATTAGAATGTTATGGTGATTTAAAAAGTCTGACTTTTATCATCTTTGAGTACCCTGAAAATTGGCATGACTTTTCTGGGGATTACATCCAATACAGTGAAGACACTGACAAAATTATTTTAACATGGTGTGTTGGGAACAATTAAGGTTATGTTCTACTCACACTTATAGCATGTAGCTCATTTAATAAAACTGCTACATATGTTTATTTAATACACACACATCATTATAAAACAAGACTACTCTTTTTTTTCTTTCTTTAAAATTATTTTTTATTGTCTTTTTTTGTCAAAGATAAATAGATCACACAAAAAAGACTACTGTTTTCAAACACAAATGATAAAGCATAATATACTGCTGTGAAGGGTTTTGGCATTTCTTTTTACATTTATGCAATGAGTACAACTTAATTAACTGCAATGTTTGGTTCAATTCATTTTCAAATACATACTGTGAACCTACTATGTGTTCACAATGTGATAAGGTCAATGGGTGAAAAGATACACATGGCTTGGTATATGCCATCAAGAAATTCATTCACAATGAGGGGCACATTTAATAGAAGAATCTAGATGCGTTCATTCATTACACAAATATTTGTTTAATGTCAAGAGTTCTGTGGTAATATCATGAGCAAAGTAGGTAAGAAACAGAAAGTTTAATTTACTACCAACAGGAGGATCAGTCTGAGAGTAAATTGCCTTCAGGAACTTTGCAGATAATGTATCTGCTACAGGCACTTAGGCTGTTAATCAATGAAGGGGACCAAGAAACAGTAATAACAATAGTTCTCAGTTGTTGCAAAGAGATGGTCTATGTTATTAAATTCTTAAAAAAGGAATCAACTGCTTTCATATGCCCTCACAGTATATCTTTTGTAAATAGAAAGTCACAAGTTTAAAGAAGTGGCCAATTCCCTAGAGATGTGGATTGGAAGCATAGAAATACTCAAAAGCTACTTCAACTGGACAAATAAAATCTATCATCCAATAAGAGGTTCTAACCTCTTTACATGCTGAAGCTAAAACCAGAAATCTTTTTACATATATTTTTAAATGGAAATTATTTCCATTAAAATATTTTCACAAACCTAGATTCACTCTAAACTTGAATAGATCTGAGAGTAGAGACCAAGTAAATTCCTCATTTTATTTTGTTCCCTTCATCTTTTTCATCACTACTCCCCCCGCCTCCAGCTCTATCATGGCATTCTAATGCGTTTAATGTGTATCCTTTTTTACTGTCTATGTTCTGGTGAATGTGTATTTATTCTTAATTCATATAAATGCACTGTATTATATATCTTGTTTTTTCTTATTTCTGTTATGGACCAACCATGTAGCTCTGTGTCCAGGACTCTGTTGTTTCTAACCACAGTGATCACTGTATGGTTACCATATGCTGTTTATAATCATTCTAAGACATGCATTTTCCCATTGTAGCTCTTCACTCTCCCAACTCTTACACATAAATGTATTGCAGCTGTTACCTCTAAAACCACAAATAATGCTTCAGTGTACATCCAATTCTTGCCCTGTGTGAGGAATAAACAGAAATGGAATTGCTGGAAGTGTGTGCATATATAATTTCATTAAGTTCTGACAGATTATTTGCAGATTGTCTGCTCTAGTCTATATTTCCACGAGAGAATGCACGAGAGTTCCTATAAACCCATGTTCCTCCTATTGCTTGGCATTATTCTGAATTTAATTTTATAATTTTATAAAATTGTATAGATTTTATAAAATGATATATAGCTTTTTTCTTGCAAAAAACGGAGAAAATTTTTTTCTGAAAAAAAGACAGTTCTCTGAACTATTTGTAAATAACTTCCTGGAATGAGGTCCTAAAACTCTCAGAAAATTTAAAATACATTTTCCTGTATTACCTGAATATTAATATCAAAATCAAGAATTTAACATTGATACCTAACTGTCATATAATATACAGATCTCATTTGTGTTTCATCATTTGTCCCAATAATGCACTTTATAACAAAATGATCCAATCCAGAATGATTTAGTTGATAATGTTTTACTCTGCTTTGGTGTAGAAGAGTTCCTCAGTCTTTCAGTTTTATTACCTTGATATGTTTGAAGATATCTAGCTAATTATTTTGGAGACTGTCCCTTAAGTTGAGATTGGTGTTTCTTCCTGATTAAATTCAGGGTATGCATTTGGTAGAATACTACAGAAATTATGCTGTGTTCTTTTCAGTGTGTCCTAGCAAGTGGCACATGATTTTGGCTTGCCCTCTTAGTGATGATAACTTTGATTACTCAGAACAATGGCATAGAAATAAATGAAGAACCCCCAAATGGGAACCGAGGCTATTTATTCAGAATTTGCTTTAGCAAGGGAGTCAGTCATCATCACCTGCTCTTGGCAGACTCAAAGGCAAGCAGAGGGAAGCAAAAGGTTTAGATTGAAAAAGAGGAAAAACTTAGGTAGCCTTGGATTGGAAGTTCTTGGTAGGGGGAAGCAGGAGGCAGACTGACAAGTATGTTTGCAGAGCTTACTTAGTTTCTATGGTAGGTCCTGAGTTGAAAATAGGGCAAAAATATAAAATTTGACAGTTGTCATTGACCAAGTTCTGATAAGTTGAGGACATTTGTTGCAGAGGTTGTGGTTTGGCCTCATTCATTTGTGGCAGAGATTGTGATTTGGCATCCCAAGTGGTTACTGTAGAGGTCGTGAGTTAGACTTCTTTTTTCATTTATAATCTGGACATTGACCATTTGTATTTTCAGTACTTCAGTCCTCCCTTTTGGTCATGTTCTCACTTGCGAGAGGTTGACTTATTCAGGGAAGGTGAGAGACCCAGATCTTTACTACATGGGGATTATTCAGTCATCTCTGTACTCTACCATGAGATCTTGAAATTTTTGTTGATGAATCATCATGTTGGTCATCTGATAGGAGAGCCACTGAGGAAAAATATTTAAGGACACTTAGGTTTAAGTGTATTTAAGTGTTTAAGGATATTCTGGATAGAATGCAAATGACCAGTATCATAAATACTACGACAAAAACAAGCATGAGTATTGGTCGCTGTAAGATGTTTTAGAATCAGGAATTAAAATTGGCCAACCCAGGTCAAATGAACAAATCACGTAGGCAGTAAGATGAACAGTTATATAGCTTTTTCCTTAAGGTAATTTTTTCCTTGCCAATTTCAGTAATCGAATATAGCAGGAAGTAATAGCAACAGTAAAGTAATCACCATGATTAATTAGCCTTTTCTCCAAGGAGCACTGATACCTTACAAAGGAAAATGGTATTTGAAGTCAGAATGGAATAGGTGGAATGCTGCTCTTTCTGGGACCTCTGAATGGACAGAGCTAGAGAGTAATAGATAAACAGACAGTTTGATAGAGAGGCTGATGATAGATATAGATCAATACACACACATGTATTTCTATTTCTGTCTATTTGCCTATCATCTATCTATCTGTCATCTAGCTAGCTAGCTACATATCTATCTATTTAAAATACCACAAATTTATAATATACTCAATTCCAATCCGAAACCAGGGCATTCATTCTAATTTACCCACTTTCCATATTGTGACTTTCTCATCCCACAGTGAAGATGCTGGTGCCCCAATCCAATATATTTACTAACTCAAAAAATCCTCCAACCATCCTCTCACCACCCTTGCATACAGGCCCCTCAGATGCTGACTCTGGGCCACCAACAGAGTCTCCCGCCCCTGTGTGGAGGTCTTCTCCTCCCACCCTGGCCTGGTGTTGCCTTGTGTGGCCACAGCTACTCCTTCTCCTGTGACCTCTTCTCCTGGTTCAGGGCCGAACACCCCATAAGGTAGGTTTCTGCTCCCTGATCCCCAACACTATGCTGATTTCTGTCCTACTCAACCCCACCTATGGCATCTGAATTAAATATTTCAGGAAGACAGAAAAGATGTCAGGAAGATCAAAAAAGGGAGGGAGGGACGGAGGAAGGCAGGCAGGCAGGCTTTGGACTAACTTAAACATCTTTTCCTATGATTTTTTCATGTTTTCTTTTTTATAAACCACACCTTTATACCCTTTACCATTTTTCTGTTGGTGTTATATGGTCTTTTTCCTGTTGGTTTGTATAAGTTCCCTATATATTGTAAAAGCTGGTTAGGAAGCCCTTTTCAGTATATTTTTTTAAAGGACAAATATCCCCTCTCTACTTGTTTACTTATTCCATGTGATCTTTTGTAGAAAAAAATTTCGACAAGCTGAAACTTTTATGGCACCAGATTTACTCATTTTGGTGCTATTTTTTTTTATTCTGAAATTTTGCTTATGAAATTCCTCCTCAACCATACTTCTCAAAGTTATTGTTTTTTCATCTATTAACTTTATTGGTGTTCCTTTCAAATTTCAGTCTTAATCTTTCAACTGACCCTTTCTGTGAGGCTAAAGGAAAGCCATGAGCGCTGGGGCCGTGGAGCCCTTCTCAGCGGAAGAGCTCTTGGGCATTAGTGGTGGCCTCTTTCCTAAGACAGATGTGGTGGTGCTCTCAGGGCCTGGCACGGGCCTTGGGACAGCTCTAGGCTGCTCGGTTCACTTTTATGATACATGAGAAAAGTGGTGACCATTGATCCAGCAAGTCTACAATAAAAACAAAGAGAGGGCAGGAAAGCTGCAGGTTCAGTCATGTTTTAATTCTCCCCAAGCGCCCGCTCTCATTCATCTTCCAAACACTGAGTGACTGATGGTGGATGTGGGGGAGCAAGCACTACCACCCCTCGATTTTTATCTCTGACTCTTCTCACTGCAAACACAAGGAATATAAGGAAATCTGGGTTTTTTCTTCCATATTTCTCACTACTGTTATAAATCTTCATATGAAGCAAGTATATGTTTCTGCTATTCATATTGAATTTTAATAATAGTTTTCAAAAGGATTAGTTGTCTCATTAATTGTCACACAAACATATGCACACACAGCTGCATTGTATTGAGGGAAGATGTTATTTCTTTTGATACAAATTGTTACTCATGGTAAACCTGGCATTTGTGTGTACTTTGGTAAAGGCAGAATTTGATCTCAGGTTTTTTGATCCATGTCGAGAAACGTTTTCAACTAGGAGATATTAAATGTCCATATGATTGCTCCATTTTAATTGATGGTGATATATAATTAGAATTTCTTAGGAAAACGTACTCTATAATATTTCAGAGAGGTACAATAAACTTAAATGAGGAAAGCTTCTTTTCCATCATTTATGTCTCATTTTCAGTCGCAGGCTTCCTTGAACTCCTATTTCAAAGGAAGAGATAGAGGCTTGCTTTCCTGGTAGGGAGCTTCTCGATTTTTCTGAGAATATCTATATAGTATATATTTCTTCAGTACTCCTACTATTAATGACTATTAGGATTTATACGATTAAGAAATAAAATATATAGCATGTTTTACTTAATATTCCTTCCTTTATTCTCAGTTATATTAGCATGTTTATACATAAAAAGTATTTAAAATAAAATGATTTGACCTAAATATCTAAAATATTCACTTTTAGAGTAGATTAGAAGTTCAGGTTGAAGATTGTAAAAGTAAAAATACAAAAAAAAAAAAAAATCCACGCTGTTGAAGACTGCCATGTTCAAAGCAGCAGATAGAATGAGAGTTTTACAAAGAGAACTGCCAGAGCTAGAGTCCCCCAGTCCACCAGTGCCCTCTCCATAGAACTGAAGCCATTGGCCATGCCATTACCTTGTTATTTTCAAGTCATGCCCAACTTGTTAAGAGCAAAGGTGTGACCAGCTTCTGGGTTTATTTCAAGTGCTCTTCAGATTCTGAAAGCGATGACATTCTGTAATTGCTTTCTCATTTTCAGTCCAGTGATTTTTTTCACTCTTCAAAAATCCACTCCAAATTTAGTCTTCATGGTATTTGGGAAAGAGTAGGGGGAATTCTGATAAGACAAAGGTAGCATTGCCTTTTCTCATAACAATATAGTTGTGGTGGTACAGAGCTGTGATTATTAATCTCAGAGAATTTCAGTTCCTTGTCTGGTCTTCATTCTTCAAGTTCAAAACATAATGCCATGTAATTACTAGCCTTGCCTTGTTTTCTAGCAGCTACTGTGAAGTTCCAGGCATCCATAGATTACATTTGTATTCCTTCACAATGTACTTTGCTCTTCCTTCACTTCTCTTTGTACAGTGCTCAGCTCTTGGCTCTGTTGTTCTTTGCCTCTGCTCATCACTGATAAATTATGTTGGAAGTAATTACATCCCACTCTGTTTTGGCCAGAAAGCAGTTTTCAGATTGAGAACAACTTGAAAAATGTTCCCCATTGCAGAGAAACTATGTCTCAATGATATTCCCTATATAGCTCTATTAGATATTCTCCCCATACCCAACAATGCCGGCTCAGAATATCTGGTTATCATTTCTGGTCCATTAGCATGTGGGCCACACAATACTGCCCACATCCCACATTTCACATCCCAGCTCATTCCCGATGCCCTGAAACTCCTCCAGATCATACTGTCCTCCCCTAGCCTGCGTTCCTATAGCACTTACTGATGGTGACATTCATTGTACACCTAGATGCCTGGGCTCCTGGTACCCCATGACCCCTGGAGTTAAATCACTCTATCCTCTAGGTCTTAGCATTATGTAAAGTCCTTTTCACAGACTATTAATACGTTTTGAATTGAATTGTACCCAGGAAGCATGGTGTTTTTAATATAACTCACCGGGAAATAAACTTTAGCAGTGGGTTATAAAGGAATTGTCTATGGTGGTGTTAATTTACTCTTCAGATCCTATGCAAACTCTGATCTTAATTGTATTTTTTTGTGCTTGCTATTTGTACATCTGTTTTCCCTGATGGACAATGAATTTCTTGAGGACAGGGACGATGGGCTTGTCTCCATTCTTTCTTTATTTTGTCATATCTTTATTCCACACATTGCCATATTGTCATGGTGCCTGTGCAAGATTGGTGTTAACTGTTTCTTGAATGAATGATTAATTTAAATTTTAAGCACGGGCCTAAATATTTAAATTCTCACAGTGCATCCCATCTGTCATGTCTTTGTTTACAACTGAGAGAAGAGCTAGTTAATAGCTTTGTTAATAAATATCTCAGCCTCTCTGCTCATCATGAAAACATGACTTGGACAACCTGCCAAACAATAAATAGAAAAAGAGGTGGTCCATTTTGTCTTTCTTCTGAGATTATGGATTTTTGGGATAACTACTGTAATATACCAGAAGTTTCCTTTTTAAAAAATCTCCACTACTCTGTTTGGGTGTTGTTATATCTTTCTAGAGAGAAGAGATCACCTGTTACTTCTTTTTAGCCCCTCATTCATGGAACAAATGCTTCCTGAATTTTTCCTATAGGCTAGCCATTATTTGAGGCACTGGAGAAGCAGCTGGTTTACTAACAGGAGAGTGGTGTCCCCTGCTGTCATGGACAGCACAGGCAGAGCAGAGATAACCCATACATTACTGTGTTCTACTTTTTATTTTTTCAAATATAATTTGATCAACAAAAGCTGCTCTTTGAAGCAGTAAATAATATCCCTATTAAACAGAAGAAGAAACAAAGTACAAAAGAATTTCTGAGACTGAACGTGGCAAACATCTAGGCCCTCTGATTCGATTCCCAATTTGTGGATATTTTGTTTGTCTTGTTTTCATTACACGGTGCACCTCCAGTTTGGCAGGTTTTGTTCCTTGTACAAGGACTAAAATTTGTCTGTTCTAGTCTTTTACCATTTTTAATTTGACCTCTATAATTGGGCTTGTTTTTATTTGTGAGTTGGCAATTGCTCTCCCAAAGCTCCTTTGTTCATTTACTTGTGTTCCAAGTCCTATTCACCTCAATTTTTCAGGTATAGAAATGAGTGTAACAAAACAGAACTAAACAAAACACTTGGCTGAACACAAGGATTTTTAAAAATAAGTCACATCAATAGATGGACAATAGATCCAAAGAAGGGGCAGAGCAAATATTGGCCAGATATTATATATGCACTGAAACATGTCACTTATTATACTACAAAGGTAAATTCTCTTATCAGAAGATAAGAACGAATTTATGCCATATGCATACAATACTTCATTTTATCATCACTCAGATGTGTGTCAATAAATGGCTATTCTGTATTTGATAAATGGCTCTTTGTATTGGAATTCTCATTTGCTTCAGGAGAACCTTGAGGTTACAAAGCTCTTAAGCAGCTGACTATAACAATGGGCACAATATTAATAACAACAATAGCTCAACAATTTTAATATAGATGATATTTAATTGGTGGTTTTTAGATATATGCTATGCACTTTTTTTTAAAATCTTCCTTCCTTTATTTCCTAGTCAGGTGTTATGCAGAAAACAGATTTCTATATGATTGATGCTGAAGCATATTTTCATTACACATGGGTAGAAAACTCGTTGGATACAAGAATATTTCTTTTCATAAACTCTGATTCTGAGAAGGGGGAAATAAAACATGTGACCCAAATGTGAAAGAGGGTCAAGGGCACTCATATGTGTCCAGGGAGTGGACAATCTTAGTGAGTAGATCAGCCCCTCCAGATCTGCACAAAAATGTCCCCGTATCTATTCTGCTTTTAGATAAAAACTGTTAAAAACCGATTTAATCAAAATGGAAATAATAACAAGAAGAGGTTATTGAGCAGCTGCACTCTCCTTGAACGTCTCCTACTATTTTTTACTGTTCTATCTCTTCTGTAGTTCTGCACTGGATCAATTCATACAAATCATTCTCAGAATAAAATATTTCATACCTTGTCAAGTACACCTTATAACATTGTGACAAACACTGATAATCCTCTAAAAAATTCAAACAAAACAATCAGTCAAGCTACCTTTCCATAGTATCTCCCATCACAAATTCTCTATATCTGTTCAGTGATATTGACTTCAGGCAACTGCTGACCCAGCTAGAAATAACCTTTCTGTTTCTGGAAACTTTCATCCACAAGATAATTTCCTCTCCTATTCATAGATTTTAGCTACTTACTTATCCATTCTTTTGTAACTTGAACCAAAGTAAAAATAGCCAAGTGTTCTATTTCACATTCAATCTAAATGACATGGTGAGAAAATAAATCTTTTATCTTGATAGATTCCTTTATTTGAAAATTCCATAATGAGGCAAGAAAATATGTTGCAAAAGAATATATCAAGAAATTGAACTAGCATTCTCATCCTTCTTCTGCCCCCACACTCCTGTTTTCCTCAGAGTTAAACTTTTTTTTCACAATGAAGAGCTAAGTCTATTCTGAGACAATTAGATGGATGTGAATATGATTCCCATTTCTTGCCATTTTTCCTTCCAGAAAAGACCTCTCATTTGTCAACTTCTTTATATTCCAGTGTCTTCCCTTTAATTTATGAGACCACCTTAATCCATGTAAGCTAAATTCTCCTTAACGTCTTTCAAATAAAATCCAAATGTCTTACACTTGTATTGAAACACCTCTAAGACTTGGCATCAACCTGTATTTCTCGTCGAAAGACATCCTTTACTTGAGCTGTACTACTCTATTTTCTTGCTCTTTCCCAATGCTGTGTTTTTGCATTGTTATGTCTTCTAAATGGAACAGTCTTCTTGCTTACTCTCTGTATTTGCATTATATTTATTTTTTGTGTGTGTACTTTACCCTTCCTTCTAGATTGCAAGCTCTTTGGCAGACACCATGTCATCTTAGTCTTTTTATAGCCCATTAGGAGTTTCACCCTTAGTCCAAAAAGGACAGTTTATTTGGTATTGTACAAATAACACAGAGACTATAAAGAGAAAGAAGAAATGACCTACTTTAGTGGGGACAACAACTTTTTACAGGACAACTTCTAACTATATAATTCATTCTACATTAAAGTTGAATAAGGGCATTTCATTTCAAAAAGAGAAGAAATTCCCAAGGATGTTTTAAAAAATACAATATTTCAATCTCCCAACTATTTCTCATTTAGATCCAATTGTCTATAACTGTGTTTTATCAATTTGGACTGGCTCTCTGAATAGTTAAGGTTATATTTGGGTATGAGTAATAGAAATCCTGACATTTCCATCACCTGAATAGGAGTGCTTTTCTCCCCTGTCATGAAACTGTAAGTCTGGAAGTAGGTGAGGTTGAGGATGCTGAAGTTTTCTTGGCCTTTTCCTCAAGATTGCAATATATCTGCTGCAGTCAACAGGGCTGGCTGTCATGTCCTAGTTCCTGCGTGGGGAAAAAGAAAAAAGCAAAACAAGAAAAATGAACACATGTATCACAAAAGGAAAAAAAATAAAAAACAGCTATTCATAGCTGACTTCCACATGTTTGTCATGATCATAATTGTGAAAGAGGGACACACCAAACTACAACGAAATCTGGGGAATGCAGTTTTTAAATGGGTGAATAGTTAAATGGATTAAGATAAATATGCAAAAGTCAAAGGGGACCTTAAGATTTATAAGAATTAACAGGAGTGAATGTTAATTTACTTAGAAATGTATCATTTAAAAAATATAATATTAGGCCACCTCTGAGAGTTGTTATTATCTGATATTAATACAAGGACTAAAATGCATGTATAAACACTTCATTTATACTCACAGATTGAAATTTCTTGAGTTATGTAGAAATTCAAATTGAATGCTTCCATAGTAAGCAAAAATTTTGTGATCCAGCATTTATGTTGGCATTTCCACATCTTTTATGTAGATATTTCCATGTAGTTCATGTAAGGAGGGAGGAGAATTACCTCAGCATATTACCTACAAAGAAGTCCCAGTGAAGACACAGTTTTGCTGCGATTTGCCCCAGTTCTCATTTAAATAGCATTGCAGTAGTATATCTATTTTTCCCTAGTGGTATCCCAGTATTCTAGTACACTGCAATTTGGCTTTGTGAAATGTCATTGAATTAAATAAATAAAGGAAAACACTCCATTGCTAAGGAAATTATAAGAAATAAAATTCACACATATAAAGATTATATAGAATATTTCATATTGTTGTTAGAATGAAATAAAATGCATTTGACTTCTGTCAGAGTATATTGTTGTGGGGGGAATAATGCATACTGATTCAAACTGTGTGTTAGCAATAAACATCCTGTTTAGAAATGACCACGACTACTGATGCATGCCTATACATATGCCAGGTTGTAAAGTAAGGACTAGGATTGAAATATACCCAAGGTATTTATGGCTGCTTTGGTTGTACTTTCCCATTTCATTTCAGTGATGTCATGCGTAGAATTATGAAACTAAGATACCTTTTAAAAATACCAATACTTTCTGCCTCCCTATAAGTTCAAAATTTTTAATGTTCTTGGTTGCAAGTTCAAAGACATGATCTCTTTTTCTGTAGTATTGTAGCCAGATTTCCTATAGGTTCTTGGCTAAACTGCAAGAAATGAATATCCAGAGCAAGCTGGTTAGTTAGGCAAGTTATTTATTAAGGTATGGAGGGAAAAGAAATGGGAGAAAATAACAGATCCTGGGACCCATTTAGAGAAGAAAGGGCTGAAAAGTGATAAAGAGGGCTGATTTACAGACTACAATTCTCCATTTTAGATTAGGTCTACTTGCATGTTCATCATGTTAGGGCGCAAAAGGCAAGAGCAGGGGTCAAAAGGCAAGAGAGGGGCAGTTCCGCCTTTGCGCTTGCTTTTTGAACCATTAACTATTCTGCCCCTTTGCTAATGACTGTTTTGATTGATTACCCACCCATCAATACCCTGGAGGGCCCAATGATAAGGGCCCAGGAGAATATCCAGGGCTTCTTCTGCCTTTGGGAGAAAATATCTCCCAGGTTCTTCCACCAGCTATCTTGGGGGTACTGATGTCCTCGTGGACATCCATCTGTTGATTCCCTAACTAGTCTGTTTCAGTAAGTTGCAACTTTCTATGGATTTTTGTTTTTTTCTCCTCATTTTAATATACTCTCATTTTAAACCATTAGAATATTTCATAAGTACCCCCAATTCAACCTCACTTGTAGAAATAACTACTTTTAACCATTTGTTATATAATCTGCCAGAATTCTCTGTCTTCTACATAGACATATGCAAGTATACACACACAAGAATGTATTTTGAGATTATGGATTTTGTTTTTTATATAAATTAAGCCACAGTGTATGTAGCATTCTGTGACTTGAAGTTTTGAATTAAAAAGGTATCTTTGGGAACAGATTTGGCCTAACAGATAGGGCATCTGCCTACCACAGGGGAGGTCCAAGGTTCAAACCCAGGGCCTCCTGACCCATGTGGTGAGCTGGCCCATGCGCAGTGCTGATGTGTACAAAGAGTGCTGTGCCACTCAGGGGTGTCCCCTGCATAGGAGAGCGCCATGTGCAAGAAGTGCACCATGTAAGGAGAGCCACCCAGCACGATAAAAGCACAGCCTGCCGACATGGAGAGCTGATGCAGGAAGATGACGCAACAAATAGGGACACAGATTCTGGGTGTTACTGACAAGAATACAAGTGGACACAGAAAAACACACAGTGAATGGACACAGAGAGCATACAACTGAGTGGGGCGGGGGGGAGGGGATGGGGAGAGAAATAAATAAATAATAAATCTTTAAAAAAAGATGTCTTTGACATCTTTCCATTTATATGAACATATCATGATTTATGTTTCCCCTATAAATGGTCATGATGTTGACATCAATTTGTTTTCCTATTTCAAAAAATGATGCACCAAATAAATTCTTATACTTAAATATACTGTCCAGATGCTTATATTTTGTCAGAATGATGGTCAGAATTGTAATTATTAGTTGTATTTAAAAATTTGATAGATAGCAGCAATTTACATTAAATCTTGTAACTGCCTACATTAAATCTCAGAGCCGTGAAGAGTAAGAATTGACATGCCACATACATTTTCTCTATTCCAGGCTGACTGAATATTGTCAACATTTAAAATTTGTTAATTTCATAGGGAGAATATTATCTCTAAATTCTACTTCAATTTGTTTTTCTGATTACTATTGATTATTGAGCAACTATATTTTTATACTGACCATTTTCATTTTTATATGCCTTCTTACTCATTGCTCTGCACATTTATTCATGGGTTTTTTACTTTTTATTACTGAGAGTGTCATGGATTAGGAACACTACTTGAGTCTGGTTTGTCATGTAAACATTTATAGTCTTTCAATTAAAAATATACTGACTTATACGTCAACATTTACTAATAATTTGCTGTTTATAAGATATTACTGAAGATATATTTCAAAGAGTCAGAGTATTCTAGTCATTATAAAATATTCATTTACAAGTATTTGCTTTTGTACATTTCTTAACAGGCACATTTCTATGGGAGGTGAATAAAACAATGAAAATGGTATGGCCCTAACTTGAAAGAGAACTCAGTACGGTGGGGGAACAACAGAAAATTAAAGAGCAGTAACATTCAGAATTGGGATGGGGATTCATTGACTGTGATAAGAATACATAGAGGACGTGCATGATGCAGCTAGAGGAGGCAGAGTAGGAGATTCAGGAAGACATCCTAACGGAGATATTTTAGCAGAAATACAATTAACATTGAATGTAGTGCAATGATATTTTAGCAATTCTGAAAACAGGTCAATACCTTGCAACTCCTCCAGTAAATAACTATGAAGCTTTGTGGTTTTGCATAAAATCATTATTATTGGAATATTTTATTGATATCTAGGTAAATAGGACTTTGCATGAAATCAAGTTGAATTCAAATTATAAATTAATAAAAGCAAGTTTTATAACTGGAATATTTTTAAGCAACATGAAAAAGTATGCAAAAACTACTGAGATGAAAAAGTATTAAATTAAGTGTTTTTTTAATTTTATGGTTGGGGATTTTCTTAGTGAACAATGAAAAGATGTATACAACTAATAGAAGAAATTCAAAGCACAGATAGATGGGTTACAAGGGAATTTGTAATTTTCACTACTTCAATGATTATACAGTTGTTTGCTATATAAAGTCCTGAAAGAGGTCTTATTAGAACAAAACTTTTATTAGAACAAAAATCTTCTTTGAAATCTTACCATCACAATCATCTTATCACCCTTTTATAATTCTGACACTTATATCCACTAAATTGTTATTACTGATAAGATTTCTAACACTTAGGATTCTTATAAAGAGAAGAAAAATAATAGTTACAGGTAATGGGAAATGGACAAATGATATCATAAAAAGTAATTGAATGCGTATATTTTTTAGTTTGTGAATATATTCAAATTAATTTATATAATCAACTTTTCAAATCTAAAATAGTCAATTATTTTGACTATTTGATATAGGGTTCTGATTTTATTTTTTATTTTACCTGTGCCAAGTTTTAATAGACAACCAAATTTAAAAAATGCTTTTTGACCTAAATCAAGGGGGAAATGCAAAGGACAAATAAGTTTATATGGCTATGAGTCCCCAAAAAGACCCAGGAGGTTATTAGAGGGGTTGTCCTTATGTACACCTCAGCAGAATCCCAGAGACAGCTAAAGTAGATACAACCCCGGGTATTGGTTCTTCTGAGGGCTACAGAGACCCACAGGTTCTATGGTCATGGCAGATGGAGTTCAGTGCCATGTCAGTTGGCCCTACTTCGGAGTTTGTGTTTCTGTGTGATGGAGCTGGACTCAGATGTGATCTTTGTTCACAAGCTTCTCCTGTTACTTTTACTGGAACTGTAGTTGGTGCTGGGGTTTAATATATACCCAGGGGATCTGAATCTCTGGACTGACCATGTGATAGCCAGGCCCTGAGCCTCAACAGACATCAGCTCCTACACTCTGGTTTATTGGACTTACCCCACTCAGCTAACCTTGAGTTGAAGAAGGTCAACCACCACACCATGAAGCCAAGAGTGACTACAACTGAAAGCAGGAGGATTGCATCCAGCATCCATGTGGAATCAAAACCCCCTCTTGTTACAGATGTGGAGTAAACACAACCATTCCAAGGTCCACAGGATGGAGGAATAGAGTATGGATTAGAGTGGACTTACTGATAATCTATTCATGAACTATTGTGATTAGTAATCAAAGAAAATGTGGCATTGGTGTGGAGAAAGTGGCCATGGTGGCTGCTGGGGGTAGGGAATGGGAGGAAGAGATGAGATGTGGAGGCGTTTTCAGGACTTGGAATTGTCCTGGGTGATGCACTAGGGACAGTTACCGGACATTGTATGTCCTCCCATGGCCCACTGGGTGAAACGTGGTAGAGTGTGGGCTATGATGTGGACCATTGACCATGAGGTGCAGCAGTGCTCAGAGATGTATTCACCAAATGCAGTGAATGTCTCATGATGATGGAGAAGATTGTTGTTACGGGGGAAGGTGGGGTGAAGGGGGTGGGAGGTATATGGGGACCTCATATTTTTTAATGTAATATTTAAAAAAATAAAGACAAAAAATAAAAATAAAAAAAGAAAGTTATGGAAATAATGATAACTTAATACATTAAATTAATATAGGAAATTTAAGAAGTTTGAATCATAATAAATTAATCTTGATCTGGTACAAACTGAAAAAAAAAAGAAACATATTATTGTACATGTACAGTCCTGATTAACAAATTATTACTGAAGAAGAAAATAATTTTAGCTTTAATTAGTTTTAAAAATACCACAAATCAAATAATAAGTCCTAAAATGTTTTACCCCCCCAGGAAGCTAACATCTATGACTGCATCTACAGTCCATATAAAAACACAGTTGTATGAATAGATGACAAAATAGGGCTGGGAAATCAATTGAATCAGGTGATTCAGATTACATATGCATTACCCACATTTCTTTTTTTTTTTTAAGGGAAACATATTTTTTGGCAATGCATAGAAAAATCTGTCTTTTCCTTATGGTCCTATACTAAACTGAACAAGAATTGATTTAGATAAGATATCTCTATCTAAGACTCTGCAAATGTCATTGAAATTTCTCTACCTAAAATGATTTAGATAGGGGTATATTAGAAGTTAGAGGATTAAAGCTAACTTAATTCAGGTAATTTATATTAATCATAATTTCTGAAGGAGGAATAAATTTGAATTTGAAGATGGATTTCTGTATTAATTAACTAGGTAAAAGTATGACTCAACATTTGATTCAGCCTCTGTTCTTCCTCATTAATTTGATTTAATTATTTTTCTGCCTATATTTGAAAGATTAACCATGCTTAACACTTCCTGGCAAGTTCGTCTTCACACCTCTTTTTCATATGGGTGTTATTTTCTTCTCTTAAATGTATAAATCTTCCAGCTTATTAGTTAGAGGAGTCCTTTCATGTCTTCAATCAACTTTCAGTTTGAAAATCCTGAAAATGAAGCAGACTTACTTCTGAAGATTTTAAAAAATATCCTCCTATAAGGAGAAAAGATAGTCATTTATCAATGCTACCTTTTGAGAAAACTGCCTAACTGAAAAATGTATGCTTTAGAACTTTAGAATATATGGTGAATAGCTGGCCTTCCTCAACGATTTGCCAATTGTTTACCATCATGTTTAGAATTTGAAAACACTGATTGATGGCATTGCCAAGCCGTTTCATTAGAATATTAACATATAATTCTTAGGGTGTCATAAATAATTATAATTGAAATCTCCCCAACTTATATATATCCTGAACTGACAGTCACCAATTGTGATTTTGAGTGAAGCAGATAAATCTAGGAGCTAAATAAAATAAAATTAATATTAGAAATAGAGTTCAACACAATTCATTTTAAAATTAAGATTAGAATACTATGTTTGCCTTTCATATTCTAAGTAATTTTTTAATGAAGGTTAAAATTATAGATGTTAAACCTTAGAAAACTTTAATGGTAATCTAGCAGGATTTCTAAACGGACTTTGTGGAGTCCTGTGGCTAAGACCTAAGTGCCTCTGGGACATAGAGATGTGAGCATGGATTAGAAGGCAAAGAAGAAAACTGTAGACCCTCTTACTGGTTTTAACTAGATAAGTGCCTCTTTCTACATAAGCATTTCCCTTGCAAAATATCAAATAATCAAAGTTTGAAAACCTAGTCCAGTGGCTTGCCACCTGTCTGTATATTGAGATCACCTGGGAAATTAAAAAAAAAAAAAAGTCTGGCTCCCTATCACAGATGTTTAAATTTGATTGGTCTTAGGTGTGACCCAGGTATTAGCATGCTTTTTAAGATAAAAATATATTTGTAATGTGCAGCCAGAAAAGAGAACTGATCTCTTTCTTTTTCAAGTAAGACCAGAGCGATCTAAAGAAATTATAAAAGTGTCACACACATAATGCATGCAAAACAATGTGTTCACTCACACACAAATACAAAATTGAAATGAGTTTAGAAAGTAAAAATGAATTCCAACTTTCCATTTTACAAAAAGGAAAATGGGATTAGATGATATACATAGCTTAGTTGGTGAGCAGTTTGAAAGGTGGCAGAAAAAAATATACCAGGTAATAGTATAAAATACAAATGGAATAATTTCACATATTGTAATCCATGGAAATATCCCTTATATTGAGTTATTTATATTTCGATTATCTCCTTATCTTTTTTCCCATCTCTATTCCTGAGAACCAAAAACTGATGGAAATTTTTATTCTTATTGCAGCTCTACCTCCATCATAAGGAAGGATAGGTGTGTTTGGAGCAAAGAGGACAGTCCCTTCTTGGAATTGATAAGGGCATATTGTTATTTTCAGGGGATGAGTACGGAAGATCACCCATGGGCATTTTGGCAGTTCCAGTATTAGTGCCAAACCTAAATGTTATCTATCCTCTCAGACACACGTGGAGGGAGCTGGAGATTGTCCTTTTGTTTTGTTTTAATGTTAGACTCTGAGCTCCTATGTCCTGGAGGGCCTAGGTGTCAGTGTTTCTGGGAGGTTTGGGTGATGGAAGGATAAGTCAGGCCTTCTTAAGCATTAATTTGAATAGAAGTAATTCAAAGAGCATGATACAATGCAAATACTGACTCAGTGGTTCTGGAATTGGATCTGAGATTCCGTATTTTTAACAAAATATCAAGTGATTCCAATGCTGCTCAACTGTGGGTCCTTTGTTAAGGAAAATGGTTTCAGTTCAAGTGATCCAATGGCAAGTTGTGGAGCTGCAGTTCCCACCCCCTTGAGCATTCAGTGTCATCATTTGCAATCAAGGGTCTGTACACTTTCATGTGCAGAAATTGATGAGCTCCTCCAGTGTCACGGTCTCACCACAATCAGGAACTAGATCCTAAAGAGCTTCATACAAGCAAACACCCTGCAGCATACTGTCAGTGGTTGCTGGTGGGGAAGTGGGGTTGGCCAAACTGGGTCACAATGAGAAAAATGCTGTTTGAATACACAGAACAAGGGCACAATTGTGGATGAGCATCCGTTCTGAGATGGCCCATGAATATTGGCTAGATTTCTCTGAGGTGTCAGGATAGAGAGCATCCTCCAGGCTGAGTGGGACACTAGAGTAAAATAAGTTCCAGTGTAGGAACTGCAAATTGGGCATTACCAGGCATTGGGAGCACTCATTGGTGACTATGTCCCTCATGGATCAGCTGATCCATTTTTTTCATCATCAGAGAAAACACTGGGTATTGCTTTGGAGATAGCACAGGGGACTGCTTCTCCTGTACTTGAGGCTTTTCCCTCTTTTGAGCCTAAATCAAACTGGACATCAAAGGAAGGATGTGCTAGTAAAAATGGAAGCTTCAGTCAGATGCATCTGTGAATTGTTCTAAGTCCTAGTGTGATCAGAGACTCCAAGCATAAAATAGAAAGCCATGGGAATAAACACAGGTCACTATAGCATCTTGAGAGTGGGGACAGGAGCTAAGGCAGGGCCCTGACCTGGAGACTGAAGGTTGAAATTCTAGGTAGAACTTCAGGAAAGAATTGAAGGACAAATGGCTAGAAAATATCCAGATGAAACCTGGCCTTGAGGAGATCAATTCTGGTCATGTTCAGAGGAGAAGAAACCATGTCTGTCTTCAAGTCAATGCTGCTCTCCTTCCCAGACTGGGGTTGGGGCAGCCCTAAGGAATCAGCCCCTCTCTCCTCTTCTAGCTGTGAGGAGGAAGAGCAGGAAACAGATGGTGAAATGGGAAAGTATTCTTAGAACAGTCTGCAGGAAAGGAAAAAGGAAAGTGAAGGGAAATCTTATGGGGTCTCCAAGGGCAGCTCTCCCTGACCTGGTCCATTCATTTGTTCTAGGATCTGGGCTTAGGTGGGAAAAAGGGGTGGGGTCTTCCAGGCTTCCATAAAGAATATGTTTAGTCATGCGAGACACCGCACAAGGAGGGTAAGGTTTTCCAACAGGTTTGTATGCAGCCCTGGCTGGGACAATGTTAGGGGTCCTCTCAGCCACGTCAGGGGTCATGATCAATGTTGCCTGCTACAATTTTTGACACTGTACCTTTACCGTAAAGCAGTCTTTCCAAGGAAACTGTTGGGAGAAGAAACACCCAAGGTCATCTTCCCATAGAGGAATGGTTTAACCCTGTCCTTTATCTTTCTTAACTTCTAACTTAGAAAGCCCTTGAAATATTATCACAATAATAATAGTAATGTACACAGATTAGAAATGCTCATTTAACTGCTTGGAAATCTATTTTATCAAATACAGAAGTATAGAGAATGCTCCATAACATGTTTAGAAATGAAATGCCTCAATGGAAGCAGATAGTCCTTTCTACATATAAACTGAAACTAGCTTCCTCAAACAGACTGAAGTCATTGATGTTCCACCTAATACTTGGTAATAACAATATCTAGCATTTTTACCAACATTGAAGATTCAACAAGAAAGTGCAGTCTCTTGCATTCTACATAATTTTTTTCTCATTTTCACTCCTTTTCACTGTTTCTGATGAAACATTACTACATTAAGGTAAAATGTTTGAAATGAGTTCAAATAATTTTATATACAAGGTTAACTTTATAACTTAATAATATGCCTTTATAATACAATCCTTTACTATATACATTAAAAATATAGGTTGAGCCATATAAAACTGTCATTATTGTGGGTTGAAATGGATTTATAGATTTCTAACTTCTAACTACTAATTCCAAAGGAGACTACAGGAAACCAGGGATCAGCTGTTTGTTCAGTAAATAAGATTGCACTTTGTAATCCATTTTATTTTAAAATATATGCTGATTCGTTCCTATGCAAATAGCTTCTGTCAAAGTCCTTAATGATATTCAGTTCCTTTGTTTTCCTTTGTGGGACATTTGGGGGAAATGACCTTGCTTATTCTGTAACTAATTGGAACATTAAAAAAATAGTCTGCATACCAACCGTCAACAAACAAAGCATGTGTATATCTTTCCTTTTCTAAGTCTTTCTTGATCTTCTTTCAACAGATTGCAGGGCATTCAGGCCAGTTATGATGTCCATACTTGAGAACCTTAAATTTTGGTGACTTTACCAGAAAAAAGTACGGATAGCTGGTAAGGAAAACAAGAAGCAGAATAGGTAGGAATACTCCCCAGGAACCCTCTAGGATTTCCCCAAAGGATCTTGATACCTACTACCCAAAGTTTTGAACACTGAACAGATAGGGAAACCTTGATTTTCTATAAATCAAAGTAAATTCCCAAGACACAGTACTATTCTAGTCCCTGCATATTTTTTTTATTATAGCTCTTGAACTCAGTGGCTATCATTTCAAATTTCCACATAAAATATTCTTAAAATTCTTAATGGATTTTAAGCTATGGTCCATGCACGATAATATTTTTGAGTATTGTTTTAAATATATTTTTATTGAAGTGTATCATGCAGACATGAACATACATAAACGACAAGTGTATAGTAAAGATTGTGAACTTACAAAAGAAAACTGCATAACATCATAGAGGAGTCTCATACAAATACATCACCCTTACACCAACACCTTGCATTGTTGTGAAATACTTGTTACAAATTTTGCAAAAGCATTATCAAAATATTACTAGTTTAGTCCCTATCTTACATTTAGTGTATTTTCCCCATAACCCACCCTATTTTTCAAAAATATGTTTTCATTACAAAGGCTGTGAACTTACAAATCAATCATGCACTTGTGCAGAATTTCCACACAACACCCCTTCACCAACACACCATACCATGTGCGACATTTGTTACAAATTATGAGATAATATCATCAGACTAACACCACCAACCATGGTCCATAGCATACATTTGGCACACTTTTTCCATACACCTCTGTCATCAACACAGTATATCTTTGGCACTGATGCAAGAATATTACAGTATTGCTGCCAACCATAGTCCATGGGTCATACCAATTTTAGTTTTCCCGTGCTTCTCCACATTCCCACCACCCTGCAATAGTGACGTACATCTGCTCCAGCTCACGGAAGTACACCCTTGCATTTACACCCTCAGCCACAATTCTCATCCATCTCTGGGTTCACTCTGCCATTCAAACTCTAGATTCTTCTTTTTTTAAAAAAATATTTATTTTATTTATTTCTCTCCCCCCCCCCCCCAGTTGTCTGTTCTCTGTGTCTATTCACTGCATGTTCTTCTTTGTCCGCTTCTGTTGTTGTCAGCGGCATGGGAATCTGTGTTTCTTTTGTTGCATCATCTTGTTGTGTCAGTTCTCCGTGTGTGTGGCGCCATTCTTGGGCAGGCTGGACTTTCTTTTGCCCTGGGTGGCTCTCCTTATGGGACGCACTGTTTGCGCGTGAGACTCCCCTACGCAGGGACACCCCTGCATGGCACGGAACTCCTTGCGCACAACAGCACTGCATGTGGGCCAGCTGCACACAGGTCAAGGAGGCCCAGGGTTTAAAATGCGGACCTCCCATGTGGTAAATGGATGCCCTAACCACTGGGCCAAGTCTGCTTCCTTCTAGATTATTCTTTAGCTTTCTTCCAGTTGAAATTTACTTCCCCAGGCTACCGTTTTCAGCCACAATCCTATCCACAAACCAACTGCTAACAACTATAATTTGTTACCATCAACTCTTTATCCATTTCCACACTTTTACAGTCAAGTTAATTAAAACTTCTACATAAATTAAGCACCAGTAGTTCTTCTCAACCTTCTTCTTATCTCCTAATAACCTATACTCTAGGTTTTAAATCCATGTGTTTATTCTTCATATTTAGCTCATATTAATGAGACTGCAACATTTGTTCTTTTGCGTCTGGCTTACTTCACTTAGTATAATGTCTTCAAGAGTCATCCATGTTATCATATGTGTCCTAATTTCATTTCTTCTTAATGCAGTATAGTATGAACATAGTATATACATTCTATCTTATGTGATACCACATTTTGTTTATCCATTCATTGGTTGGAGGACACTTTGGTTGTTTTCATCTTTTGGCAATTGTGAATAACACCACTGTGGACATTGGTGTCCAGATGTCTGTTTGTGTCATAGCTTTTAGTTCTTCTGGATATATTCCTAGCAGAGCAATTGCTGGGTCATATGGAATTTCTATATTTGGCTTCATAAGAAACCACCGAACTCTCTTCCACAGAGGCTGCAACATTTTACAGTCCTTCTGACAGCGAAAGAGTGTTCCTCTTTCTCCACATGCTCTCCAGCACTTACTGTTGTATTTTTTTTTAAATAATGGCCATTCTATGTGGTGTGAGATGATATCTCGTTGTTTTGATTTGCATTTCCCTAATAGGTAGTGATACGGAACATTTTTTTTATGTGTTTTTTTGGTCATTTATATTTCCTTTTTGGAGAAATGTCTATTTAAATCTTTTGCCCATTTTATAGTTGGATTTCTTGCTTTTTAATTGTTGAGTTGTATGATCTCTTTATATAAAATGGAAATCAAACCCTTATTGGATATGTGGTTTTCAAATATTTTCTCCCATTGAGTGGGCTACCTTTTCACCTTCTTGATAAAGTCCTTAGAATTATAGACATGTTTAAGTTTGAGGAGGTCCCATTTATCCATGTTTTCTTTCATTGCTCATGCTTTTGGTGTTAGGTTTAAGACTGCACCAACTACTACCAGGTCTTGAAGATCTTTCCCTACATTTTCTTCTAGGAGCTCTATGGAATTTGATTTTATATTTAGGTCTTTGATCCATTTTGAGTTAATTTTGTATAAGGTATGAGATAGGGGTCTTCTTTCTTTCCTTTGGCTATGTATATCCAGTTGTCCCAACACCATTTGTTGAATAGACTGTTTTGTCCCAGCTGACTGGTTTTGACATAGTTGTCAAAAATCACTTGCCATAGATGTGAGAGTCTCTTTCTGAACCATCAGTTTGGTTCCATTAGTCTATGTGTCTATCTTTCTGCCAATACCATGCTGTTTTTACCACTATAGCTAGGTAATAGGTCATCAGGGAGTGATGCTTATGCATGCCTCAGCAGGGTACCAGAGACAGCCAAGGTAGATGGAAACCCAGGTGCTGGTTCTCCTGAGGGCTGCAGCAACCCACAGGTTCTGTGGTCAAGGCAGATGGCTCTGGAGTTCAGGGCCATGTCAGTTGGCCCTACTCTGGAGTTTGTGTTCCTGAGTGATGGAGTTGGACTCATATATAACCTCTCTACACATGCCTCTTCTGTTAATTTACTGAACCTGTGGTTGGCGTTCAGGAGACCTGAAACTCTGACCTGTCCATGTGACGGCCAGGCCCTGGGCCTCAGCAGACTTGCTGCTCCTACCCTCTGGTTTCTTGGACTTACCCTGGCCAGCTGACAGGGAGATGAAGAGGATCAACCACCACACCAGGAGCCAAGAGTGGCTACAGCTGCAAGCAAGAGAATTGCATCCATCATCGATGTGGAATCTAAACCCCCTCTTGATGTAGAGGGGACTGGACATAGCCATCCCAGGCCCACAAGACAGAGGAATAGAGTATGGATTAGAGTGGACTTGCTGGTGTTCTGCTGGGAAAATATTGTGATTAGTAAGGGAAGAAATTGTAGTATTGATGTGGAGAATGTGGCCACGGTGGCTGCTGATGGTCAGGAGAGGGAAGAAGAGATATGGTGTGGATGGATTTTCAGGATTTGGAGTTGTCCTAGGTGCTGCTGCAGGGATGGATGCTGGACATTGTGTGTTCTGCCATGGCCCCACTGGGTGGACTGGGGGAGAGTGTGGACTACAATGTGGACCAATGTCCACGTGCTGCAGCGGTTCTCCAGAATGTATTCATTGGGTTGAGTGGATGTGCCACAATGATGGAAGAGTTTGTTGATGTGGAAGGGGTGGGGTGGGTGGAGTGGGAGGTATATGGGGACCTCATATTTTTTTAATGTAACATTTAAAAAAAAATAAAGAAGAAGAAAAAAGTCTGTAAGTGAGAGTCTTCCAACTTCACTTTTCCTTTTTAAGATGTTTCTGGCTATTTGGGGCCTCTTACCCTATTGGATAATTTGATAATTGTGTTTTCCATTTGTTTAAAAAATGGTTGTGGAGTTTTTATTGGTATTGCATTGTATCTGTATATCAATTTGGGTAGAATTTACATCTTACTGATATTTAGTCTTCTAATCCATAAGCATGGAATGTTCTTCCAATTATTTAGGTATTTAAAATTTCTTTTAACCATGCATTATAGTTTTCTAAATACAAGTGCTTTTTAAATACAAGTATATTTAGTTTTCTAAATACAAGTGGTTAAGTTTATACCTAAACATTTGATTCTTTTAGTTGCTATTGTAAATGTAATTTTTTCCTGACTTCCTCCTTAGATTGAACATTACAATTATATAGAAACACTACTGATTTTTGCATACTTAACTTGTATCCTGACACTCTGCTGAAATAGTTTATTATCTTTAGCAGCTTTGTTTTAGATTTTTCAGGGATTTCTAGATATAGGATCATATCATCTGTGAATAAGTGAAAGTTGTACTTCTTCCTTTCTGATTTGGATGCCTTTCAATTCTTTTCCTTGCCTGATTGCTTTAGCTAGAACATCTAGCACTATTGTAAACAATAGTGATGACAACGAGCATCCTTGTCTTGTCCTTGACCTCAACAGGAAAGCTTTCAGTCTTTCTCCATTGAGTAAAATGTTAACCGTGGGTTTTTCATATATGGCCTTTTTCATGTTGAGAAAGTTTCCTTCAATTCCTATCTTTTGTAGTATTTTTATCAAGAAAGGATGCTTTAATGATATTCTATTCATGAACTATTGTGGTTAATAATTGAGAAAATGTGGCATTGGTGTGGAAAAAGTGGCCATGGTGGCTGCTGGGTGCGGGGAATGGGAGGAAGAGATGAGATGTGGAGGCATTTTCGGGACTTGGAGTTGTCCTGGGTGGTGCTCCAGGGACAATTACCGGACATTGTATGTCCTTCCATGGCCCACTGGATGGAACGTGGGAGTGTGTGGGTTATGGTGTGGACCACAGGCCATGGGGTGCAGCAATGCCCAGAGATGTACCAACCAGATGCAATGGATGTGTCATGATGATGGGGGAGAGTGTTACTGTAGGGGGAGTGGAGGGGTGGGAGCGGTGGGGGTGAATGGGGACCTCATATTTTTTGAATGTAGTATTTCTAAAAAAATGAATAAATTGAGTAGAATTTGGAAAAAAAAGAATTAAAAAAAAAGCATGCTGTATTTATTAATATGGTTTATTATGCTGATTGATTTTCTTGTGTTGAACCACGCTCGCATGCCTGATATAAAACACATTTGATCATGATGAATAATTTTTTTAATGTGTTGTTGAATTTGATTACCAAGTATTTTATTGAGGATTTTTGCATCTGTATTCATTAGAATAATGGGTCTGTAATTTTCTTTTTTGTAATATCTTTATCTCCCTTTGGTACTAGGGTGATATTGGCTCCACACAATGAGTATAGTAGCATTCTTTCTTGTTCAGTTTTTTGGAAGAGCTTGAGAAAGATTGTTATTAAACCTTCTTTGAATGCTTGGTAGAACTCAGCAGTGAAACCATCTGATCTTGGAGTTGTCATTTTGGGGAGATTTTTGATGACTTTTTCAATATCTTTACTTGTGATTGGTTTATAGAGGTCTTCTATTTCTTCTAGGGCCAGTGTAGGTTGTATATTCCTAGAAATTTTTCCATTTCATCTACACTGTCTAGTTTTTTGGAATAAATTTGTTCATAGTAGCCTCTTACGATCTCTCTTATTTCTTTGGGGTCAGTAATAATGCTCCTTTTTTCATTTTTTAATTTCATTTATTTTCATCTTCTCTCTTTTTAGTCAGTCTAGCTAAAGTATTGTTGATTTTGTTAATCTTGAAGAAACAACTTTTGATTTTGTTAATTCTCTCTACTGTTTTTTGTTCTCAATTTCATTTATTTCTGCTCTAATCTTTGTTATTTCATTCCTTCTACTTGATTTGGGATTAGTTTGCTGTTCTTTTTCTAGTTCCTCCAGCTGTGTAGTTAGGTCATTGATTTTAACTCTTTCTTCTTTTGTAATGTAAGCACTGAAGGTTATAATTTTTTCTCTTAACACTACCTTCACTGAAACTCATAGGTTCTGATATGTTGTGTTCTCATTGTCATTCATCTCAAAATATTTATTAATTTCTCTTGAAATTTCTTCTTTGACCCACTGATTATTTAAGAGTGCATTCTTTAATCTCCATATATATGTGAATTTTCCCTTTTCTGCTGCTTGTTGATTTACATCTTTATTCCATTATGATAAGAGAAAATGCTTTGTATAATTTCAATTTTGTCGAATTTATTGAGATCTGCTTTGTGACCCAACATATGGTCTATCCTGGACAAAGATCCATGAGCACTTGAAAAGAACGTGTATCCTCCTGGGTTGCAATGTTCTGTATATGTGTATTAGGTTTAGTTGATTTATCATATCCTTCGAGCTTTCTGTTCCTTTATTGATCCTCTGCCCAGATGTTCTATCCAATGCTGAGAGTGGTGTATTGAAATGTCCAACTATTATTGTAACCATGACTATTTCTCCCTTCTGTTTTGCCAGTGTTTGCCTCATGTGCCTTGGAGCATCCTGGTAGGTGCATGTACATTTATGATTGTTATTTCTTCCTGGTGAATCATCATTTTTAAATATGTAATGACCTTCCTTGTTTCTAATAACAGTTTTGCTTTTAAAGTCTATATCATCTGATCTAAGTATAGCTGCCACAGCTTTTTTTGTTGTTGTAACCGCATACATGGAATATCTTTTTCCAACTTTTCATTTTCAATCTATTGGTATCTGTGGGTCTAAGGTGAGTCTCTTGCAGACAGCATATAGATGGCTCATATTTTCTTACCCATTCCACTAGTCTGTGTCTTTTGATTGGGGAATTTAATGCATTAACATTCAACATTAATATTGTAAAGGCAGTTCTTATCTCATGCATTATGATCCTTGGGTTTTATCTGTCATTTAAATTTCACCACTCTTGACATTTTTAGTTACTGTTACTATTACTGATACAGTCATTATTTCTAGACTATCTTCCTAGCCTCTTTCTCCCATCTTTTCTTTTTAGGCTGTAACACTCCTTTTAGTATTTCCTGAAAAGCAGGTCTTTTTATTATAAACTCTCTCAGTTTCTGTTTATCTGTGAATATTCTAAACACATCCTCATTTTTGAAAGATAATATTGCTGGATATAAAATTCTTGTTTGGCAGTTTTTCTCTTACAGTATTTTAAATATGTCATACTAGTGCCTTCTTGCCTCCATGATTTCTGATGAGAAATCAGTACTTAATCTTATGTATCCCTTATATGTTATGCATTGTTTTTCTCTTGCTGCTCTCAGAATTCTCTCTTTGTCTTTGACATTTGACATTCTGATTAGAATATATCTCAGAGTTGGTCTATTCAAATTTATTTGAATGGAAGTACGTTGTGCTTCTTGGACACAGATATCTATGTCCTTCAACAGGATTGGGAAATTTTCCACCATTATTTCTTCATATATTCCTTCTGCCCCTTTTCCCTTTTATTCTCCTCCTGGGACACCCATGACACATATGTTTGCACATCTCTTGCAGTCATTTATTTCACTGAAACCCTGTTCAATTTTTTCCATTCTTTATCTATTGTTTTGTATGTTCATTTTTGGAGACCATGTCTTCATGCTCACTTATCCTTTCTTCTGCTTCCTTCAAATCTTGTATTATATGCTTACAGTGTATTTTTAACTTCATTTATTGCACCTTTCATTCCCATAAGGTCTATATTTCTATGTACACTCTCAAATTCTTCTTTGTGCTCCCCCAGTGTCTTCTTAATATCTTTCATCTCTTTAGCCATCTCATTGAATTTATTAAGGATATGTTTGAACATCTGTGATTATTTGTCTCCACTCCTTAATGTCATCTGCAGGCTTATCTTGTTCCTTTAACTGGGTCATATCTTCCTGTCTCTTGGTATGGATTATAATTTTTTGTTAATGTTTTTGCATCGGGCTTGCTAGATGTATTTATTCTGGGTGCAGTTTCTCCCTTTAGTTCAGAGCTTTCTTGCCTTTTCTCCTTTGCTTGTTGTGTAGTAGGAGTCAAGGATGTAGTTGTTGTTGTAAGCTATGAAGGCTGAAGCTGACCATATTGCCCCAGGAATTGATGAAGTTTCTCTCACCTTTCTCCTCTCTCACGGTTAGGGACAGAGATGCAGCCATGTATAATAATCCAAGACTGTCTGTAGTTGCCCAGAGAGGCTGATGAAGCTTCACACTGCATCCCCTACTTTGGGAAGAGATAGAGCTATAGTCGTGGGCAGGAATCTATGCTGTGTGGGTCCAAAATGACCGTAGTTGCCCTAGTAAACAAACATAATGCCAGAACCCCTCCCTGCCAGGGGTGGGAATGGACCTTCTGGAGTGCCCAACAATCTCATCTGTGTGGGTCAAATATGCCTGAAGTTGCCCTGAGAGGCTGAGGGAGTACTGTCCTTTATGCTATTTAGGGGGTGGGACTGTAACCATGAAGGCCCAACAGTTCAGTTCTTGTAGGCTGAACGCACTTGCCATTGCCCAGAGAGTCTGAGGAAATATCAGCTCACTCTTCTCTTATTGCATGGTGGTGGTGGTTCTATGGGCCCCCAACAGTTCAGTCCCTTTAAGTTGAGAATATCTGTTGTTGCCCAGAGAGGCTGAGGAAACACCAGCCCCCTCCTATCCAATTGGGACATGGGGTTGGATGCACAGGCACCCAACAATTCAGTCCTTGTAAGGCGAAAGTACTTGCCATTGTCCAAAGAGGCTATGGAGACACCAGACACCCCTTATCCTATTGGTGGTGGGAATGGATCCATAGGCATCCAACAGTCCAGTCCATGAAGGCAAAAGTGTCTGCCATTGCCCAGAGAGGATGTGGAAGCATCAGCCCCTTCCTTTCCTATTGGGGTATAAGAGTGGATAGGCAAGTGCTCGCCAGTCCAGGCTGTGTGGCCAACTGCACCTGCAGTTACCCAGAAAGGCTGGGGAAACACAGTCCATCTCTTGTCCTATTAGGGGTAGGGGTGGAGCCACAAGTGCCCAACAGTCAGGTTTGTGCAGGCCAAAAGTACCTGCAGTTGTCTTGAGAGGCTGAGGGATCACCAGCCCCCTCCTATATATGGAGGGACAGAGGTGGAGATAGGCTCAACAAACCAGTTCGTTTAGGCTGAAAATGTCTGCTGTTGCCCAGAGAGACTGAGGATACCCAGCTTCTCTCTGGTCCTATTGGGCTATGGGAATGCAGCCCCAGCTGACAGACTATTCAGTCTGTGCCTAAGAAGAGCAACTGCAGTTGCCTGAAAAGTCTGGTGCAGATCCCACCAGCTTCCTCCCTGCTGGAGTTGGGGCTAGGGCCTAGACTAGGGCTGCAGTCAGATCTCAGTGAGAAGCCAGTCCATAACTTCACTGGATTTTCAGTCAGTCAGGCTTCACCTCATGCCAGGGCTGAAGTCAAAATGGTGGCTACCAGACTCTTTCCTACTTGGACAGTCTCAGACCCTAGCTGTTTCTAGGAGTTGCTGAATCAGTAGCTGAAGTTGGTGGACAACTGTCTCTTCCCCCATCCTTTATGGGAAATGGAGCTTCTAACTCCAGCCATGGAATAGGTCCTGAGGCAGCTTGCACCACTTCGGTAGGATGAGTATCAGCCTCTGTGAGATGGCTTGCAGTTTCCCAGAGGGCTTGCACAGTGCCCCCAACTTCCTCCCTGCTGGAGGTGGGGCTGGGGTTTAGATAGACCTGCAATCTGAACTGGGTGGAAAGAAGCTGGTCCTTACCAGCACCATGATTTTCAATCAGCCCTGCTTCCCCTGATGCCCAGGGTGGAGTCAAAATGGTGGTTACCAGCCTCCTTCTGATCTTGACAGGCTCAAAGTTTAGCTGTTCCTAGGATTATACTTCAGTATGCCAAATTTACTAATCAGTAGCTGAAGTTGGTGCTCTTCTGGTCTCCCCCAAAAAGGTGCTTTACATAGCTCTGGATGATCACTAATTGTCCTGTAGCAGGAGCTGACTCCAGGAACTCCTTATTATGCTGCCATCTTGGCTCCATATTCTGTTTTTTAATACATATGGCTTTTATGCTTTTGGCCTTTTGTATTTATTTTTCATAACTATGATAATTCATCCCAGGATTATTTTTTACATCTGATAATGATACATCAGAGTTGTTAAGGGCAGCTAATTCTTATTCATGTTCCCAATCTACCACCAAGGTGTGTCTATAATTAGACTGTAAAGCTCACACTGTTGTTTTATTACCTAAGTAGTGAAGTATAAAATTAGTGCAGGACACAATTAGCTTCATCAGTTTTATGTAGTAAATTGCACTGAAGGTGAATATTACTGAGCTTAGGAAAATTTTACTCCATTTTCAGAAATTTTTTCACAAAAGGAGAAATACCAGTTGAATGACTAAATGAGAGGAAAAAGTTCTGAAGTAAGGATAGAGTGAACAAATTATTAGGCTCCTTAATATGTCTTAAATCTGTGGTATTTAGCTAGCATTGGAGATGGAATGAATGAAACAATAAGAAGAATGGATAATTCTCAAAAACGGAAATGTAAAATTGGGCATTGTCTCCCTCCCAAAGCATTAATTAAGTACTTCTTCGGGGAGACTAGGTTTATAGTGGTTCAGATTGTCTGGAATTCAGGATGCAACAAAATGGAAAGTTATTTCCCATCTAATAAAATTCAATAGTTGAGTTGTTAGACTGCCTATAGCAACCACAGAAAAGCAGAATCATGTCAATGGGGGAATGGTTAAACTGTGGTAGGTCAAGAAAAGGAGAGATGCCTGGCAAGATGAGGTAATGTACAGGATCTTTGGAAATGAAACAGCATTTGAGCAGAAATTACAAGGATGTGGAAGGCATTTCCAGCAGGATGTGTTACAGAATAGTTTTCTGTGCAGTAAGAGCTTTGTGTGCAAATGCACAGAGATAGGAAACAGCAAGCAGCTTCAAGAGTGTGCAGTGAGATGGGCAAATGGTAGAAGATAAGGCAGCAACCCAGATGTGTTTACACAGGTACCCTACTAAATGCTTAATAGCATTATCCCCTTTAATTCTAACAACAATCTCTGGAATAGGTACCATCATTACCTCCGTTTTGCAGCATGGGAAACAAGTTTAAATGTTTGACATTTTCCCTAATGGTGGAGTTGTAATTTGAATTCAAAATCCCCAGATGCCAGATCCCTAGTGTTTAGAGACTAACTTAAATTATGAAAGTTCTCATAAGAAAAATAAGTAGGCAAATATTTTTATCTTTCCACAGATTGTCAAACTTTTTGTATCTGGTATGCTTTGTCAGCCACACTTTGTCTCTGTTGTGAATCTTCTCCTTCTCTTTTTCCCTCTTCTCTCCCTCCTCTCTCCCTCCCTCCCTTTCTCCTCCTCTTCCTTCTCTTACATCTTCTCCTTTTTCTTTTAATAGTTAAGACAGTAAAAACAATTCTTAGCTCATGGACTGTACGAAAATAGGCTATGGGCCACATTTGGCTGGGTAGGGTGGTGGTCCATAGTTTGCTGACCAGCGGGTCACTGGGAAGAATTCTGAAATGAGTAGAGAGAAGATTTGGAGTCCATGCTAAAAAGAAAATTATGGCTGAAAAGTGGAAGGATGTATTGAAAGTGGGCAGAAGTCTCATATGAAATATATAGATATTATATTAAGCAGTTTACACAAACTTGTAAGACACTATGAGGACAGTAGCAATGACAATAGAGAGAAAGTGAATCAAGTGCTCACTGTGTGCACGGAATGACTGAGAGGGGATAAAAAAACAACTTTGTGTAAGTCATAAATTTCTGGGGAAGACACAGGGTAGATGAAGCGTGAGAAAGACAGATTTAACTTTGCTTCAGATTTTCTAGTCCTTGTCTTTATTCTTGTGAGTTTATAAAATCTACAGAAGGAGATTTCTCTTATTTTCTTTGGCCCAAAAATTCAGCATAGGCTCTTAGAGTTGGTATTGAATAAAGCATTTTGAATAACACATGAATGAGTGAGTGACCAGATGTTATATTTGTTTTATTCGGTGTGGAGAAAAAAAATTAATTGATTATTCCGGAAAAGAATTGCTACCAAGAAAATGAAAACTGCAAATATGGGACTGTTATATAAATATCTTCGATGTGACCCAGGCTCTGATCTTTATGTTTTTGAACATAGAGTTCAGAAAGAAAAAAAAAAGCCCTTGAGGTTAGATTTTAAAAATGATAATTTTAAATTTGAGAAGTACTTAGCTAAAATACTGTCCTGCAGCCTTTTCTGATCCACACTAGACATTGTTTTACAAGATAATTAAATGGCATAGGGGATAGATGACTCTGAAATTTAGGATAAGAAATCAATAATGTAGAAGGTAGACTGTACAATGTACCTTTCAATGCTGTCACTTCAGATTGGCATGGCAGGTGGAAAAAGACCTGAATGAAATGAATTTTCCTACTCAAAAATCCTGTCAAATTTTTCCCGACAAATGCTTTATATATATATATATATATATATATAAATTGTTATATACATATACAACTTACTTATATATAAATGTATAAACTTAAATCTTACAAAATTTACCTAAAATAGTATTTTGTCAGTCTCTAAAGTTTTGTAAAACTGAATGAATAAAAAATAATGAAATCCTCCCTGTTTAGAGTAGTACAAATTTATAAATTTTCTCATGCCCATGGATATAGGAATCATTGATTATCATTGTAACTCATATGCACTAATATTTATATATAATAACAATCATGCTTTCAATATGAATTTCTTAAACATGTGGGTATGACTCTTAGAAAATTTCAAAGCCAGTTGTTTTAATTTCCAAACCCATTGATTTAGATTTAGGTTTCCATGTCTTCAGGTTCAATACATAACTAATTTTCTGAATAATCATTTTCTGGATTACTTAAGATCCTGCCAAATGCAAGTCACTATTCTGGGGTGGGAATTTGTAGCATTTAGTAGGACAGACAAGAGTCCTGCCCTCGTGGATATTTATACATACCACAGCTGCCCTGTCCAATAGCCATTAGCTATAAATGACTATTGAAATGTAACTTAATGACAACTAAGTAAAATTAAAAGTTCAGTCATACCATATTTCAAGTGTTCAATAGCCACATGCAACTAGTGGCTACCATATTGGAGTTTTATGAATCCAATTTATAAAACAAATGACTACCAATTATTTTATAAATTGGATTTATAAAACATTTTGGTAAGTGTAGAGAGCTCTACAAAGTAGTTTTGTTCTAGAGTATACAAAGGAATTGTGTTTGAGATTATTTTATTCCATTTTAAATTGTGCGCCTGAAGTTAACTCTCCTCAACAAAAGCCACATACATTATGAATTAAGGTATTTGAAAGGATTCCTCCTTTTGCCATTTTAAGATCATACTTCCTTCCTTTCCACCCTATACCCTCATTAAGCACTTCTCACTACTGATCTGTTCTTCCTTTTGACAATATTTTTAATTTCAAGACTGTCCTATAAATGGAATAAGAAAAAATATAACATTTTTGGATTGCCTTGTTCACGCAGCATACTTCTGTAGAGATTTATCCAAGTTGGTGGGTGGATTACCAGTCTGTTCCTTTTCATTGCCGAAAAGTATTCCATAGTATGGGTGTAACACAGTTTGCTTACTCATTCACCCATTGAAGAACATCTGGATGTGTTGAGTATCTGTTTATTATATGAAAAGAGATGCTATAAACATCGATTTAGAGGTTTTTGTGCAAATGTAAGTTTTTAATTCTCTAGGATAAATGCCAAGAGATGCAATTAATGGGTAGTGTT
The DNA here is from genome assembly GCF_030445035.2 of Dasypus novemcinctus. NCBI lineage: Eukaryota > Metazoa > Chordata > Mammalia > Cingulata > Dasypodidae > Dasypus > Dasypus novemcinctus. The sequence continues at coordinate 84,001,473 of NC_080688.1, read as the reverse complement.
GTAGTTGCATGTTTAGTTATTTAAGAAACTGCCAGATTTTTTCCAGAATGTCTATTGCATTTTATATCCCCAACAAGCAGTGCATGTGTCATCTAATTTCTCTGTATTCTTGCCAGCATTTGGTGTTGGCACAAATTTTTATTTTGACCATTCCAATAATATATAGGGGTAAGTAAATGTGGCTTAATTGGTAGTACCATAATGGCTAGTGATGTTTACCATCATTCAGGTATGTATTTGCATTCTATATATTCAAATCAGTGAAATGTCTATTCCTGTCTTTTTCCTGTTTTCTCTTTTGTTTTGTTTTGTTTTGGTTTTTTTCACTGTGAGCACTGAAAGTTCTTTATATATTTTAGATAGTAGTCTTCATTGGATATGTGGTTTGCAAGTATTTTTTATCATTTTACCCCCCTGTGTAGCTTATTTTCTCATTCATCTAACGGGGGGCTTTGCAGAGTAAAATATTTTAATTTTGATGACATTCAATTTTTCAATATCTCATATTAAGCTTTTGCAGAGCAACAGTTCTATTAATGCCATTTTAGTACCAGTAGGAGTGAAGCAGAGAATGTTTACTTTCCTTTATGTCTCTTTACTTTCACCTATGTATAATGTATGTATATTTTGTCTACATACATTTAGAACTGCATGAAAATGTATTATAACTTTGCCTTAAAAATTAAATATAAATTATGAAACTCAAAAGGAAGAGGAAATCCATTGAATTTACCCATATTTTTGCTTATCATGTTCATCCTTCCTGATGTTCAAAGACGCTTTCTTTTATCTTTTCTTTCCTGTTTAGAGAATTTCCTTTATCCTTTTTAAAGTAGGTCTGTGGGTGACAAATTATCTTAGTTTTCCTTCGTCTGTGGATATCTTGATTTCCTTATCCCACCTAAATAACATTTTGCTAGATATGGGCTTCTGGGTTGACAGATCTTTCTTTCAGCACTTGAGAAATACTGTGACACTTCCTTCTGCTCTCCATGGTTTTTGATGGGAAATCTGCTGTCATTCTAATAGGTTTTCATTTATAGGTAAGGTGTCTTTTATTTTATCTTTTTTGTCTGCTTTCAGAGTTTTTTCATTGTCATTTCTTTTTAGAAGTTTAATTATGGTGTGCCCTGCTATGAATTTGTGTTTATTGTGTTTGGAGATTACTCAGTTTCCTGAATCTGTAGGTTTGTGTGTCTTGAAAAATTTTAGAAATTTTCAGCCATTATTTCTTTGAGGACTTTATTCATCCCTACTCTCTTTCTCCTCTGTTTCTGAGACTCCAATAACAAGAATGTTAAATGTTTTGTTATAGTTCCACAAGTCCCTTAGCCTCTGTACTTTTTTATGTTTTTTAAGTCTACTTCCTCTCTGGTTTTCAAATTGAATAGTTTATCTTGTTCCACCTTCCAGTTCACTGGTTCTTTCCTTTATCCCTTTGATTTTGCTCCCATGCCCACTCACTAAACTTTTAATTTAGATTTTTGTACTTTTCTTCTTTAAACAGTCTTTTCAGTTCCTTTTCATATCTTCTATTTTTGTGAGGCTATATTTTTACTGAAGATTTCGAATTTTTCATTTGTTTCAACTTTTTCATAGTTGTTCACTGAAGCATTTTTATCATAGATGCTTTAAAATTATTGCCAAATAATTTGAATAAGTCTGTTATCTTCATGCTAATTTTTTAAATCTAATTTTCATTTCTTGCTGGTCTTTGGTATGAGAAGAAATCTAAACACTTTTATATTATGTTATGAGACCTTAACCTTATCTAAAATTTCTCCTTTAAGTGTTTATGTCTAATATCACTCTGGTAGGGGAAGTTGTACATTTACCTTAGTACTGGCTATGGCAATCCAGGCTCACAGTTCATCCTCTATTGATTCCTGTTGGGGTTGCTTCTAGTTACTGCTGGGTGGGGGTGGAAGTTTCAGCCTCCCCAAAGGTCTCCACTGATAATGTGGTAGAGGTGGCCTTGTTGTTGTTGGCTCTTGGAGAAAGTCCTTACTCTCTACTAGGCTGCCTCTGACACCATCTCCTAAGCAAAATGGAGGGATGCCTTTTTTAGTACCAGATGGAGATGGGAGTATATGCTTATCACCTGGTCTCTGCTGATACCATGGAGGTAATCCTCATTACCGGCCATTGCGGATAAATGTCCTGGCTTCTTTCCTGTTCTTCCCTTAGAGCACACTGACAAGCATTTTGGGACCCCTTGTTAAAGCCTCATGAGCATGGAAATCTAGACCACTCAGTTGGCCTCTGCTGGTATGGGTGGGGCCACAGATTTTCTGTGGTGTTTATCTGCAGTAGGGCAGTTATGTCCAAAAATATTCTGTCTTGCTGGGTTTCCCCTTTTCTCAGCCTTTGACTAGAAAAAGTAGGCTCTTATTGGGACATACTTTACATATACCTGCTTGTATTTCTGGAATGCCAGATTTTCTAGTTCCACGTCTGTGATACATGAGGCAGAATGAAAACCCAGAGAACTCAACACCATGCTTTTCCTCAGGTCTCATGGTCCCTAGCTAGTCTGCCTTCTTCTCTCCCACTTTCAGAGTCTTCTTTCATTTGTTTTCTATATATAGTCCAGGGTTTTTAGTTGTACTCAGCTTAAAACTAGTATATGAGAATGATATTCTTTTAAGTCCTAGGTCTACCAGAAATTCACTGTATCCTCAAGGAAAATTAAATTATTATTCTCTGATATGCATATCCTTATTTAAAAAATAAACAAAAGTTGAATTTCATCTCAAAGATATTTATCTCATGAAATTCTATATTTAATGTGAGGCATATCTAATGTCAAGACACAAGTTTAATAGACCGAGGGTTCTATTATGCCGTGCTTTTCTTTTGTATTAGTTGCTGCATGTTAAACAACGTTTTGAATAGGATACTTCATTAGAATTTTATAGGCAACATAATTTTACTCTCAGATCTCTCATATCCCTTATTTGCAAAATATTCCCTTTAAAAAGTGTCTTGTTCTTCCAATCTATGCAAACTATATTATCACTGTGCCTAATATTTATCAGTCTATGAGCAACCTTGATAATTAACTTAATAGATCTTGTGGAAAGTACTTAATAAATCTTTACTTAATAAATATTTGTTGTCACATTAGCTTGATTTCCAAATTTGTAAAAGCAAAGCTAAGTGTGAGAATATCTCCTTAATTTGGGTTTTACTAAATGTTATCTTAGATATTTTATCTCACTTAGATTTTGTAAATGAGCTTAGTAAATGGGAAAGCAGCCTGATGTGTTTCAGCCAAATTGCTTAAACTGCTGCATCAGTAGAGTTCATATATCCTTACAAGTGATTTTGGATTCTCTTCTTTTTGTCTGTTTTTATGTCTTCCTTAAAAATGTTGGTTGAAACAATTAGACCTCTGGTGCCCTTAGGTTTCAAAACATTCACATTAAACTCATGTAAACCTTCACAGAGTAAAGAATCAATGTTAAGACTTTGTCCGGATTATATTGTGTGTTTCTTGTACATGAGCTATTGACTACATCTCAAATAATCCCAGAGCATGTGTAAAGAAAAGAAGCTATGTCAAAATCTGAGTGTAGAAAGATGAGAGCGATCATTAGTAAAACAGGAAGCAGGGATAAAAGGCTAAGTAATATGGAAAGCAGGCAAGCATGAAAAACTAAAGAAAGATGTTCTGAGAATGTAAACAACTTTAGTGGAAAAAAAAAAGCAAGAAAAGGCATATGCAAAAAAATTAAAAAGCCCAGAAGCATAGGCAGAGTAATTGGATTCACAGAGCAAACATATTCACATAGCTGTCATATTCAGCCAAAAGACAAAAATTATGTTTGGATCTATGATAAGAAGAAAGACATTAAAGCAATAAAAAGAGTCTGTGTGTGTCACTACCATTCCTTCAAATCACATGGCTTAGACATAATCACACCAATTTAAAGCAAGTGCTAGTTTTAATTTCGGAAAGTGACTATTTGGAGATCTCCATCACCCTTAGGTGACATATTTTCAGCTTCTAAATAGGCATTATGTTGAGGGACATATCATAATTTGGAACAGCATTCCAAAATGACTCAAATAATTCAATAGTATATGCTTACACATAAAGGGGAAATTGTTTCCACTCAAGCAAGAATATCAAATAATGGAGGCAAAGAGAAAGAACATTATAGACCGATCATATTAGGAGAGTGAAAACTGAAAGTAAAACATGCTCCAATTTGTAAAAGATAATCAAACCACATGAGCAAATCAGATTAGCAACATCAAGAGCAGTTTTCTTTACCTACTTTTAACCTGTTGAAAGATGTGCTATGCTGTGTAAGAATATAAGCTTGAACATTACGACCTGAAAATTCCAAAATAACTTCTCTTCGTCCTTATATTAGACTTGTTCAGTCTTCATTATATTAACTTCCTTTACATTTTCTTCATGGCCCCTCAAAATTTGTTAAGTACTGTGTAAAGTTGGAAATTTTTTAACGTTTAAGAAATATTGTGAAAGATTTTGTTTCAATGAAGTGTGGAAAATTATTGCTCAACCCGTATATCCTATCCTGTTTTCATATACCCATATGATTCTGAATTTACATTCTGCCACCTAAAATTCCTTTCTCATTTCTCCCCTGTCCTGCACAGTGTGAAAAGCCCAGGGATGGAAAAATCTATTCATATACCCTAATCAGCTTAAAACTCTACCTTCACTGTAGTCCTTTCAAAGCAAGGGAATGCTTATTACCCTACACCCTTGGAGCTAGTCAGAATAATGATTTCCTGCAAATGTCCTGCCCTAATCCCCAGAAACTGTGAATATAGCACATTACATTGCAAATGGTACCTTCCACATTTTTTAGCAGTTTATAATCTGAATAGAGTGAGATTGTATGTTTGAGAGAGGTTGGAAGGCTACACCTTTTAGAAGTCTCAGGCCTCTTGATGATTTCTAGTACTTTACTTATTCCACTATATTAGTTGTGCACCTTTATTAAATTTTTACACCCCTGTGGAGTCATGTGAGTCCTTTCAATGATCTGACCCTTAAATTACAGGGTCAAATATTTCAATCACTTTACTGCCAGAACCATCAATTTTATGTTCCATTTTCCTTTCATCTCAAAAATTCAGCAAACATTCACATGGATAAATTCAGCCCAAGGTCACCAGATGGTAAGTACAGGGGTCCATCCCTGGCAGGCTGACTCCAGAGTCTGTGCTTTGCTGCCTCGATAGGAATAACAGTGGGACATAAAAAGGGTGAGTTAACTTCTTCATAATTTATTTAATATTTTCAATACAAATGTTTTAAAACATAATGCTGATTATTATTATTCCATAAATAATATATAAAGAGCATTTAAGCTAAATCTTTGACTGATGGCACATTACACTTTAGAATAAAATATAAGGACAGAAAGGAAAAGCACAAATTACAAGAGAACATAATATGTGAAAGGAAACAGTGCATAAATTTACAGTAAAAACACGACTGAATTTGAAACTTCACTTGCAAAATTTAGTTAGGCCAAAGTATTGATACTTAGAAGTAAAACTTTCTAAAGGATTTCATATAACTTAAATTTGCATGAAAGAACAAGTCATATTATTTATGTTTTTTTCTGTTATTTTACAGTCTGTCCAGCAACTATCTATTCTTGTTCAATCTGTGAATATGCCCAGGGGTTATTAAACTACAGAGTTATTCAATAAACATAATACATTTCCATAAATGGACAAAACACAGCGAGAGGATTTGATATTAGTGCTGTTAACATCTTCACTAATGATCAGCCAAAGGAAGTCAAGGGCACAGTAATGACAGCAAGAACAGATAATGATACGACATAAAGCAAAATAGAACATGAAGTACCGTATCAGGAAAGTCATTTTGTAACTAAGATTTATTACATTGTCAAATAACTTTTCAAAGAAAGGTAGAAGTTCAACACATGGTTGATTTATCACTGAACATGGTTGTTGACAGGAAAGTACAATGAAAGGAAATAAAATAAGGGCCATAGTTATTATTCTTATGCTTTAAAAAATGTTATGTTCTGGATATTAAACTCCTAACATAATTTACCATATTAACCATTTTTAAGTGTACATTTCAGTGAAATTAATTGCATTCACAATGTTGCACTATCACCTCCATTCACTTCCCCACATTTTTCATGACCCCAAACAGGAACTCTGTACCCATCAAGCAATAATTCCCAGTCTCCCCATTACCCCTGCTCTTGGCAACCTTCTATCTACTTTGTCTCTATCAATTTGCTTATTTTAGATATTTTATGTAAGTTGAACCACACAATATTTATCCTTATGTATCGGGCTTATTTCATTTAACAGGTTTCATCCATATTTTGCATGCACCATGACTTCATTCCTTTTTAGGGCTAATTAATATTCTATTGTCAATATATATTAGTTGACTGTTTATCCATTCGACTGTCAGTGGGCATTTTGGTTGTTTCTACCTTTTGGTTATTGTGAATAATGTTGATATGGACACTGATGTGCAAGTATCTGTTTGAGTCTCTGTTTTCAATTCTTTCGGGTATGTACCTAGAAGTGGAATTGCAGGGTCATATAGTAGTTAGATATTTAACTTTTTTTGGAAACATCAAAATATTTTCTACAGTGGCTGAACTATTTTGCAATTCCACCAACAATGTACACACATTCCAATTTCTCTGCATCCTTACTGACACGTGTTATTTTCTGTTTCTTTTTTTGTTGTTGTTGTTTATTCTAACACATTTTTAAAATTAAAGTTAAGAGATCATACAGAGCATTACATTAAAAAACATAAGAGGTTCCCATATAACCCACTCCCCACCCTCCACCCCCATCATTTTTGTAAATTGTATTTTTCTGAAGATACATACATCACAAAAAATGTTACATTAAAAAAACACGAGAGGTTCCCATATACACCCCAACCCCCACCCCACTCCTCCCACACCAACAACCTCCCCCATCATTGTGGCACACTCATCGCACTTGGCGAACGCATCTTGGAGCACTGCTGCACCACATGGATAATAGTTTACCCTGTAGTTCACACTCTCCCCCAGTACATTCAGTGGGTTATGGTAGGATATATAATGTCCAGCATCTGACCCTGCAATATCATTTAGGACAACTCCAAGTGCCCAAAATGCCCCTACATCACATCTCTTCTTCCTTCTCCCTGCCCTCAGCAACTACTGTGGCCATTTTCCCTACATCAATGCTACATTTTCTTCTATTACTAGTCATAAATGTTTTATTGTAGAATATCAATAAGTCCACTCTAATCCATCTTTTATTCCTCCATTCTGTGGGCCCTGGGATAGTGATGTCCACTCTACCTCTATTTTAAGAGGGGGCTTAGATTCCACATCGATGATGGATGCAATTCTTCTGCTTGCAGTTGTAGGGACTCTTGATTCCCTGGTGTGGTGGTTGACCATCTTCACCTCCCTGTTAGCTGACCTGGGTAAGTCCAACGAACCAGAGAGTAGGCGCTGCAACTCTGCTGAGGCTCAGGGCCCAGCTGGCACATGGGCAGTCCAGAGATTCAAGTCACCTGAGTATACACCATCCCTAGGGCCAACTACAGGTTCAGTAAAAGTGACAGAAGAGGCAAGTGTAGAAAGATCACATCTGAGTCCAGCTCTATCACTCTCAGAAGCACAAACTCCAAAGTAGGGCCCAGTGACATGGCACAGTACTCCAAGTCCATCTGGCATGACCATATACCCTGTGGGCCTCCATAGCTTTCAGGAGAACCAGTACTTAGGGTTGTATCTACTTTGGCTATTTCTGGGGTCCTGCTGAGGTGTGTGTAAGCACGACCCCTCTGATGACCTCCCAATTCTTTTTTGAAGACTCTTAGCCATATAAATTCACTTGTCTTTGCCATTTCCCCCTTTTATTCAGGGTCAAAAAGCAGTTTATAACACATGATCATACATGTAGGCTGAGATATTCTGCTGCCCTGAGTTGACCCTTTTATTCAAGGTTTCTCATTTCTTTTTAATTTATTATTGATTATATTTATTATCTGTTACCTAATTTATTGATCTATTACCCTAGTCATCACCATTTAGCATAACCATTCACCATTCCATTCCAACTCTCCCTCACTTAGGCTACTTTCTGCCCAAACTCTCTCCAAAACAAGGATTTAGGGGAAGTGTCTTATTTTAGAGGTAATCCTAAGAAATGAATTTAGAGAAAGATGGGAAGCAAGAGAAAGATGGGAAGCAACACAATGTGGGCTGCATCAATGAGAAGGTTCCTACTGTGGTCAACTGAGGATCAGTTCTGTTTTATTTGTGTGTGTGTCTTATTCTTTTTTTATATACTTTTAAATTTTTTAAAAGATACTTAGATTACATAAATGTTACATAATAAAGATACAGGATCCTGATATGCCCCACTCCCTACCCCTCCCACATTTTCCCATATTAACAACATCCTTCATTAGTGTAATACGTTTGTTACAATTGATGAACACATTTTGGAGCACAGCCACTAAGCATGGATTATAGTTTACATTATAGTTTACACTATCTCCCACACAATTTTGTCAGTTGTGACAAAATATATCATGGCCTATATGTGTCATTGCAATGTCATTCAAGACAATACCCAAGTCCCTAAAATGCTCCCATATTATACTTACTTTTCCCTCTTCCTCCTCTCAAAACCTTCAGTGGCCAATGCCTCGATATCAATGATAAAAGTTCTTCCATTGCTAGAATCACAATAAGTCTATAGTAAAAACAGTAAGTCTACTCTAGTCCATTGTTCATTCCCCAATCCTGAGGATTCTGGGATGGTGATGCTCAGTCCACCTCTAACTGAGAGGAGGCTTAGATCCCATGGGGGCAGATGAATGGGATTATCTTGCTTACAATTGTAGACTTTCTCTGTTTGTTGGGTGCCCCGGCCTGCGGGATGGCAACGGAGACCCGAAACCTGCCGAGAAAGAATGGTGGGACAAGAGACACAAAAAATGACAGCAAGACAGGGTTCTGATCAAACTGCAACTTTATTAAAGGGGGCAAAGTACATATACCCTCGGGTGGGGGAGGAGCGGGGAGTGAGGTAGTAGAGGCTAAGGATTGGTTGTTGCTGTCGCCGGGGTGGGAGGCAGACCTTAGTTTCGGGCCTTGCGCCTGGGCACTATCTTATCAGCCTGGGCAGTGGCGGGAAGACAGAGAACAAAGAACTGAGGGGGAAGAAGAATGAGGAAGTAACAGGGCAGATTTGAGTTCTGCCATGATTTGGGACCCGCCATGTTGTGGTGAACTAATTATAGCTTACTCAAATAGGAAAGTTGGCTCTGCTCCGGCGGCTGTGCTGCTGGCTCTGCTAAATTCGGTGTGTGCTCATTTTTACTGCTCCCAACAGTTGGGATGGTCATTGTCCATCACCATCTTCTTGTTAGTGATACAGATTGAGTCCAATGAACAGGAATTTCACCTCCTGTTGAGATTCAGGGCCCAACTGGCACATGGACAGCCCAAAGATTTAAGTCTTTTGTACATATACCTATCAACTCTAGTACTAACTATAGGTTCAAATAGAAGGGGCAGAAGAGCCATGTGTAGGGAATCCATAAATGAGTCCATCTCTGTCACACTGGGGAGCATAAATTCCCAAGTAGGGCCCACTGGCAGAGCACCAACCCCTTTGGCTGTCTGTCCTCCCTATAGTATCTGGATGTCTCCAGTGACCTCAGAGGCCACACTGTTTATGCCAATATTTACTTTGGCAGCCAATGAGATCCTGCTGAGACATGCATAAGTGCAACCTTGGGAATGTCCTCCCAAAACACTTCGAAGGCTCTTAGCCATATAAACTCATTTGTCCTTACCCTTCCCCCATTTTGGTCAAGGTCTTTTTCCAGTTGCATTGCTAGTTGGTGCTTGGTAGTAATCCCTCAGTGCCAGAGAGGTTCATCCCTGGGAGTCATGTGCCATGCTTGGGGGAAGGTAATACATTTATATGCTGAACTTGGCTTAGAAAGAGGCCACATTTGAGCAACAATAGGCTCTCAAGAGGTAACTCTTAAGCATTTTATAATACTAGACTAAGCTACAATTTCAAAAGTAAAGGTTTCTAAGTATAGTCATCAACATCAAGGGCCTGTCAATGGTCCATCCTCCTTCGCTAGTCACTGCCTCTGTACTCAGGGGATTCTTGCTCTCTCTTTATAAAATGTGGCAGAGCTGCTCAGGATGAGAACTTGATATTCTTTTGGTTATTGTGTGAATCTCCACCCAGAGTGACAATGCCCCATGAACACTTGAACACATTCATGCCTTATAAGTATGCCCTATGTGAACCTCATCCCATGTATCCCCCATCACTGATACCCTGCATGAATGATCCTCCCCTGCCACAGTTATAACCCCTCTGTGATCCAAAACTTCTTCAAAAATGAAGCCAACAAAATAACCAAATACAATGAATAAGAAAATGATATAATAATGTTAGTTTTAAAAATAAAATACAAAATTTTAAAAATAAAATTGAATAAGAAGTAATTAAAAATATACAAAATTTAAAAACAATTTGACATTATGTCTTTCATCACTGTAAGATCTCTTGTCTTGTTTGTACAGTGACATTTTCTTCCATTTATTCCCCCAGTGTCTTATTTCTTTCATGTTGTCATCAAAGAAGCATTAGATTACAGAAAAGGCACATACAGAATATAGGGGATTTCCATATACTCAATATCTTCCCTTTTTTCCCCTTTCCCCTATTAATAACGTTTTACATGTGGATGATATATTTGTTACAATTGATATACTAATACTGAAACATTCCTGCTAACCATGGTCAATGATTTACATTATGGTTTACCTTTGGGACCATGCACTTTTATAAGGATCAGTCCTTTTGAGGTCCTAAGGGAGACTGAAGGGCCCCTGTCTCAGAATTAGCTGACCCAAGGAGCAAGACAGATATCATAGTCACTCTGAAAACTAGTTCCATTTTTGGCTGAGGAATTTCTGGATTGACAAATAGGCAAATAGAGAGAAAACTCTCAAGTGAGGATTCACAATCTTGAAATATCATGTGTGGAAAGAGAGCATCTGAGGGGGTGTAGGTTGGGCACTGACAGCCTCTACTAAACTCACCCGAATTCTAGTGTTTCAGGGTGTTTAATGTGACTTTTTAACTGTATAATCTTTCAGAGAATATGTCCTGTTGTTTTGTTATATTGACACTGAATGGTTAAGGCAACATTAAAAAGAAAATTAAAGAGGATGAAACACTTTCCCTAGCTGAAATAAGTATAAACCTTGAATTGGAATTGTTAAATCATAGGGTAGGCATATATTTATCTTTCAAAGATTACACTACAATTTTGCAAAGTAATTATACCAGTTTTCAATCCTGCAAACCCTGTATTAATTTGCAGTTGGTCCACATCCTTGACAACACACTTGGGATGTTCCATCCTATAATGTTGCCATCTTGATGGAATTACACTAAAATCCAAATGCAGTTTTAATACTCATGATTATAAAAACTGAACACCTTTTCATGAGGCTATTGGCCATTTAGAATTCCATTTGTGAAGTGCTTTTTCAAGATTTGGGCCATTTTTCTATTAAACTATTTACTTAATTGTAGAAGTTATTACAAGTGTTCTTACCACATATGTATATATATGTATATACATATATATATGTGTGTATTATATGAAAAGGTAAGCTCTTTGTAGCTCTTAATTCTGTCTTTTGATGAGGAGAAATTCTTAACATTAATATAACTCAATTTGCCATTTTTCTATTATGGTTAGTTATTTTGTGAACTGAAAAGACTAAACCCACACCCCCTCAGGTGCTCTATTTCCACACATGATATTGCAAGACTGTGAATCCTCACCTGAGAGGTTTTTTTCTATTTGCCTATGTGTCAGTCCAGGAATTCTTCAGCCAAAAATGGAACTAGTTTTCAGGGTGACTATGATATCTGTCTAGTTCCTTGGGTGAGCTAATTCTGAGGCAGTTTCAGCAGTCTCCTATAAGACTTCAACAGGACTCAAAAGATTTTTTCAGAAATCCTTGCCAAGATAAAAGAAAATATTTTATCATGTTTTCTTCTAAACATTTATTTCAGTTATATTTTAGATTTTGGTTGACAGTACATGTGGAGTGGAATTTATTTTGTGTTTACAGTGAGGTAGAAGTCTGCTTATTTTATTTTATTTTTACCAATTTGCTAATGAATTGATGCATTGCCATTTACTGAGAAGACCTCCCTTTGCCCACCCATTATACAATCCCTACCTGTAAGAATTTGGACAGCTGTGCATGAGTGAATCTGCTTCTTGACTCTGTGTTCTTCTTCAATGGTCAATGTGTCAACAATTATGAGTCTTGCTCTCTAGTGGTACAAGTTGTCCAGCATTATTCTTCTCAGTATTGCTGTGACTTTATTTGTTCCTTTGCATTTCCACATAAATTTTGGAATCAGCTGTTAAAATATTTGGAGTTGGGAAACAACTGTGACTCAATCAGATTAGCTCTTGTCTACCATATGGGAGGCCCTGGGTTCACGTTCCAGGGCCTCCTTGTGAAAGCAGGCTCGCCCCCAGGCTGTGGAGCACCACCCAGCTGGCAGATGCTGTGGAGTGCCAACTCAGCAAGGTGACACAACAAAAAGAAGGGAGACAAGCGAGAACACAGAAGAGCCCTCAGCGAATGGACACAGAGAGCAAAGAGTAAGCAAGCTGCAAGGTGGGAGGGGAGATAAATAAATACAGACACAGAAGAACATACAGCACACAAAAAGCCATGGGGGGCCGGGGGGGGGGAGGATAAAAAAAGATTTGGAGTTGTATTGTCTCCATTTAGCTATTCAAAGATAATTGACTCCATATTATTGCATCTTTTAATCCTTGAAAATGGCACATATCTGCATTTTTGTAGATCTCTTAATATCCTCTCAGTAATGGATCATAGCTTTGCAGACTAAAGGTCTTGAATGTCTTTTGTTAGATTTGTTGCCAGTTATTTAATATTTTTGATGCTATCGATTATAGTTTTTAAATGTAATTTTCTATTTGTCATTGGTACTGAATATCAATTTTGAATCTACTTGTCTCACATTTAGTGATGTGGCATTTTCAATATTTTTAATTCTATACATTTTTCTCACCTGCCTTTTACCATAACCTCTCAACAATTAAACCTGCTTCTACTCTTATCCCACTTTGGTATTTTCATCCATTTAAAAATTGAATTAGATCATGGTACTCCTCATTTCAAAACCCTGTGACTGCTCCTCATTTCACTTAGTGCAAAATCCAGTACTCTTACACTGGCCTAGGAGAGCCTCATGATCTTCCCCCACCTTCAGCACTTCCCTTTGTTCCTTTCCTATACATTTGTCCTTTGTTTACTACACTTAGCTACATTGACTTTGCTCTTTCTTGAAAACAGCAGGCACTTCCACCCCACAAACACTTTGAAGTGTGGCTATTATCATCCCTTCTTTAAAATAGTAAGTATTGGCAATGACATTCAGCTCATCAAGAAATAAATCAAAATAAACAATTCATTAATAGAGAAGACATGATTAAAATGTAATGAGCATTGAATCTACTAAATAAAAACAAACAACTAGGGGAGTTATTGTGACAGAGTATAAATATTATAAAGTTTGATAAAATATGAATAATGGCAAACTAATCAGGCAGGTGAGGGGCTATGGAATGTTGCATAAGAGTTCTGATTTCCTCATCATGCATGACAAGAGATCTAATTATAATATTCCCAAAATATAATATTCCTAAAAATTGAAACATGTGGCTACTACAAAATCCATGTTATAGCCTCCTAATATTTTTACATATTCTATCCTTTAATCAGAGAGAAACTTTAGAAGTGAAACTTTCTTCTATCAATAAAAAATTTGCCGGGAAGCTCAGAAATTCCTTTAATTTTTGAAGAATATTTTCATCTTTTTAAAAATATACAAATATAAATTAAATAGCATGCTTTAAAGTCCAACAACATATATTCTAGGATTTCTTTTAGATACACTTATTAGATCTATTGAAAATATTTAAATGACTAAGATATTTGAAATATATTGATTTAATAGTATTTATATTATAAATACTTTGTTTTGTTCTCCTTTGTTGTCTGATTTTATGTTTTATATTACTTTTCTTAAAAAGTGGTGTTCTTTCTATCATCTATCTATCTGTCTATTTGACTTTAGGATTATCCACTCTAATTTGTGATAATGTTGGTCTTACAGCAGGACCAGAGTTCAGGCATTGAAGGATGGGAGAGAGGGAAGTAAATATTAGAAATTGCATACCTGCAAAAATTTAAGCCACATATGAGCCAAGTGATGTATCAAAAACCAATGTCTCTAAATCTCCATATATTAAATCAGAGCATGAAGATATTTCCCTTTCATTGACTCTAAATCATGATAGATTTCCTAAATTGTGCTTAATGCTTTTTAAAATAAATTCTAGTCCAAAGGATAATTTAAGTGGCTACATTTTTTAAAAAGATTTATTCATTTATTTATTTCTCTTCCCTTAAAAATAATTTTCCTTTGTAGAAAAAGTTGCTAGACTTCCACATGACTCTGGAAACTGATTTTCACTTCATCTCAGACAACACTGGCAAACATTGTTTGAGAAACTTGCCAGTCAGTGGTAGGTAGATGAAGTGGAGATATATGTGACAAAGTACTAACAACATCAGCAAAAGATTAATGTTGAAGCTGTAGTATACATGAGACATGAAGTCAAAACACTGGAGAAGCAGTGAGCAGGAAGCAGCTTTTTGAACAGTAAAAGTAAAAAAGCCATAGAGTAAGAAGAATAAATACCTAAGTGTCACGAAACATTCACAAAGCCAAATCAGCCATCAAAGTTAACAAGAAAGAAAACATTCTGTGCCTCCTTAAAAACAATAAATATTTGAATTTTATATTACTATATATTCTGTGTAGGTAAAAAAAAAGATGTGTTGCAAAAAATGGATACTTTGTGCATTTATGCAGGTATATTAGTTTCCTATTGCTGCTGAAATAGATGATTAGAAAGTTAGTGGTTTAAAACAATACAGATTTATTATTCTGTGATTCTGGAGGTCAGATTCTGAAATGAATCACATTGAGCTAACATCAAGATGGTGGGAGGACTGTGCTTTTTTTTTCTTTCCCAGAGGTTCTTGCAGAGAACATGTTTTCTGCCTTTTCCAGAAAGGTCATCTGCATTCCTTGGTTCATGGTCCCTTCATCCCTCTTCAAAGCCAGCACTGTAGCATCTTCAAATCTATCTCTGACTCTGACCTGCTCTTTTATCCCCCTCTTCCACTTTAAATGACCCTTAACATTTCATGGGACCTACCCTAATAATGCAGAAAAATTTCCCTTTACTGCTAATCACCTGACTAGCAATTTTAATTCTATCTGAAACCTTAGATCTGTCCTCCCCTTGCTATTTAACACAACATAGTCATAGGATCTGGTCTGGGGATTGGGACATGGACATGTCATAAGGACCATTTTTCTGTCTACGGCAACAATTTTGAGATTGAGAATTAAAATTTAATTCTCATGCTTGATTATTCTTAAATTTTCAGGAATGATTTCTCAGAGAAAAGCTGAGTCCTCTCCCCAGCTCAACTGATTAATAGTAATTTGCTCTTGGGAAAGTCACTTAAACTTTTTGACCCTAAGTTTTGTAATTTCATACTTAATATACTATAACTAATAATATTTGTTTACTAATTCTTTAAACACCGACACACAAATATAATACATCTTTCACACACACACACACATATACATATATATATTATAATGAGCTAAGATTGCAGATATTTTGCCAGGAATAGTTTTGATCAACCATACATTTAGAAAATAATTATAATAGCCATTTATCATTCATAAATTCTGACATTGTAAACATATTTGGGGGTGAGAACGAATGTTATCTTGGCTTGGACCAAGGCTATTTCACAGCTTATGCATAGTTACTTAAAGCCCATGGGATTTCATGGTATAAATATGTACATAGGTCAGGATATGAAAGAAACATGGGTTTCAAGAATAAAGGGGAAAAAAAATGAATAAAGGAAGAAGTCAGAAAATGAGACTAAATAGAGGAACCACCAATGCATGAGAAAGAAAACTGAGAGCTTAGTATCTTGGAAAACAAGTGGAAAAATTGTAGGAGATGGGGAGGGAGAAAACAATAGTAGTTACATGCTGCTGCTAGGCCAAGTGAATGAGGACTGATAATTGAATGTCACCTTTTTCATTGACAATTGACTCGTCTAAGAAATTGGTTCTCAGGATTTAACAAAAATGTTTCTTGTTATTGAACGCACTTAGTACTTGTATTATTAAACCTTTAAACTTCTATTGTGTCAACCATTCCCAGTATTAAAGTGCTTGGCCCAGTTGGGCTATAGTGGCTTACCACATGCCCCTTTGCTATCATCAGGATAAATCATTTAAGGAGAACTAAATTAATTTTTATTGGATTAATTAATACTCACTGAAAGCAAAATGAAGGGACTCTGGGGATGTGCTAGTGGCCACTGGCACCTAGCCTTCCCATGCCGAGTCAGATGGTCCCTGTTTAGTTCCAGGGCTGACAAGTGACTATTTCCTGGCATCCTTTCTAGGATTGGCTTGCTGTTCTCCATGGGCCTACTGGCACGATGCTGAATCCCAAGAGCAGAACATCATGCAATATGGTGTTCATTCAGCTTTTAAGGCTGCTTGTCTCAGGCTTTTTCATCATTTTGTTTGGGCTCTGTAGTAGGGTCCCTGCTGACTCTTGGGAATCTCAATGCTGAATTGCCTGGAGCAGGATGGAGACTGTTGCATCTTTTCAAAACTGTGCCTGGGGGAGCAGATGTGGCTCAAGCAGTGGGTGCCTACCTCTTATATGGGAGGTCCCAGGGTTGGTTCCCAGTGCTTCCTAAAGAAGGTGGACAAGATAGTGAGCTGATGTGACAGGCTGGTGCAATGAGCTAAGGCAACAAGCTGAGGCAATGAGGAGACAAAATGAGAAGACAGAACGAGAGACACAGCAAGCAGGGAGTGGTGTGACTCAAGTGATTGAATGCCTCCCTCCCACGTGGAAGGTTCCTGGTGCCCCTAAAAGAAGACAAGCAGACACAGAGCACACAACAAGCAGACACAGAGAGCAGACAGTGCAAACAATGGGGGAAGGGGGAGGGAGACGAATAAATAAATAATTCTTTAAGAAGCAAAACAAAGCTATGCCTGGACAACATTCCAGTGCCAGCGAGCCCCATCCACAGCCCTTGAAGTCAGGAGATAGATTTCCTTAGCAGACCTGAATATATTCCCCTGTTCTTCCTTTCTGTCACTGATTGGCTAGTTTAAGCTATTGTAAGAGACTCAAACGGATCCTTTTTCACCTCCCTGTATATAAATACATTTATAAAATATTTTTCATTGTTTTTCCCATATGCCTCCATGGAAGATCAATCACTGGGAAGATAAAGGGAAGCAGTGTTCCTTAATTTCTTCCTTGTATTTTGTAAAAGGTGAAACTATTAAATTATAGCCCAGATTTAGTTCTCCTCACTTCTACCCATTGGTCTGTCTCCAGCAATTATCCATTATGCTGGACTCCTTTGCTTTCAAATAACTGCTAGATTGTTGGTACGAGCAATCAGCGTGAGTAGTCAGAGCTGAGTGGATTCTGGAAATACCTGGCTATAGTAGGAGCACTAAAAGGAAAAGGAATGTTATCCAAGACCACTTCATTTTACAAAGCAGTAACAGAGGTAACTTTCTTCAAGATTCTGGCCATTTTATACCTAGATATGTAGAGATAAAGCACATTATGTTTTTTTCTGTAGTTGTGCAGGTACGGGAAATGGAAGCTAGTTTCAAAGCTCTGAGGCATGTGGTCCCAAATCACTGCTTAAGGTCTGTGCTTGGCCTGTAGGGTGAAGCATAACGTCTGACACCATGTTGTGACCTTTGGGCATTTATGGCATTAGTTGGTAACTCCTGCCTTAAAGTACATTATAGCAAGGTGGATGTGCATTCATAATATGTTTTACCAAATGCACTTATTCTTGTTAATTCCCAAGGCAGTGCCTGGCACCCATCAGGAACTTAATAAATGTTGGGCAAATAATAACTAGGTTTATGGAAACAGCAACATAATATTAAGGAGACTTTGAATAAGTCTCACAATTGCAAATGTTATTTATAAATGCTGATTTGAATAGAAAGTCAAATCTTTAATATGTACAAACAATATGTAAACATAGTGACAGTTGTAGCTGTACATTAGTATAAGTGATAAAGGTCATTTACATGTTACATACTGATAATGCAACTAAGAATCTAATTGGACTTTCAAACACCAATAGTTGTATGCTCATGTGTAATAAGGACATGCCAGTCTGTATAATATTTATTCACTGTCTTATAATAAATAAGTCCCCCAAATTAGCTGTTAATGATAAAATGAAAGTGCTACATATTAATACAAAGAATATTATTGGTGTACATTTCCTCTGTTTTTACTTGATTCCAGGGTTTTCTTAAAAGATATTTGTCATGCATGGAAACCTTGTTCATTTATCTTCAGACTATGGGAAATGAGGATTCCTTGATTGATTAG
The DNA here is from genome assembly GCF_030445035.2 of Dasypus novemcinctus. NCBI lineage: Eukaryota > Metazoa > Chordata > Mammalia > Cingulata > Dasypodidae > Dasypus > Dasypus novemcinctus. The sequence continues at coordinate 83,982,818 of NC_080688.1, read as the reverse complement.
CCAATTAACACCAAGTACTAGTGCTTATTCATCTGCATATGTAAAAAGTCTGTTAATATACCACAGTAGAATTAAGTATCTACAAATAAAGCAAAAAAAAAGTGTCAAAGAAAAAATATATGTCTTTTCAAAATTAACATGGTTAAGCAAGATAGAAGGCAGTGTGACTTGAAAAAGCCCTAAATTTAGAAGTCATTTGGTCTCTAGTGGGATTAATAATTTAAATTCTCCCTCTGCTGCAGATCACTTTTCAGAGAAATATGAGTTAAAGCACTAAAATGCTATGATCTTACCCTTGCCTTTAGATTTCTTTAGAATGGTAGGTAAGTAGTGGCTTGGATAGAATAATTTTATTTAATTCTCTCTTGCATGAAGTATTCCAGATGTTATAATTCCTTCAGCTCCATTGTCAATTTTTCTTTATTGAATTCTTTTATTTATTTTCTTTAGTGAAGCAAATGATTGTGAACTATTCACAATTCCAACCTCCTAGAATCTGTTGATTCTTAAATGTGTTTTTGATGGGCTTGTGGAAGTTATTTAGTTCTCTAATTGTCAGTTTCTGCATATATAAAATGGACATATTTATATCTTTACCAAAGGATATATGTGATAATTAAGCATGTAAAGCACTTAATAGCATATTTAGATTAGAATCAGCACTAAGTGCCATTTTATTTATTTATTTATTTTTCTTTTTATTCATTTTCTTCCTGCCAGTCCATTGAATGCAGTGTAACTGTACTGGACATGGAGATTAAACTGGAGAATAAAATACTCACTTCCTGTTTTTCAAGCCCTCACAGTTAAGCATCAAACCATTAAGTGAGATAATTTTCTAACTCTTTACTAGAAATGTAACACATAGTGAAAATATAAAATGATAGTACAATGAATATCTACTTACCTACTGCCTAGATTCAACAATGTTAATTTTTGCTATTTTTGCTTGCTTTATCTCTGCATATTAAAGTATTTGTTGATCCATTAAACTATATAATTTAAAATATTCCAAGTATTTTATCATCTGTGGACAATAGGAAACCTCTCCATAAAAATGATAACCATGACAATATATTTAGGATCATGATGTTCCTGGAAATCCATTTCCCAAGAAACTGTGGTGGTTTGGATCTGTCCATACCCTAGAAAATCATATTCTTAAAGCTAATCCATTTCTGTGGTATGAACCTAATGTAAGTAAGCCCTTTTGAATAGGTAACTTCAGTTAAGGCATGTCCCAAGGTAGGACTTAATCTTCTTACTGGTGTCTTTTATAAATGGGATGATGTGGGGACCCAGAGCCCCTGTCCAAGTCCTCAGCATGTAGCTGCCTGTGTGACCTAGACATAAGTTAAAGGTTAACAACCCTCCCTGAAGGGGAGAGAATATACAACTGTTATAAACTCTAACCTTCCCAAAACAGTAAATGTCCTTGGTAAATGTCTTTCCTACGAGTATCATGAAAACCTCAACAGACCTCATGTGTCTATTTCAAGTGACCCTAGCAGAAACTCTGCTCTCATACCCCATGGACTGTCCTTGCCCTGAGACCCCTTATATATAACCCCTCATTTTCTTACCTCTTTGAGAAGCACTATCTTCATTTTCTGAACTGATGCCATCAGAGATTCTCTCCTGTCTGTAAGTCCCAATAAAGTTTATGCCTGACTAAATGCCAAGAGTGTTCTTTGATCTCCCAGCCTCACCAACTCATGCCCTTCAGAAGCTGGGTTGGAACAATTGGCAAACCACGAGCGAGGAGACCAAAGGACCACCGACGGTAGCAGGCATGAGCTCAGGTGGGCAGTGATGGCTGCCCTCCAGGATGAGTGGGGATGGCTGAGAGAATATGGGGATGCCCAAGAACTCCAGCAGGTGTACTGGCTATGCTATAGCAGATAACGAAGCAGCTGCACTTAAATAAGGAAAAGGGAGACTGCCAGTAGCAGCAGCCATAGTATGGCCTCTGTTAAGAGACTTGTGAGTGACTGCCAAGACAGAAGAAGTGGCAAAGGCCTCTGTGTGCCGCTTAGAAGGTAAGTTAGCTATAAAGGGATATGAGCCTAGCACAGGTAGAGATCAATGATTCCTTAACCAAGCACCTGCACCGAGTTGATGATCAGTTATATTGCGAAACTGTGCAAACTGGAAGAGTTTAATGGAATGTTACTTTGACAATGTTTTACGTTTTATTCACATCTCTCATCAGAATTTTTATCAAGGTGTTAAAAAGAACTTTGAGTTTTGAATCAATAGCTTACTCCTGAACTTCAAGTCTGCCAAAGTGTACTCCTGAAGAGTAATCCAGAATATATATGTCAAATGCTTGTCTGTCTAAACTGCTAAATTAGTGCTTAAATGCATTTATACTGCTCAAGTATTCCTAAGTGATTGCTAGTTATTAATAAAAGTGTTTCCAAGAACAAGCTTGTGTATTACAGGCAACACTGATTCCAGAGGAGATCTTAAAAGCAGTAAAAATCAGGCATGTGAAATGATGGAGACCTTAGACATAGCCAAACCAAAGGAATGAGAATTATGAGTCAAATTATGAGTTTTATGTTTCTGTTGGTGTGTCTTAACTCTTCTTGTGTTTGTCTGTTTGTTCAGTATATATTTTCATACCTCCGGAGGGTAATATTAAATTAACAGGTGAAAATGCTTAAAAGAGCTCTATTTAAATTGCTAAATTAAATGGATGTTTACATAAGTAAATGAGTACTCCTGAAGCCCAAACCAGAAAAGCTGAACAGGATAAAAAGTCACATAAAATCTGAATAAACTGAAGGAAAGAAACTAAAAAGTTTATCCTGAATTCTCCCATAACCTTTCTATAGTCTATCATGCCCCCAGGGTCATCTCCTAAACTTGATTGAATTCCAGAGACTCATTAAAACCAGCTGAGGAAACTAAGGGGTTGGGCTGGGTGCCAAAAGATAGGGGAGATGTAAGTTTAGCCTAGAATTCAGTCTACTAGGCCTGGAAATTAAAATAATAGGGACAGAGGGATATTACAGAATAAACCTTGTTTTGTATAGTCTGCTCTATAATTCCCCAATTAAATTTTAACAGCTTTTGAGATGACAATGATCCAATGACCAAATTTCAGTAAGTAAAGAAACAATCCTTGAAAGCTATGGAAAGATTTTTCTAAATCATGATTAAACAATTATAATAAATTACAAACCTTGGCAGTCAGTATGCTTTTAAGGTTATTCAAAATTTTAGAATTTTATTAAAGACAGAAAGAGGTTTTAGCCTCCTGTGGAGGAAAGAAGAACAAAGAAGATTTCTGGCATAAATATAATGGTTGAAGATGATGAAAATTGTAAGTTTTGGCTAAAGAAATTATTACAAAATGCATTTTTAAAATTGTTTTTGTATAACTTGAAATGAATAGTTTTTTTCCCCTTCACAGAACAGAATGAGGAATATGAAACTTAAATGGTTATAGAAAGAAGTAAAAGTTTTGTGCAAGTGAATTCCTAGTCAATGCTGACTAAATTTTGATAATTTGTTTAAGGGAATGTGTTTTAAGATAAGATGGCTGGTTTTCATAAAGTCAGGGTGAAAATATGTAAGACAAGACTCAAATGAATATAGAAATTTGTAGAAAGTAGCAGTAAGGGAATCTGTTTTGTAAATGTGAAATTTGTCTTGAGATGAAGTAGTTATAGTCTATGTGATTATGGATAGTTATAGGAATTTTGTGAAACATTTTCTGAACTGAAATATTTAAATGGTTAACTCAGGGGTTTTTAACAATGGATGGGTCTGTGGGCTGGAATTTAAATTAAAAAAACATTATTCTTGTGGAGATGTGTTGATGCAGGTATGACATTTAAGAAATAATACACAATACGGTGTGGACTTGGTAAAGGTTCCATGGTTTTTACCCTTCTGGCAAAGGGGTCCATGGAACAAAAAAGGGTAAGAACACCAGGCTAATTCCAGGAAGCCATTATTAAATAGAAACCTGAATTGATGTTGATAACAAAAAGTATTAATAACTTCATAACAGGGAAACCTTTCAGTGGCCACATCAATCTGTATATTCAAGTGGCAGTAGGGGGAAGATAATCTTCATTCCACTGGAAATCTCAGTTTTCATAAAATAATGGAGAAAGTAGTTTTTCCTATACTGCTAAAGTAAAATACCTGCTAATTAACATAATCATGGTAAAGGTATAAAAGTAAAGAGTAGAGTACTAAAAATAGTTAAGTTCATTTAATACATTATAAACTGCATTGGAAGTATTTAGAAAGTGTATAAAAATTAAGAGATAAACTTCAGTATTGTTAAATTCTCTTGTTCATTCAAACCAGGTCTCTAATACTGTGCATGGTGCCTCTCCATTTGAGTTATTGGCTAAGTTGGTCACTATGTGTCCATTAAACTAATAAAAGGATCTATCACATCTCTGAATCCACTCCTGAAGTGGTTAGAAAGTACACTGCCATTTCAGAATCCTGTAGAAGCTAGTGATGGCTCGATTTGCCCAGATTTACAATGTACATTGCCTCCAGCCTGGCTCTGTTTCACAGCGCTGAAGGATGCTATGCACTAGGCTGATGAAACACTGGTGCGTCCCTCCAAGGGCAATGGTGCTGCAGCATGCTGGCTTTGTGAGGGATACACCAAATGGAACAATAATTACCAGAGTAATGTGAGTAGAACCTAAACAGATACAATTGACATTATGGCCTGCTCCCATGGAGATACAACATGTATGGTATTGCAAACCTTGTGCTTAGATCTATTAACTGCATCTCAAAGAGGAACTTGTGTATTGATTAGTGCATTGCTTAGTATTAAGTGCTGTACCTATATACTAATGAATATTATATCTCTTCTATTATAGATCATATGCAGAAGGATATTGAACATGTTAAGTCTTGGTAGGGAGAGGATGTGGCTTAAGCATTTGAGTGCCTGCCTCCCACTGCCTCCTAAAGAAGACAAATAATGAGCAAACAACAAGTAGTGATTGACCAAAAAACAATGAGCAGATGAGAAAAATCAATGAGGAGACAATGAGGAAAAACAAGCAGACAACAAGCAGATGATCAAAAAACAATGAGCAGGCAATAAGCAAAAACAACAAACAAGACAACAAGCAAGCAATGAGCAGAAAATGAGCATAAACAAATGAGCAGGGAGCAGATGTGGCTCAAGAGTTTGAGTGCACACCTCCCACATGGGAGGTCCTGGGTTCAGTTCCCAGTCCCCTCTAAAGAAAAAACAGACAATGTGCAGAAAATGAGCAAAAACAAATGAGCAGAAAATGAGCAAAAACAAGTAGACTATGAGTACAAACAATGAGCAAAAACTAGCAAAAACAATGAGCAACAGATGAGGGAGCCATCTGGGGGGAGAGAGTCTTGGTAAACTTAATTCATTTTTTAAGTAATTAAGGAATGTGCCTATAAGATAATAGAATGGCTATCTTAAGTATTGTCTTTATTTTGCTTGCTGTATGCTTATCTAGTTGGCTGTATTGTCTTTGTGAGTTTATGTCTAGGATAGTGCCTATCCTCATACCTCTCCTAACTGGCCTAGGCATAACCACAGCTGTGGGAATGGGGGATGACTATTTCCTAGACAGCATGGAAGTTTACAAGATCAAGCCCATCACATTTGGGAGGATGTAGCCTCTGGAGGCACCTGGCCTTTCTCATTCCTATGGTCCAGTATGTCATGACTGGTCCCCTTTTTGGGGTTGCTTATCACCGTTTTCTTTATCCTTTTAGTAGGACCTTGTGTCTTCAAAATTCTAGCTTAAGGTTATTTCTTCCAAAATCAATGCCTTCCAGAACAAGGTATTAGTCATATGGGGATTTCATCCAGTTCCAGCAATGGTGCCAGACCTACCTTCCCTCAACCTCAATAGAAGAGTCAGAGAATTTCACACCTTGTTAGGTAGGGAACTAGTGGCCCTAATCAGCAGGAAGCATCTACAGTAGAATGACCATTGCCCTTCTGCTCTCTCTTAGAATAAGGGTGTAAACTCTCTGAGCGGGGAGTTGAGGCAGATTAGTATAGGAAACAGGGAAGGTGGCTGGTCAGAATAAAGCCGGCCAAAGACTCTGGTTTTGAGGTGCTGTTTGGAAGTTCCAAACTCAAAAGAAGTCCCGGATAACTCCAAACAGAAAGCCCTCCCCACTGGTTCCCTGAAAGTTGACACATGATGGTAGAAAGGCAACCAATCAGGGCACACATAGGCCGGGGCACTGCTTGTGTCTATATGGACTCTTCTTATGCCTAAACTAGTTTTTGAGGTCACTGTAGAAAACTCAGAGAATTTATAAGGGGAAAATGTATGGTATTGGAAGCCTCGTCATAGGACTTCCCTACCTAGTACTTTTGTTATGTACTAATGGAAATGCTGCTTATATACTGTTGGACCAGCATGATCTGCCCCTTATTTTTTCCCATAAACATTTATCCTTTTGCCTGTAGTTCCCTAGCCAATACCTTTCTATAGTGGGCTTTGGCCATAATCCATACCCACAATAAAACACAATGTCAAGTTTGTACAGACTTAACATTCTTGGCTGCTATTGGCCTTCCTCGACCATAACACCTGCAAATTGGACAGTGTGGGACACCTTGCTGGCATGGCAGAATATGACCATCAACAAATTTGGAAGAAGACCTTCTCAGTTAAGATTGAGATTCAGCTGCCATCCTTCAATGGCGAATCTGTCCAGGCCTTTATTAGGATATGCTGATTATAATGTTTTAAGATGGTTAACAGCCAAGTCTGTCACCATCCCTCTCATCACGCCTGACTGCATGGAACAATAAGAAGGAATCCATGATGTGGGGTGGTTAGCCTGAGCTGCGTAATTTTACTTTCAAGGCTAGATATAGAGTAAAGCGCATACCCTGGTGATTTTACCCATTGGCTGTTTTTGTGCCAGATGGAAGTGCAATTGTCACTGAAAAACATGAAACAGCTTTAGTCAATCACACTGGTCAAGCCCTTAATGAGTCCAAAGTAACAATTTCCTTACCAAACAAAGAAAGTATCCAACTATAAAAGGTTAATAAAATAGAATGGCTTTAGATATTCTTACTGCATCACAAAGTAAGGGCACAGATCCCACCATAATATTTTTCCCACTGTGGATGCAATGTTTGTCCAATGGTGGGGACCCAGTGTCCCCCTCTAAGTCCTCAGCATGTAGCCATCTGCATGACTGAGACATAAATTAAAGGTTAACAACCCTCCCCAGAGGGGAGAGAATGTATAGAAGTTATTGTAAACTGTAATCTTCCCAAAGCAGTAAATGGCCTTGGTGGACATCTTTCCAATAACTATAGTGAATATCACTTACTGGGGTTTCAATCTCTCTGTGTGAAATAGGAGGGGAGAGATAACTTGGAGAACTCAATTTCTTCTCTAGGTCAAAAGGTTTACTTGGAGATGTGTGGATATTGTTTGTCTAGGTTTATAGCATAGTAGAAGATTACAGACATTTAGCAAGAATGGTAGCATTTAGAGTATGTTATCATGAATTATACATTGAATAATCCAATAAAATTGTCAAGATAATTCAACTCCATTTAATTTTAGAAGAGGACGGTGACTTACTTTTCTGATATTCCATATGATGGGTGAATTTAAATAAACTAATTCTGTCTAGATGGAGATCAAGAGCTCTCCTCAGGCAAAGATCAAAATGGCATTTACAAAGATGTTAAAGGGCTCAAGTGCCCATCTTATTGTTCTCAGAAAAAACACAAGAGAGCAGTCAATAATTGTGTGAATGACTCCATAAAGGCATTATGATATCTCTTACATTTCTCCTCAGAATTTTTCCTCAGAAACATCAATGATCCTGCTAGCTGACACTTAAACTCACTGAATTAAAAGAAACCAAAGCCAAACACACAAAAAGATGGTGAACTGTTGTCAAATATAAGTTCAAATTATTCTCTTCCCATTCTCCTGCCTGCCTCTCAAGCAGAAGGAATTTTGTACAGATTGATCTTAATCAAGACATTAATACATCCACCTATGTTAGGAATAGAACAAGTCATACATATTAGCATATATTTAGGACAGTCACCTTCTGATTCTCTCTTCCAAGAAGATGGTATATGATGATGATTGGGAGATTTGCTTAGCTATTAAGTGACACACTTCACTAATTTATTATAAACCTATTAATTAAGACAGGGATAAAGGTTTAGCTAACTAAGCCTCTCTAATGTAGGCCAAAGAGACTCTCCTCTCAAGGTAATCTAGCCCTGCTCACCAGAAATAAAGTTCCATATTGGAATTTAGGGCTAAAGAGCCAGCTGGCAAGGAGAAGTTTCTTTGCTTGGCCATGTAATAAATACAGAAAACCTACTTGAGATTCTAAGATTCCTTTGTATTTGTAGGGTGTGCTGTGTGATAAGATGTAGGTATTAATGGATCTAGTCCTAAATATCAACCCCTTACCACTTTGAGACTCAACTTATAGTTTTAATTAAGAACACTTAAAATTTATCTTGCATCCTCTGGTTAAGGAGTTCTTAATTTGTCATTTAAAGATCTTTAGGCAACCAGGAATTAATAGACCCCTGGCAATAATATGTAAATATTATTTCTCTGGGCCTTTTTCTCGAAAGAAAATGGAGACCTCATAGAGCATCAAAAGAGTTTGTGATACCCTTCCGTAAATATACAAACATTTATCTACTGATGATAAACAGAATCCATTGTCAAATGGAATCTAAAATTGTGCTTTTGAGTGACTGCTTATTGTAACACTCTTGGGCTAGTAAAACTTAGGACTTGTGATCCTTAGGCCTCTCACAAATCATTCCATGACTATTATTGTTGTATACCAATTATCTTCAAGGTAGTGTGTTTTGGGGAATATAGTAGGGAATCTGATTCACTGTCTTCAAGAAATTCACAGTTTGTATTGGTGTTATTAGTAGCAATAGAAATAGTAGAATGCAAGGCTTTTAAATGGTTAATCTGGAATTTCAAGTTCAGTTATATATATATCACATATATATATGACACATATATGAAATAATATACATGCAGCAGAAGCATCATTAAATCACAGGTGCAACTGGTAGTGCAACCACTAAATTTTGATTAAAAATACATTTTTAATGACTCAATAAGAGACCAAGTTAAAAATTCAACATAATTTTAGTGTACAGTATTTGGCACAACAGTTATAATATAGTAGACAGTATTAGGTTAATCTTAACATTTGTGAATACAACATACTTTGAGATTGAAAGTAATATGCTATTATGCAGTTTTTTCAACAATTATTATTTTATTTTAATAAATGCACTGGTCTGTGTTTAGCCCATTAATGTGTTAATATTGCACCCAAAATGTATTATGAAGTTTGAAAGCTGAATTAGTAAAACAAAAAGATACTGAGCTTTAATATGAGTTCTTGGACATAATGGATATCAGTTATTTTTCTCTTTAAAAGTTATTTAAACTAGTGAGCAATAGATGTGGATATATTTGCAGAGACCCAAAAGCCAAGGAAATTATGGAAAGAGTCTTCATTTGAAACACTAATTTACTTGAAAGCAGAAGAAAAAGAAGATTAATAGAATTATTTAGAATTCTAGTACTATTATAGTAGTGGAAAAAGTAATATATGAGAAGTAAGCTTCTCATATAAGTCCCTATGTATAGACCACAAGAGATAAAGTTCCTATTTTGTGACAAAAGATAAAATCTTCTTCTCTAAGATTACAAAGCCAATAACTTGTGCCAAACAAATTTTTCTATGACTTATTCAATTCTGTTAGTCAAAGAAGGGAACACCTCTCCAGCACAAAAACATGTATTCATGCACATACATGCTTTCATGCACCATGAGTAATTTTCACTAAAGACACTTCTTGAAATGTGGCTGTACTTTAATAATATGCTACGTGGAAAATAAGGCAGAGAAGAATTTATTTGGGAGAATTTATTGGATGAATGACCAGAGAAGAAGAAAATCATAGGTGTCCCATCAAGTGCCATTTGTGAACAGAAAAAAAGTTGCCTGGTTGTCTTCAGAAATAGCTATCTTCTCTGATGGAAATTCATCAATACTTCCACTAGCAAGAGAGCATCAGGTCAAAAGAAGACTAGACACATTTAAGCTAGAATTCTATAATATCTGGATCTCTGATTTTTGTAATAAAATAATTATATCTCTATTCTTCCAAAAGAGTAAAGAAAAGTGAGCAATTCGGTTGGAAAATATCTGAAAGAGATATACTACATATTTATAAGTTTCTATGTAAATTGCAGTTTAGTTAGCAACAAGAAAGAAGTAAGCTGTATAATTTGGTTAAAAATCCAACATGAACCTGATGAAAGCGAATACCATGTGGGTGAGTACTGGAAAGCTGAGGGGCTGTGTATTCAAAGCATATGAAAAAGCTAAGCAAACAAACCAACCAAAACCCACACATACACATCCTGAGCTCTTGCGTCCCAGGCTGGGGAAGACAAACAGTGCAGGTGTATCATAAACACATTTGCTTACCAGAAGCCAACTGTACGTGCGTATGTGTGTGTGAGAGAAATTTAAATACTTTGAATTATTCAAATTCATCATGCTCCAGAGTGAGAGTCAAATGTATAAATACAGTTTACATCAGAAGATTTCATTTCCTTTCAGGCTTTTATTATGTGAGCATTGCTCTATGTACAATTATTGTGAAAAATACATCATTTACATATATAACACGTCCTTTCAACCCAAGTCAACTATATCATTTGGAACCTAATTAAAGAAATAACAATTTATTCTAGAGAAAACTTGCCTGCACAGTACATGGAATTATTGCTAGATGCTGTATTTTATGATGTACATTTTGGGTGATTTAATAGGTTTCCAAGGGTAATTTTGTCTAAAGGGGATTTTTGCTTTATTATATATTAACTTTAAAAATTACCAGTGTCACCACCCACTCCACATTAAGACCCAAACACATCAGAAAAATGAATTGCTAAAATGAATGTTTTATAAGGAGAGACTATCAAGGAAATTTTAGTGCCCATGCACAATATTCCTCCATAGTTTTGGATGTAGTAAGTTTTATGCTTTCTTAATTTGTTAATTTGTAAGTTTCTCTCTTTAGTAAGTATCCTCTTTTATTACTTAAAATATATCCAAGGATCTAGGAAAATACAGGGGCAAATGTGCCCATTCAAGAATTTACATAAAATCAATTACTTAGAATACTTTCTATAAAAATGCACTAATATATGTTAGAAACAAAGAAAATGGCTATTAATGATTTGTGTTAATATGGAGATAATAGTAACAGATGATATTTAGGGATTGGTCCCATTAATATCTTAAAATCTTCTTGACCAAACACTCCTTTCCATCAACTCCCCAAGGGAAATTTAAGCACAAAAGCAGCAGCTAAGGAACACTTTAAAACTGACTGGTTCTTTCATTGAGTAAGATCAATTCAGATGGCAAGGAGTTAGAAACCTGTTTCTGCACTGGGTATGAGTTCTCTAATCCATCTTTACCAGCAACCAGGCCAGTGTTTTAAACTCTACCTGACTCTTGCATTTCTTTCTCAATTGATTTAGAGCTCAAAGGGAAAACCATAAGAGGTTATATTGTAGTGAGAAGAACTAGAGGAAACTAGGCTGTAACACAAAAGCCTGTCTCAGTCCCAGTCACATCAAATTAAGATAAGCCAAAGGTAAATGATTTCTATCTCCCATGTAATGCTAAAAATAAGCTATTGAATCTTTTTTTTTTTATTTTACTTGTGTGGGTGAGAGTTTATTTATTTGCATGAGTATAAAATTCTGAAAGAAAATGCAGCAAATACAAATAGCAATTGAAGCTGAGCAGTGAAGATTCAGTGGATCTTCATTTTGTACCCCTTGTCTCTCCGAATTTTCTCATTTTTCTTTAACAAGCATTGTCACTGCCAGGGTGCATTTGGATGTCACTCAGAGCTTTTGAATCTTGTTTCTCAAAAGGGAGGAGAATTACATGAACCAACACCAGGAGAAATAAACAAGACAGCAAAGAAGAGGTGTTTGTCCCACTGTGCAGACTAGAGCAGTCCTAGGTCACTATCCCAGATGTTTTCTCAGGTGGGGTCAAAGGTTTTTGTGTTTTTTTTAAACAAATCAATTTTATTGATACACATTAATAAAGCAACAGTTTGTCCAAAGTGTACAATACATGGTATTTGGTCTAAACACATAGTTGTGTGTTCATCACATCAATCATTATTAGAACATGTTCATTATTTTAATTATAGCAATAAACAAAAAACAGACAAACAAGAAAATCCCTCACGTCTCAATCTCTCTGTTTCCCTTGCTGTACATAATTGCTATTTCTGGCTATTCTTGTACAATTATTTATTTGTTTATTAAGTAGTTTCATTAAGATATATTCACATACCGTATAATCTATCCAAAGTGTATAATCAATGGCTTTTAGTAGAACCAAAATGTTGTACATTCATCATCTCAAAAATTTTAGAACAATTTCATTACTCCAAAAAGAAAGACTCCACACCCCTTAACATTCCTTCTCCATTTAGAATAAAATAGATACCAAGAAAAGAGAAATGATAAGAAAAAAGCTGGAGAACCTCCTCCTGTGTGGGAACACTTACCAGTTCTACCTACTTCTCTATACAAAAAGAAGATATGTGGTAATCTGGGCAAAGTGGTAAGAAGAAGGAAAACCTAGGGAAAAGATGTTTCCCTTCATATCCTAACTAACCAGAACTCGCAGAAAGGTCATATCCCCAAGTGTGGAAACTGCTAACTAAAGAAAGTCTTAATGGTCCTATACACAAACAATAGGGATTTAAGTAGCCATGACCTTTCCTTGGAGCAGGGAATGAAGACATTAAATGGGAATCATCTGACTAGGACTAAATCATAATGATTTGAAATGATTTATCCTATCATTTGTCTTGGTTACTTAAATTTTCAAATACATAATTCTATTTAAATAAAAATATTCATAAACTGTCTCTCTTGATTGAGCAAGGGGGAAGAGTTAAAATGAGTATTTTGCTAAATTAAATCCTGAATTTGATAAGTGTACAAAGTCATTCAAATTGAATGGCAAATCGCATAGCTGTTAAATAAACCTAATGATTTATTCTCTGTTCTCCCTAGGGAGAAATAATTTTGCATCTAAAACAGAATGCTGTAGCTACTCTTTGAAAGCTTATAATATTGGTAAGAATAACAAAATTCTTTAAACATTTGCTTACATACGCTTTAAAAAAAATGACCCAGGCTGTAAAGATTTATTTATGAAAGGAAAAGTTGGTAATTTCAGCAGCTAAACTTATAATCTATGCTAACTATATGAGCACACAAAATTAACTGATTTTCCCTAAGTTTCGCTGAATGCTATTTAGGCAATTAACTATGTGCTCATGAGTTCAGACAGTAAAAAGATAAAATAAGTACTCTCTGATTTAAATATATTTGTTTTCTTAATATGACAATTACAAAAAAGTAATTTAAGATTAATATCTCTTATGATTTTCTTTCAAGTAAATAGCACATGTTTTAAAGGCCAAGTCTTTTTCAATTATTAAATTAATTTAAGCATTTCTGTGTAGCAAAACTAACACTGTAATGGGAAAATTAAAAAAGCCCTAAATATTATCACTTACCTTTTTTCTTAGATGTCCAGTCTGCTATGGCAAATACCACAGAATGGCTCAGTTTAATTAATTATTGGCTCATGATTTTGAGGCTAGGAGAGGTCCAACATTGAGGCATCAGCAAAGTAATACTTTCTCCCCCAAATCTGTAATATTCTGGTGTTGGCTGCCCACAATTCTTGGGGTCCCTTGGCATGCCTCTGCTGTCATCACGTGGCGATGCCCTCTCCTTTCTTAGCTGGGTCTGGTTCTGCTGACTTCCTGTTGCTGGCTTCCCCCTGGGTAACTCTGGCTTCCCATTTCTTTCTCTCTATAAGGGTTCTAGTAGGCGGAATGAGACCAACCTCCTTCAGTTGCACCATACCTTAAGTGAAAACAGCATCTTCAAAAGATCCTAATTACAATGGGTTCACACCAACAGGATTGTGAATTAAGAGCAAGAGCATATCCAAACTGGGATAGAAATTCAATTCATGATGCTTTTCACTTTTAGACTCTTTTCACAAAATGGTAAATTATACCTAATTTATTTTTGTTAAATGTTAAAACTATTGTTTCCTAATTTATATAAAAAATTGTTAGGCACTTGCATGCAATTTCTACTTTAAACAGTACTAAAATAGTAAAACGCAAATATTATATAAACCATATATCTGCAGAGGACATATGTTCTGAGACGTGGTACATCCTTCTGAGTTTTCATGTATGATCATATAGAAATAAGACTGCTTTTCCTTTTACTTTACGTGGCTATATGAAAAGTTCCTAATTGTATCATAGTGGTCAGGTCTTAAGCTTCCACTGGGCCAATGGGCTAATTTACATAGAAAAAATAGTGATAGTAGGAAAAACATGGCACTTTTGGAAGGGAGGTACTCTCTCGTCCTTAATTTTACAAAACCAAGTGCTGCAGTTATTTATTCTATGGTTTCCAGCCATATACAATTGCAATCACAGTGACCAAATAAAAGCTAGTTGATGTAATTCCTACTGTTACTTGAATAGCCTCACAAAAGCAATTAGAGGTATTTGAATAGTTTGCAGTTTACTTTGTATTTGCACCCAGAGATGTTTGGAAGCTACTAATAAGCAAGAAAAATAGTATTGACTCTGTTCTGTTCTCACTAAGCTCATTTGTCAGATGAAATCTGGGAACCTGCCACCACTATGTCTTATTAGTAAAACAAACGTAAAACCTCACTGGTTTAGGTCATGCTGCTGTACAAATTATAGAACTTGCTACAAGAGATATGAAGAAGTACATTGCTCTTTAGCAGAGTACCATGACAGGAAAAACAGTGGCCCAATGTTGGCATGATAAAGCTGCTATCATTGGAACTAAAAAGAATGATCACGATTAATAAACATTCAACAAATTATTTGAATTTAATTGTAAGCTCTTTGCCATAGAAAATTTTAGCAAAAGAATCTTTTAAGAAAATTTAAAAATTGTTTTTATTAACCTCTCACAAAAAACAGTTCTGAAAAGAGAAAATGTGTATTTAGTTGTTACTCTTAACTTTCAGTCTTTGTACTTATGTTAAAGATGTATCTTTTCAGTAGCATATAATAGATTATATGTTGATCTCAAAATCTTTGGCCTTCATATCAACCATTTTACTGACTTTTTCTCTTTGATTCCATGGTTCTTTTATCTTGATTCTTGTCTTATTTCTGATTAACCAAATATTTTTAAAATTATTCTATTTCCTTCTATTTACTTGTACATATAGTTATACATACACATATACATTTACCATTATATTGTGATTACCCTAGGGATTAAAACATTCAACATTTATCCTTGAATTATAGTCTAATACTTTGTACTAGACTTTTTTTTTAAAGATTTATTTTATTTATTCCCCTTCCCCTTGCCACCTGTGCTTGCTTTCTGCTCTCTGTGTCCATTTGCTGTGTGTTCTTCTGTGTCTGCTTGTCTTCTCTTCTCCTTTTTAGGAGGCACCAGGAACTGATCCCAGGACCTTTGGTGTGGGAGAGACCTCCAACTGCCCAAGCCAACTCAGTTTCCCAGTCTGCTGTATCTCTCAATGTCTCTCCTCTGCATCTCCCTTTGTTGCATCATCTTGCTACACCAGCTCTCTGAGGCATGGGCTGTCAGATCTCCAAGGCACAGGCTGTCAGCTTTCTGCAGTTCAGCCCAGCTTGCCTTCACCAGGAGGCCCCGGGAATGGAACCTGGGGCCTCCCATATGGTGGATGGGAGCCCAATCACTTGAGCCACATCTGCTTCCCTGTATTAGACTTTAATACTTTGAAATTACCGGGAAATGGACTTTGGCCCAGTGGTTAGGGCGTCCGTCTACCATATGGGAGGTCCGCGGTTCAAACCCCGGGCCTCCTTGACCTATGTGGAGCTGGCCATGCGCAGTGCTGATGCGCGCAAGGAGTGCCCTGCCATGCAGGGGTGTCCCCCGCGTGGGGGAGCCCCACGCGCAAGGAGTGCGCCCGTGAGGAGAGCCGCCCAGCGTGAAAAGAAAGTGCAGCCTGCCCAGGAATGGCGCCGCCCACACTTCCCGTGCCGCTGACGACAACAGAAGCGGACAAAGAAACAGAAGCGGACAAAGAAACAAGACGCAGCAAATAGACACCAAGAACAGACAACCAGGGGAGGGGGGGAAATTAAATAAATAAATAAATAAAATAAAAAAAAAAGAAAAGAAATTACCATAACCATTTTCTCATAATGATTGAAACTATGGCCATTTTAACTTATTTTAGCTTCTTCCTGATTATTTTTTCATACATTTAATTTTAAATGTAATTGATATGTATATATAACATTTATTTTATATGTTTTGAACTATGCAATTATAATGAACATTTTTGATATATACCCATATCCATGGATACATATGTTTGCATGTACAGACATATATACATATATTAATATATTTTTACCACCTAGTTAACCTTTCAGATATTTTAAGCTTAGCTCTTTAGTTTCAGACTTTATACTGTTGCAAATTTCAGGTAAAGATTTCAGGAGAAGCAGGCCATGTGTGTCACCTGAAGTCAATTTTTCACTCCAATCACATGAACCTGCCTAAAGCTGTGTTGGATACGTTATTCCCCCACTGCAATCCTTTCATGGTTCAAACCTAGATCCCCAGCCTTTAGATCAGGCCAGGAATTTACAAATTGCTATTGAGGAAGGTTTGAGGAGGGAGATGAAATATATACATCTAGCATAATTTTTTTAAAAAACTCTCGATTAAGGATCATGGAACTGACTCCCTCAATTCAAATTTTTATCTGTCCTGCTGTAATTTAAATCCACTCTTACTTTCTCTACTCTGGCTTGAATGAAGAAACTTCTTGGAAGAACATTTTTGTCCCCATAGGGCAAGACTGACCTCCAACTCAATGTTATTCTAGAACTTCTTCCAGAGACCTCTGAGCTCTTCACAGGGTTTGAGGTGAACCCAGTCAATGGAACTGTTAAGGATGACTCCTGGGATCTGGTTTACCACCCCTGGGCCTCTGACTGTCTCTGCTTCTCTCCTTATACTTTTCAATGCTACCACACAAAGTTCCAGAGTCTATCTCAAGATATCATCTACCATGTGTGGGTCCAAACCTGAGCCATCCATGACCTAACAGACATTGGGTAGGAACATCTTGATGATGCCTTCAAACGTGGGCTCCTTTTGAGTGGCTTGGATGGGGGGTCCTGCTGTGAAGGGGAGTCTAGCTTGAGGGACAATGGAAGGCATGGGGATCATCTTTTCTGAGCGATGTGGTCTACCAAGACCTAGGGTATTCTTGGTGATAGAGGGAAGGAATGTTTGAGATTGGGATGGCCTGGGAATCTTGGTTTTCAGTGGAAGTGGAAATAAACTTCATGCCCACTCCTTGCCCCCCAAATCCCTGGGCTGTTTTATATCTTGTAACCTTTTCCTATTACTTTCCCTATATGCCCTCCATTTGTCCTCCCAATTTGTTGCACGTATCCTGTTTCTTTGTGATAGGCTCTGTGCTAAATGCTTGGGATTCAAAGTAAAAGTGATAGGATCTCTGCCTTGATACAGTTCAGAAACCTCACCAAGTGGGGAGGCTGACCTAGAAAGAAATAATTACTCCACGGGACAGAAGAGCAGTAATGAAGGGGCTTGGTCACAGAGAAGTGGAACCATTTTCTGAGGGAAGAAGCAGGTGGTCAGGGTGGGTTAGGTGTCTTCCCTTGCTTCTTTCCTCTATCCAGGTGAGGCTTTGGCTATATAAAATTCAGGTCCATGAAATGTCCTTTAGTTCTTGTTGCTTCCCCAGTAATCTGATATATCAACACTAGGGTTTTTGTACTTTATTCACTTATTCTATTTATTCTCTGTGGGAAGAATGGCCTAAAGAAAGCTACTCTACCCTTGTGGTCCTCTCTGGACTCCGTGGAAGTGAGGCTGGTATAATTTGGTCCTGGGGACCCCTTTGTGGGGAGGGGCAATCATACTTTCCTATGGATACTTTAAATCACTTTCCCCCACTGAAATCTCTAGGTTCATTCTCTGATGCTTCCTCCAAACACTGGTGGTCTTTCCCAATCTACAGGACCTCTCAACAATTTAAAATCTTCTCCGTGCCCATCCTCTAGGCAAGTAAACATTTCTGTCTCTTTTTTACATTACTCCATGTTAATCCACCTAGAAATATTCCTCCATTTAACTAGGCTTGCATGTGGCCAAGAAGTAGAACCTTGCTAAGATGTTTTCCTGTCTCCATGTATTTTCAGCTTGTTTCTTAGACTATCTTGGTTTTTTTTGCCCCTAGGGCTCTCTTGCCCTATCCTGCTCCCCTGCCCCCCTCTGCACCCCTGAGGTTGTGGACAAGGTGGGTCTGATACTGGGTTCCCTAAGAAGCACATCAGTCCCAGTCATGTCCACTGAAAATCTTTCTGCCCCAGAAGAGCCTCTCATGTTGCTCTTTTAAGGTTTCATTTATGATTGCCATACTACATACTAGCACAAATGTTGACTTAAATATCTGAGTATCTTTACCAAGGTAAGACCAGGACACATACAGACAGTGTATATACTTTACATAAAATATATTTCTACTAGGGGAAAGACTTGTAAATATTGTGATTATAATTATTTTGAACTTCAATTAGGTGCTGAAATAAAGTTTCAGAACTAGAAGAGAAATTATACATCACTTGCTCTATCCTATTTTTATGGGTGAGAAAATTCAGACATTCAGTTTTAAAGTGATTTCCCATCTTAAATATGCTTTCCTTTTTAAGAATTAATTCTCTTATTTGGAAATATGTACTTGATGCTGTGTATAAGTCTCTTTCATATAAACTGCTTACCGATTTGCAAATATGTGAAAAGTGAAAAAGGAATGATACTATTATCTTAAATATTAGGTGCTGTATCTCACCCAATTCTCAGTAACAAACTTACAGTAAGTTAAAAATCTTTAAAGAATTAAAAAAATTAACTGAATATTGCAGAAATAGTGGACCATGCTTCATTTTAATTCCTTTGTGCATATCCTGATTCACAAGTAACAGACTAATGCATCTAGTATATCATATGTATATATTAAACAATAACACATGAATTTAACATTTAGATAACACCAAATAGTCACCAAGCAAGATGTCACTCACTTTTCTAAGAGTTCAAACATATATTAAGCCATGTAACCTAAGAGATAGACACTATTTTTATCTTCTTTGTACAGGTGGGGCTATTTATGGATATAGAAGTAATTTGCCTAAGATGTACTGGTTAGAGTCAACAAGAGGGTATGATTCTGGAGTCTTTGTTCACATTGGAAAATGTTGCCTCTCTCTCTTAGTTTTAATGATTAATAGAATGGAGAGCAGGACAGAAAACATTATGGATCAAATGATCAGTTACTTTTGGGATGGTCCTGGGCAGGAGGAAGTGATTAATGATTCCCAAGAGTACTTTGCCCATTGGATGAAGTTGTGAAAGATTGAGAAAGAATAATCTGAAATCTTCTCTTTCCACCACCATAGGCCGTCTTACCATTTGCAAATGCACACTTTTTTTGCAAATGTGCATACATAATGTAGCAGTTTAGCATTATTTGTGAATTCCAAAAATAGATATTGGATTATGTTTGTAAACTGGTCTTTACCTGGGTGTGATTAAATTATGATTAGGGCTTTGACTGGGCCACGTCGGTAGGACATTGAGTCCCCACCCTCTTGTGGGTGAGGACTCACAGATAAAACTACATGGCAGAGCAGAGGAGTTTGTTGGAGTTTGATGTTGGAGTTTTGCTGCTGGAGTCTTGAGCTGGAGCATGGGGGAGTAAGCACACAGAGGAGCTTGGTCATGAGGAAAGAGAGAAAGCCCCAGGAAGAGAAACAAGCTATTTACCTGATTGTCTACAGCTGGCCTTGTGGAGAGAGGCAAAGCCTAAGAGGCTCAAAGTCAACAGCTGGCCTTGTGGAGAAAACAGAGATGCTGAGCCAGGAGAGAAAGAACAAGAGAGGAACTTGAGAACCCTGAACTCTTGGCAGACATGGCAGCCATCTTGCCCCAACATGTGGCAAAAGACTTTGGTGAGGGAAGTAACTTACACTTTATGGCCTGGTAATTGTAAGCTTCTACCCCAAATAAATACTCCTTATAAAAACCAACCAATTTCTGATAGTTCGCATCAGCACCCCTTTGACTGACTAATCCACATATCTTGCATAGTTTTCTGGTAAGTCTAGTTTGGATAACAACATGAAGTTATACGATAGATTTATAGAAGGCTTCTGTGTCACACTCTTTCTGTTTCATATTGTTGTTGAGGGCAGATATTTTGCAAATGAAAGCACTCTGAAGATTTTTCACCTAAAAAATTTTGCAATTAAAAAAAAAAAAAAAATCCCAAATAGCAAGTCTCAAGAAACATGGTTCAGCTGGAGAGTGGATGTAGCTCAGTGGTTGAATGCCTGCTTCCTATGTATGAAGTCCTGGGTTCAATCCATGGTACCTCCTAAAAAAAAAGAAACATGGTTTAGTTCAGTGTTTCCCAAATATACGCTCTGAGAAGCTAAGAGATCCCAGAGGGGTTGGAGTAAAGTCAAGAAGAGTGAGAGTCCACACTTCCTCTGAAACCTGGAAGGGGGATTCCTTCTTTGCCTCTCCAGGCTTTGGGTGTCTGCTGGCAATGCTTGTGTGTTTCTTTGACTGTTTCTACATGATCTTCTTTCCTGGGTCTGTCTGATTGAGTCCAGTTCTTCCTTTCATATTGTTTTAGGGCTCACCCTAAAGCACTTAGGCCTTGTCTTATTTGCACTGACAAAGGCCCTATTTTGAAATAAGATCACATTTATGCAACTGGGATTAGGCTTGAGCATAACGTTTGTGAGGGACACTACTCAACTCATAATGACAGGTGGCATCAAATTTAATATAATTAACTGATGCATGTGTTATAGACAAAAATTCAGAATATATATTAAAGCAGAAAGTGAAATTAACCTTGAACCAGCAATGTCACTTTTAAATATTTACTGGAGAAAAACTCATATGCATATGTTCACAACTAAATATTCAAAATAATAAGAATTGCAGCATTTTTGTAAAATAGAAATCAAGTAATCAAGTTAAATATCCATTAACAAGAAAATCTATAATTGTGCTATAGTAGCAAAAGGAAATGTTTAAATTACCTAAAATTACTAGTAACAAGGCATGCAACTTTCTTGTGATGCTTTTTCCTAATTAAAACAATATTATTTGCTTCTAAGGAGACATATGAAGGTAAAATGTATGTAAGAGTGTCTTGAAATTTTTAAAAGACCTTTGCACTCATGGTAGCATAGAAACAATTCTGGCAAAGTTTCCTAAACATAAGTGATGCAGATTGGTGATCTGAAGATTGGAGGCTTATGGTAGGATAATATTTTGGAGCTATTTACTTTTAAAATTATGGGTGTTTATTTTTTTAATTTATTGTTAAAATCAAAAGAGATTTGATACAAATTAAACAAAAATAAAGCTTTTTGTAAAATAGCAACAATACTTAGAAAGACATAATTTTACTTAATTCAGTATATGAATATTTTTATACTGTGCTTTCCAAAGAGGACTGCTATTTATGGATGATATTAATCAACTAAATTTCAGACTTCCTGAATGTGGTTAACCTATTAGTAGTGTAAGCTTGCCATCTGCTGGAGCAACTGAAAACTGTGGAGTATTATTAAGTAGATTAGACAAACCAGAAAACCAATGTCTTTCTGAGCTAAGCTTTTGCTATCCACATATGGATCTATACCTCATGGTTGAATAGTCAAAATTGCTGTGTAAATCTATACATTCACTCCTACATACATATACACATGCCACAGCCCTAATGAATTGAATTAGTGTTTTTTCTTCATATCTGGAATTGGTCTTGGAGGGACTGTACTGAGGATGGCTCATCAGTTCTTGGTTCTGTGAGATGTTTCATCTTTCACTGCAAAAATAAAACTGAAATTCTGATATTTGGTAAACACAATGCCTTCTTCACAGAAAGATGCTATTGTCAAAAACTTCTATTTAATAAATAAAAAATAGGCTTGGGTGCTGCTTCAAAAATGGTTGATGATATTAAAGACGAGTTCAATTGAGGATGTTTAAAAATTATGTGAAAACTGAATAAAGAATGCATAATTCTTTCTGCTGTATTGAGTAATCTGGTGGCTCAGTATCGGAAGAATTATCAATAGGATGTTTGGGGTGCAAGGTAAATTATAGGAACTCTTTCAAGAAAATAGCATATACTCTGTCTGCTTTAAAGAGAAAGCAGCTGATGAATATAACCTGCTTAGTAGAAATGTCTTATAAGACCTGGATGGAAAAGTCTCTGCATGACCTTAGAGGAAATGCTTTGACTTTGAGTGGCTGTATGGAAGGAAACCCAGTGTTTGGAAAGACCATGCTGCAAAAGGAAATTCTGAAATTTTCCCTTTCATGTGTAGGATTGAGAATGGGAAGATATCAATAAGTCTGAAGACATGCGGCAAACCACCTGGAGGGACTACAGAACTAAGTGGAAAAATTTTTTTCCCTTCCTTTCAATAAGAGTGTGTGATGAAGGGTTGGACCCATTCAATGAAACTTATGCTCAGTCTAACAGGTGGACTTTGTGAGAAGAGAAGAGTTTGATGAGATAAAACCTGTTCATGCCCTGAAGATGAGAAATTTTGATCTGCCAGGAGCCAGGATAGGGGTTTCAGTTAACAGTTTGAACATTTTGCTGCTGTTTTGAACTTCTTGCATGTGAGCAATTCTCTTCTTGTCTTACAAGCACTGAAAGTCATAACAGTAACCAGCTTGTTTTACTTGAAGAGGAAAGCAAATAATTTTCTGCACCTGGTTTCAGAGAGGCCTCAGGCTCCTGGTTTTTCTCCTCTACTTTATCTGTTCCTGCTCAGTATCCAATTTCTTAAAATTATCTTAAAAATGCTTTTTTCTTCTTAATTTTTGTTCACTGCCTTGATGATTTCATCCAATCTCATATGTTTATGTACCATCTACAGGCCTGCAATGCTCAAATTTATATCTCTATCCCAGAACTTTCTTCTAATCTACTAACTTATATAGGCAGCTACTTAACTTCTCTACCTGTTAAGTATTTTTGCATTACTCCCAAACCTGTTAAGTATTATATAGGCAGCTACTTAACTTCTCTACCTGTTAAGTATTTTTGCATTACTCCCAAACCTGTAGATATGAGAAGGTTTATAAATTTTGAGAACTTTCTTCTTTTCCACTTCCAAGGCCTAGGAAAATATGAGAAGCAATGTAGGCCTCACTCAATTGAATAATATATTTTTAAGTTATATAATTTTTGACACCCATGTTCCTTTCAATCTTTATCTTATGAATCATTTCATACTTCTTCAGCCAATTTTATAGATTAATCACATAAACAGAACATTAAAATTAAGTGCTAAGGTAAAATAAGATTATTCTGAGTTATAAAGAAATACTTGTTTAGTTATGTAGCCAAAGATTTTATTTAACTGTGATATCTGTATCAGATATATTGAGGGTTTTAAGAGTATATGGAGGGAAGTGGACTTGGCCCAGTGGTTAGGACATCCATCTACCACATGGGAGGTCCATGGTTCAAACCCCAGGCCTCCTGACCCATGTGGAGCTGGCCCATGTGCAGTACTGATGCATGCACAGAGTGCT
The DNA here is from genome assembly GCF_030445035.2 of Dasypus novemcinctus. Lineage (NCBI taxonomy): Eukaryota > Metazoa > Chordata > Mammalia > Cingulata > Dasypodidae > Dasypus > Dasypus novemcinctus. The sequence goes on along the minus strand of NC_080688.1, from coordinate 83,958,990 downwards.
GTGCCACGCAGGGTTATCCCCCACATAGGGGAGCCCCATGTGCAAGGAGTGCGCCCCGTAAGGGGAGACGTCCAGCACAAAAGAAAGTGTGGCCTGCCCAAGAATGGCGCTGCACACACAGAGAGCTGACACAACAAGATGATGCAACAAAAAGAAACACAGATTCCTGGTGCCGCTGATAAGGATAGAAGCGGTCACAGAACATACAGAGAACGGACACAGAGAGCAGACAATTGGGGGGGGAGGTGAGAGAAATAAAATAAATAAATAAATCTTTTAAAAAAAGAGTATGTGGAAAGGGAATTGGCACTGAAGTAGATAGTCAGAGTCCGACCCCTTCACAAAAAAAAAAGCTGAGAGAAGGCAGGGTCCTATCTGAAGGAGCTACTTTGAATACATATATAATGGGAAGGTACTCCGAGTCATCTGGGAGGGTACTGGAAAGATAAAGAAGCCAAAGAAAGGAAAACCATGAGTTGCTGGCCCCTGTGGCTGGAAATGGCACATATAGCCCACCCTCAGGGCAAGTAATCTTGGTGTCCCTGGTTCACTGCTGCCAAGGGACTGGGAGGGGGCATGCCCTGGGAGAAAGAGGAGTCTGGCAGAGAGTGGAGATTGGCTTCTTTGTGGCAAGTTTGGCCAATTGAGCCCCCTTTGAATCTCAGAAGGAACCCTCACCGAACACAGAGAGAGGAGTCGATATCCCTTTAGGCAGACTGTCACACCCAGCCACCCTGGGAGAGAAAGCAACTAGATTAGAGGGGGCTGGGTCAGGAGCCTAATCAGTAGGACTCTAGCAAACTGTATAAGTCTAAAATACCTGGGGAAAAGGGGTAGCTAACTCTATGAAGACTAAATTATCTGAGAAGACAATTTAGCTCAGTGGAGGAGTTCCCACCTTGTATATAGAAGGCCACAGAGTCCCTGGTTTGAGTTCCAGCTTGATCAAGAGAGTGATCCACTTGGTTATGAGACAGTCAGCTGATGCATTATGACATATGTTTTAGGCTTTCTTGGATCTGTTAGTTTTTTTTTTAAAGGTTCCTTTTTTTCTTATTATTATTTTACTCACTAAAACCCAATACATCACCTGCAGAGGGCAGGCTTTAGGGTGATTGACTGAGAAGCTTCTTAGGGGACTAAAAGAGATAGCTGTTTTTCTGTTTCTCCTTGGTTGTTGTTAGTTTTTTGTTTGTTTGTTTTTTAGTTGCTGCTGTTTTGTTTTTTATTTGTTGTATTTCCTCTTTCTTTTTTCTTTTACTGATTTTTCCTACCTACATTATTTCTTTTCTTTCCTTCATTTTTCTATCTTCTGATTTCTGTTGTTTTTCATTCATTCCACCTCTTTTTGTTTTTTTCTTTTTGTTTTGTTTTTATTTCTGTCTCTCACTCTTCTTTCCTGTTTTTTTTCTGTTTTCTTTTCCTCTCTTCTCATCATTACAGCCTTTTAATTCATTCTATATATTTTCTCTACTTTGTTTCTCATTTCATTTTTCTATTCCACTTTTCTTATTCATCTCCACTTATGATTTTTATTCATGTTAATTATTTATATTCCTAGATCTTGTATGGCTCCTCTTATTCCTTTTTAAAATTATTATAATCATTATTTTTTTTCTCTTCTTATCTCTTTCCTTTTCTCTGGTCCTGATTTTTTTTCAAGAGAACATAGAAAACAGCAAGGAAATAGAGTAAGAGGAAAGAAGTGTCAAAGTGAAACTTTACCACACACAAAAACAACAACAAAACAAAACCCTAGACTAGAAAGAAAAGCTAAACAGCTGAATAAGCCCATCAAGATAAACAGACACCAACAAAAAATTACAAGCCATAATAAGAAACAGTAAATCATGGCCCAGGCCAATGAACGAGCTGAAAAATAGGAAGAGATACAGAACATGGAACAATTAATCAGAGATGTCCAAACAAATATCATGAATCAACTTAATGATATGAAGGAGGAGATTAAGGATATTAAGAAGACACTGGGAGAAGATACCAAAGAAATTGTAAACATACATAAGAAAATAGTGGATGTGATGGTGATGAGTAGCATAATTCAAGAAATAAAAATACACTGGAAGCACATAACAGCAGATCTGAACAGGCAGAGGAAAAAATCAGTGATGTGGAAGACTGATAGTAGAACAGATAGATTAAAAGGTAGAAAAAATCCAAAAGGGACTTAGGAACTTGAATGATAACATAAAACACACAAACATATGCATTATAGGCATCCCAGAGAAAGAAGAGAAGTGAAAGGGGTAAAAGGAGTGTTGGAAGAAATAATGACTGAAAATTTCCTAACTCTATTAAGGGACATGGTCATACATGTCCAGGAAGCACAGCACACCCCAAAAATTATAAATCCTAACTGGATTACCTCAAGAAATATACTTGTCAAATTGTCCAATGCTCAAGGCAAAGAGAGAATATTGCAAGTCACAAGAGAAAGAGATCCATCACATATATGAGAAGCTTGAGAAGAGTAAGTGCTGATTTCTCATCTGAAACAATGTTGGCAAGAGGGCAGTGGTATAACAATTAAGGTGCTAAAAGAAAAAAAAAAAAAAAAAAAAAAAAACGTCTAGCCAAGAATTCTCTATCCAGCAAAACTGTTATTCAAAAATGAGGGACAGTTCAAATATTCACAGATAAACAGAAATTACCCCTTAAGAAATACTAAAGGGAATTCTGCATGTTAAAAAGAAAAAACAGGAGAGAGTTGCAGGAGAAAATAAGAATAACTAAAAATATAAAAATAGAAATAAAAACAACATACAGCTTACATAAACCTAAAGAAAATATGCCTAATGTAAGTAATTCCTTGAAAATAAAAATATTGAATGTTAATGGTTTAAACTGTCCAATCAAGAGACATAGGTTGGCAGAATGGATAAGATTATATGATCCATCTATGTGCTGTCTGCAAGAAACTCAACCTTAAACCTAGTGACACAAGGAGGCTTGTATCCCTGAGTTTAATCAAAGAGTAACCAAAAAAGGTCAGGAATAACTATACTAATATTGGATAAAATAGACTTTAAATGCAAAACTATTGTAAGACAGAAGGACACTATAAATTAATAAAAGGGGAAGTCTATCAAGAAGAAAGAACAATCATAAACATTTATGCACCTAACCAGGGCACCTCAAAATACTTGAGACAAACAAACAAACAAAAAAATCTAATGGAGAACTAGATGCCTCTGCAATTGTACTGGGGGACATTAATACACCATTATCACCATTAGACAGAACATCTTGACAGAGAATCAATAAAGAAACAAAGACCTTGAATAAAACATTAGAGGATCTGGACCTAATAGACATATACAGAATACTACACCCCAATATAGCAGGATATACTTTTTTCTCAAGTACACATTGATCATTGTCCAAGATAGACCACATGCTAGGCCACAGAACAATTCTCAATGAATTCAGAAAGACTGAAATTATACAAAGTAAATTCCCTGACCACAATGGAATGAAACTGCAAATCAGTAAGGACCAGAGTACCAGGATAGGCACAAAGATGTGGAAGTTAAATAGCACAGTCTTGGAAAATCAGTGGATCAGTGTGTCAAGGAGGAAACTGCAACTGAAATTGGTAAGTCCCTTGAAACTAATGAAAACACACCATATCAAGGCCTATGGGATGCAGCAAAAGCTATACTGAGAGGGAATTTCATAGCCATATATGCCTATATTAAAAATGAAGACAGAGCCAAAATTAAAGACCTAAATGCACACCTGGAGGAATTAGAAAAAGAACAACAAACTAACCCCAAAGGAACTAGAAAGAAGGAAATAACCATCAGAACAGAGCTAAATGAAATTGAAAATAAGAAAGCATTAGAAAAAATAATAAAACCAAAAGCTGGTTCTTGAAAGAATTAATAAAATTGACAAATCCTTACCTAGACTAATAAAGAAAAAAAGGAAGGTAGATGCAAATACATAAAATAAGAAATAAGGAAGGGGATATCACTACTGTCCCATTGAAATAAAGGGTATTATAAGAGGATATTTTGAAAAATTATATGCCAACAAGATGGATAATATAGAGGAAATAGACAAACTCCTAGAAACACACAAGCAGCCTACATTGATGAAAGAAGAAATTGATGAACTCAATAGAACAATCTCAAGTAACAAGATTGAATTAGTCATGAAAAACCACCCAACTAAGAAGAGTCCAGGACCAGATGATTCCACAGTTGAATTCTACCAAATATTCTGGAAAGAACTAACAATATTCCTATTTAAACTCTTCCAAAAAATAGAAGTGGAGGGAACATTGCCTAACTCAATCTTTGATGTCAACATTACCCTAATATCAAAGCCAAAGATGGCATGAGAAAGGAAAACTATAGACCAATCTCTCTAATGAAGCTAGATGCTAAAATCCTCAACAAAGTACTTGCTAATCATATTCAACAGCACATCAAATGAATTATATACCATGCCCAAGTGGGTATCATCCCTGGTATGCAAGGATGGTTCAATGTAAGAAAATCAATGTAATACACCACATAAACAGATCAAAAGAAAAAAAAATCACACATAATCTCTATAAATGCAGAAAAAGCATTTGACAAAATACAGCACCTTTTCCTGATAAAAACACTTCAAAAGATAGGAATAGAAGGAAACTTCCTCAACATTGTAAAGGGTATATATGAAAAACCCAGAGCTAACATCATATTCAATGGTGAAATGCTAAAAGCTTTACCTCCTTTACCTCTAAGATCTCAAATAAGGCAAGGAAGCCCACTGTCACTGCTCTTATTTAACATTGTGTTGGAAGTACTTGCTCAAGAAATTAGACAAGAAAAAGATATAAAAGTTATCCAGATTGGAAAGGAAGATGTAAAACTTTCACTATTTTCAGATGACGTGATCCTTTACTTCAAAAACCCTGAGAAATATGCAACAAAGCTTCTAAAGCTCAGTAAATTGGCAATTATAAGATTAATGTGCAAAAATCAGTAGCATTTCTGTACACCAATAATGAGCAATCTGAGGAGGAAATCAAGAAAAAAAATTCCATTTAAAAGAACAACTAAAAGAATCAATACCTAGGAATAAATTTAACTAAAGATTTAAACATCTTGTACACAGTAAACTACACAACACTGTTAAGGGAAATCAATGAAGAGCTAAATAAATAGTAGAATATTCTTTGTTCATGGGTAGGAACACTTAACATGTCTATCCTATCCAAATTGATTTACATATTTAATGTAATCCTAATAAAAATTACCACACCATTTTTTACTGAATCAGAAAAGCTAACTATGAAGTTTATTTGGAAGGGCAAGGGGCCCCAAATAGCCAAAAATATATTGAAAAAGGAAAACAAAATTGGAGGAATCACACTACCTGACTTTAAAACATGCTACAAATCTACAGTGGTTAAAACTTCAAGGTATTGACACAAGGATAGACATACTGACCAGTGGAACAAAATTGAGAGTTCTAATAGAGATCCTTGCATGTACAGTCAACTCATATTCGACAAAGCCACCAAATCCACTTAACTGGGAGTAAATGGCCTCTTTAACAAATGGTGCTTGGAGAACTGGATATACATATCAAAAAGATTGAGGGAGGAACACCAACTCACACCTTATACAAAAATTAACTCAAGATGTTTCAAAGATCTAAATATAAGAGCCAAGACTGTAAGACGTTGGAAAATAATGTAGGGAAGCATCTACAAGATCTTGTATTAGGAAATGGTTTCATGAACTTTAGCCCCCAAGCATGAGCAATGAAAGAAAAAATAGAGATATGCGACCTCCTCAAAATTAAATACTTTGAGCCTCAAAGGAATTTGTCTAAAAAGAGAAAAAGCAGCCTACTCAATGGGAGAAAATATTTGGCAACCATGTATCTGATAGGGCCCTAATATCCAGCATAGATAAAGAAATCCTACATCTTGAAAATAAAAAGCAAGCAACTCAATTAAAAATGGACAAGCGATTTGAATAGACACTTCTCCAAAGAAGAAATACAAATGGCTAAATAGCACATGAAAGATGCTCAACATCACTAACTATTAGGGAAATGCAAGTCTAAACGACAATGAGATATCATCTTACACCCATTGGACTGGTGACTATTAAAAAAAAAAACAGTGGACTACAAGTGTTGGAGAATATGGAGGAATGGGAACCCTTATCAACTGCTGATGCAGAATGTTGCAGCCATTGTGGAGGACAGTCTGGCAGTTCCTTGGGAATCTAACTAGAACTGCCGTATGATCCAACAACCCCAATACAGGTTATAAGCCAGAAGAATTGAAAGCAGAGACACAAAATATTTTATGCACACCAGTGTTCATAGTGGCCTTACTAACTATTGCCAAAAGTTGGAAACTACTCAAATGTCCATCAACAGATGAGTGGATAAGCAAACTGTGGTATATACATGCAATGGAATTACTCAGCTGTAAGAAGGAATGAGTGTGAACATATGGGAAAACATGAATGAACCTGGGAGACATTATGTTGAATGAAGCAAGCCAGGCACTGAAGGACAAATATCACTGATATGAATTAAGCTAATTGAGCAGACTCACAGAGCTAGAGTCTGAAGATAGGTTTACAAGAGACAGAAAGGGAGTAGAGGGCCTGCCAATGCCCATATGGGCAAAATCTATGAGAATGTGAAATAGCGCAGTTGTGCAGTTGATGAGCATGACAAAAGTGCAATGATGCTATTGGACTGGGAAGTGCTGGTCTGTGAGGGGGGTAGGGTGTTTGTAGAGGTTGCACTGTCCATGGAACTAGGAGAGGGCCAAGGACAGAGCAGATGAACTCTGGGGATTTGCAGGTATGTGGTTGAAACTACAATGTTAGAAATAGTTTTTGTTTTTTGTTTTGGCAAATATGGCAGGGGAGGGTTACTGGTTTAGGGTGTTGGATGTGGGGGGCATGCAGGTCAGGGCAAACTGGGGCAGCCTTCCAGGAAGTATGTAAGTGTTCATCCTGTCATAGTGTGTTGTATCAGTGGATGGAGACACACAATGAATGGGAAGGTGTTTGGCTCCCAACCTGGGGAGTTCTGCTATGTTCTCAGATAGAGGAGTGGGAATGTCCTATGTTTTGAGAGCATAGGCAGTTCCTAATAGAAGAGGGCAGACCAGTATGAAGAGCCCTCAATATTGTTATAGGTAAATATGAATCTTGCTCTTCAAGGAGTGAAGATTGGTGGTTGCCATGGGTCTTGAGGGGAGGAGGACGGTGAATAGAATAGATGGAACATGGGAAATTTTTGGCATGTTGGAATCTTTATACATGATCCTGCACTGATGGCTATAGGCCATGTTAAATTTCATGAAAATTTATCAAAGTGTATGGTACAAAATGTAAACCATAATTTAAATCATTGACCATGGTTAGTAGCAATGCTTCAATATTTGTACATCGATTATAATAAATGTACCACCCAATGTAAAATGTTAGTAATAGGGGGAAGGGGAAAAGGGTGGTGGGGAATCTTGGGCATATGGGAATCTCCTGTATTCTGTATGTGACTTTTTTGTAACCAAAAGCTTTGAAGATAAAAATGAAAAAAAATAAGACACTGGGGGAATAAATGGAAGAAAATGGCATGGTACATACAAGACAACAGATCTTACAATGATGAAAGACATAATCCCACAATTAATTTTTTATTTTACTTTTTGTTATTCTTTATTATTTCAAATTCTTTTTAAATTTTTATATTTTAATTGTCATTTTTAAAACTATCATTATTATATCATTTGCTTATTAATTGTATTTGGTTATTTTGTTTGGCTCCATTTTTGAGGTTTTGGATAACAGAAGGGTTATAACTGAGGCAGGGGAGGATCATTCATGTGGGGTGTCAGTGATGGGGGATGCATGGGAGAAGAGTCAGCTGAGTCATACCACTAAGTCATATGAAAGAGTTCAGTGTTCATGGAGCATTGTCATGGTGGGTGGATATCCACACAATAACTGAAAGAATATCCAGTTCCCATCCTGGGGAGTTTTGCCACTTTCTCTATTAAAACAGCAAGGAACTCCTGAGTACAGGGGCAGTGACTAATGAAGGAGGATGGACCACTGATGGGTCCTTGATATTGATGACAGTACTTATGAACATTTTCTTTAGAAATTGAAACTTAGCTTAGTATTATAGGTTGCCTAAGAGTTACCTCCTGAGTGCCTCCTTGTTGCTCAAATGTGGCCTCTCTCTTAGCCAAACTCAGCATATAAATGCATTGCTTTCCCTTGGTGTGGGGCATGACTCCTGGGGATGAGCCTCCCTGGCACCAAGGGATTACTACCAAGCACCAACTAGCAACACAAGTGGAAAAAGACCATGACAAAAAAGGGAAAGGTAAAGACAAATGAGTTTATATGGCTAAGAGACTTCAAAGTAAATTGGGAGGTCTTTCCAGAGGTTATTCATATGCATGTCTCAGCAAGATTTCATTGACTACTACAGTAAACATTGCTTCAAATAGCAGGGCTCCCCCTCCCTGACACCGAAGGAAGGATTACAACCAAGTACCAGCTGATGATGTGGCTGGAGAATGACCTTGAATAAAAGGGTCAACTCAGACCAGCAGAATATCTCAACCTACATGTAATATCAGGAGTTAAAAATGTTTTTTGACCTTGAATAAAAGGGGGAAATGGAAAGGACAAATGAGTTTATATGGCTATAAGTCTCCAAAAAAGAGCCAGGAGGTCATCAGAGGGGTCACCCTTACTCACACTTCAGCAGAGTCCCAGAGACTGCTAAAGTAGATACAACCCCAGGTATTGGTTCTTCTGAGGGATACAGAGACCCACAGGTTCTATGGTCATAGCATATGGAGTTCAGTGCTATGTTAGTTGGCCCTATTTTGGAGTTTGTGGTTCTGAGTGTGATAGAGTTGGACTCAGATGTGATATTCGTTCACAAGCCTCTCCTGTTACTTTTACTGGACTTGTGGTTGGCACTGGAGTTTAGTGTATACTCAGGGGACCTGAATCTCTGGACTGTCCATGTGATAGCCAGGCCCTGAGCCTCAACAGACTTGCAACTCCTACCCTCTGGTTTATTGGACTTACCCCAGCCAGCTAACAGGGAGGTGAAGAAGGTCAACCACCACAATAGGGAGCCAAGAGTGCCTACAATTGCAAACAGGAGAATTGCATCCATCATCCAAGTGGAATCTAAGCACCTTCTCAATATAGAGGTGGAGTGGACATAACCATCCCAGCGTCCACAGAATGGAGGAATAGAGTATGAATTAGAGTGGACTTACTGATATTCTATTCTGAAACTATTGTGTTTAGTAATGGAAGTAAATGTAGCATTGAGATGGAGAAAGTGGCCATGGTAGCTGCTGAGTGTGGGGAGTGGGAAGAAGAGATGTGATGTGGGGGCATTTTCAGGACTTGGAGTTGTCCTGAGTGGTACTGCAGGGACAGTTACTGGACATTGTATGTCCTCCCATGGCCCACAGGGGGAATGGGGGAGAGTATAAACTATAATGTGGACCATTGTCCATGTGGTGCAGCAGTGTTCAGAGATGAATTCACCAGGTGCAATGAATGTCCCATGATGATGGAGGAGATTGTTGTTATGGGAGGAGTGGGGTGAGGGGGTGGGGGGTATATGGGGACCTCATAATTAAAGAAATTAAAAACAAACAAACAAACAAACGAGAAAACAAATAACAGGGCTCCTAAGAGCTCTGGAGACATCTAGACACTGTAGACAGGGCTAACAGATCAGGCATTTGGTGCCCTGCAAGTGGACTCAACTTTTGAATTTATGTTCCCCAGTGTGATAGAGTGGGAGTCAGTTGTGTTTTTGCTACAGTGGCTCTTCTGCCCCTTCTATTTGAACCTATAATTAGTACTAGAATTGAAAGGTGTATGCCCCAAATACTGAAATCTTTGGGCTTTCCATGTGCCAGTCAGGCTCTGAATCTCAGCAGATGTGCAAAACCTACTCTTCAGTTTATTACTCACACAGGACACCTAACAGGGAAATAATGATGGACAATGACCAACCCAAGGAACAGAGAGAATCTACTGCAAGCAAGATAGTCTCATCCATCTGCCCCTTCTAAACCCCTTCTCAATTAGAGGTGTAGTGGGCATCACCATCTCAGAATGCTCAGGATTGGGGGAAATAATGGACTAGAGTAGGTTTACTGTTATTCTACTATAATAGTTATGCTAGCAATGGAAGAACTTTTATCATTGATGTGGAGGCAGAGGCCACCAGAGGTTCTGAGGGGAGGGAGAGGGGAAAAACAGTTGTAATATGGGGGCATTTTTGGGACACTGGAATTGTCCTGAATGATGTTGCAATGACAGATACAGGCCATTATATATCTTGTCATAACTTATAAACTGTGTGGGAGAGAGTTTAAACTGTAATATAAACTGTAGTTCACACCTAGTGGCAATGCTCCAATATGTGTACATCAATTTTAACAAATGTACCACACTAATGAAGGATGTTCATAATGTGGGAAAGTGTCGGAGGGGTAGTGGGTGGGAAATATGGGAATCTCTTATATTTTTTATGTATCAATTATGTAATCTAAGTATCTGTTAAAAATTAGTAAAAAATTATTCTAAAATTGATTGTGGTGATGGTTTCACAACTCTGTGAATATACTAAAATTGAAGGAATTAGATAGTTTCAATGAGTTAATTGTATCATAGTGAAATATCGGTCAATAAAATTATTACAAAATAAAATAATTTAAAAAAGAGCACAGAAAAAAGATACATATCAAGAAAGAGCTCTCTAATTATAGATTGATTAAAGTTGTACACAATTCCTCTGAATTATAGTTCAGGATTAATTCTTTAAAATGTTTTTGATTATGCATGATTATGTCAGAAATTTATAAGAAGAGGTGGGAGGATCACTAAATTCATCATGTTAATTAAGATTAACCATTCAATAAACCATGTGTGGATTACGTTACTCTATTGTACCAGTAAGCTGCAGTGAGTTTGTAAAAAAAAATTATATTTTGTAACATGAAATTTAAACAATTGATTAAAGGAAAATAATGCTGCAAACCTGATCTTATAAAATGATTAGAGCAAATAATGATAGTAATGTATTCAAGAGCTAAATATTCTCCATTAGTAAATCTCTATTATTTTAAATATAATTGATTTTTTAAAAGACCTTCATTTATTTAAAATCAAATGAAAGAATGAAACTGTTTAGTATAAACTAAAATACTTAAAGTGTTTTTCAGTTTCATAACTACTTAGGGGTCTATTATGAAAGTGTTTTATTGTTGCTGAACACATGGATAGATTTTTTCCTTGAATATTTTAAATATTTTAATGTCTCTAGCCAATGAGCTTTATCACTCATAAGTTTAGCCCTTTGTATTATAATGACTAATCTTTCAATTGATTTGTAATAAAATCTTACCTAGATCTTTAAAGCAATATTGATTGAATATGAAACCTCATTTAAACTTAAATATTATCTGCTCTCACATTCAGCCCCTCTTCCTTTATAAGGTTCATTTTTAATACTATTTATGAGAACTAACACATTTAGATAATAAATCAATTTTCCATTTTCACTCTATAGGAGAAATTGATCCTCAATAGGATTCTGCTCTCTCAAAGAACAACTTCATGTAGTGCTATATTTAATTGATCTGTTGCATTTGCTAATGAAGTTTTTGTCCAGGTCATGAAAATAGAAACATTTTTGCCATTTTCTTATTGTAATATAAACACTTCACCATCAATTTGGAACTCTCTAGATAGAAGATAAGTACCTACTAAAGCTTGTTAGTGTAGTTTCAGAATTTTTTTTTTTTTGCTATGCTCTGTTGCTGTTATCATTTGCATCTGTGCTTTCTTCCTCTACCAAATGAGGAAGCATACTTCACCTCTTGACACAGTTATAATCCCAATGTTCCTTGCATAATTAAGCTTTATAAGGTCCTTGTTTTCCCCACTGTCTACAGTAGAGTTAAAGAGCTTTTAATATTCTTAATATAAATTGAACTTAATTTTTAAAAAATTGCTGCATCGAAATGATAAATTTCTCTAAGTCATTAGTGAGCTGAATAAAAACAAATTGATGCACTGAGGTATTAGATAAACTATGCTGTTAATGAAAGTTACATTTAAAGTTTGAATATATCATATAATTTATTTGTGTTTATTATTTGAATGACCCACTTGATATTATTTCCTATCATGCTGCATAAAATATTCTGTGAAGAAAATCTAATTATTTACTTCCTAGCCCCAATCTCTGCATCACAAATTCAATTTCTGCCTCTGTATTTTTGCCTTCCTCTTGTGATTAGATTCCCTAGCATCTTCAACTGATCTTAGTTTGAATCCCAGCTTTCTCTACATCAACTCGACAAACTTAATATGTTTTAATAATTTCTCAGTTTCTTCATCTAAGATGAACAATAGGACATATATGGTAAGATATTTTTGTGAAGATGAATTAGACAATGTGTATAAAGACCAAAGCTCAGACCAGCCAGTTGTAAATCACTCAATATATATGGAAGAAAAAAAAAACAAAAACAGAAAAGTGAAAAGAAAAGTATGGGGCACAAAGTAAAGGTCTAACATAACTTTGATTAGTTTCTCTAAAGAAAAGCAGAGGGAGATGGGGCAGAATCAATACTGATAAAGATATGGGCTGATAAGTTGTCCAAACTGATGTTATCAAGAATCTCAGAGAACCCCAAGAAAAGACAACTTGATTAATGCACATCATTATTGCTAGCTGAAAACCAAGGACAACTTCCAAGCAAACAGAGAAAAAAATGGCACTTCAACATCAAAGATAGAAAAATAAGACTGACAGTTGATGACTTAAGAGAAAAGACTGGCATCACAAAACAGTAAAAGGGAAACGGACTTGGCCCAGTTGTTGGGGCATCCATCTACCACATGGGAGGTCCGCGGTTCAAACCCCAGGCCTCCTTGATCCGTGTGGAGCTGACCCATGCAAAGTGCTGATGCACGCAAGGAGTGCCCTGCCTCACAGGGGTGTCCCCTGCGTAGGGGAGACCCATGAGCAAGGAGTGTGCCCCGTAAGGAGAGGTGACACACAAGATGACACAACAAAAAGAAACACAGAATCCTGGCCGCTAGCAACAACAGAAGTGGACAAAGAAGAAGCGCAGCAAATAGACATAGAGAACAGACAACTGGGGCAGGGGGATGGCGGGGGGGCTAAGGGGGAAGAGGGGAAGGGGAGAGAAATAAATAAATAAATAAATCTTAAAAAAAACAAACAAACAGTAAAATAACATTTAATTGCTAAGTGAAAATAAATTGCAACCTAAAATTCTTTATCCAGAAAAACTACTCTTCTCCAACAAACAAACAAAAAATAAATAAGAAAAAATAATCAAGCAAACAGCCAAAGAAAAAACACTGGAAACAGTAAGAAGATATAAAAGGAAAGAAGAAAACAATTATAAAAAGCATGGGTGAAAAATAACTGAAAAGAAAAAATGGTCATGTTTTGCTAAGGGTATGATTGTATATGTAAAAAGATAGCAATATAATTATAAACTTTTATAAGCAAAAAATAATCTTATGAAATTCATTGGGTAAAAAGTCAATATTTAAAATCAGGGTTTTTTTAAATACTGTGAATGAATAGTTGGGACAATTTATAAAGATTATGTTAGATATTATCAAAAGCAAAAAATATGTAGGAAAGAAAATTTAAGAAAATATGTATACTCAAAACAACAAATCATTATTGAAAACAGATATTCCATGTTCATGGCTTACAAGACATTATTTTAATTGTATCAGTTTTCTCCAAAAATTGATTTATACATTAACCCAATCTCACTTAAGCTCCAAGCAAGTTTTTTGGGGGCATATCTAGAAGGTGGTCCTAAACTTGATGTCATAATGCAAAAGCAATAAAGAGCTAATGTAATTTTGAAGAATAAGAAAAAAGCTGGGTGCTTACTCCATCTGATATTAAGGAATAAACTGAATAAAACAAGGTACTGCTTTTTTCCCCAAATATAGACAAATAAATCAAGGAAACAGAATAAAGAGACTAGATATGTATCTATGTATCTAGGCTTAACTCTTGTGGAGGTCAACTGCTTTGGCTTTACTATTACCTAGTATAGCAGTTTGTATTATTATGAATTTATTATTTATGAATTCCAAAAATAGATATTGGATTATGTTTGTAAATTGTTCTGTTTCTCTGGGTACATTAGATTGTATTGGATTCAGAGGTTTCACTCTCATTTGATTAAATTATGATTAAGACTTTGTTTGGGCCATGTCAGTAGGAAATGAGAAAATGACAAGGCAGAGGAGTTAGCTGGAGTTTTAAAGCTGGAGTCCTGAGAAGTAAATACACAGAGAAGCAGATATGTGAGGAAAGAGAGGGCTCCGTTAGACACAGCAGAGGCCCTGGGAAGAGAGACAAACCGTTTGTCTCATAGTTTACAGCTGGCCTTTTGGAGCGAGCAGAGCAGCTGAGCCCAGAAAGAAGCAGCCCAGGAGAGAAACAAGAATTATCCCAGCCTGCAGCTGATAATGGAAGAAGCTGCAGCCATGGAGTCTTAAAAGGAAGAAGGCTGGACCCTTACAAACCTTGGGAGCCATCTTGCTCCAACACATGGCTACAGACTTTGGTGAGGGAAGTAACTTATGCTTTATAACCTGGTATCTGTAAGCTTCTACCCCAAATGAATACTCGTTAATAAAAGCCAATGAATTTCTGGTACTCTGCATCAGCACCTCTTCGGCTGACTAATACACCTATTTAATAAGGTGGCAAAAGTACTATTTATTGTGTTCCATTTAGAGAAGACAAACTTTTTAATCTTTCTCTACTTTTTCAAATCTCTTTTAATATATGTAAATGGGAGATGATAGGAAGTAGATATTATTAATATAGTACCAATTACACAGACTTGTTTTGAGGATTTAGTGAAATAATGCATGTTAAGTATTCAGTGAAGAGTTCACTAAAGGCTACATGTAATTGCTATATAGAGTTGAAGTGATTACTAAGCTTATTTTATTTTATAATTTCTGCTTTTCAATTGGTCATTTGTATTTTCTTGCTCTTTTCTGCCAGTTCCTTTTAATTTGTTAAATCTTGAATGTCATGTTATATATCATATTTCTGTTCTTTATTTTTAACAATGTGTTAGGTGTTTTAGGAGATTTGCTTTGATTGGTATAATAGTTTTACTTTTTAATTGTATCTGTTATGTTTTCCACACTATTAGTTTTCAGTTTGATAACCACATTTCATTCTAATATTATTTATCCTTTTTTCATAAGAGCTGGTTCTAATTTTGTGAGTACAGTATTCTATCACATTAGACTGAGGATAATAGTTATTCTTATCTTACTAAATTTGCTCTTTTATAACGGTTTTCTCTAGTTTTAGATTTTCTACGTTTATTATCGTGACTGAGTTGATAGTTATTTGGTTCAAAAACATGCTGCGTTTTTTCTACTCATATGTATATTTGCAAATTGCTCTTGGGCTTCTGATTACTCTAGTTTGAAGTAGGGGAGGAAAGCTGAGGATGTTGTATTTATAAGTGAAGGAAGGTCATTCACTCTAGGAGGTCTCTAGATGAAACTCTCCAGCCCCCATCCATGCCTACAATCACTACCATACTTTTAGGGCAATGGCACCTTTTTCTGCCATTCATCACAGGTGGAAAGGGGGCATGAGCTCACCATCTGGCTACTCAAGATAGAATTCTCTAATGGATAGCCCTGAGGAGTGCTTCTGGATTCCCAGATTTCCCATATTTGTGCTGACTTTAAATTAGCATTCTTCTGCAACTGCCCTTACCTCCTTAGCAGCTCCTATACATCGTTTGTGTTTGGGTCTGTCTTCCTTCTTGCTTTTGATATAGACCTAAATATGCTGGCATTTGATCTTTCAGCAATTCTTAAAATTGTAAGATCTACTGGAATAAGTCTGTCTAGCTTTCCTGCATTCTTATTGATTGATTTGAAATGCCTGGTCATTATTTCATCACATTTTTTTCTGGAGAAGAAATAGGTGCCGATGCTCACGCTATCATCCTGATCGATCATATTATCATGATTTTAATAAAACAGTTGTTCTCTTGGGCAGGCTTCATACCTTATTTATCTTTGTATTTCCTCAAGTGTTTAGCATATGCTTTTGCATATAGTACAGCTTTAATAATAATAATAATGATAATAATAGTTAATATGTATTTAGCATTTACCAGCTACTAGGCCCTTGCTGAGCTCTTAAACAAATTTCTAAGTCCTCACAGAAGCACTCCAGGTACCTACTAATACTATTCCTAGATTATGGGAAAAGGAACAAAGGCGAAGAGAGGTTAAATAAATTGCTCAAGGCCAAATAGTCACTGTATATTTGTTCAGAATTTGAACTCTAACCGTCTTGACTGTAGGACCCGAGCTTTTAAGCACACTGCCACACGTAATTGTAAAGTAAGTGCTATTTTCCAGGACCACACATTTAATTCCCCGTCTTCACCTCACTTGCATTTACATACTTAACAAACATGCAGTGTTATACTCAGGCTCTCTCTCCTAGTTCTAACAAAACATGGTATCAGGGCTTAATTATTTATTTTTCATCTGCTAATTTGTTGATGGAACACTTCACCCAGAACTGTATAAGACTAATTCCCAATTCTGGCATTAACAACTGATAGTCTTTATCAGTAACTTCAAAAATGGGGATTAATATAGTCAAAGAAAGGGAATAAACAAATTCAGTCAAGTGTATCATCCCATTTAGTTCTCATGTGTTGTATAGGCACAACGTAAGCATACACACAAGGGATAAGCCCAGGAAATGAGTATGTAATTGACAATCTAGTGTCTTCATTTGTTACACTTAGTATTACCGTAAAAACATAGTGAAATTAAAATTCAGAAAATTTATAGTGGACTGTGGAAATGATTTTCACTTAAATATAATCCTAAATTATAAAGATATAAACATTCTTTTTACCACATCATTCAAATTTTAGTAATTGTACAAAAAATATTTTAAATTGCCACACTTTGAGCCTAATCATTTACTGGTCTACAGATTAGCAACCTAAATTTGGTGTTATACTGTCCTGTCACACTGTCCTGGCTGAAGTGCTCACCAGGAATCCATCTCACCAGGAATCCAAAAGTGCTTCTCAGAAATATAATTCACAGCCCATTATATTTTAGCACAATGTATTTTAGCACACAAATCAAATTTCCTGCATCTCATCTCCCCAAGTCACAATTAAAATGAGGTAATGAAATAATTATCCAGCTTACTCATTCTTATCATTTATATATGACACAACTTGTTACTCATGATATTATCAATCTTCCACATTACAGCAGAAACATAAATTCTATTTTGGGTGATTTAGAGTAATTAGAAATTTTATTGTAGGAAATGGTAAATTTACCTAAAAATGAAGACTGTGGATTTATATGAAATTTATGTATACACTGAACAAATCTGGTAAGATCTAAATATTGCCTTCTGTCCACTTAAGCAAATTTATTCCCTGTTCTATTACTAATAATATGGTAAGGAGACAAATCATATGTGAATAATCTGTGATTGGCTCAAGAAGATAACCTTTAATCATTTTAAATTTTGGAATAACAGTTGATTATTATGTCACTTTAAATATTTGCATTTGAAAGGATAATCATTCTACTTAAAGGAGAAATTAGATTTAACCTATCATTTTCTCAGACATTATATCTGAGCTTATTTAATTGACTTCAGATGAGAATTTATTCACAAACAAGCAATACAAGTATAAATGCCAAGCAATGGTTATTAGGGTGATTTTTACTAAATAAAATGATGACTGTTCAAATCTAAGTTCTTTATCATGATCATAAAGTCATGATCAACATCTTCATTATCAGCATCAATTATAACATAATTATTAGCCATATTAAGTTCCAAAAAAGAATTTAATGAGCAGAGACTTCAGTATTAGATCAAACTGGGTTTGAGTTCTACCTCTTTTACTAAATTGTGTAACCCTTGGAATATCAGTAACTCACAATGATTCAGACACCACAAGTGTAAAATGGAAGTCTTGGTGGGGATATTATGATGATTTAATGTGAAAAGACACATACAAAATTTAGTTACTGAATGACAAAGGGAAATGACTCAAATTGGTCATTGTTATTATTTTCTGGAATGAGGTTACTGAAACCTTACCGGGATAAGATTATTAAAGTCAGGAGATATTAAAAATGTTGGAATAACAGGAACTTAATCAAAAGGGTTGTCAAAAAGCAAAAGGAGGCATCAACTATGTCTCAAGAAATGGCTTTATAGGCTTTTGTACAAGAGTTCAGGAGTGGACACGATGAATGACAGATGAAGTAATCAGAAAAGAACACAAGGATTGATTCTTCTGTTCATTCGTTTATACATTCGCTCCATCAGCAGTCAGTCAGTCTTTGATGAGAATCAGTTGTGTCAGACACTCTTCTAGGCCCTGCAGCATTCTTCTGGATGAATCCTCCTACTAGGATCCCAGCAAAAGGAGAGCAAGAGTTTTTTGGTTTCTCTTTTTCCTTTGTTCATTACTGTATCTCCAGGGCCTAGAACTGCACATGGGAAAACTCAGTAAATAAATAGTGGAATGAATGTTGTTAAATAAAGGGATGAATCTACACCTTATTTATGTAGACCTATGTGCACTCAAAGGCAAATATTTCTGACTTTTTGAACCATTTTTGTTATTTGGCCATTGTATTAGTCAGCCAAAGGAGTGCTGATGTAGAGTGCCAGAAATCCGTTCTCTTTTATCAAGGGTATTTATTTGGAGTAGAAGCTTACAGTCACAAGGCCATAAAGAATAACTTTCTTCTGTCACCAAAGTCTGTTGCCACGTGTTGGAGAAAGGTGGCTGCTGGTCTCTGGAAGGGTCTCTTCCTCCTAAGGCTCCATGGTTCCAGCATCTTCTGATCTCAGCTGTAAACTAGCATAAGGCTCATTTCTCTTTCTGGGGCTCATCTCCTTCCAGGGCTCAGCTGCTCTGATCTTTCCGCAAGGCCAGCAGTAAACTATCAGACAAACACCTTGATTCTCTCCCCAGGGCTCCAGCATCAAAACTAAGCTCTCTCCTCTGCTGTGTCTTTCTGTGTGTGTTTACCTTCCAAGGGGGCAGGGGCTCAATGTCCTACTGATGGGACCAAATCAAGGCTCTAATCTTAATTTAATCAAGTAAAACTGAAACCTCTGAATTTAATACAATCAAAGGTATCATGCCCAGAGGAACAGACCAATTTACAAACATAATCAATATTTCTTTTTGGAATTCGTCAATAATACCAAACTGCCACAGCCATGTTTCAAATAATTTCAATTAAGATTTAATTTTGCAGCCATTTGATGTAATACTGTAATATTTCACTCATTTTATTCTTACATCATATCCAAATCATTACATATCTATCCCATTCCTTCCAAACTCCTCTCCTAGTATGATTTTGCCTCAGTTTATATTTTTATTCCCTTTAATATCATAAAATATTCATTTAATCAATTAATAATTTCCAATTTTGGTTATGATATAAATTTTATCTAATATAATTAATTCATTCATCCGAAGTATTTACTCAATACCTACAAGGCATTCAATGTATATAAATATTTATAGAACATTTACATTTTAAATTGCATTGTAATAATCACAAGAACTCTCATTACAATTTAATATTTGTCACTTGAAGACATTTCACTCCTCTAGTCTAGACACATTATTGATAAGATGAGAACTTACTTAAATATTGCTTTGGAAATTTACTTCCAGAAATGGATAAAACTTTGTGTTTCACAAAAGACAGTTTCTCAGATGTTCTATGTTTTCACCGTTGGAGGCTGAGTCTCCTCTTTGATGATATGGATGCATTTCTTGGTGCATGCGCTAGAAATGGAAGTACAGACTGATTTTTCCTACCTTCATACTTAGGTACAGTGGTACAGAGCTGGTGAATAAAGTGGTGAAAGTGAATGTTTCAGAACGACACTAGAGGTCACTATACTACACATTTTAGAAAGAGTTCACCTCAAAATCACTGATAAATAAATGGAGAGTGATATTGGCAGTGCACAAAAGTAAGTACTGAAAAAATAAGTTTTTCAAGAAAAAAAACTCAGAAAGTTGGTTAAAGGGATGCATTCATATGGGAAAAAGATTCTCTAAAGAACTATGTCATCGGAAGTATCTGAGGCGTCTGTCACAACAGCAAAAACTAAAAGTTATTGCGCTCTGGGGGACTGAATCCACGGGAGAAAAGCGGCTGTTTTAACAGTCAAGGTCACTATGGGTGACCCGGAGGTACCATGGAGCCCAGTGTAGAAGAGCAGCCTGTTCTAGGCAGGCTTGGGTGTCAAGGCTTGCTCTAGAGGGTTCGGGGGCAGGGGCGGGCACTGAGCAGGGGTTACCTGGTACGATACAGGTGATGCCACTTTAAAAGGGAGTGTGTCGGCGTGCACGCACACACACAGACACACGCCCTCACACTGGCAGGAGGCAAGTAAGGGAACGTAGAAACAGGCCTGACTATGGGGATCACACTGGAAAGAATGAGGAATTAGGAAACGAGGTGCCGGCAAGCGGCCTGGCTTAGGCGAAACCTGTTCCATACCCTCCCGCCCTTTCAGGAGTCAGAAACCTGATGACGTGAAAGCTCCTCGCCAGAGGATGGGCCCAGTTGGGATCGTCTTCTACACAGAGCTAACCCAGCTTCTGCCCTTGGGAAATTTTACCAGCACACTAGGAGCTCTTGGTCTTAGATGTGCCTGCATGCCTGCACGCACTTCTTAGTGGGCAGGGCAGTAGAAGGCTGCTCCCCACCCCCACCCCAAATGCACTGGCACACAAGGATAATCTGCCCAGTTAGATTTTTCTGAATCTGCCCTGAGTCAGAGCAGGCAGCTGGAGCTAATAGCTCATTGCAAAATTAAGAGAGAAAAGAAATTGCAAAGACTGGCAATCTCATCTTAAAGAACAAAGGTGTTCTGGAAAGAGTATCTTCTTTTTGGGGGCATCTTTTCATAACGCAAATTTCTTCAAGTCATATGAAAAGTTATTTTAGGACTCTATGATTCCTATGAAGTTTGATTTTTATTTTATTTCATGCAATGAATCCCAAGTTTTTCCAAACTTATTAAAGGTATGCAGTCACTTTTATTTTGCTCTAAAAACAGTCCTCATGTCAGATACTAGGGATTGGACAGGCATGAAAGAGAATATCTGCCTAACATGGCTTTCAAATTCTGAAGGCCTAAGATACCACTGTGTCTGTAAAAAACGAATTTTGTAACTGGATTAGAAAAAGGGTAACTTTCTTTTTAGGCTAGCCTCATATATTCTTCCCAAATTTGCCAGCATTTTTTTTTTCAAGAGTCAGAAAATTATTGTCTTTGCCAATGTAACCTAAACATGAAATAGCCTCATTATAATAAAATTTTGTAACATATACCAATTACTGAGTTTCTCCCACCTGGGACCTTAGAATCATCATAGAATTTTTAGAATATGGACAAAAGAATATAAATATAAAGAAGTCATCTATGGAGCTAATCCTCATTTTGTGTGAAATGAGGTGATAATATTCTTTTAAACTCCTTTGAGAATTATGCTGGATCTGCTGAATCTCTTATGCCACTCATTTATTTCTTTACTGAAATGTTGTTGTTTCTTTGTTTAACATTAATAAGTACTGCTTGATCATGGTGTCAAAAAATGATCAAATTTATTGATGAGGTTTTACTGGACTACCAATAAGTGATGCAGATTTTCTATGTAAGGGTGTATTCCATATGAATCACTCTAAACACACAGCAAAGATAAATGTAATGTAAAAAGAGAACATTAAAAACATGAAAATTGCTCAAAAAGTGAAAGAAGCCATGAAGATCTTTTGCTCATGAGAAACTAAAAGCTGCTGTTGTAACCCACTGTCTGCTTATATCATGTTGCTTCCTAGGGAAAGATGCAGGCCTTGTGACTGGATTTGTTAAGCATCCCAAAAGTTTTAAGGAAGAAGGACAGAAGTCTTAGAAGGAATGCCTGTGCTAACAAATGGTAGTGTGCAAAAGCATGGTGTTTATGACACCACCACCATCAGAAGCGTTTGATTTGGAGATATTAGAACAAAAATCACAACCAAATGAGGACAATACCATGGAAGGCGGAAAGGAGTAATATGAGCTAATGTTCTAACATTTTTATCTCCTTCCAGGAGAGGTTCCTAAGTGGGCATCATTTGGCATTGGTCAGGTAAGTATGCAAATCAACAATATAAAAGTAACCAACAATGGAATAGAGATTGAAAATTGGAATCCAAATTCGCACAGGGAAAACAATGGAAAAGAAAAGGAAAGGAAAAAAAAAGGAAAAGCAACAAATGACCTCAATTTTAAGATACTGAATCAAGAAAGAACAAAGATGCCAAGAAAAAGGAGAAAAATAGTTTACAATAAAAAAAGGTGATAGAAAAATTAGTAATCACTGGAAATTAAATGACTGGGTAAGTCAGATTGGCTGAAAAACAAAACCCAGTATGTGCTGTTCACAGAAGACACCTAAAACATAAGCAAATAGAAAGCTGAAAATAAGAGAAGCTGTTTTTAAAAGATTTTTGGAAAATTAATACTAGACATAATTGATTTTAAGAAAGAAAGTATTATTTGTGGTAGAGAGGGAAAGTAAATGCATGATGATGAAATCTTAACTTCACAAAGAAGGTTTTAATAATTTAGAACCTAAAATGTCTAAGTCAAGTTTTGAAGAACTTCAGATTGCAATGACTAAATCCATCAATACTATGAGATATTTCAAAACATTCACGTACATTTGGACAGTCAAAAAGAAAAATATTAACATTTGAACAATTAGCAAACTTGATTTACACCTGTGTAGATCTTACATATATACTATACACTGAACTCTCAAATCATATTTTCTCAGATATATTGTATGTATTTACAAAGAATTATCAAAGAGCATACCAACTCTGAATTTAATACTAAAGCCAATTAGGAAAAACAAGATAAAGAATAAAAGTCATGTATTTGGAACATTCCAAAGCATAATTGTAAATCGATAATAAGTCAAAAATCAATGGGAATTCAAACTATATTTAGAGATTAAACATTAATAAATATACTACATCTACAACATAGGATATAGATTAATTTGTAGTCTAAGATGTTGAAAGATAAAGTAAAAAGGGTAAAAATAAATTAAGCATAAATCTTAAGAAAGTAGAAAACAATAACAAATTTTATAAAATGAAATATAGAGGATTAACAATGTCAAACTTGGTACTTTAAAACAGTCAAATATATTTTAAACACATATATTAAAAAGGAAAAGGGAATGTGATGGCATATACCAGGTTTTAAATGATGATAATACTTTATATAACTAATGTCAATACAGTAGGAAGTTAGGCAAACACATACATTTCTTTGAAAAAATTAACCTACAACAATTGACTGAAGGAAAGAAAAAAATCTGAATAATTCTAGGGCAAGTAATAAAAACTGAATCATCTCAATTTATAAAAAAGTCTTCTTAGGATACCAGGTATAGATGTTTATACAGGTGAATGCTTATATAATCTTCCAGAAAACTGAGAAGGAAATACATCCCAATCCATTATTTTAGGCTATTGGTATTTGACACTAAACTCAGAAAATTATTAAAATATTTCAGGCATTCTTCTCAAAAAATACAGATGCAAAATCCTAAATAAAATATTAACAAAAGGAACTTGGCGCTGTATAAATAAGAAAGTATAATTTGACTAAGTGGTGTTTATCTGAAGAATATAAAAATGGTTTAACATTAGAAGAACTATAACCATCATTAATCACAAGTAATAAATTAAATGAACCAAAGAATTTAATCAACACAGTAGTTCAGTAGACTTCCCACTCTTGTCAAAACTCTTGGCAAAGTAGAAATAGAAGTGGATTTACCAAGGCTTACAGAAACCTTCATTCTTAATAGTGAAATGCTAGAAGCAATGATATTAAAAACAGAAAAAAGGGAAAATGATACTGTGGTAGATTGTATTATGTACCCCTACAAAAGACAAATTCTTACTGTTAATTCACCTTCCCGTGAGTGTGAACCCATTTGTAACTAGAACCCTTTGAAGATGTATTATCACTTAAGGTGTGAACTCATTTGTGAATAAGATCTAATAAGATCCTCTATAGGTGTGGCCAAACTGAATCAAGGTGGACTTTAAACCATATTACTAGAGGCCCTAAGAAGAGAAAGTCACAGTAGAAATCAGAAACTGGAAGAAGCCAAAAGACATGGAAATCAGAACTTAGAAAAAGCTACAAGAGGAGACCAAGGAGATGCCATGTGATTGGAGGTAGAGATGCAAACCCCACACCCCAAGGATTGCAGCACACCAACAGTACGCTGCATCCTTTAGGGAGAAAGCATGGCCTTGCTGACCCCTGGGTTCTGGTCTTCAAGCCTCCCATCTCATGAGCCAATAAATTCCTCTTGTTAAGCAAACTTATTGTGAGGTGTTTGTCATAGCAGTCCTGGCCAAATAAGAGAGGCGTCCACCACCACTAATTGTATGTCCTATTTTACTAAAATTTCTAGTTTATGAAGGAATACAAGAAAATTCTTTAAGAGATTTTTAAAAAAGAAAAACAAAACAAAACTGCATTTAGTCAGAAATACATTTTAAAAACCTTAACAAATCTATAGACTTTTTTTTTCAAAACTAAAAAAAGCCATTTTACGAGATTACTGGATATACTTGCAATATACAAATATAAATTGCATTTCTTTTAGGAAAAAAAGCTATTTAAATAAAGATATTTCAATATCAATGGCAAGCAAAATACTAACTACAAGGTAGCTAAAGGCATTGCAGTGAAATATTTGCCAGCATTTTTGAAAAACAATATGAAAATTTTGTAATATATTAAATAAGGCCTAAATAAATTTTTTAGAAAAGAAAATAAACTGAACAACATTTGATAAGGTATAAGATATATCAAGGAGAAAGGAGAAAAGGGTCTTCCTCGATTTCTATAGTTCTCCAGGCAGATGGAAGGAAAGTACTTTCTAGCCTGAAGGACATCTCAAGCTCCCTAAAGAAACCCTCTTCCAAAAACATCTCCACAAATATAAAACCCAGACTGAAGCATTGCTTCTTTTTAACACTTCAAGAGAAATTTCAGAAATGATCAAGAGTCGTATACTGACATTTTAGAACCCAGAGATAATGGTTTGTGTTGGGATATTGGACCAATTTTTGAACTGTTTGGAAGAGAAGATAGCTACACCTGATTTGAATAATTTAGTGAAAAGGTTCAGAAGAGGGTGGATTCAGGAAAATGGGATAGACGTATGATGTGCAGCATTTTATAGTTGTGCCTTACTGTGGGCAAATGTCCAGTAGGAAATTGCTGTTGCAGAGAGTTTTTAAATTTATAATATTGATCCACAAGAGGACAAAAAGATGATTAATGGTAGTTTAGTAAGATGCATGTTTGGCACTAGTCACTGTATATTTTGCCATATTTTAAGTCATTCTGTTTTATTGATCCCAGTCACTATGTGCTATATGTCAGTTTTGCCCTGTAACAGAAACCCTTTTTATTTTATAAGATCATATTATATTTTTTATTATTTATATGATTTTTATTTTTTCAGTTTTCCCCAACTAGGAAATGCTTGCCTGATTTCATTCTTCCCTCCCCTCCTCCCTCCTTTCCTTCTTTCCTCCTTCCTTTTTTACTTTGCTTCTTTTCCTAATTCTGTTTTGTTTTTTTTTTTTCCATGCAGCCTGATATACTTCAAGAATTGCCATTTACAAAGAGGAGTGAGTATCAGAATCCAGGGGATTTTCATGATGTTTGAAAAACATATTTGGTGAACTGAGTTTTATTACTATTTGTGTGTGTGTTGTGTATGTGCTGTAACTACAGATTGGAAAGCTTTTTGGGGTCTCTTGTGACAGTGTTTTAGTGTCCATTGGTTAAAAGAAATGCTGAATCTCTAGTCACTTTTTAAAAATGTCATATAGTAACTTAATTCTTTAGTCACTTTCTTCAGAAATTGGTTAACTCTCAGAACACCAGTTTCTTAATCTGTTAAATCACATAGTCATATGCAATGGGATTTTTGAGGAGATACACATTATTTCTCATCTATTGCATTACTTATCCTGGTGTCTGACAGTAAAAGAAGCTCAGAATATCCTCAGGTGAACAACTGAGCAGGAGAGCTGCTATAAATAGCAGTAGTCTATCAGTATTTTCCAACCTGAAGTATCTCCAGCCTAGTTTACTTATTGGGAAGCTCACTAAACTTTGCATTGAAAACTTGAGTGCCACAGTCCCACTTACTAAAGAATCCATTTCGCTTGACCATACTGCTGTTTGCTCTGACTGCTTTATTAATTACTTCCACACACGGTTTCTGATTGGTTCTCAAAGTTCTGAAGAGGCATCTATTGCTCCTGCCTCCCCCACTTTGCCTCTATCTGGACTTCCTGGGTTGGGATAATCCTTCAGGTTGGATGTGTTGAAATGAGATCCAGAGAAAATGACCACATGACACCCCTTCTCTGGGTTTTGACAGCCAGAGAAGCCCAGCCAAAGCCGTGCATTTATAAGTGCTGATGGGACAGTGAGGGTAAGCTTTATGCTTTTGGATTCCTGAAGAATCAAAAGAGCAATACAAAAGCAAAAAAACAATACAAGGTTGAAGACTTTGCAAAACAAGGGATCTGGATTCACATATCCTATGGTGTCCTTACTGTCAATAATTTTCATGCTAAACAACTTCTTTGGGATCAAGAGTAAGTGTTTATTTATATGAAGGCAAAACAGGCAATAAATTAATTTGATTTCTTAATACAGTGTAATTATATATTTTCAAAGAAAATACTTGTTTCAACTAAACATCTATCAAATTTGAGTATTTCTTTCAAATTCAAAAAGTTTTAACTTTATCTCTATAAGTCCTTGGCTTGATTTATATGTCATGGTATGAATTAGTTTTCTCATTTAGATAGCTACATAGCTGCAGATAGAGTTCTTTCTCTTTGCTCATTTCTTTCATCATTCTTAGGTAATGTAGGTAATGTGAGGCAGGATATAAAGGGAAAGAGAATGCTTAATTAAAAGAAATGACCTAATAGCACTTTGTTTTTTACATAAACCAAGGTTATATGGAAAAAATATACAAAATATGTAGAGGAACACGTACAGAAATTATAAGTTGGGAGTCTACTTATAAATTAGCATTGTGTAATGCATGAAAGAAATTTATCAAATAGTTTAAACTAGTCAGGATGATGGTACTTTAAGAGTTCTTGAAAATAACAACTTTTGATTTACAATTGTCTTTTTCTCTTGAACCATTAATCATTAAAACTAATGATTTAGAATAAAATACTAAATATATTAAAATAAAATACACTAATGAAAAAAATCACTATTCTTTTAGCTTATTTTAATCTACAGATTTATTAAAAATAGTGAGAAGAATGTATTTGCCTTTCATAATAATGAAGGAAATATTTTGATACCTACCCTGACACATTTAGAATTTTGTTCTATTGTTCCTCTCACATAAAAGGTTACAGCAACTGATTCATAATCTATGTCATTCATTCAAAAGAAAAGTTTCATGTTGTTTATGAACCTAAATAAGAACTGTTTTTAATTGAATTATTTGTGTAATTAATATGTAGCCTGCCACTAAGTGTCCTGAGGTAATTTTGAGGTTTGTCTTTACTTCCTTACTTTACTTGGTATTAGAGAACAGCCTTGGGTTGAATGAGTGATTGTGTGTTTAAATTCTAGTACCTTTGCCTCTTGTAATCTTTTTTCCACTGAACTCATATCCCCCCATATTCAACAAGGAGAATGTTCTCAGAAAATGATGTTGAGCACAAAATATGCTAACCATAACAGGATTGCAGTTCTGTTCATCTGATTGAGGAGAAAGCTTGAAAAATCACAACCTCTTACTTTCAATCTCTGTAGAAAAATATTTCTCTTTAGAATAATAGCTAAAGCAGTATTATGCAATAAATAACAGACCAATTATAGAAGCCTTACATTTTTCTGTCTCCCTAGGCAGACATATCTTCTTCCTTTCTAAGCTTCAGTTGAAATATTTCTTTTTCTTTTATATGCATACCGTTGGGCCTGAATCTTGAAAGCTTCTCTGTTTTAGCACTGGTCTCAAGCTACCTAATTCAGTAATTCTTTCAATTTATGGAGGAGCCGTCTATATTCCTAATCTGATAATATCAACATGCTGCATAAAAATACGTGGAGAAAATGCCCACATATTTCTTAACTGTAGCGGAGCTTGTCCTAGCTTTTTACTGTTACAAGGGAAAGAAAAATAGACTATTATATTTTTAGCTTTCAATAATCAATTGGATTAGTAAATCTTGATCATACTTGAAATGCAAGCCTTTAAGATGCCTAATTAACTTGGTTACAAGGAAGAAGAATATGAGACACATCTAAAACAAATAAAAAGTGAGTATTTGAACACGGCTTCATTTCCTCTGCTTTGGAATATCTGTTGCCAATTTGGCATAATTCCCACCACCCTTCTAAATTCTCCTCTGCATTTCATCGACTAAATAGGGGACTTTATTTCATAGAATGACTTTCCTTTGCGTTCCAGGTTATAAATTGTCAGTGCAAGGAACTCATGTGAGACTTGGAAGGTAGTGAGAAAAAAGAGAACATTGTTCTGTGGTGGCAGATTGCTGCAGATGCTCATGCAATCTCCCTAGATTCCCAGTGGCTTCTTGGTGAGCCCTGGGGAAACACCCTGTGATGCTGCAACTAAGACAGCTTTGGGAACTCTTACAGAGATTGCTGAAGAGGGAAGAGATTTTCTGGTGGGTCTTCTGAGAACTACATATTTTACACATCATAATCTGAGTGCTGGTTTGCAATTCCTTTACTAGGTAGCTCCATAGGACTATCAAGGTTTTGGAGGTTCAGTACTAGAGAAGCCTCTGCAGTCTCCCAGGCTGCACTGCAAGCAGTTGTGTTTAAACTGTTTAAACTGGTGTGGTGTTTAAAGGAATGACGTGTCTGCCACAGATAGTGATTCCACAGGGAGGATGTGGCAGTTTCCACAGGTGACTCTTCTCTGTTGAGTTTCTGGGTCAGGGGTCCCAAGACCACCTGCACTTTGCTTGAGGGATTCACAGTACTCAGCATATAGTTGTACTCCAAGCTAAGATTTATTATGGCCACATAGTAAGGACATGCAGCCAGATCTGTAAACAGAAAAAGACATACCAGATGGAGACTGGAGAAGCCTGTGCACAGACTCCTATACTCTCTCCCTCCCTTTGGTAGGGATCACACAGAGCATGCTCTTTTTTTGATCAGCAAAACACTTCAGTACACTGGTGCACTGTTTCTGCCCAGGGAAGCCTGTATGAGACTCAGTGGTCAAGACTTTTGATGAGGACAGACCATGTAAACACCCTCTGCAAGCCACAATTCCAGACTCCCAGAAGGAAAGTAAGTGCTCGCATTGTTTTCAAGAAACATTCTAGGCAGGCTAGTACAGCCAGCACAACCTTATCACATAGGGGACATTTCAAAAGCCCAGTTCCCAGGCCTCAGCCAAGGGTAAGCCCCTGTGAGCATGTCCTTCTAAAGATCAGATATGCTATGCTACTCCATTCCTGCACACTTGATTTCATCCTCAAATAACTATTCTCCTATCGAAAAACAGCTTCTGACTAGCTACTGGGCCCTGGTAGAACCTGAATGCTTGACCATGGGCCATGCAGGTACTGTGCCACCTGAGCGCTCAATCAAAAAACCAATGTGGACACGTGTAATAGTAATATAAGGTAGGTCAGGCTTAAGCAAGTGCTGAAGGAGCAAATAAGTGGCACAAGCAAGGAGTTTAGGGTCTCAGGGAAACTATTCCTGTTGTATTGAATCCTATGCCTCGACTCACATCTATAACATTGTAGGAAGATCACAGTGACTCTAGAAGAAGGTAATTTTGTCTGGTATGCAGATGATTATAGATCTGAAAGTGGAACACCTAAAATTGGACAGCTAGAAAATTATAAATTCACCCAATTGTAACTCTGAAGCACAGTGATAGAGGTAATATTTCTGTCAGTGAGCAAAACATTGCAAAATGAAAGTATTTTCCACTTTTCCTGGAAAGGGGCTATGGAAAAGGTATGGATCAATACTAATTTTCATAGTTTTGTTGCAGCATAACTAAGATACAATAAACTGCACATATTTATACTGTACCTGTCTTATAAGCCCATCATGACAATAAAAAAAGTGAACATATCCATCTCTCCGAAAGGTGGCATGTGGGCCTTTGTAATCCTTCTCTCCCATGCTACCCATATGCCTTCTCTTATGGTTTTTTTTTTTTTCTTCTTATGGCTTCTTCTTCTCATATTTCCTAGTACTCTCTTCTTACAGCTTTTTGTTTTTGATTTGAAAAATCATATCTTTCATGTCTTGTTGGTCATGCTTATAGTTTTCTGAACTTCCCTTATGATTCCTGTTGTAAACATTTTCTAAGGTATGATCCTCTTCTGAACCTCTAGATTGATGTTAAATTTCAATTTTTAAG
Source organism: Dasypus novemcinctus (assembly GCF_030445035.2). Lineage (NCBI taxonomy): Eukaryota > Metazoa > Chordata > Mammalia > Cingulata > Dasypodidae > Dasypus > Dasypus novemcinctus. The sequence goes on along the minus strand of NC_080688.1, from coordinate 83,928,299 downwards.
CTACATTTTAAAATAGTTTTCTTATTCTTTGCTTTCTTTATTTTTCTTATTCTGGAAGGGGAAAAGACCCCATCCAAAGCTTCTACTTACTAAATGAGAGTTCATAGCTTATTATTTGTCCTTTTAATTTACCACTAGAAAGTAGTAGACAATTTTGTGAGATTTATAATGGAGTATTAGAATGATTAAGGAGTAGATTTCTAATCATATTTCCATATTTTCTATGCTATTTATATTTGCTAATACTTTCAGCCGTTAATATACATAGAGAAGAAAAAACATCTGGCAAGAATATCTATTCCTTGTATTTTTCAATATTGAACATGTTTTTTTTGGGGGGGAGGGTGGTGCAGGGGAAATACAAATACCACCAACTATCATGGTTGTAAATTATTTTCATACAACTCTGAAGAAGTTGAGGAATGTGGTTAAGAATACAATCATGGGAGTGTTCTTTTGGCAGCTATGGCAGGGAAGGGTCACTGGTACAGAGTGTCAGTGGTAGGGAGATGTGTGGGGAAGGGTGCATGCTTCTGTGGAATATAAATGTATTTCATGTGGTCATACGGTGTTATCTCAGTGAGTGGAGACCCACACAATAAACAATAAAATATTAAACTCCCATCCTGGGGAATCCTGCTACATTCTCAAATAGAGAGGCAAGAATCGCTTGTGTACATAGGCAGTGCTTAATTAAAGAAATATGCCAAACCCTCAATATTAATGCATGTAACTATGGACCTTATTCTTATAAAATGGAAACTTAGCCTAATAATAACTACTGCCTAAGAGTTACCTCCTGAAAACCTCCTTGTTACTCAAATGTGGGCTCTCTCTAAGCCAAACTCAAGCAAATAAACTCATTACCTTACCCTGCTGTGTGGGGCATGAACCCTGGGGATGAGCCTCTCTGGCACTGAGGGTTTAATACCAAGAGCCAACTAGTAATGGATTTGGAAAAAGACCTTGACCAAAAGGGGGAACATTAAATACAAAATAATTTTTATGGTTAAGAGATTTCAAAGTGAGTCTGGAGGTCATTCCAGAGGTTACGCTTAGGCACATCTCAGGAGGATCTCACTAACTGCCACAATAAGCAAAGCCTCAAACAGAGGTCCTCCCAAGGGCTCTAGAGACATCTGGAAACTATCAAGAGGGCACACAACCCCAGGAAGTCAGCACCCAGTTTGTAGGCCTTATACCTAGGAATATATGACAACTTATTTTCCCAAAGTAACAGATTTACACTCATTTATAATTTCTCTACTCATGATTCTTTTACCCCTTTTATTTGAATCTATAATTAGCACTATACCCATTAAATATATGTCCCAGAGACTTAAATCTTCAGTCTGTTCATATGGTGGTTGAGTCCTGAATCTCAGCACACTTTCCACCAACTACTTTCCAGTTCACTGGACTCACCCAGGACAGCCAACAAAGTGATGATGATGGACAACTCCCATCCCAAAAAACAAAGAACATCTACAACTGCAAGCAGAACAGCTCCTTCCATCTGTTTCATAAGATCTAAGCCCCCTCTCAATCTGAAGTAGAGTGGGCATCACCATCCCCAAATCCTCAAGGTTATGAACAAACATAAAGGGAGAATGCAACCATAGACAAAGTAAATATATTAATATTGTAGTAATGGAAGAACGTGTAACATTAATATAAACATTACCAGAGGTTCTGAGGGGAGGAGGGGGTAAGAATAGATGGAACATGGGGTATTTTTAGGGCACTGGAATTATGTATAAACCACAATGTGGGAAGCAGACTTGGCCCAGTGGATAGGGTGTCCGTCTTCCACATGGGAGGTCCATGGTTCAAACCCCAGGCCTCCTTGACCCGTGTGGAGCCGGCCCACGCACAGTGCTGATGCGTGCAAGGAGTGCTGTGCCACACAGGGGTATCCCCCCACGTAGGGGAGCCCCACACACAAGGCACAAGGAGTGCACCCCATAAGGAGAGCCGCCCAGCGTGAAAGAAAGTGCAGCCTGCCCAGGAATGGTGCCGCACACCTGGAGAGCCCACCCTGCAAGATGGTGCAACAAAAAGAAACACAGATTCCCGTGCCGCTGACAACAACAGAAGTGGATAAAAACAAGAACACGCAGCAAATGGATACAGAGAAGGTGGGGGAAGGGCAGAGAAATAAATAAAAAATAAATCTTAAAAAAAAAACACCACAATGTAAACTATTGGCCTTGGTTAGTAGCAATGCTTCAATATTTATTCATCAATTGTAACATATGTACCATACTATTATAAGATGTTAAAAAGGGAAAATGTGAGAGGGGGAGATTATGGGGTATATGGAAATCCTTTATACTTTTGATGTAAATTTATAATTTAAAACCTCTTTAAAAATAAAGTTTATTATATGAAAAAAAATGAAGCTCATAGAATCAAGGGGACAGAGATAACATAAGTGAACATATTTAAGACAGAGTGGAAGGGGGATAGAAGGGACACACACACTGAATCCTATACTACTTCACATGTGCTCCCTCTCTCTCTCTGTAGCTCTTTTGCTCTTATTCTCACTCTTGTTCTCACTCTCCTGCTAGCATCAGCATCAACCTTCCTCCTCACCGTATGGTTATGCGTTTCAGAGTAGAAGATGAACCAGCGAGCTCAATTGACAGAAGGTGCCTGGGGCAAACTCCTACTTGCTCTAACTGTATGGGCAAGTGCACCTGACCCTAGTTAGAAGTAGCCCATAACCTGCTGAGAAGCCAAAGATTTTATCTGTATGTCTTAGGCACAGGACACACAAAGCCTGCAAAATAAGTGCTACCAATCGTTAGTTGATTTAAAATACATGAGTACCTGGTGGCTTATGTGCTTCATGTGCCTCATAAACAGTTAGTGGACTTGCTCCTCCTGCTACTGCTCTCTATGTGCAGCACACATGTGCCCTATATACTTCATCTTGGTTTAACTCATCTTCCAAGCTACTTGCATCTATCCTTAGTGTTATCTCTCCTCCTTATTTATAGCTTTCTCTTATTTTATATAGCACACTTGAATGTTCTTTAATAATACGGTATATACACATTTACATCGATTTTTACAATCACTGTGAGTTCCTACCTTGTACCTTTTTGAGAACTGCAATGTCTGAATAAATATTGATGAGGAAACATTTCTAGTGAAGAGGCAGGAATCATCCTTGTCTGGATGCCCCAAGCATCAGTAACCACAGCTGTAGAGAATCTCCCCATCTGTCTGGCAGACTGAGAGCAGAGTCCTGGCCAGGAACTGGGGTCAGGAAGGAAGAAAACTTGTCTGGTTCAGCATTGAAACCTTTGCTGTATAGCTATTGTGATTTGCAAGATAGCTCCATGGGCCTAGTATGTCACCATTTCCCCTAAGATTCTGGCAAATTTTTGATATTAAGGAGATGCAAGTGTTTATTTATTTCCTCTTTTTACATATTATTTTAGTAACCCTTTTGAGATGGTCAGTGGACACACCACCTTGCCTTCCTATTTATTCTTTGATATTGTAGTCTCTTTATTGTTTATTAAAAAGCCATGTAATTTCTTCCTCAACAATCTTATTAAGTAACAAATTCAAAATAGAAGTTAAAGCATGTCAAAATGAATTTGAAATTAGGGCACTTGCCACATGCCATGAAGAAGACACAATCATTTGTTTAACCAGTAATTCTGGGCAGGGAAGTTCCTTGGATCTCCTCACAATGAAAATCAACAGTGATTCCACCAAAACTTTCCATTGTACCTGTCCTATTGGCTTCTATATATCACCTTAATTTTTAAATAATCTTAAAACTCACCAAATCTCTTCATAAATACTTAGAATAAATTTTTCAAAAATGAACACTTCAAAAGATTACTTAGATGGAATGTCTTGCTATCACCTTTCACTTTGAGGGTTATAAATTACACTTATGCATCTTAGAAGTGACATCAGATTAATGATATATTACAGAAGCAAGTAATCAGCACAATAATGTATTCCCTCAAGTCATCAACATCATAGCCTTACAGGGACATTACATCGACAGTCGTTTTAACCTGCCTATCGTCTATGCAACGGCACATCATTCCAGTGATGGAGCACGCTAATAAATCATTCGCTGCCACTGTAATGTAGAGGATTAACTTAATGCTGCCCTGAAATAACTAAAGGAATGGATACTTCTTTTTTTCTATTAGTCATTGTCATCGGAGGTGGAATTCACTGGATGTCTGGGTGCAACTGATGTGTAGTGAGCACTTCTGTATGAATCTGAAAATCCCTGGCATTTTAGAAACTTAGTTCCTGTTTTGAACTTTGGTTTTACTGTGGAGGAGAGCAGCTCCTATTGGAAATCCTGCAGGTATATATTCCTCTTTTAGGAAAATAACTGTTTAACATGTTTTTAGGAAATATATTTCAGCATTGGTTTAACCACTTTAAGAGTGCTATTTTTGTTTAGAGGTGCAAGCAATTTAAATGAAAATATTTCAGATAAAACAAAGGAGGTAACATTTACTGAATCATTTTATGAGGCCAGAAAGACAAAACCTTCTAAAACAAGAAATTTACAGGTAGAAATTTCCTATGGATTTAGATGCAAAAAATTAACAAATAGCAAGTTAAGTACAGCAATATATAATATTTGTAATGCATCTTGACCAAGCAGAGTTTTATTCTAGGAAGGCAAGATGGATTTAACCTTCAAACATCAAACAATGTAATTTCTCATAGGGACTGAATGAAGGAAAGAAAAAAATATATATGATAATTTATATGGATTAAAAAAAAACATTTCACGAAGTTTAGAACCCATTTCCAATTTATAATTGTAATCAAATTAGAAGTAAAAGGGACCTTCCTCAACCTGATAAGAGGCACTGATATTAAAACAAAAACATGGCTGCCATCCTACTTAATTACTAAACAGTGTTCACTTTCAACCTAAATTGGGGAATAAGTTATTGATGCTCACCCCCACAGCACACATTGAATTTTTTTTTTACACAATTATCCGTTTTATTGGAAAACATGTCCACACTGCATTGAACACCAACACAGTCATGACCAAGACAACTACAATCCTGTCCCAGCAGGCATGGGGTCCAGTGTATGACTTGGGGTGGACTATTATTTTTCACAGTGAGGGGAAGAAAAGCAAAGGACAGAAGAGAAGAACTGGGTATTATTTCTAATTCCTGTTTGGGAATTTGAATGATGAAACTGAAGGCGCTTTAAGCTCTTCTAAACTCCCTTCTCTCAATCGGCTGATTTTCGAATATGGAGCCTGGGCTGGTGCACCAGCAGGATTTGCGTAACTCCAGGGCACACTGTTTAAAAGCAACATCTACACGTTTACTGAAAAAAAAAATTAGGAGGAACAGGCTGTGCTTCCAACTGATAGTTTACTTTTCCTGTTTATGAACTCCTACAGGTTTATAGGACATCAGGATTGTACAAACACAATCATCAGAAAGTGCATCTGCTCAGCACGAAAACTTTTTGTTTAGGAAAAAGAGTTCAATGGATCTTCAGGAACACATGGGCTGAGTTGGATGATGCTAAATTGGAGCTTATTTATTTAGAACTTTTCTTTATGACTCCACAGAAAGATGTGGTATGTCATGAAGACAGGGAACACCTGCTTTTAAACCAAGTCTTTAAATCTAGCTACTTGCTTAAAATCAATACGGTACAAACTTATTTTTTCCCTTTCCCTATCTTTCCTCTGAGCCAGAAAATAAGTTTTATAAGACAGACTGGTTCTATTAACACTTGAGCCTCTGGCATAATTGGGCATCCAGCAGCCTCCTCATCATCAAGGACCGAGATCTTCACATTCCAGAAAAATGGCCATAATCTGAGGGCTTTTTTGTCACAGGGAAGTGAGAAGTCCATTCCCTTAACGCTGGCTCCCCATAGTCTGAGGCAAGCAAAGGAGGCAGCTAAGAGCAAATCCTTGAGTCAAGTCATTGCTGACAATGGTGGTAAAGCAGGCCTAAAGCTCTCTGGTGACCTTGTTGTGAGAAACAAAATGCCTTCACCAGAAGATCGACACTTCCTGCTTATGAATTAAAATGGATACCTTTGGAAGGACTTATTTGGTCTAGCCAAAGGCAGCTGCTTGTGACATGTTACCCAAGTTTAGATTTTCTTCTTGATCATTCACAGGACTTTGAAAACTAGACACAAACTAGACTGGAATGTGTACATTTCAACAGAGCAGAAATTGCAAAATGCTTGTACCATTTACCAACACAGCACTGGATCCAAGTATTCCATCGGTGTAAATATTTCCATATTCCTTTTCATTTAAACAATAACAGAGAAAGTTCAGAATGAAGACAGAATTACAGTTTCTAACATGGATGAATTACATTGTCTATCTCTTAGTTACAAATCACTTCACATAATTTTACTTCATTTTCTATGCATTCAGTCCTTGAAGTTCTCTCTACATATGAAAAGAGTTTCAAAAAGCAAATGCTTATAGGAGAAGTCTTGTGAAGTATCTTTCCTTCCATTACTTTGGTTAGTAGAGGGATCATCATTGATTTAGAGTGAGATTAGGTAGCATTTCCATGGGTCATATTCTCATACAGCCTCAGGTATGGGTTGAAATTGGAAAGTCTCTTTTTAAAACATATTGGTAGAAGGGCACAACTCTTTAACTCTTTAGGGCAATTATCTTCCTGACTTTTTTCACATAGCCATAATAATGATCCCACCAATTAAGCCAATGGATAGTAAGACCCCAACTATGATTCCAACCATGGTAACTATTGCCAAACCATCATTCTTAATTGTTGATGGTGCCTCTCTGCCCATTTTATCAAAGTGATCAGTTGTTACATTTCAAGCTGTGGTCTTCTGACTTCTTGGGCACAGACTGTGCTTTCTAGAGTTGACCAGTGCTTGATGCAAATGATTGTCACACTCTTTGCCCTTGCTGACTCCAGAGTTGTGAAGCCAGCAGACTTATTGGACCTTTCGCTTGTACTTGGAATTACTATGCCATCTTCCACACAACTACTTTTTCTGCAGGTGGGGGAGGCCCCAGGCCCTCAGCTTGAGGAGTGGGAGAGTGGGGCTATATTGACATATTGAACATTTTAAATACTTGCTAGCTATTGCAACGAGGTAAGAAAAAGAAATGAAGATCATAAAGACCAGGAGGAAACAAGTAATGCTTTATCTATTTCCATGACATCATTACATAGAAAATCCCAGAGAATACTCAAAACAACTACAATCATTTCTGCTATAAAGTGATATCTGAGTCCTGAAAAATCACTGCAGTATGTAAAATTCCACCATAAAAATTATAGGGCTTAAAGGAAAGAGAGATTAAGGGGACACAATTTTTAAAACATCAGTCATACATTAGAAAAACAGAAAACTAAAACAGAAGCAAATTTTTATGCATTATATGGTTAAAAATGAATATATGCTACAATAAATATAGCACTCTCCTTTGGAAACAAACCTGATGTTTAGTTGGAGAAGTGGGGTTGGGAGGATTGTAACTTGTGAGTTATTAAGTGGGAGAAAAATGGTTATCTGAAATTGGATAGAATATGTAACATCATGATATATACAGTAAAGTTAGGTGACTGTTTGTTCCCACATAGTTTGGTTCAACTGGGTTCAGAGTTCACCTAGTTTTTCTCACAGACCAAATTGTCTATACTAAACGTGAGATGCAGGTTATGCTCAAATTGTTCCTTAATGTAACCATCATGTTGGAATCGATTCATATTTTCAAAACAGGCATTATAGTAGAATGGACTGTATTAGGCTAATAACTATAGCGAGGTTGAAGTATACAAGTTAAAGTTTTTAAATAAAATTATTGCATACTTCAAAATAGTATAAATTTATGATGTAATTTTATTCTTCAAAATAAGTATTTTCTTTTTAACCAATTTATCATTACATATTTTACCCTTAAAACCTATAGATGTATTTCTTAGTACAATCCTTTAAAAATGTCTAGAATAAATAGCATCAAAAAGTACCAAGGTTATAGTGTCCAGATACCATTTCTCATTAAGAGAAATAGTTGATTCCAGCTTGTAGGTAGGAAATGTACAAGATGAGTCTTGAATGTTTATAGAATGTTCCTTTAAACAAGGAAGATATCAAAAGTTTTAGGGCTGTGCAAAAGAACACAGGCTCCAAATTGAAGGATCTCCCACTGACAAAAATGGTACAATTTGATCATCATAAATGAATAATAGAGACAGAATAATGATCTACGAAACATTGAAACACATTTTAAAATGTCAAAAATTCATTGCTTTATTATAACAATGCTTAAAGTAAGGTTTGATCTCATTTGGAGATTGCTATGTACCAATTCATTATTCTGAAACTAGTTAATAAAGAGGAAGTTTCAAAAAAAGTATCATAGCTTTCCTCTAGCAACCATATTTTGACATATTCCATTGTTTAATGAGGATAATTTCTTCTTTATAGGATATTTCTATCTAATAAGGGCAGATAAAATAATAGAATATTGCCATTTTACAACTGTTGTTGAAATAATGTACCTAGGCAATTATCAAAATATATGCTAAAATCTGTGTGAAAGGCTTGCAGGAATATTGTAATGCATCAAGCTGAGACTGCCTGAACCAGTGATCAATTTTAACATCACCAAAAGAAAACATCCAAATAGTGTCCCTCCTGATGCAATGCAATGAAAAATTTCTGCCAAAATAAAATAAAACAAACCTAGATCTGATTTATCTAGATTTGCTCCAGATTAACTCCAGATTTAACGAGCAGTTTATAGGTAATGTGGTAGACAGAATTCAGAAAAGTACTCCCCCAAGATCATATGGGCAAATCATTGTTGAGATTTTTATGCTATTTGTACAGTTATTTGACTTTACAATTATTTGGGTGGGTCCAGCACAACTGCATGGGCTCTTAAAAACAGTCAGTTTCCTCCAGATGATGGCAAAAAGAAAGGCAGAAAAGAGTCAGAGAGCTTTGAAATGAGGAGATTTTACGTGCTGCTCCTGGGCTGAGTGGCCAGTAATGGGGAATGCAAGTGGCTGAAAGGTGCTGACAGCTAATAAAGAGGCAGAAACCTCAGCCCGACAACCTCATGGAACTGAATCCTGTCAACAAAGCAATGAGTTTGTAAGTCACCTCTACATGAGAGCCCAGCTGGCCGACCCTGTGATTGCAAAGCCCTGAGTGCTGAACCCAGTGGAGCCGGCCAGGACTTCTGGTCTACACACCTGTGAGTTAGTGAACCTGTGGTGGTGGTGGTATTTTTCTTAAGTCATTAAGGTTGTGGTAATTTGCTATGCTGCCCTATGTTAAATAAAATAAATTAACTGCCTGCTGGGAGTGGACCTTTTTCTGAGAAGTGACAAGAACTTTGGTGCTTTCTGAGAAAACAGAACATATCCTGCAAAAGTTGCAGTTTAAGCAACAACTGGAAATGAGCTAGTTTCTGTCTAGTAGAGATAACCTGTAAGAAATAAACCAATAGACTGTAATAACCAAGCAAGGATCATTCTGCCCTTTGTAAGGCCCTTTTTTATAATATGGAAACCGAATGTCAACCAATTATGGTAATTTTCCCTTTGGAAACCCCCTAATTGTTTTATAAGCTCATGTAAATTGCTAATTATTTTGAGACTTTTACTTGGGTTTGAGATCTCTCACTTTTGGGCACTGAAGCTGCTCTTCTTCTCTAGGCAGTCTGGTTATAGGGTCCTCTGTCTTAAACATTTTGTCCGATACAAGAAAATTAGTTTGGCCTGATGGAAAGAAAAAACCATACACTTGCTAACATATCAATATTTTAATGTTTAAATGCAGTGAACTGTATAGTATACTCTTAAAAAATATGAAATGCCATGTAAATTTGAAGTAATATCTTTTTAGAGTAGGCAAAGGAGTATATAGTTTATTAAGCAACAAAACAAGAAAAGTACAGTGTGAAGCATGGATTGTGGGCATACTGCAAAGTGAGTTGCACTGAAATAAGTATTTTGAGGATCAATACAGAATGCCAAAAATTGAAAAATATGCAGTGAGGAAGAACTGTCATTTTTACGTTTTCTTGGGACATGGTAACTTCTAGTTAAAATAATGTAACCCTACATACTTTTGAATGTGATATCATTTTTAAGTTGCTTGCACATGTGATTATTTCATCAACTCTTTTGGACAAGTATCACAGATATGACCCTCCATGTTCTAGATTTTTTAAAGGTCAGACCTGGATGTTGTGGAGAAAGAAGTTGGGTGTATGTGGTATTGAAGACCAGGACATGAGAAGCTGAGAAGGAAGATTTATTACTACTGGCTGGACTCTGCGGACTCCTGTCCTAATAAAAACTGAGCCCTGAATAGGATTTTTGGGTTTCTTTTGATGTGGGCTATGGGTGGGAGGCTCTTTGTCTCTTCAGAGATAACCTAAGCTGTCTGTAACTTGTGGGTGTGAGACGGTAAGAGGCTGCTGTCCTGCCCTTGGTGACCATGGCAAGGACTCCAGTCCCAGGAAACAGTTTAACAATGCAAGTAAACTTTAAGTATTCAGGGGAAATGCAAACCAAATATGCTAAAAGCTTATCTAGAATGTATGAAGTCCATGCTAAAAGCTTACCTAAGATGTGGAAGACATATATGCTAATTCAAGCCTATTGAGAACTGAAACAAAAGGACCATTTAACCTTTCCTCTCTGTATAAATGAAACTCGAAAGTCTTGTTCCGGGCTTGGGTTTTCAACAGGAAGCTCCTGAGTCCGGCCAGCTGTCAATAAACCATTTTCCCTTCTCAAAATCATTCCTGAGTCCTGACCTCTCTATACACAAATAATTGAACCTCTCTCAAATTCTACAACACTTTTATACACAGGATGTAAGAGTATGCAGTCAAACGTTGCTTATATGCAAAAGAACTTTTTGTTAGATTCTTAGGGTTTCAAGTGTTTTATCTGAATATTGGATAGGTTTTGAATTAACATATACTCTTCAGGTAAGCTTGAGTTAACACATACCCTCCACATTCCAGGTAAGCTTGAATAAACCCATTTAGCTTACCCACACAGCCCAGGTTATTTATGAAGAAACACACAGCCTCCCCCTCTCTCCCACGCACAGCCTATATCATTCCCCCCTTTGATGCAAGCTTAATTTGTTAAGCTTTAGCATCACTATTATTGGAGTTATGAGGTGGGTGGCTGTTTGTTGTTTTGATTACCCTACCTATTAATTTCCCAGTGAGGGCCTAAAGATAAAGGTTTTGGGTAATATCCAGGGCATTTTCTTGTTCCCAGAAGTTTTTTGTTCTGGATAGCAGAATCTTGGGGGTGAGGGTTTTCCAGCAGCCATCTTCGGGGTTACTGATGTTCACATGGACTTTCTGCCAGGTTCCAGATCCATTTATTAATTTCTTATCTTATTAGCTTGTTTTATTTTCCCTTTAGAGTTTATACCTTTAATCTTAAAGGTGTGCTGAAGGGAGATGATTTTTTTTCTGTAGCTACTTCCTGCTGGCCATGGGCTGAGTCCCTACCTGACAAGGTGTAAAAACTCTGTTATTTTATTTTGGAGGAAGATGGATCTGGCATTCTGTATGAAGCTGGATGAAGTTTTCACATGACTAACAAGATGCCTATTCTGAAACAAACTTAATTAGAATTTTGGGAGTACATGGTTCCTTTAGGAGTACACTGAGTCACAGAAGTAGAAAAGGTTAGGTGCCTGCAAAGAAGGCACCTTTCTAAAGTTGGTGGGGAACAGTATAGATAGAGAGAGAGAAGAGAGAGACAGAGAGAGACAGAGAGAGATACAGAGAGAGAGAGAGAGAGAGAGAGACAGAGAGACAGAGAGACAGAGAGACAGAGAGAGATTTTAAGTTATTTTATGCTGTCGGTTAACCCCAGAGAGAAATTATAATAGACAGTGGGATTACATAAATTGTTAATACTAGTTTTATGGTAGAGGAGAGAAATGAGAAGAGGTATTTTTCTTTTCAGTTAAGCCAAAGGAGATAAAAAGAGGCAAAGTTTTTAAAGAGAAGTCTGGTTTTGCTTTTTGTTTTTTGTTTTTTTTTTTTAGCAATAGGCATTTGGACTAGAATTAAAGGAAACAGTTGATTTTGACATGGACATCGCTTAGCTTTGCTTTTTGAAGACACATCCCAGGCTGTCCAGTTACTGGCACTCATGTGTTTCATCAGGTGCTTCTGGTAAACTGGTACTCTCGGGTAGCTGACTTTATTCAGGATTGGTACACAAGCTGGACATTTCTTTACCTTTAATAGCTGTGGAAATTATTATAGCTACAGAGTAAAGTTTTTATATTTTGGCTTTAATTGCGTAACTTCTGATAAAGTTTTTTTGACTGTTTTATCAGGCTTTGTTATTTTGAAAACCCATTTGGTTAAGCTGGTTAGGGCATTTTTCCCCAGATGAGTGCCTTGGTGAAGTTCAGGAAGAACTTTTTATTCCACTGCTCTTGTCAGGTAGATTTGAGCATTTTTAATAAGCTACCCATCAGTTTTTAGGGTGAACCTCTAGCTAGCTGCCCTGGTTTGTTTACCCTGGGTATATTGTGGAATTTTAGATACTAGTACAGATGCTGGGATAAGGGGTAGGAGGGAAACCTGGGTTGAGAGTTTGATACACACTTATTTGCACCTTGGGGGTTTTTAGTAATTGAGCCTGGTATAATTAACCAACTACCTGTAAGCCACTGTGGTGCTGGGCTCAAGCACATCCTTCACCTAGTGTGGGGAGAAGGATGTGAGAGGTTGCCCCTAAGTTAATTTGGTAGCTTTTTAATTAAAAGCATTGTTGGCCCCATTGCTCTCAGGCAAAGTGGCCACTTTTTTATTTTATAGACATGTTTATTAGCTATTCAGAAAATGAAGGTGATCCAGACCTTTAACATGTTCAATGTTTTTTGTATATGACTTACTAGTAGCATTACCATAGTTATCAGACATATATTTAGAATAGGATATAGGTACAGTACTTAATACTAATTAATGTATTACTCAATGTATATGTTTTTCTTGAGCTGCAATTAATAGTTTTAAGGTTCAGGTTTGCAATATTATACAGGTTATTTTTCCACGGGAGCAAGCTGTAGTGCCAATTGGGTTTAAGTTCTACTTTAGTATTCTGGTATTTATTGCTCCACTTTCTATGTTTTTCATAAAAGCTGCAGCACCACTGACCCTAGAGAGAAACTAGGGAGTAGATCTTACTGGCCTGGAGCATAGTACTCTCTGGCACTATGAAACAGTGCCACTTTAAAGACTATTGTACAATCACCGGACATTGTAAATCCTCACAGGGCCCACTGGATGGAATGGAGGAGAGTATGGGCCATGATGTGGACCATTGACTATGAGGTGCAGAGGTGCCCAAAGAAGTACTTACCAAATCCAATGGATGTGTCATGATGATGGGAACGAGTGTTTTGGGGGGGAGAGGGGGGGTGGGGGAGTGGGGTTGAATGGGACCTCACATATATATTTTTGATGTAATATTATTACAAAGTCAATTAAAAAATAAAAAATAAAAATAAAGACTATTGTACATATGGTTGTACTTCACCACTGCTGACTGCTGCAGGAGCTCAAAACTGCAAAGTAGTTTCCATCCACTTCAGGAACATGACCAGAGATGTAGTAGATACTTATATTATTTTAGGGGTCAGTGACCAAATTAGCTAATAACTCACATGGAGTATTATCCTGTATGGATTGTACACCTGATTTGAATGCACAAGAGATTTTGAGAATGTTGAAGTTTATCTCTTGATTTTTATACCTTTTTTTAAAACACTTTTAATGTGATGAGCTATATATTAAATGAACTTTCAGTACTTTGCTTTTTACTTTTACACTTCTACCATGAAGACATTAATTACACAGGTATTTTATTTTAGCAGTAGAGGGAAAAATAATCATTTTATTTTTTAAATGAAAACTGAAGATTCCCAATAGAATCAAGGTAACTTTTTATTGCCACCATTTGTATATGCATATTGAGGTGACTTTTAGACAGGTTTTATTGTTATGAAGTTATTTTTTGCCATTAATATCAATTTAGATTTCTAATTAATAATGGCTTTTTAGAACTAGCCATTTAAATGCTTTAATTTAGAAGATGTTCTCACAAACTTTTTATACTCAAACACAATTTTATAGACTGATTAATTTGCCTTAGACTATAATTGGCAACTGAAGGATTTTACTTTACACATTTAGGAGAGGGCAGATTTACATTTTTTTTAACTCAATTTTATTAGACATGAACTTACAGTTTTTAAAATTATTTTAAAGATCTAATACATATAATGTTAACTTATTAACTTGGTATTTTACAAACCAAAGAGATAACACTCAGGCTAACTAAGCTGAAACTGTTATTGTTTAAACAAACAATGTGTTGTTGTTTTGTTTTGTTTTTTACAAAACAAGTTTAATTGTAAAATAACACTTGAAAGATTCCCTGAAGGCTCTCTTTTGCTTGCTTTTTCAGACTAGGGGGTTCACGGTTTTCCCCCTTTGTGGCTTTTGAATAAATGGCTTATAACAAAATGTTTCCAATGCTATGATAAAAATTTTGTTTTGTTTTGTTTTAGACTTGCAGTAACCATAAGCAAAGGCAAACTCAGTTTATAATTACCATCACAATAGTTGAAGTCTAGGGGTAAGTGAAATTAGTTATAAAATAACTATAATTAAAGATAAATTTAAGTTATGATTACTATTACTATACTAAGCACTAAATAAACTTGAAGTAGTTATAATAAAAAGTAAATTAGTTTAAGATTACTATTACAATAGCTGAAATTTAAGCTACATTTACTCCACTGTAATAATTTCAGTTATTAGTTTTATATATATATATTTATATATATATATAAAGGTACTTATACAATGATTAAAATTCTTAGTTTCTAGAAAGTTTTTACTTATAATTAATTTGGGTACCTTTATTTATTAACTATGCAATTAAAATAATTTTATTAGTAACAATTGCATTTCAGCAATTAAATAAATTTTACTCATGAGTAATGCATTAAATTTACCAGCAAGACAGTATTGGCTTTCAAAGATTCATTTCCAGGTTACCTTTTACCATCATCTAACTTGTAGCAGGTGAACTCTAAATTTGGTTTTCTAGGCATAAGCAAACTGACAAAGGTAAATAGATTTTAAAGTTGAACACAAAATTAAGCACAGATAAAACTAAAGAATTTTATTCCTTTAGTATTTTAAGGAGCCCTTTGATTTTAATTGATGGGACATGAGTTTTTCTTGATGGTATCTGATTCCAGATATCACATAATGACCCCAAGCTGACTGGGAGACCTGAGCAGTGGCCCTAAATCAAAGTACCTGAGAAGTCTGTCCCAGGAGATATTAGGCTGGGCTCTAAATGGATAAGCCCTAGGAATGGGGGCCATTAAGTGATTAGAGGTTAATTGTTCTACCTACTAGGCTTTGGGGCTTAAGGAAATAGGTTCCTTGTTAGACAAAGACATTTTATTTTCACAGTTTCAAAAACATTCTAAAGCATTCTGACACAACCCTGCCAAAAAGAAATTTAGTAGCAAGAAGTAGAAAGGTAAAACATGAGTAAAGGTACATTATACAAAGGTATCCTGACCTGTGAACACCCTGGGGAAAAAGAACTTCCACTGCATTCATTTTGGCTCTGCCTGGAGTCTTCCTACTTCATTTTCCCAGGTAGCTGGGTGTGGTCAGATAGGAATGCGACTTGCAAAGGTGTGGACCCACTGGGAGGGGTAAGCCCTCGGCTCTCCACCATTGCCATGCACCCCCCTAAGGGAAAGAGTGGGAGAAGGCAATGGCAGACAAGCCCTAGAACAAAGAATGGCTGCTAAAATGGCTTGAAGAAGCTTTGCAGGGCCTGGTGCTCTCCCAGGGGGACCTCTGTCCTGGCAAAGGCCATAGTGTAAGCCACTGTTTTATGACCCAGCCATCCTGACTGGGGCCAGATTTAACAAGCCTGGGCACATGGTGTAGACACAGACATGAAGAATTCCCAAGCTCTGGCAGGGGAGGGGCTCCAACGCAACCAAAGTTCACCATTTCACACAATTTAATACTATTGTCTGGAGGCATGAAAACATACACTGGCATTGAATAAACTGACAAACACTGAAGAGCCACCATACACTAACAGAAACACAAAACATATTAATTTGACTCATAATTTTCATTTTTCCAGTATGGCCATTTTTGAGCTACAGCTTGTTAATTATTGCAACCTTAGGAAGGAGGATCTTCTAACACCAAACTTTTAACAGGACTTTTTGCCTACCTTTGATGTTTACAAAACAAACTCATTTGCAATCCAGCACCAAAACAAAGACTTATTACTGGCTAAACCTTTCCATTGTTTAACTCTTATTCAGACCAAGCTTTATTACAATAAGCTATCCATTTTTCTGTAACCAAGATTTTCCAAATCCAGACCAATTTTTCAGGATGCATCAGGACTTAAACACATCAATGTCTTTTTCCACTATAATCAAACCTTCACTATCTTAGTGAAGGTAGAACAAGATGCTAACCCACAGCTAGCTAAGCTTAAATATCAGTTTTTTTCTTTTCTTTCAGAGCTGGAGAAGATAGCTTCCCCACAAATTTTTGGAGGTACTGGGGTCTTCTTTGGGAGCTGGTCAGGCTCCCCTTCTAATGTTTAAAGTTAGGTTTTCTTGACACTGTGCCCCCTGGGGGGTCTTAACTGTTTGGTGTGTGGAGTTTTTTTGCTTCATTCCCAGGGTCTCTTTTGAACCCTCCAGTGTATCTTGTTTTCTGGGATGGCTCTGGTGGAGTCTACAACCTTTTTCTGGAGAGTTAGGGGCACCCAGGGCTGGGTTTTGCCCAGAGATGTCTGGGAGGGGCAATCAACCACTGCTGTCTCTGGCCCTCTCAGTGTATCCCAGATGGCCCACAGATGTTGTGGAGAGAGAAGTCAGATGTACATGGTACTGAAGGCCAGGATGTGAGAGGCTGAGAAGGAAGATTTATTATGCCCAGCGGAACTCAGTGGACTCCTCTCCTAATGAAAACGGAGCTCTGAGTAGGATTTCTGGGTTCCTTTTATACAGAGAATGTGGGAGTGGGGAGTCAAGTGGTGCTTATATGCAAAAAGACTTTTTGTTAGTTTTTTAGAGTTTCAAGTGTTTTATATGAGTATTAAGTAGGTTTTGAATTAACACATACTCTCCAGGTAAGCCTGAATTAACATATATCCACCACATTCCAGGTAAGCTTGAATTAACCCATTTAGCTTACACACACAGTCCAGGTTATTTATGAAGAAACACACAGCCCCCCCACCCCAGACCATATCATCACACAGCACCGCCCCCCCCTCCCCACCCCCCAGCCCATATCATTGTGCATTTACTGCAGGGTGAGTTGTGCTGAAGTAGTATTTTAAGGATCAAAATAGAATGTAAAAAATTGTAAAATACACAGTGCGGATGAACTGTCATTTTTACATTTTCTTGGGACATGGTACCTTCTAATTAAAATAATGTAATCCTACTTTGGAATGTGATATCATTTTTAAGTTGCTTGCACATGTGATTATTTCAACTCTTTTGGACAAGTATCACAGATATGACCCTCCATAATTTAGATTTTTTAAAGGTGAGGCCTAGAGAAATTGAGATTTGCACAAGAGTTCAGAGTTTCCAGTTGAGAAACTAAGATCAAAAACTGGTTCGGTGAGATTTTTCAATTATTATAGGTAGTTTCACAGAAGCCCTGTGGTTACCAGACCTGTGGACTCACAGACAGAATGGATTATCTATTTGAGAAAAATTCTCTCCCATAAACTTTTTTTAGGTGAGGAAACTGATGCAAGAAATATTTATATAAAATAATTTACTTACATCTTACATTTTATTGACAAATTTATAAAATAATTGTCAAGTAAATTTTCATATATTTTCTACCCACAATATGTTATTTCTATGAAATAATCTCACAAGGGATACAGAAACCCCCAGAAGGCAATTGTGGAGGATCTTGCATCCCCTGAAAGAGTCATTTTATGCTCATAAAGTCCTTCTTAATAAGGCAAGTATCCAAAGTTGGGAAGACATATCCTTCATTCAAGAAATACACAGCTGTCCATAATGATGGGGAAAAAAACCTTCCGACTCTACACATAGCACAATGGAATCCACTGCAAAGAAGAGTTGAAGCAAAGGTTCCCAAATGAATCTAGAAAAACACTGCAAACTCAAAGAATACAAAAGGAGAATCAGCTACATCTTCAGTATAAGAACAAAGACAGAATCCAGACTAAGGTAACAGTAACAGGGAAACGAATATAGCGTGCTCAGAATCTCTGAAGCAGTTTATACCTGGTGAGTGAGCCTGCCATAAAGCAAGATACATTTATAACATTTTCCCTTCCCACCATTATGAATATATGAGGACGTTAGTAGGAGGTGCATTTATTGGCCTTATAAAAATTGGCAATTGGCTGTGAAGTAGGAATTCCCTAAAGATAGGTAAAAATTGGAAGTTGGAGAACAGAGAGGAAATGATTTTGACAGCAATCTCTCCACCCCCAAAATTAAAAGAATGACCCAGGGCAAGCATGAACATTCACAGTGTCTCAATACTTCGTTTCTGAAAGAGGTGGAGATAAATCAATAAACCTATGCCTTGAGAATGTAGTTCTAGTCCATACATTATTTATTTCTCCCCTTTTATACTTAGAGTATAATGAGTAAAACCTGGAGTTACATTTCTACCTTTGCCACTGTCATTATCCTTTCAGAAAAAAAATCTTTCTTCAGGATGTGCCTGACTGAAAAAAAGTGGAATGATATATTGATATTTTTTGTTTTTGTTGGAATAATTTCCTTCTTAATTAAAAATAATAGAATAGTTTCAATTCAGTTAAAGGTAATGACAAACCCAAGTTCCAATTTTAATATTCACTGGGGTAAGTAATTATGACTTATTTGTATAAAGCTTTATTTCTATTTAAAGAATACTTTTTTCTGTTTATTCCTCTATTCCATTTACTTTATGATGTTAAGACTTCTTAAGGCTATTTAATGATGAGCTATGAAATACAAGAAAATATTTGATGATACTTTATGAAAAGAATTGATGAGTATATCATATTCTTTAAAAATGAGGTGTTAACACTGATGACTTAACTCATCACTCACAGTGTAAATTAATTTTCCAGGTGTACTATCTCTATATGAGTCAGTCCTGGTGTAGCTTATTTGTCTTCAATGAAATGGTGTTCAGAGTGGTGTGTGAGAGAAGAGATCCATCAAACTTTACCCCCAACTGACCTTTTTATAGTTAGATTTTATCTTATTTTTTTCAGCTTTAGAGTTGAAAACCTATGGTAGAGGAACTTAAAACCATTTATAAAAATGAAGGAAACTTTCCAAAAAATTTAGCAGTTTTTGTGCTGTTCATTTTTTTACAATGTTTGAACTTATATTTGGTCATATGTTCAGGCTACCCTGGATTTTATTTTTTGAGATTGCAGTCTTTGAAACCCCAAATTAAAATTAAATATATATATATATGATATCTTTAAATATATTCTGAATTGAGAAATATGTCTAGTTTTGACACTTCGATTGTTAGCCTTATTTTATGTTGCCACTTATAGTAAAGTAGCAGATTTCTGTTTGTGTGTGCTTGAGTGTATATGCACTTTTATATAATTTAAATCTGTGTACCTGAATGTCCTTTGCTGTTAATGTTTAGTCACTTTTCATAAACATTTAATTCTTTTATTACCTTAGTTATCTGCATTTTACTTGTATTCTATAACTTTGTTCAAAAGTATCTGTCTTGATTTCCATTATTTATTTTAAAGTGCAATATAAACACACACACACAAAACCAATTAGTTTAAACTTTAGGAGTGGGCAACTAGCACGCTATTGAGGGTGTAGTCAACATTAGGCTTCAAAAGTAGTCAGCAAAGCTTTCATCAGCAAGGATCAGTCTCTGGATTTCTCCATCACAAGTGTGCTCTTCAACTATCTAAATCAAGGCCGGTTTTATCAATTAATATAGAATATGCATGGTGAATAGTAGTAATGGACTCTTGTTAATGAAATTAAAGGCACCAAGTGTCATTTAGAGAACTTCCTGCACTCCTTTGTGTGGAAGAACTCTCCAAGGCTGAGACCCTTAGAATGGGATCCGGCCAGTCCTCTGCTACTGTCCTGGTGAGCTCTTCAAATCTGTGCTGAGATCCAGCCAGGGCCACGGAAATGATTGTTGTTGCAAGTTGCTGAATAGGACACATTGAGCTGACCGTTTAATTGGAATTTTGTCAAGTTTAAAATTTGTCTTAAACACTCATTTATACCAACTTTACCAGTGATACCTTTTTCTAACAAACTTCTCTCTGTGTGAGGCAGAATTTTGTCTGAAATTGCTTTAATTAAGTAACATGATAGCCATAAGGGAGGAGCTGACCCTTACCACCTCAAATTTCCTGAATGGATTCTGCTCATCTTTTGAAAGAAGAGCTAAGATTTATAATTATAACTGAATGGCTAAGGAAAGTTCAAAATAACATATAAGGGAGAAGTAATAGTTCTTGGTAATTATGTGAATTTTAATTTAAAATAAATATTGAAATTTAATAAAATTTAACTTAATTTTTCTATTGAAATTTCTATGAAAATTTTAGAAACAGAATTTCATTGTGCAGTCATATTCAGCATTACATGAAATATCATGGCTTTATACTCCAAATTATCTTCTTAAATATTGATATGTAAGTCAGGTTAGTGATAACATTTAATTTAAATTTAATAAAGGATTTAAAATAGATGTGTATTTGTGAAAGTTATTTATCAAGCCATGTTTTATTAAATTAAAGTTTGAAATTTAATTTGTGGGAGAGGGGAAAAACTTATATAATATAAAGGCATGGGGGAAACCAGTTGGAAATGAAATCTTGCAGAAAATGGCACTGGCCTCCTTTTCCAAGATGAGGGCCAGACTATTTTCACCTGAGTACCAGAATAACTGAAATTCCCTTGGAGGAGTAAGGTAGTCCTAAAAACACAGTGCCTTAAGACACATTTGAGGAAAGAAGAGTAAATGTGATGGATACTCAGCGACCTGGGAGGGACTGTGAGAATCTGAGTTAGACAAGCTCTGAGTAAACAGGCTTCAAAGGAACAAAGGAAGCTATACCCGAGAGCAAGAGGGCACCCTGACACCTGCTGACTGATGCTTATCGTGCTAAGTAATTCTGAAGATACTAAGAGGGATCTGCAGCCTGATAACTTGTGTGCCTTATGGTTTGCTGTGCGCAGAGAGAGAATGCCAAGCATTAGGGCCCTGGAATTGGGCTCCGTGCTTCTAGGGGAGCATGGGGGTTCATTTTCAAGGGAAAAAAAAGTTTTGGACAAGGAAATCGTGGGGTGAGGCCTCTGTGGTTATTATATGGTGGGGATATTGTATTCATATTAGCACCTCTACAAGGCTTGATGCAGATGGAGTCAGGACCGGTGGATTGGGAAGGCTGCATTTTCTAACAATGATAGGGGGTACACTGAGGCCTGTGTGACAGAAAAACACAGAGGAGGAGAGAATGATTAAATTCCTGGGCTGATATGTCAGACAATAAATGGTTTCAGCTTGAATGCAGCTTGGACTTGATTGTTACCTGAAGTTCTCTGCATAGTGGAGAAAATTTGTCTGGGTTCCAGGTGCAGGATAGATTTCCAGGTAAACTCCCCTGCAGTAGTAATGCTTCTTGATGGTTTTGTTCTGCACATTTTTTCTCTAGATGATAGCATGAAGTTTTATCCAATTTATTATTTAAGATTCTGATTTTCCTAGACTTAGAAGTAGTGTTCTTGTTATAGTAGGGTGATGAGAAGTACATAATTAGTACTCTGTTTTAGTGCCAAACCAAAATCTTTAGTTATATTTGAGAAGAAATTTAGAAAGGCCTAATGTCAAGTCTTTCTTGATGAATGTGCCAAAGAAACCATATATATATATTTTGCCATATATTTAAGGCAAAAGTCTGCTTCATGTTTTAAAAAATTTTGCAGCAGGCTTTTCTCATCTGTTATACTGTGTGCTCGGTGTAATAAAACCTATGAGTTAGTGGGCCAGAGTAGTTAAGGGAACTGGAGTCAAAAGACTGAAACTTTTAAAAAAACTTTTATTGAAGTATAAATCACATACAACAAATATGTTTAAAATACATGGTTTGATAAATTTTGGCATGTAGATGCACCCTTGGAACTATCACACCCATAATAGCATGAACATATACCAGAAGTTTCCTGATGCTGCCTTGAAATCCCTCACTTTCACTCCTCTCTGGCTCCCATTTCCATCCCCAGGTAACCCCAGGATCTCCTTTATGTCTCTTTAGATTGTTTCCACTATCTAGAGATTTTCAGAAATAGAAATATATAGTGTGTGCTCTTTATTTGTCTGGCTTCTTTCACTCAACAAAATTATTTTGTGATTCACCAATCTGTTGTGTGTATCAGCAGTATGTTCATTTTTATTGCTGAATAGTATCCTCATGTGTGGATTTAGTTTGTATATTTATTAACCTGAGTATGGACATTTGGAGTGTTTTCAGAGTTTGCTATTAGAAATATAATGATTATGAATAATCATGTACTAGTCTTTGTTCTTTTGAGTATATGACTCAGGGTGAAATAACAGGATCATAAAATAGGTGAATATTTAACATTTAAGGAACTTTCAGAATGTTTTCCAAAGTGGTTGTGCCATTTCATATTCCCAACAGCAATGAGTGAGAGTTCAAGTTCATCATTATCCTTGCCAACTCTTGGTATTGTCAAAGATTTTAATTTTAGACATTCAATTACATGTGTGGTTTTATCTCATTGTGCTTTTAATTTGCATTTCCCTGGTGACTAATGATTTCAGAATTTTTTCATACGCTTACTTGCCATCAGTATATCTTTTTTTAGTAAAACTGTTCAAATTATTTGCACATTTTTAATTGGTTTATTTGTTTCTTATAGTTAAGTTTTAAAAGTCTTAATACATTATGGTTTAATTCTTTATCAGATATATGCTTCACCAATATTTTCTCCTGTGTTACTGGCTTATCTCTTCATTTACTTAACTTTCTTTCACAGAATAGAATTTTTAAATTTTGATAATGTTACTTCTTCAAATATTTCTACTGACTTCCTTTATTTCTCATCTCTTTCAGGGTCTCTGACTGGAAGTATATTAAGCCAACTGAAGTTGTCCCACGGCTCAGTGAATTTTCACTTTAATAAATTTTTTCTCTGTGTTTCATTTTGGATATTTTCCATTTCTAGGTCTTCAACTTCAAAGATTTTTTTTTCTATGTCCAGTAGATTAATAATCCTATCCAATGAATTTTTTATCTCATACAGTAGTTTTCATCTCTTGAAGTTCAATTTGTTTTTTGTTTTTATTTAAATCTTCTGTGAATCAACTTTTGAGAAAATATGGAATGAAATTATAGTTTTCCTTTGTCTGCTAATACCTGACCTCTGTCCTGTGGTGTTGTTAAGTTACTTGCAAATAGTTGACTGCTTTCAGATTTCAGATTTCAGATTTCAATTTCAGATTTGCTTTCAGCATTTCTTAGATGGGATGAGAACCACGTGTATGATTGTGCTAATCACTTCCCATTAGTGAGACAAGACCTTACTGGGTATTCTTTTGTAGTAACAGGCTTTATTGCCTGCCTGGACCCCAGGCCCTCTCCCAGTATTACTGTGAAAGGTTGTTTCTCCCTGCATGTATGTATCTCACGGGTCCTTTTCTGGCTGAGCTTTCCCAAGTTCTCAGGTCTATCTGCTCAACTCCAGGTGTCCACTGGCTTGAGTCTGTTCCCGTTCTCTGACTGCTGCCAGGAAGCACTGCTGTGGAAAGACGCTTGACCATTTACAGAGTTCACCTCACCTGATTTCCATTTCTCAAGAATCACTGTCCTTTGTTGCCCAGTAAACAATGTCTTGAAAACTGCTATTTAAAAACTATCTTGTCAAATTTTTATTGGTTGTTTCAGGCAGGAGTATAAACATCTTCCTTATTAAATTATTTTGGCTAAGTCTTTAGGCAATTTTCTTTATACTTCTGTGTCTAAATTTTCTGTCCACAAATTATTAAAATAATCTATTCCTAATATGTTTGTTGGGATGAGTGATTCAGTAATATGTGTTAAGCATTTACAACTCTAACTGCTTCTTAGTAAAGTTCCCTCTGTGTTAGTTTGTATTACCAAGGTCAAGAAAGAGATAATGTTTGTATTAGCATAACTATATAGAAGTTTTTCATTTATTTATGCCCCCCCTCGCTGTTTGTGTATGCTGTCTGCTCTTTGTGTCCATTTGCCATGTGCTCATCTTTTCTTTAAAAGGCACCGAGAACTGAACCTGGGACCTCCCATGTGGGAGAGAGGCACAATTAATCACTTAGGCCACCTCAGATCCCTGCTTTTGTTCTATCTCTCATTGTCTTTCTCCTTTGTGTTGTCTCATTGCATCATCTTGTTGCATCAGTTCGCTGTGCCTGCCTGTCACACCAGCTCACCATCTTGCTTGTCCTCTCTAAGAGGGGAACTGAACCCAGGACCTCCCGTGAGACAGGTGGGAGCTCAATCACTTGAGCTGCATCCACTTCCCAGTAATGTTTTAATGTTTTGATTCTTTTAGGTCAACAACTTAAAAAAAAAAGTCATACTACTCTTGTAGTAAAATGAATCTGTACTTCAATGGTGCAAGACTTTGTATAAGGTATTTAACTTTCTAAGCTTCCATTTCCTCATGCGTAAAATGGAGATTAAAAAAACCCTTAACCCAGGCTGCCATGTGAGGATTATACATGATCATGAATGGAAAGGGTTTGGCTCAGCACCAGCTTTCCAACAACTGTCTATTGTTCGCCTTCCTTGGTATCCTACAAGTCAGTTTGGCAAATAAACATTAGGGAGTCATAAAAAAGACAGAAAATTATTGATTTTTCATAGGTGGAACTTGTTTTTAATGGACATTGGAATATAATCCTGCACATTTATTTCTGTCAGTACTTTTAGAAATATATATGCATTTTATCAATGAACCAAGAATTCCTGAGTATAAAATGCATTAATAAATCTTAGTGCAGAAGTTGTTATTCCTATCACTTCTTTTCAGTCATCTTCTAGATAGTTTGAACATGAGTCTTCCAGATAAAAGGTAAAAAAATGCTGCTCTTTCCAGAATTCCATAGGTTGATTTATTATTTTAGGAGATGGAACACAACATTCTGTGATTTTATTAGCTGGAGTCTATTGCACTAGGTATAATGCATTTAATAAAGATAGTTTTGTTTATTTGGGCATTCAGATATCAGTATACAATATACCAGATAATGAAATTAATTATTAAGGAATATTTTTTACCATAATTGAACTACCAATGTTATTAAATCACTCAATATTAGCAGAATTAAATGTTTTATAATTGTGATGCCTTATTTCAACATTGATTAGCACTTTTAATTCTTATATTCTGAGCTTGCAGAAGAACAATGTGATGTAGGCTATGGGTGGGGGGCTGTTTGTCTCTTTGTAGGTAACCTGAGTTGTATGTTTCCTAAGCTGTGTGTGCGACAGTGAGAATTGCAGCCCTGCCCTTGGTAACCATGACAACAACACCAGTCCTGGAAAAACAGTTTAGCAATGCAAACGCTATAAACTTTAAATATTCAGGAAAAATATAAACCAAATGTGCTAAAAGCTTGCCTAGAATGTATGAAGCCCATGCTAAAAGTTTACCTTTAGGGATGTGGGAGATATGTGCTGATTCAAATGTATTGAGCACTTAACAAAAGATCATTTAACTCTTCCTCTGTATAAAAGGAACTCGAAAATCTTGTTCAGAACTCAGCTATTGAATGAGAAGCTCTGAGCCTGGTGGGCCATAAATAAATTCCTTTTCCCTTCCCAAAATTATTACTGGGTCCTGGCCTTTTCTTACACAAATAATTGAACCTTTCTCAACATCTATAACAAATGGATGAAAAAATATATCACATAATCTATTGGACATTTATTATAAAGCTTGCTACTAGACAGTAATGCCTCCTTGTAGAAGACCTCAAAAATCAAAATGTACAATTAAAGACACATGATATGTCTCTTCCAGACCATGGTTTTGTTGTTAAAACCAGATTGCTTTTTTGCTAAAACATTGGAATTTTTCTTGAAATGGGAATACCAAAGGCTTCTACTTACTTGATTTCAACATAGTGTGTTGAAGGTCTATCCCTATACATTATAAAACTTCTACAAGCAATCATACTTGCAATGGTTTACTTTAACATAAAAATTTATCTCATATATGAAAACATGAATACATACCTCTTTAGAGACAACTGAAAGAAAACTGGATTTTCTCACAGTAAGGCTGGTTGCTAATGCATGGCAGTGTGTGCTGATATCATGACATTTTAAATGGTCTTCACCTTAGATTCTTTTAAATTTTGTAAAATTCCCTATGAAAAATGCAAAATCTACAAAAGCTCATACAAAACTGTAAACAAACACTTAACATCCAAGTTATTGCCCAGATTTTAGAGAGATTTTCACTAAGTAAAACACCTTGGAATTAGAATTAAGAATCTAAATTATTATCAAAATGTTTTCCCTAATAACTGGAGTGAGCCATAGAAGAAATACATAAAAGCATTTAAAATCTTATTAAAAACTGAAACAAACATAATAAAAAATCCAAGCATTCCTATATTTATTGAAGAAATTAAATCTCTTATTAAAATCCTCTATCTAAAGAATACCCTAAGTCCAGACTGCCTCCTCAATAGTTACTCCAAACATTTAAGGAAATAATATAAACCACTTCAGAGAATTAAGACAAAATCATAGAAAATGGAAGCATTCCTGGGAAGCAAGATTGGTTTAACATTCAATAATCCATCAGTATATCCTAAGATATAAACAGGAAATGGAAAAACAGTACAACAGAATCATCTCAGTAAATGAGAAAAACACGTGCTCAAACCAAAAATATCCATTCATGATAACAACTCTTAGCAAAATGAAGTTAGAGGGCGACTCATCTAACCTGACAAGACTTCTTCAGAGAAACAGAACCAACAGAGTATTCTGAAGTCCTTAGTCTGAATTCTCCAGGAGAAGCTGACTGCGTGGAAATTCCAAAAAGCCCAATGCTGAAGGTTAGGAAGAAATTCTCTTCTCACCTCCTTAAGTTCTGACTTTTAAGACTTCCCACTACTTGGATGAGGATCTCTCCATTGTGCTGAGGGCAATATACTTTGTTCAACTTAGGCGTAATCAACTAATTATAGATGCAATCAAATAATCATTGATGCAAACACCATCTGCATTTCCCTTGAGATATGCCATGAATAAAAGGATGTCGATTAACATCTCTTCAATTTAACAATGCTTGTAAAGCTCTACCCAAGAGTATATATAAACATGGGGAAAGAAGAAATATAATTGGCATTATTCATAGTAAAGAAAAGTGTAGACTAGAAAAAAACAAAATAATCTGTAGAAAACTAATGAGATTAAATGTATTTAAAAAGATCTTGATACAATTTTGAAATAAGAGTTAAAAGTAGCTAGGATGTGCTAATAGCAAAAATTAAAACATAAAATAAAGATAGTATACAATAACAACAAAAAATCAAATATTTACTATTGCTAATAAATATGACAGAAGATATGCAAAAACTTTACTCACAAAACTAGAAATGGTGTTGAAGAAACTGAAGAAAACCTAAACGAAAAATCTGGATAGAAAGTATCAAGATTGTGAAAACATGAAAATTTTTAACTTGATCTCTATATAATGCAATCTCAAGGAAAATACTGGCAGAAGTTTTTAAAATTGATCATCTTTTTCCAAATTGTGTATGAAAATTCAGCTTTCCAGTTATAACGTGCAACCTGAGGAGGAAGTCAGGAAAAATTTTCCATTTACAATAGCAACTGAAAGAAGCAAATTCTTCGGAATAAACTTAACCAAAGATGCAAAGCACTTGTATCCCAGAAAACTACAATGCATTGTTTAAATAAATTTTAAAAAGTCCTAAATAATTGGAAGATTATTCCATGCCTATGGATTGAAAAACTATATATCATTAAGATGTCAATTCTATACAAATTGATATGTAGATTCAATGCTATACTGGTAAATATTCCACAGAATTTTTTAAACAAATGGAAAACACAATTATCAAATTTATTTGGAAGGGTAAGGGGCCGCAAATAGCCAGAAACATCTTAAAAAGGAAAAGAGAAGTTGGAGGACTCTCACTTCCAGACTTTAAATTATATTACTTAACTACAGTGGTAAAAACAGCATGGTATTATCATAAAGACAGACACATAGCCTAATGGAACTGCATGATGGTTCAGAAACAGGCCCTCACATCTATGGTCAATGATTTTTGACAAGCCTGTCAAACCCACCCAGCTCAGGCAGAACAGTTCATTCAACAAATAGTGCTATGAGAACTGGATAGCCATAGCCAAGAGAAAGAAAGAGGACCCCTGTCTCACACCTTATACAAAAATTAACTCAAATGGATCAAAAACCTAAATATAAAAGTAAGAACCATAAATTTCCTAGAAGAATATTTAGAAAATCATCTTCAAGACCTGGTGGTAGGTGGTGCATTCTTAAGTCTTACACCAAACGCATGAGCAAGGAAAGCAAACATGGAAAATGGGGCCTTCTCAAACTTAAATATTTTTGTGATTCAAAAGACTTCATCAGGAAGGTGAAAAGGCAGCCAGTTTAATGAGGGAATATATTTGGAAACCATTCTATATAAAGAGATCATACAACTCAACAATTCATGAACAAGCAATCCAATTAAAAAGCGGGCAAAAGATTTAAAGAGACATTGCTCCAAAGAGGATATTCAAATAATTAAAAAGCACATGAAAAAATGTTCCATATCACTAGCTATTAGGGAAATGCAAATCAAAACTACAATGAGATATTTCACACTGCATAGAATGGTCACTGTTAAAAAAACAGAAAAGAATAAGTGCTGGAGAGGCTGTGGAGATATAGAAACACTCCTTCAGTGTAGGTGGGAGTGTAAAATGGTGCAGCCTCTGTGGAATACAGTTTGGTGGTTCCTCATGAAGCTAAATATAGAACTGCCATATGATCCAGCAATTTCTCTACTAGGAATATATCCAGAAGAACTAAAAACTGACATGAACAGACATCTGCACACTGATGTTCATCGTGGCATTATCCACAATTGCTAAAAGATGGAAACAATCCAAATGTCCATCAAACAATGAATGGATTAACAAATGATGGAATACTATGTTGCATTAAGAGGAAATGAAATTGAAGCAAAAGGTAACATGGATGAATTTTGCAGACATTATGCTAAGTGAAATAAGTCAGACACAAAAGGACAAATATTGCATGGTCTCATTAATGTGAACTAAATATGAAGAATAAATGCATGGAGTTAAGACCTAGAGTAAAGGAGATAATAGGAGAGTTGAGAAGAACTACTGAAGCTTAAGGTATGTAGAAGTTTTAATTAATGTGACTGTAAACATGTGGAAATGGATAGAGTTGATTGTAACACATTATAGTGAGTAGCAGCTATTTATAAATGAGATTGTGGCTGAAAAGGGTAGTCTAGGGATGTAAATGGCAATTGAAATAAAGCTAGAGACTAATCTAAGGACTGAATAACACAGTGAACCCAAAGGTAGATAAGAATTATGGTTGATGGTACAGATGCAAGAGTGTCCTTCTGTGAGCTAGAGCAAATGTATGTCACTATTGCAGGGTGGTGGGAATGTGGAGAAGCATGGGAAAAATATAATTGCTATGACCTATGGACTGTGGTTAACAGCAACCCAGTGATTTTGTGTATATATCCTGATTCATGTTCTCCGAATTTTCTGAATTTATGGTTTGGTTTCTGTCAACTTTAGAAAATTCTTCATGACTATTACTTCAAATATTTCTTCTGTTCCTTCTATCTTTCTTCTTCTAGAATTCTGATTATATGTATGTTACATATTTTTATATTGTCCCACAGTTCTTGGATGCTCTGTTGTTTTATTCTCTTGCTTTTGTGTTCAGGAAGTTACTATGGACATATCTCTAAGTTTACTTATTCTTTTTCAGCCTGATTTTTAGTCTAATGATAAACCCAACAAGGGCATATTTCATATATGTTACAGTGTTTTTAATTTCTAACATTTCCCTTCCATTTTTTCTTAGAGTTTCCATCTCTCTGCATACATTAATCATCTGTTATTGCATATTGTCTATTTTTTTTCCATTAGAGCTCTTAATTTTGAATTCATCCAAAATTCTATTTAAATGTTCCTATAAGTTTACAATTTTAAAGGCTTCTGCTTGAAGTAGGTCAATCTTATCTCATGGTTTTGGCTTTTCTTTCCAAATTTCAGGGTACTAGTATGTTCTATAACTTAAATTCTTTGAAGGGTCCAATAATAGTCATTGGTTATTAATTGCCAACTTATTTTTTATTTAAAGAACAAGTAGCAATGACTTTATAGTACCTTACATGTTGGATCACAAACTGGAGGCTCATCACTGTCTTTTAATTAATATGTTCCAATCTGACAATTCTGATTGGAACCATTTCTGGTTATCTTTAATATGATTATTGATATGGATGGTTTGAAATTGGCCATATTACTATTTCTTTCCATTTTGACCCATCTGATTTTTTGTTCCATTTTCCTTTTTTCTTACTGTCTTCTGGATTAATTGAGTATATTAAAATTCCATTATTTTGTACTTTGTTGAATTCTTGGCCATGTAGCATTGTTTTAGTAGATTATTAGTATTAAAATATTAAAATTATCAAGGCATGTTTTATATATCTTTAACTAATCACAGTCTATCTTTAAGTGATATTATACTACTTCATATATATTAAAAATTGTTGCAACAATATATTTCCATTTCTCCCTTTCTTTCTTTTGCACTTGTCATATATTATAATTCCTAGATTATATTAGTATTTTAGATAGTCAATTATCTTTTAAAGAAAATGTATATAATAAAAAAATGTTTTTAAAAAATTTACTGGCATTGTTTGCTTTCCTATTGTTCTTCCTTCCTAATTTATCCATACAGATTTCTAGATGTACTCAATATATATGTAAAGAAAGAATAATCAATATTAATTTCTTTTATTTTAAATGTACAAAATAAGCTGAACATTTAACAGAAGATATCAGAAAAATAACAGTTGAATATAAATACATAGGAAGAAAATGTTAGAGACAAAAGCTGAAAACAGATATCAATGAAATAGATTTTGAAAAATACGTGAGGTGCATGTTTTTAAGAGTTATTCCTCTAAGAAGATAATCTAACAGAGAATAGATGCACAAATATCTACCTAATTTTAAAAAGATAAAATTAAAAGAAACATCTACACAAATAGAATTAATAATTTGTCATATAGAAAGTTATTAAGAAAATATGAAAGAGTTAATGTTTGTGAAAATTTTCAGAGGATTGACATTTTGGGAGGAGATTTTCTTTTAAAAGATTTTTTTTTTTAAATGGGGAAAAATCCTTCAAGACTGTAAGTTCTCTAAAAGTAGGAATCCTAAGTGAATTGTTTGACTCTGCATAGTCAGTTACCCATGAAGATTGGCTGAATTATTTGCTAAATGCTTAGATCAAAAACAAGAACATTAAAATAAATTATTAACATTAAATTTCATATAATATTAGTGCTATA
Source organism: Dasypus novemcinctus (assembly GCF_030445035.2). Lineage (NCBI taxonomy): Eukaryota > Metazoa > Chordata > Mammalia > Cingulata > Dasypodidae > Dasypus > Dasypus novemcinctus. The sequence continues at coordinate 83,896,501 of NC_080688.1, read as the reverse complement.
TATTAATTTAATATTACTTTTGACTGGGGGCTCTGCTAAGGAGTATTTCAATATGGAATAGACATTCTGTTTCAGATACTTTACCTGACAGATAATATAATTTCCATTTTTCATATGAAAATGCTGAAATTTCTGTAGGTTAACTGTCTAAGATCACTTCACAAAAAAGTCCTAAAACTTATTTTTAGACATGCATGCACAACTTTAAAAACCATTGTCCCTGCCAGGGTTGCCCCTCAATATTCATCCAATACATAGTCCTCAATAGAGTGGCTAAAAAGCACAATTAAAAATTGAAAGCTGCCCACTTTATTATAGAAATGTAGCTTATCTATGACACTAAAACATGAGCCTCCTTTAAGAGAGTTTTACTTACATCTATTCTTCTGATTTCTGCATTTTGTTCTCCTCTTTTTCTTTACTAATCTCTACTTTTCAGGTTTTTACCATTCTCCTCAGCACCTTCTCTAAATGCTGGGTTTTGTAGTACATTGTCCTGAATCCCTTTATCTTCAACTTTGCATTCCAAAAATGTAATCAAACTCTGATTTAAAACATTATCTATATACTAGTGATTCCAAAATTTGTATTTCCCACTCATACCTTTTCCCTGAAATCCACATTTGTACATCAATTCCATCTGGATTCTCAAAATTGTGGTAAAGAAGGCAGACCTCTTCATTTATATGCCGTACCTAACCTTCTCAGTTTCCAGAGGTGTGCTGGAACCAGCTCATACAGGCTTGCAAGAGCCAATTCAAAAGTTCCAAGAATTGTGTTTACCATTTGTTGAACCATTGGTAGCTTGAAATCAGACATAGCAGGCATGTTTATATCACAAAAATTGGAAAATGCTTTCAATCAGGGCTCTTTTCACAGTGATGTGGGCTATGGGTGGAGGCTCTTTGTCTCTTAGTAGATAACCTAAGCTGTCTGTGACTTGTGGGTGTGGGATGGTAAGAGGCTGCAGTCCTGCCCTTGGTAACCATGGCAATGACTCCAGTCCCAGGAAACAGTTTAACAATGCAAAGTCTATAAATTTAAATATTCAGGGAAAATGCAAACCAAATGTGCTAGGAGCTTATCTAGAATGTATGAAGTCCATGCTAAAAGCTTACCTAGGATGTGGAAGATATATGCTAATTCAAGCCTATTGAGAACTGAAACAAAAGGACCATTTGACCTTTCCTCTCTGTATAAAGGGACTCAAAAATCTTGTTCGGGGCTTGGGATTGAAACAGAAAGCTCCTGAGTCCGGCCGGCAGTCAATAAACCATTTTCCTTCTCAAAATCATTCTTGAGTCCTGGCCTCTCTATATGCAAATAATTGATCCTTTATCAAAATTCTACAACAACAGATAGCCAGGAGGTAAACATTTACCAGAAAACCACCGCAGCTAACTCTCTTTACTACCCAGATCACCCATCTATGGAAGTAACTCATTCCTCATTTGCTCAAAAACAAACAAACAAACAAACAAACAAAAACAATAACCACAACAAAAAAACCAGGAGTCTTCTCTTGTGTCATTTCTCACATCCATTCCATTTGTGTATCCTGCCACATATAATAACAGCATATCTGGAATCCATCCTCTTTTTTTAATCTCTCCTATTATCATGTTAGTATTATACTTCAAGCAGCCTTCTGATCTTGTCTTCCAGCATCCAATTTGCATTTCTCCTGCAGCTTTAATCTCTTTTCACATTGCAACTGAAATGATTTTTAAAAATTCAGATCAGATAATAAAATAAAATTCATCCAAATTTCCCTCACTGATCTGCATGATCTGGTCACTGCCTAACTCCCCAAATTCTTATACTCTTCACTGCATTTTTCAGTTTCCACAAAAACAACAATAGCACCAACACTTGTTCCTCTTTCAAGGAATTTGCAAGGAATGTTGAATTAGCCTAGAATATTCATCTCTCAAAACTTCACAAATTTGGCACCTTCCTTCTCCTTCAGGACTCAGCTCAGATGTCATTCTCTTTGTTAACCCTTTCATGAACAGCCAGTCTATTGCCATTCCATTAAACCTACTTTCCTTATTGATAGATGAAATAATCACATTTTTTCTCTATTCTGTGTTGACCACAAAGTAAAAGCGTCATGAGATCAGAGGCAGCATCTCACTTGCTGACTTAGTGCTGTGGTCTCACCTCCTACAAGACAAACAAAGGCACATTAAGCATTATTATACACATTTCCTGGTAAACCTTTTTCCTTCTATGTTTTCTGAACTTAAAAATATTTTCTTTAAGCATGTCAGAACTATTAGAAAGGTTTTCTTCCCTTGTTTCCTCCTATTAACTATCATGTTTTGCTACCAGGAGCTTATTTTGCTCGGAAATGGTTCTGTTAATAGCATAGAATATGGTTGACCCCACTACGACATTTCTATTGGTTGACTCCAAAATGAGAGTTTCTGTCTTTGTATTTTGAAAGTAAACGCATTCCCTCTCTGCTAATAATGGATTCTATAAGGTGTGCTTGGATATATCCTTAAATTAAAGTCTCTGATACTATAGGCTAGCGTACTTCTTTTTAAAAGACTATAAATTTTTATAATATAGAGTAAAATCTATTTTTAGCACTCACAACTGCCTTCTAAGATAATATGAAATGAATTTAATATTACATAGGTATGATTCATACACTTATTTAGAGTAAATATAAATATATTTACCAAGAATTCCCTTTTCTAGGCTAAATATACTCAGTTTTTGACATTATTCTGTTTCATCATGGTTTCTGGATCTGCAATTCTCATATCACCCATGTGCAGACATGCAAAAGCTTATTACTTTTGTGGGCATAGCAGTCCATGGTCTAGGAGTTTTGCAATAGAGGCTTGTAATTCCCATGTTAAACAAATACTATTGATGCATTTAATGTTTCTCTATGTACTTAATCCTATGTCTCACAGGTATATAGGTTATAGACAAATTTATTTAATGATATTGAATTAAGGGGATTTTTTTCATTAGTTTTTTTTTTGTTTTACTTTTGATGCCAAAAGTTCAGCTATCATGAATGTTGTGGGGATCCTTATAACTATTTGAAGTATGTAAAATTCTTCACGAGAAATTGGGTGTTATATCTTTAGATCATGACAGCACTAAGACAGCAAATTGAGCCTGGTTCTTGGATTCCAGAGTAGAACCTCCCTCAACTTCTTAGATTTAAGAAAAGAGCTAATTTTACCAAGAATCTGTCCCTGGTACATTACTTGTTTGGCTAACAACAGAATTTTTCTGAGCATTCTGAGTCTAAAGTGGTAATTGCTTAAGACATGAAGATGTCTATTTTTAATACATGTGAACTGAATCTTAAACAAAGGATGCTCAGTTTTAGGAATTAATGTAAGATGTAATACACAAGATAGAAAATAATAATTAAAATTGAGTCACTATTTTCTCCTGGTGCATGTCATAATTTAGTTATTTTACACCAAAACATAGTGGATATTTGATACAGATCTTTCAAACTAATCGTTTCGGGGGTTTTGATGGTGTTTGGAAATATTACTGTATTTTGTCTGTAACTACTGTTCTCATTGATGTACATTTGGAATGTAGTGAGATGTTATTTTTCTTTATCCAGTTCACCTGGTTTTCCAATTGCTTTTCATATATTGTTCCCTGTAGCTTTTCATTTCCTCCCAATTGAATCCAAGAAAGTCTCAGCATGGGAGACTACTGTTTATTTGCAGGTTTAGTTATTTTCTTTGATGAAAGTTGTTTTCACATAGTTTGGTGTTTAGTTCCTCTGGCCCTGATATGTCGGACTAAGAAAATGACAAATAGCAAAGTCTTAACTTGGGTTGTATTTTATATAACAGCATTTTTGTACTTAACTTATTTATCATGATTTAAATATTTTAATAATGGGTCTCATTAGCAAACTGTGTATAATTAAATGATTCAAAATAAAATTATATTCCCCTGGAGAACTCTGAATAATATAGCTTGGTGCCAGGAGTGGTTCTTGAGAAACAGAATCTTAAAAATGGGATTTGTGTATTGGTTCTGGGGTTTTTGCACTTGGTTCCCTACTCTGGTTAGATTCAATGGTACTAATGACTCCCTTTCTAGTTATTAAGATTCTATTAACAGTCCATGGCATGAGTTGGCAATAGAGTTACACAAAATATCACCACTGATTATGACTACTTCCATGCTTATAAGAGACAAGCCTCTTGGTGTGAGTGTTTTTAAAGCCTAAACAAAGTTTTGTGGTGTTAAAAGTTACATAATGTTGGGTTGTTCCTAAATACACTGGATACAGTTACAAAAGAAAAGGATGAGCTGAAGGCTTCAAATTTGCAACTTAAGCACCCCATGACTGATGTGAAAGTTTCTGTTTGTGCTCTGAAAGAAAATCTTTTATAGTGCACCTGCAGACTTGAGGTCTCTGAACACCAGACTCAGAGTCTTATTGTATAAGTAGCAGAGTTACAATGGAAACTAAAATCTCGATCTTGCAGTATGTCTGCTATTAAAGTGAGGACATTGATTAGAAAGGAGTAGAATCCTGAGGATTGGGATGGAGACATACGGGTTGATGATGATGGCAGTGGGGACATTGAAACCCTATATTTGGCTGAGATATTGCCAGATAAACCTATAATGCTCTGCCCTGAGGAGACCACCCAATGTCAAACTTGTACCACCCAACCTCCAGCCTACCCCAGGGAGTCTGGACCTCCTCCCTGCCCTGGGGAGGACACCACCAATCTCAAGTCTGTCCCAAGGAATTTCAACCTCCTTCCTGCCCTGAGGAAACCAAAGAGAGTATGTGGGAAAACAAACAAACAATCAAAACAATAACCTCCACCCTGCTCTGAAGAGTCTGCCATCCAACCTCCACTTGAAGATATATTAATCCTGTCTCACCCTATGAAACTGCAAGGTAATTGCTTGCAAGACACTTCTAATGTTTTTATTTACCTACCACCACCACCTCTCTTTTCGTCCAGAACTTCATATAAAGTCAACAAGCCCCCAAAGGTGAAGTAAAAAATGAAATCTATGAAGAAATATGCTATATTCTAAAAGGGCTGCATGGATTTTCCAATTTATAGAGACTGAAATCAGGGAAACATGTATTGAATGGATATTAAGGGTAGGATATAATGGTGTAAGGAATATAAAGTTGAATCAGGTTGAATTTATTGACCCACTAAGCAGAGATTCTGTACTCAATATTGTAGCTCAAGGGGTTAGAAAGGCCTCTAACAGTTTGCCTATGTGGCTGGTTTTTACATGGATCAAAAGGTGACCTACAATGCCTGAGGTCAAGATGCCAGATCTATCATTATACCGTAGATTAGGGGAGTCAAAGGTTTAGAGAGATTGGAATGCTAGAATGGATTTACCATTTAAGGCCTGCTCATACACCCCAGGAATGTCCAGAGGACACATCTTTCACCAGGACTGTGAGGAATAAATTTGTGAGACTAGCTGTATCTTCCATGAAGATCTCAGTGGTTGCTCTTCTCTGTACATCAGATATTACTGTGGGAACTGCTGTCATGGAACTAGAATCCTTAAACACTATGGGGATGATCAGATCCCAGGGTGGCAGAAGCCAAGTAGCTGCAGTTAATTGCCAAAGACAAGGTAGGTGTGGCTACCACAATGAAAGGCAGACCCAAAGCAGCAATCAAAAGAGTCTGTGTTGCACAGACCTATGGTGTTGGCTAATAGATCATGGGGTACTTTGAAGTAAAATAGATGGGAAGTCTATAAATTCCTACTTGACCTGTATAAGGAAGAGAAGTCTAGGTCAAGTGAACAAAATCCTATCCTGAATTAGAGAGTCATAGCCCCTTATTCAATTCCTAAACTTAAGAGCGTTGATATACCCAGAGCCTCTTAAAAGAGGCGAAGCTGGATTCCCTTGAGGAAGGAACCTGTTAACACTTTCAAAAATTTATACTGTCCATCTTCCTCTCAGCTCTCCCCAAAGAGAACTATAACCTTTTACCAGGCATTGGGGGAAAGGAAATGCTCAGAAATTTGGGGGATTATTAGACATGGGTTCAGAAGTGACAATAATTCCAGGAGCCCCAAAATGTCACTGTGGTCACGGGTCAGAGTAGGGGCTTGTGGAGGTCAGGTGATTGATGGAGATTTAGCTCAGGTCCATCTCATAGTGAGTCCGGTGGGTCCTTGGACCCATTCTGTAATTATTTCCCCAGTTTCAGAATCAATCTTTTGAATAGGCATAATCATCAGCTGGCAGAATCCCCTCAATGAATCCCTGACTTGTGGAGTGAAGGCTGTGTTAGTAGCAAAAGCCAAGTGAAGCCACTAAATCTACCCCTATCAACAAAATAATGAATGAAAAGCAATACCAGATTCTTAGAGGAATTGCAGAAATCAGAGATACCATCAAGAATTTGAAGGATGCAGGGGTGGTGATTTCCACCACATCCCCATTCAATTTTCCTATTTGGCCTATGCAGAAAACAGATGGCTCTTGGAGGATGACAGTGGATTATTTTTAACTTAACCAGGTGGTGACTCCAATTGCAGCTGCTATTCCAGATGTGGTATCATTGCTTGAGCAAATCAACACACTCCCTGGTACCTGGTGTGGAGCTATTGATAAGGCAAATGCCTTTTTCTCAATTGCAATTAGTAAGGATCACTAGAAACAGTCTGCTTTCAGCTGTCAAGGATAGCAATATAGCTTCACTGTCCAAACTCAAGTCAGTTCTGTTTCCTTAGAGAATCCTAATACATGTATGATCAATTAAAAAATAGGTAACTTCAATTTCATCAAAATAAGAACTTCTGTGCTTTCAACGATGTTAGTAAAAAGTCACAGAGAAAGAGAAAACATATGAAAATCACCTATTCAAAAGAGGATTTGTATCCACAATATGTAAATAACTCTGTAAACTCAATTGAAGAAAATAAACAACCTGATTTAAAAATGGGCAATAATTCTGAGGCAACACATCACCAAAGAGGATATACAAAAGGCAAATAAGTACTCAGAGCTTGTGAAGATTAAAATAAAAAGAACAATGAGAATTCTACTGCACACCTTTTAGACTATGTATACACATTATACACACACACACATAATGTTTGTATTAGTATATAGTACCCAAATACCAAATGTTGGTGAGGTCACATATGGCTGCTGGAAATGTAAAATGTTAAAGCCACTTTGGAAAATAGTTTGGAGTTTAAAAAAAAATTCATGTTTTGAAATTATTTTATGAATCCCAAAAACAGAAATAAGAGATTGTAAACTAATACTCTGGGTGTGATACCTTTTGAATTAAATTCAGTTCAGAGGCCTTTGATTAGATCTAAGATCTCCTTAGGGCTTTTGATTGGCTATGTCAGTGAGGCATGACTCAGGTTGTGTCTTCACCACTTTGATAGGTCTGATCTAATTGGACACGCAGACACAGAGGAAAAAGGGAGCCGGTGTATTTGATTCTGCAATACGTGAGAGAGGATTGCTTAAACACAAAGCTCCCAAGAGGCTGGGGCCTCAGAGCTGCTCAAGAGGAAACAGTGAGCACGGAAATGCAAGACGTAGGCAGAGATTGTCGGCCATCTTACTTCACTATGTGGCAACACACCGAGATCAACAGTAGCTGACTTTGGTGAGAAAGCATTTCTGATATTGCCTCAGTTTGGACTCTTCATGGTCTAGGAACCATAAGCTTTTACCCTAAATAAATCCCCTTTATAAAAGCCCACACATTTCTGTTACTTTGCATTGATGGCCCTTTGACAAATTAAAATGTTATATATATAGTTTTCATATAACCCAACAATTCCACTTGCATATATTTACTCTAGAGCAATGAAAACTTGAGTTCACATAGAATCTGTACACAACTGTTTATTGCACCTCTATTCAAATTCACATACATGAAAATGAAAACAACCTAAGTGTCCTTGATTGAGTGAAGGGAAAAATATACTGGGATATGTCAAATGAATAGGTTTGTCCTTAATAAAATATTTTTGATACACACAGAAGTTGGATGAATTTCAACTGCATTAAGCTGAATGAAATGAACAAGCATGAAAATACTATATAATATGATTCCATTTGTAAGAAATTCTTGAGAAGACAAATTTATATTCAGTGGGTGTCAGTGGCTGAAGCTAGTATGGGATGTGGTTCCAAAGAGAACATAATGAAGATTTTGGGGGGATGGAACTGTCCTGCATTTTACCTGTAGTGGTAGTGGTTACACAAATTTATACATATATTGAAAATCATATAATTGAACACCAATAAAGGCCATTTACTATATAGAAATTAAAACAAGCACAATGAGATCCCACTTATTGTATCAAGTATTGGAGAAGATATGAAAAAATTGGAACCCGCATATACTGCTGGTAGTAATAAGAATGGTACAACTCTTTACAAAACATTAGCATTTTCTTAAAATGTTAAATATACACTTGTAGTATGATCAATCCATTTGTTTCCTACATATGTAATAAATATAAATAAAAGCATATATTCATGAGAGACTTCTATAAAAATGTTTGCAGCATCTTTATTTATAATAGTGCAAAAATTTAGAAAAATATAAATGTCTATCCACAGGTATATGAAAATGAAACTGTGTTAAAACCATAAACCATGCAATGACACAGAGGAATATCAAAATACTTATGCTAAGATAAAGAATCCAGGCCAGAAAGTATATGGACTATATAATTACACTTATGTAAATATCAGAAAAATATAAACTAGTCTATAGTGACAAAAGTAGATCAATGATTACTTGAGGCGGCGGACTTGGCCCAGTGGATAGGGCGTCAGTCTACCACATGGGGTGTCCGCGGTTCAAACCCCGGGCCTCCTTGACCAGTGTGGAGCTGGCCCACGCGCGGTGCTGATGGTGCAAGGAGTGCCCTGCCACGCAGGGGTGTACCCCGCGTAGGAGAGCCCCACGCGCAGGGAGTGCGCCCCATAAGGAGAGCCACCCAGTGCGAAAGAAAGTGCAGCCTGCCCAGGAATGGTGCTGCACACACAGAGATCTGACACAAGATGACGCAACAAAAAGAAACACAGATTCCTGTGTTGCGGCAAAGAAGGCGCAGCAAATAGACACAGAGAACAGACAACCGGGGTGGGGGGTGGAAGGGGAGAGAAATAAATAAATAAATAAATCTTTAAAAAATGATTACTTGAGCTTGCTTGGCTAAGCAGGCACCAGAAGGAGAGTTGATAAAGGAGTTTGAGAAAATATCTTTGTTTGACAGATACCTTGATTATGATGATCAATTCATGAGTATATTCTTGAGTATATTCATGAGTATATATATAGAAAAAATCTAATTAATTGGTACACATTAAATATGGACAATATTTTTTTGTCAATTACACTTCAATAAAGATTTGTGAAGAAATGAACTGAAAATGGCAAGAAATGGTTGTATACACAAGTGTTGTATACAAACTTCTCTCTGCCTACCAACATTAAAACAAATTATAAAGCCTCAATTATTAAAATAGTATGATCATGCATGCAAATAGACATAGCAAAGGAACAGAATAAGAAATTAAAACAGAATTTAACCATATGTAGATTATGACAAAGGAAACAGTTCAAGTCCCTGGAAGAAGTATTAGCTTTTTAATAAATGATTTTGAGACACCTGGGTAGGTATTTTAGCAAAGATAAAATTGGATTCATGACTCATTGGGGAAAAACAAACAAACAAAACCTTCAAATAGACCAGGAATATATTGTGTATGTTATTTTGCAGTGAACTCTTGATCAATTCCTGTACACCTTGTGTATGAAGGTCTTTTTAACAATGCCCCAGCTTCAGTAAGTATTAAAAAAAGGTGATAAATACAAGCACATTAAAATAATTTCATGATGACAGGCACCATAATCAAAGAAAAGAGATTAATTCCAAATTTGGAGAAAATATTTTATTGTATAACAAAGACAAAAGTCTAATATTATGAAAATATAAAGAGCTATATCTAAAAACTGGATTGAAGGCAAAAAACAAAATAGAAAAATGGGATAAAAGGCTTAGATGGTGCTTTCACAGAAGACACTTACTTACACATACAGAAATGGTCCTTGGAGATATGAAAAGATGCTTAACATTTCTGATAATAAGGAAAACCAATTTAAATCTGCAGGGAGCTCTAATTTGTCACTGTCAGAGAACTGAAAATGAAAGAGTTTGACATCACAGTGCTGGAAATACTGTGAAGAAACTGGCCGTGTCATTCATTGGTAACTGGTAGGCCAAATGGTATTACGTAAAAGGGTAATAGTAAGATCTAACAAATACATATGCATTTACCCTTTACTCAGAAATCGCATTTTTAAAGATTTATTTTATTTAATTATTTCTCCCCTCCCGCCCCCACCCCTTCCCATTGTTTGCACTTGCTGTCTGTTCCTTGTGTCTGTTCTTTGTGTGCTCATCTTCCTTTTAGGAGGACCTGAAAACCAAACCCAGGACCTCCCATGTGGGAGGGAGGTGCGTAATTGCTCGAGTCACCTCTGCTCCCTGCTCATTGGGTCTCTCATTGGGTTTCCTTGTTGTGTCTCTTCATTGCTTCATCTTGCTGTGGCATCTTGTTGCATCAGCTCACCATGCCAGCTCACTGTCTCGCTCATCTTCTTTAGGAGGCACTGGGAACTGAAACTGGGACCTCCCACGTGGTAGGTGGGCACCTAACTGCTTGAGCCACATCTGCTTCCCTAGAAATCCCATTTTCAAGAATCTATCCTAAAGATAAATTTCTTTCAATTTAAAACAATATATGCAAAGCATGTAAAAAAAGAAGTGGAAATAATTCAAGTGGTAATCAATAAGCCTGGGTGAATACTGTGATACGTCTGCTCAGAGAACTACAGTGCAGAAAAAAAACAAGAAAGAAAAGTGAAAAAGTAAAGGCAGTATTTATGAATTGTTATGGAGTTATTTCCATGATCTACTTTATGTGAGGAGAAGCAAGATGCAAATGCTTCTTTTATAATATGCTACCAATGCTTCATATATCAAAAAAACAAGTAAGGAGATAAGATAGATCTTCATTAAGGCAGTTACTGCTCAGTTACAGGTAGTAATGTGAGAGCCAGGACTTTCGAGTAGATCTTTTCATAGAGTGAGTATTTTACAAATTAAAATATTAAATTGATTAACATGATGGAAATTTACATCTAACTTGAAATACTGACTTAAATAAATGAAACTAACTGTATGTCTAGATGAAAACTTAAACAAAGGAAAATGAAGTAAATTATGTAAATAGAGTTCTGGGTCTATACTCTTAGTGAAATATATTCTAAAGTACTGTGAAGAAATCTTGATGTGTACACAAAGATTTCTGCTTGGTAACTGATGATGGTGTTATACTTTCAAAATGATTTAATTATAGTGTAGACTTGAACAAAGATGAGTGCATCTTTGTGTCTGTGCATGATAGAAGAACAACAGAATGAGAAAGTCACAATGGAAAGGAAGTTATGGAATAGAATATTTACAGTATGAAAACCACCGGACAGATGACTAATTCCTAACTAATAACAAACAGCACATATGCCTAGCACAATGCGTGTGTAGTCTGAATCTAATCATAAGGTAACAATCAGAAAAAACACAAAACACATACGTTTGAAAGCAGATCTACAGCAAGGCAGAAATCTCTTAAAAAATTAATGTCATGAAAACAAAAAGTGTGTAGTCTGTTCTGTATTAAAAAAAACCTAAGAACCTTGACTGCATCCTAGTTTGAAAAAAATATGAAAAGTTTATGACAATTAGGGAAAATTTTTTTATACATATACTACATATAAAACTATATTATTGGGAAACGGACTTGGTCCAGTGGTTAGGGTGTCCTTCTACCACATGGGAGGTCCGCGGTTCAAACCCCGGGCCTCCTGACCCGTGTGGAGCTGGCCCATGTGCAGTGCTGATGCGTGCAAGGAGTGCCCTGCCACGCAGGGGTGTCCCCCGTGTAGGGGAGCCCCACGCTCAAGGAGTGCACCCGTAAGGAGAGCCGCCCAGTGCGAAAGAAAGTGCAACCTGCCCAGGGGTGGCGCCGCCCACACTTCCCGTGCCACTGATGACAACAGAAGCGGACAAAGAAACAAGACACAGCAAATAGACACAGAAAACAGACAACGGGGGGGGGGGGGGGGGATTAAATAAATAAATAAAACTTAAAAAAACACAAAAAACTGTATTATTGAATCAACTTTTAATTTTCTCAGAAATAATAATGGCATTTTATAGGAAAGCATCCTTATTCTTAGAGAACCATGCTGAAAGATTTAGGACTGAATGGTCATGATGCCTGAGACTTACTTTCAAATGGTCCAACAATTTAGGATACATATTTATGTTGTATATTTAAACACTCATGATATATAGGTGTTCATTATACAATTTTTTTTCCCATTTCTTATGCTTTGAAACTTTTAATGAAATCTTCGTACACATTAATTGAGATTTTTTATTTATGGATGATTTAATGTTGGTTTATGTGAATATTTGTATATTTGCTTTTCCAAATTGCCTAAAATAAACCCGTTCTGATTTTCATTACCAGAACAAATTTAAACAATATGAATTTTAAATAAGATATTTTCCAAGCAGAAGCCTGCATGTAGAAACGTAATGATAATATTGTGAAAAATTTCTTGAATAAATTATAGATTTTTATTTATTATCCACAAGTCAATTTAGGACATAGTTTAGTATAGTTGAAGAAAACGTGGGAAAGCTTTGCTGAGTTCTATTTGTTGCACTTTACAGTCCTATTATATTAGCTATTGTTCTACTTATATTAGCTACTTATTTATTTTGAATGTGTTCTTTCCTTGCCATCTTATGTCATTTAAAGAAACTATAGCCACATTGAAAATAGCAGAATTCTCCTAAAAGTATTCATAAATCTTTTGAATTCAATATGAAATGGCACAAATTTTGTGTAACTTACAGCCTACAACCCATCCAAATCAAATGGGATTTCTAATACAAGGTGAAAGTGTAAGATAGATGAATTAATGTAAGGAAAATTTATTTTACATTTCATACTTTAAATGAATAAGCATTTGAATTTTTTATATACCAAAACTCATCTAAAAATCTGTAATTTGTCTTGCAAATCCTTTCTAGAAGAACATTGGACCTGATTTTAAGAATGAGTAAAAGGTATAAGAAAATTTTTTAAAAGATTTGCAATGGAGAAAACCATTGGGGTGAATATAAACGCTGGTTGCTATATGTGATTAAATTTTGAAAATAATTACCAGTGATTATTATGCATCTATAATATTTTAATATATAAGGAAACATTTGTAACTAAGGTCTTCAAGTTCAAAACTAGTACCAAGATTAAAAAGTGAGAATAATATATATGCATAAAAGTAATTTTATAAGAAGTCTTATAATTAAAGACAATGGCTTGCTACCTCAAAACTAAGAGTATTTTTACATGAGATGGTCTGCATAAGTGAAATGGTAGCTAGCTATTTGAGTTAAACTCTATAGGAATTATATAAATGACCTGATGATAATAGCTCATCTTCCCATTTCTAATGTAATAAATTAATTCACACAATGGAACTTGGCATAGCAGTATCGGAAGTCAGGAAACCAGATTCTTTTTTTTTTTTTTTTTTGTTCTACTTAAGAACCAGATTTCCCTTCCTGACTCGAAGAAACTTTCTTTGTTCCTGATAAAATGAGAACTTTAAATCATTATCTGCTCCACACATCTGCCTCTGCCTATGACGTGTAGTTTTTATCAAATAAACTCTTGTGTTGACATAAAACAAACATAAGCCTTTGAAGGAATTAGAGAACAACCAAATTAGCCAGGATTAAGAGACTTTCTCTTCCTTGGAAGAAGGGAAATGAGTTGAGGCAAGTCTGCCACTCTCCACTAATTTTCTGTTTGAAACATTTAACAACTCACAGGCAAAAAGGGACCCAGGATCACTCTTTGACCCATCTGTCAAAGATGGGGGACTACAGTTCACAGTTACCATGGCAGGCAGAACTTGAGGAGCCAAGATTGTGGCCGTAAGGGGACCACAGCAAAGGGAGCCTCAGGGGCTGCAGTGCTTTCAGTCTCCAAGCAGCTGCTGGTACCTAAGCTGATTGTAAAAAGAGGCCAAGGAGAAAGTGCCGCCTGAAAGGCAGAACTTAAGCAGTCCCACAGTGCTAGGAAGACAAAAAGCTTTAGGCCAGGATCTACAAAGGAGAAGGTGACATGGTTAATAGCTCAGGCTTTCAAATGAGATTACTGAACACTGCAACTTTATAGGAGGGGCAAACTAATAAATATTGTAAAAACCTCAAAGTATTTAAAAACTTGATTGGACAAAATTGAAGTGACCAAAGACTTAAAATTATTAGAATAAAATTTTATGCTGACAGGAAGAGAATAGCAGTACAACAAACTTCTATAATTTTTCATACACTGTGCAATTTTCATAAACTGTCTTAAGCAATTTGTACATTCTTACACAGCCAGGGAGCATTAAAGCTCATTTTCAAACCCAGGAAAAAGACCAGTACAAAGTACAAGAAGAGTACAGAGTGAAGTAAGCGGTAGTTACACTCAGTAAAAGGCGTACCCTTTGTTCCAACAGGCTGCTAGTATAGGGAAGTAGCTTTCCTCACATATTGCCTGGCTTATCATAGGAACTCAAGAAATGATAGCCCTAATCAACTTCTGTAAACTACTTCCCATTCCGGTATAATCTGCATAATATATGGTTATTGAGTATTTGATTTAGAACATGATTTTTTCTAATAAATATAAACAGTAGAGATAAAATTTAAACATTTATAAGAGTGATGACCTTAAATTATGCTAAGTAAAGATGAAGAAATCTCCATTAGCACTGCAATTTACTGTTGGCCATATGATGGGTTGTATGCTTTGTATCTTCCATCTGATGAAAGAGTAAAGCTTAACTGGAGTGTAAAAGAGAAAAAGGGTGTAAAAGAGAAGAAGAAAGAGGAGAATAGCATTCTGGAAAAGTATATTTTGACTTGAACCATTATGGATTCAGTGCCAACAATTTTTGTATAGAATTATTTTGTGTCACCTTGGCAGATAAAGTGAGTGTTCTGATTTCCAAGTAAAAAATGACTTCCTTTTTCTCAACTGAACAGGAAGTATAGGAAAAATGTTTGAAAAATGGAAAGGGTAAAAATCTGTCATAAAGAATCTTATTTACCATTTAAGATCCTATGTCAGGAAGAAAAGATAGATTGACTGAGTGATTAATAGATAGTGATACAGGCATATGACCTAATATCAAAGATGGACATTTGCTTAATGAAAGAATGTTCTCCCACTAATGCTGACTTAGATGTACAGTTCCCTCTGTGATTCACTTCAAGATGTTGTCAATTGCCATGACTTTTCAAATTACCTTTCTTTTTTATCATGCACAAAATACAGGATTCTCATACAGCACCCCACTACCAGCACCTTGCATTGGTGTGGAACACTTGTTGCAATTGATGATACCACATTTTTATAATTATATATTAAAGTCCATGGATAATTTAGGGTTCCCTGTTGGTAGAATGTAGTTCCATGGTTTAGTTTTTAAACTTTGTTCTGTTACCATATATACAATCCAACATTTCCCCTTTTAATCACATTCAGATATGTATTTCAGAGCTGTTAATTACTTTCATAATGCTGTGCTACCATCACCTCCGACCATTACCTAAACATATGTACATTTGCATATTTATAGTTTATTGATATAACTGCCTTGAAAGCTTCTAAAGTTAAAGATCATGATTCTGCATTTTATTATTTCCCAAGACACCTATCAAAATTTTGCCTGGTATACATTAACTAGTTGATTCTTACATGATTCTCTAATAATAACTTTCTCATTTACAGAGCTAGGTTTAGAGTAATAACTTAAAAATTTTTAAAACAAAATCATTATTGATGCTAACATTGATGAACAAAATATCAATTTGTTTAAAAAGACAAGATCAGTATTACTTATTTTTCCTTTTTTCTAATCGTCCATTATTGTTCAGCAGAACAATGCTTTTTTATAAATTATATTAAAAAAAGATATCTGAAGTCTTTTCATCATTCCTTAGTCTACAGGTAAAGCTGGAATGACAGAATGACCCCAGAAATCCCATCAACATCTAAAGGCTGCTTTATTTTAAAATACTTTTTACTATTAGGAAGTGAGTTGTAGTGGTCAGGGCTCAGATATTTAATTTGGAATAGTGTTTCATTTTTTATCAACTGGAAACTTGAGAAAATGGCTTAACACTTAAGAGACTTTCTTGATTTGTGCAAAGAAAAAGATATCAATGCTTTTCTGAGCTGTCTTAGAGATTAAAGTGAAAAAAAGCCTGAATGCATAGAAAGTATACTGTTGGAAGCATTTTAATAATCTCTAAATTATAGATATTGTTTGTGCAAATCCATTTGTAAGATATTAAAAGAGTTTTGTTCTGGTATGTGATAACGTCTGAAATACAGATGACCCCTGAGGGGAGGAGGGGAAATTGATCTGTGTTTCCTGGAATTTATGAACATTTCAAAGTAAATATGGAGTCTGGAATGAAGCAAGAACCCCAAGATTCCCTAAATGGATCACAGACATCGCAACGATCCCTCAGACCCTTCCTGCCGAAAGCTTTCAAGCTGAATACCTCACCCCCAGAGGGAACAAACAGTAGTTAGAGCAAAGCAAATAGAGCAGGAACTTCCTGCCCATGGGTAATGTGGAGCAGGTCGAGTGCGACGAAATTAAATTTTGCTCTTTTAGACCTGAGCAAAAAGACATAGTGTGCTAGAATCCTTGGAGACTAGTGAGAGGACTAGGGAAATACAATTTATTTACAACCTTGCTTAACAAGGAATCACTGAGAACTTACAGGCCAAAATAAATAAAATTTTAAAAATAAATAAAATGAAGGTATAAATTAAACATAGCAAATAAATAAGTCAATAAATAAGTACATAAAATGTTGATAAAACATGACACTAACCTCAGGGACTCACAATCTAATGGAGGGGAAAAAATCAATAACCATAACTCAAGGAACACTGGAAAATGATTAAAATTAATACTGAGGCAAAGTAAAAGGTCTACAAATGGAGAGGATTCCTTTTCTTTCTTCTGATAGGAGGGTACAGACCAAGGTATGAAATGCACCAACTTTGGATTAAAAAAGAAAGCAGGGATGGTGGAAGCAGTAGTAAGAATATATGAATATATAAGAATATAAGAATATACAACACTCACAAAAAGAAGCACTGACCATATCATATAACAAAGAAATTAAAACAATTGGCCATAATAAGTGAGAGGTAATAAAATCTTTGCCCTCAGATCAAATCATTATACTCCTCATTCCAAAAAGTAATAATAACATAAATCCCTAAAATAAAAACCCTAAAATTAAATCCCAGTGGAAACTAATTAACCCGATCTTATAACAATTTGAGAAAGTTAACACAGGAAGAACAAAGTATGTATCAAGTGACTTCAG
This sequence comes from Dasypus novemcinctus, assembly GCF_030445035.2. Classification (NCBI taxonomy): domain Eukaryota; kingdom Metazoa; phylum Chordata; class Mammalia; order Cingulata; family Dasypodidae; genus Dasypus; species Dasypus novemcinctus. Next base: position 83,878,966 of record NC_080688.1, on the reverse strand, counting down.
GAAAAGGACTTAAACTCTAATTTAAGAATGTACTTTATGGTGGATGCATTTTAATGAGTAAAAGAAAGTACAAGACATTTTAAATTTTACACTCTAGTTTTATTTATTTTTATTTTTATTTTTTTGGGGGGATGCACAATTTTTTTTGATAAAACATTTAGTAACATTTTATTTAAGGAATTTCTCTAAAAATGCTGTAAGAATACAAAACTTTCAAATGAATACAGAGACAAGCAAAATGGTACAGTCTTGCTTTTACACAGTTCCCTCTGTTCTAACAATTTGGCATGATAGATAAAATGCAAAAAAAGAAAATTTGAAGGACATATGTTTTTGAGATTTCTTTGATGTATTATAAAAATGATCAAATAATTATGTTAATGATAATGATTAATGATATTATAAATCAAGACTTTCAGTTTAGGAGAAAGTACATAATATAAAACAAAATAAAAAAAGGCACTATATTATTAAAATCGAATTGAAAATAATATGAATTTATGGATTTAAAATATATGCATTATACTTACATATATTTATATAGGTTTAATATATTAACATATGCATATTAATCAATTCAATATATTCATTTTTGGTTATGCTTATTATATACTTGTTTAAATATAAATATTTTAAAATATATATATGCATAAATATACAATATTACAATAATTATACAATTGTTTTAGCTCTCTCTATTGTAAAGCCTTAGAAGCAATTTTAACTCAGTAATGATTTATAGTATCATCCTTTGAGGTTTCAAACACCATTCAATATTTAATAGAATCAGGACTCTTGGGAGGCTGGCTGATTCCTAGAATAGAGCACAGAAGACACAAGATGACTTTGGAATAAGAATATTATGCTATGAGAAGGACAACTTTCCATAAATTGTGGGCTGTATAAAAAGGATTCAAAAATCAACTTGAATAGATTTCCACTATTCAGAGTTGGTCAAAAAAATATTTTATTTAATAATATACATTCAATTATTGAAAAATCCAATAGATCCTAATATTACTCATAAAAGGGAAAGCTAGATAAAGCCCATATATCATCATTTAGAGGTATCTAATAGGTTGTTTCTTCCTTGAAAATCAGGTAATTAAATGGAGAAAATTAAACATTGATCCAACCTTTTTAGCAGGAACTCTCTCAGGATAACTGAATGGTATCATTTGATAAAGAAATGGAAGAATTTGAAAATCATGATTTTAAAACTCGTAAATATTTTTTGTTTATTTCTGGCAACCAATACCAATTGTTTTGATTGCAAACTCATCTGAATAGATGAAATCACTGCAAACGCCAAGTCTGAGAGCACCCTGTTCCTGTTTCTCTGGTTGGACTCCCCCACTTTGCTGCAGTTGATGATTCTGACTGATGCCTCTCTGAGCCAGGCATTTTGGGGAGTCTGAGTGTTCCACATGCCTAGCACAGCATCTGGCTCGTGGTAAGGGTTCAGTAAGTGTTTGTCGTTTGCCTTGAGTGGTTCTGTACATAAAGCACCCAGCAAAAGAGACAGTCTATGGTGATTAAATGACTGATAAACAGAACAGAGGGTATATTAGTCAGCCAAAGGGCTGCTGATGCAAAGTATCAGAAATCTGTTTGCTTTTATAAAGGGTATTTATTGGGGGTAAAAGCTTACAGTTACCAGACCCTCAAGAGTTCAACTCAAGGTTGCCTTCTCAGTAAAGTTAGTTGCCACGTGTTGAAGCAAGATGGTCTCCTGTCTCTGGGAGGGCTCAGCCTCCCTCTGAGTTTCCTCTCTCAGCTGCAGGCTGGCACAGGGCTTGTCTCCCAGGGCTTCCTCTCAAGGGCTCATTTCTCTCTGGGCCTTCTCAGTTGTTTTAGTCTCTTTCCAAGGTCAGCTGCAAACTATTAGGCGAATGGATCATCTCTTCCGGGGGGCCTCCGGGTAAAAAATGACAGAAGTCTCTCTCTTCCCATGCATCTTCTTACATGGGCCCACCAAGGGGGTAGGGATTCAACCCGAGTCACTTCTTACTGACATGGTTAAATCAAAACCTAATCTCAACAATTTAATCAAGGGCCCCTCAACTGAATCTAATATAATCAAAGGGTATCACATCTAGAAGAACAGATTAGCTTACAAACATAATCTTTCTCTTTTTTGGGATTCACAAAAATAATTTCAAACTGTCACAGAGTTTATAGAAAAATGATGATGCCAGAATTGCTAGACTTATAATATATAAGGCTCGTTACTTTCTCATTCCTGTCTTGACTGGATGTGTTGCCTAGAAGGTTACTTTATTTGGCAATACAGCATTTATTTGTAAGATTCAAGTTCATCTGAGGGTACAAATTTTATTATCTCTTATGGTGTTAAAAACAGCAAAATCGTTCAAGATAAATAAATCATAACTTGAGAATACTGGGTCAATTACAGTAACATTGCATCTGTAGGATGTAGAAGACAAGCAGTCATGAAGAAGCAGAAAATGACAGAATTTTTCTATTCTGGGTTCTTGCAACTCTGTGTATTCATTGTTCACCCCCCATGATTTCCAGTGTCATACTCTTCAAACAACACCTCCATTTGTTTCTCTATCCTGATAGTAAACTCAGGTCTAGACTTTGTCATATGTGCTTATGCTCAAGTTCAGCTTAAAATTGGAACAGTTATTTTTTGTTCTTATTCTGGTATATATTTATCACTAGATGATGCTCTACCCTTTAATTGAAAAACAAAAGTGCCCACTCCACAACAAAAACATTTTGATGAATTTCTTGAAAATGTTGTTTTAGCTCAGCGTTTAGAGACTTCAATCTCTTACTTTGAAAAGTACATGAAAACATGCCCATTTGTAATAATAATGGCTAAGCCACTAATTTTAAGCTATTTTTACACATTGCATTTTCATTTATTATGTGCTCATTGGTGACTAGGAATTCAGATATACCGACTGTATAATGCAGAAAAGCAAAGTTTTAAATCTTAAATCCATTTTTGTAGGAGCTACAGGGCTGATACTGCAAGTACCATATGCAGAGAAACAGTAAAGTCCTCAGAATGTTCGGAGCTACTGCATCAAGCAAATACATTTACAAAGCACTGGAGCCAGCAGGTTGGCTCCTTCAAAATGAGATATCTGAATTATATTGACAATCTAATAATGTGGCTGAGTAGCTAAAGGCTGACGCAGGCCCTCAGGAGTTCGTAATGTTGCTGCAACATTTTACAACATTAGTGGCATCATGGAGATAAATGAGACTAATACAGCTTGAAAACGATCATCTCTCTTCTTTTTAAGAAAGATTTAAAATGTATAAATATTATATATTTATATGCATATGCCTCATCATTCACAGTATATGCCTTAGCAGACTGAGCATTGAATATAAAGTAGAAGAAACTAATACTGGTATAAAAATCTTTGTGAAATTCAACTTAATATTTTCTTTAAAAAAGCTAATTAAAGTAAAATAAATAAGATTGATTTGGGGAAGAGAAAAGTCTATCCACTTTATTTTTTCTTAACAGTGTCATTATCTTTGTAAAAACCCATAAGAATAATAAATGTAAGAGTAATGGAGTGTGGGAGAACTCGTCAACTGAGATGATGCACAAAACAAGATGTTTCATAACTATATGTTATGGTAATTTTAAAAATACCATGGTATTTTCCTATACAAATTGGTATAGGAAAAATACCGCTCAGTCCAGCATTTTAAAATAATGGTTGAAGAGCTTACCACATTCGATTTTTAACAGTGACATGATAAATTAAAGGGGAGTTGGTATTATAGAAATCATAGTTTATGATGATGAACTTTGTATTCAGTATGATTTTTCTGACATTGAAATACTTTCAGTACCCATTAAAATAAAAATGAAATTAGAAACTCAAATGATGAATGTTATATTTCTTGTCACTTAATCTATTTTAGCTAATTGCTCATTAATTCATTTGTAATAACATAGATATTTGCTCTGAATAATTGCTATAAAAATGCATTGACTGCAATCAACACAGCAAAGAAAACAAGTCTAGGAAAACACAATCATGTCATGAGTTAAAGAGAAAATTTTGACTTTTCCTTGATAATAAACTAAGGGTTAAAGTAGCTATTCAGTTTCTGAAACTCACTTTTCTTTGTTTCAAAGGCAGGAAAAAATGCATGCCAAAAGGAAGAAAAATTAAAAAGGAAAATAATAAGCCCTAGGAAAGAGTACCAAGCTAAGCTGATTCCGATGAAGTCAGAAAGTCTGCAGAGAGAAGAAAAAAATCATATAATAAAAGTCAGAAAACAGTTTGTAGCACTCATCACTCCTTGGACATTCTGTGAAAACTTGGTGAAGCAGAAAAAGCATTAAAATTTATTCTGGGCGAGGAGAGGCCACTTATAATAATCTTGTTCCACAGGTATTCTCCTAACCACATATTCATCCACTTTACAATACTTAAGTGTGCACCGTTTATATAGAAAGGATTTGGGGCAGACTGAGTGGGAAATAGGAGGTGAATAAGATAAAGTTTATAACGGAGAGGGAGCTATCTGAACAGCTACTAGGTCTTAGGGCAAGCCAATCCAACAAGCCCCAGCCATGGAGTGAAAACCAATTGAAAACAAAATACATGATTTGTTCCCACAGTTATTCAGTGCTTCCCTTTGTTTCTGGTTCATATATTCTTGGCATCATCTCCCTGGCATGAGGCGTTTAATTCTGTGCTATCTTACATCTCCCTACCACGTGGTTCTCCTCGGAGAATCTCCACCTTCCTTCCAAAAGATTCAGCATCCTTATATAGTTTCTGACTTTGCTATCATTGTCCTGAACTGTTTCAGATGATAACACCCTGCTTTGACTCTTCAGCATGTGCAACTTAAAGCCTGCTCCCAGCTAGTTAAAATACTGCCCTACCAGCTACTCATGTCATGATAGAGAGGGCTTGGGTATTTTATTTGACACAGAATCAAAGTGACGTTAGCTATAATATAATATGAGAACACAGGTAAAATAATATTACATATGCATATCCCCAGAAAGAAACAAAAATGAATCTGCTACAGCATAAAATATGTTTATTCATATAAAGTGGAGTTATCAGTATTATTTATGCCATAAATTTTTTTTCTTCTTTTCATATTCTGAACTCTTCAATCTACATTAGCTTGGTAATATGGTCGGGTGTGTGTGGGGGGATGGGGGGCTTTTGTCTTTCACATGGAAGATAAAATCATGACTAAGTATAAAAACAGAGCCAAATGTGCTTTGGGAGACATGTTGAAGATTGACATAAAATATTATAGAATTTTTTGACAAGTACTCATTAACCAAAGGCAAAATGTTTGATTTTAGCATGCAGCATTGAAAGATCAAATCCCATGAAATACATGTTTGTATTTTCCTAGTTCTTTTGGGGATGGAGTTGCTTTTGAGATCAATAAAAATTTAAATAAAAAAATAGATACAGGATTTTTCAACATTGCTCATTAATTCTCTAAAGTCTTTGATCTTTTGCTCTTTGAGCATTATCTATTTTCTCTGTTCCTTGATTCATAGCATTCCTTTTAATAAGACTTTATATCAGTATCAGAATTTATGCTGGTAACTGGAGGTCATCTAAAAAGCCATTTGGCTTTATTATTTCCTGTGAAATTTCAAATCAGCATTTTGTATTTTATGCTGATATGGAGAAAACTTGGACCATAGTATGAGTCATATAATTATCAACTTTTTTATTAGTTATTTAATAATAAGATTCATTTGGAGAAAATATCATAATAACATTTTAATATAGTTTCCTTGCTCATGAGGGCATCTTGGCTGGTCATATATTTTTCTTGGTAGACATTCCTGTCAATCATTTTCTCTGTAATAAGATATACACTTTCTATCTGTAGTCTAACTCTTTTATTATGAGTTCTCAAGATTGATCTTAAGAAAAATCGATTATAAAAAATTAAATGAAAGCAACAAAGGAAGCAAACAAGCTATCTCCTGCTTAATCCAAGTCTCTGATTAGCTTCAAGCTACACACAATACACAGAACTTCTTGGGTGGCCAAAGAAGACATCCGGCCAGAGTTGACAGGATTTCCTCTTCCAAGGTCAATGCCCATTGAAGCTTTCTAGGGTTGAAATAAAAGTGTAGTTGCCTCAATATTTACTTCCCAAGTGTTAAAGTCATGGTTATAGGAACAAAGGATTAAGGGGATTAAAATGAAGAAAGGAAAGCTAATCTGGTTTAAGGCATGTCTGTCTTTCCCTCTGTCCAGCACTTCCTCACAAACATTTGAATTTTTCTATTACCACTTTGTCTGTTGAGGTTATATATTTTCTCAAGTCAACTAACAAATATTGTATGTACAAAATCTAGTAAGTATTTTTTCTCTGGCTCTTGTTGACAGAAAAGGATATTCCAAAATAAAGGAGTTGGAATGAAGCTGTGCTGCCTCACAGACTGCATCAAATTGGAGATGACATGAAATGGGTCAATTTGTTTTGTTAGGAAAAGGAGAGGTGAAAGAATCTAACAATTTTGTGGAGATGAGTAAAACAAGGCAGATATTTAAGTTGAGATATGTAGAAAGAGGACAGCTTAATAGTTTACATAAGCCATTTTTAATTTTTAATTTTATTTTTAAAGAAACTTTAGATGACATAAATATTACATCAAAAATATAGGGGATTCCCATATACTCCAACCCCTCTCCCTCCCACACTTTTCCCCATTAACAATATCCTTCATTAGCATGGTATATTTGTTAAAATTGAAGAACACATATTGAAGCATTGCTACTAACCATGGTCAATGGTTTATGTTATGGTTTACATTTTGCACTGTACTCTTTTTAGGTTTTGACAGAATTTAAAATGGCCTGTATCCATCATTGCAAAATAATGCAAAACAATTCCAATACCTTATGTTCCATCTATTCTATTTTTCCCTCTCCTTCCCCTTGGAACTTAGATACATTCAGTAATACTGAGGCCTTGACACATTGATCTGTTTTCTTTTATTAGACACTGCCTGTGTTCTTGAAAGATTCTTGCCCCTCTAATTGAGAACATAGCAGGACTCCCCAGAATGAAAGTTTAATATTTTCTTGTTTATCGTGTGGTTCTCCACCCACTGAGATAACACTATGACATGATGAACAGTTTCATATTCCATAGAGGCATGCCCCAGGTCTGCTCTACCCTGGATTTCCCCATCACCCCAGACGCCCTGCACCAGTAACCCTCCCCCCTGCCATATGTGCCAGAAGAACAAATCCACCATTGTAGTTTTAACTACAGACCTACAGATTCCCAGAGTTCACCTGCTCCTTCCTTCATCCCTCCCCCCAGTTCCATGAATAGTCAACACAACCCCCCTCCACTCCCCCTCACATTCTAGCACCATCGAACCTAATTACATCACTGCACCATTGCCACCCCCATACACTGCCCAAACACCTCCTTCCATCTTATCATAGCTTTTGTCCCTAAGAGCATTGGCTCACCACCCTCTACTCCCTTTTTGTCTCCTGATAACCTATCTTTCAGACCCTAGTTCTGTGAGTCTGCTTAAATTTGCTTAAATCATTTCACTGAGGTCATGATGTAATATTTGTCCTTCGTTGACTGGCTTACTTCATAAGGTCAACATAAGGTCTTCAAAATTTATCTATGTTGTCTTTTTACAGCTGAGTAACATTCCATTGTATGTATATACCACAATTTGCTTATCCATTCATCTGTTGATGGACACTTGAGTTGCTTCCAACTCTTGGAAATAGTGAATAAAGCTGCTATGAACATTGGTGTGCATATATTGGTTTATGTCTCTGCTTTCAGTTCTTCTGGGTATATACTCCTGGTATATACCCAGGAGTGAGATTGTTGGATCATATGGCAGTTTTAAAGTTAGCTTCCTGAGGAAGCACCATACTGTTATCCACAGTGGCTATACTCTTCAGATCATATAAATTTTTTGCCTTTACATAAGTCATTTTTCACTTTTCATAATCAGGGATGCTCTCCAATGGAACTTCAACCTCACAAAAATAGCGTTTATATGTGTTATTTATCTAATTAAACACCTATTGTTTAAAAGTTTAATAAAATGAATGATGGAAAGAAGAAAAGAAGGAAAAATGGAAGGAAGAAGGAAGGGAGGGAGGGAGGGAAGGGGGAAAGAATGATAGATTCTGACATTCTTTATTAAAATGCTAATTATATTTCAAATCATAACTCAATTGAATTTAGACTATGCAAGTGAATATCATATCTTTCTGCGATAATGCTATATAGCAAGCAGCCTCAAATATCATTGGCTTTCAATAATCAAAATTGTATAGATAGAGTGATTGCTCAAGGGGCTGGGATGACTCTCAGCTTTAGGCCTCACCCTTGGATGGGTTCAGGTCTATTCTACATGTCTCCTGGATCTGGTACGAAAGGCCCCACCCACATCCCACCCAACCAAGAGTTTGCAAAATTAAGTAGCCTTTCTTAAGACCTCTTCTGAGAACAGGCGCACTGACATTTCTGCCCTTGATCCCTTGGCAAAAGATGGTGACATGGCCAAACCCACCATCAATAAAGTGAGGGAAACACTCCTTCTAGTGGGACAAAATACAGCCAAATATCAAAGAAGACCAATAAATATTTCTATAAGAGGGAGAGAGTAAAAAATTGGAAACAATATTCTAGTCTGCCACCATTTTCCAGGGATATCAGGAAAGCCATTATCATAGTGATGTAAATCCATGCTGAATATCATTTATCAAATATCAATTAACAAACTTCTCCTGAACACCTTTAAAGCATTAAGGTTTTGTAATGTGTTAGAGTTCATAAGATGTATATGCCTATGTTTAATTTTGAAGGGCTTGTTCTGAGTTTCTTTTTAAACTAATTTAACATTTAGTTGTCTCTAAGATATCTTTGAGTGAGTGTGTTTTCATCATACAAACTAAATTTTTGGACTGAGTAGACAAGAAATAAGTTGTTTTATATAGTTGAAAAGTTGAAAAGATGTTTTATTATTCATCAATATGCTTTAACTCAGCAAATGGACAAAAGTTCTTTCAGTAAAAAGAAAAATGTATTAGTTCCTAGATGTATGTGTGTAACATTTGTAATAAAATGCCTCATACATTCCAGATACAATAAATGCTTATAAATCTGTAAATATTTTCTTGCCAGAACAATAATACATATTAATTTACAATGAAATGCATATTATAATATATTTAAATTTAAATAGCTCACATTTTATCACACAAATATTTATGCATATTTTTTAAAATTATTTTTGAGCACAAATAATGACTTTTGGGTCATTTTCATTTGATATATATATTTATCAAATATATATCTCTTTTCATGTGAAGAAAATAGGAATTTGCTTTGATTTCCAACAGTAATTATTACAACTACAATGTAATCTATAATGGTTATGAAAAGAGAAAGAAAAATATTTATCTTTGTCCTTTTCATTTCAAAATATCATGATTAAAACTAGTGAAGTTTATTATAATGTGCATTTTAACATTATTAGTAATGATTTTCTAGTCATATGAAATATTTTTACTTACCCTTTTAATTTTAAATTTAATTTCATTCATGTATATGCTTGGTAAGGTTTTGAAGTCTAATTTAACAAGCTAATAACAATGATTATTATCAGTGAAACATTTCCCATGGATTAATGAAACTTTTCCTTAAACTTTTAGCTAGACTATCCATCCAAAAATTGCCAAAGATTTCAATTGGATCAAAAACTAAGAGTCACTGTTTCATTTTTGTACACAATGTTAGCCAAGTGTCTATAAGACAAGTGTAGATATTTCATAATGAGCTTCACGGAAGGTAAAACATCTAGTTACATGATAGGGTAAGACTGATTACAATCAACTCCAGAATGAATATTTTAGCATTGCCTTTTATGAATATGGTAATATCCTACTATCCAAAGCAAGACACATGGCCTACCTAGACTTAATCTTCAAGAAACAGACTCAATTTCTGGATGGGTGTAGAAATGTTTAGGGTTAATTTTGCAATCTACCCCAGCCTTTCCTCTGTACAATAGCATTTACATACCTCTCATGTGCAAACTATCATTAATTCCCATCCAAAATTCCCAAAATTCTCATCAAATTAGGGCAAGATCATGATTTACATTATGTCCATCATCTGTATCAGGTCCTGATGAAAATGAGACTCCTTAGGGGCAGCTTCTTAGGTATGTCTCATCTTGATCTGGAAACCTATCAAGTAAAGTGGGAAATAATCTTTTCATACTCTTAAATATCATGTCAAAACAATTGTGGATAACTATAATAAATCCTTATATTTAGAGAAGGAAAGAATGGGAAATACAAATAAATGATACATAAAATTTCTGAAATCCACCTAAGCACTTGATGCCAGGACCCATACTTAAGCAGTGAATGTTGCCCAATTAGCAGCCAGTTGAAATTGGTGGGAGATGATCCCTGGTCCATTGCTATCCATGTCTCTTAACTCTCCCATATGAATTTTTCATTCTGTCTACAGATATGTTCCACATTTTTCCCTTGAGATTGTCCAAATTTGTAACTGAATCACTTTCTCAGCAAACTTTCTGCTTGTAGAAAGTTGGCAACTGGAGACCATTTTGAAATTTGAGCAAGGTCAGGCCTTATTAATCCTAGCCACTTCATTTCTCTCTAAAATGTTGAGGGGTATTAAGTATCAGTTTATAATCCACTCCAATAGATAGAAAGGCATAGCTATAATTCATTCTGAAACCCTGTGTTTTGACATTATATGAAGCCCTGTGTCCAGCTGAGATGGTATTCTAGGCATGTCCTTAAATCTTTTAGAAGATATTAGAGCAGGGGTTCTTAATCTTTTCTGTTCCATGGACTTCTTTGCCAGTAAGGTGAAAACCATGGACTCCTTACCAAGTCCACACTATATGTATTATTTAATAAATATATTACACCTGCACCAACACAGTCCCACAAGAAAAATGTTATTTGAATTTCAATTCAAGCTCTTGAAACCCTCATTACCCTTAAGAACCTCTGTTAGAGGGTAGTATAAGCACATATTTGATATCATTTTTGTTTTAGCTCTCCTTTTACTTCAAAAATAATTTACTGACTTCAAGACTTGAGGGATAAAAGACATAGAAATGTGTCAAATATTCATGAGGCATTGTCATGGTGGGTGGAGATTCACACAACATCTGAAAGAATATTGAATTCCCATTCTGGGGAGCTCTGCAACATTCTCTAATGGACAACAAGAATCCTCTGAGTATAAGGGCAGTGACTAGTGAAGGTGGATGGGCCATTGACCATTGACCAACCCTCAATATTGATGAATATACTTATGAACCTCTACTTTTGAAATTGAAAATTAAGCTAGTATTATAGGTTGCCTAAGAGTTACCTCCTGAGAGCCTTCTTATTGCTCAAATGTGACCTTTCTGTAAGCCAAACTCAGCATATAAAGAATTACCTTCCCCCCAGCATGGGACAGGACACCCAGGGATGAGCCTCTCTGGCACTGAGGGATTACTACCAAGAACCAAATGTGACAGGAAAAAGACATTGACCAAAGGGGGAAAGGGAAAAGACAAATGAGCTTACATGGCTAAGTGATTTCAAAGTGAGTAGGGAGGTCTTTCCAGAGGTTACACTTATGCACATCTCAGCATAATCTTGTTGACTACCACAGTAAATACTGTCTCAAATAGTGGAGACATCCAGACACTATAGGTAGGGCAGGCAGCTCAGGAGTTTGGCACCCTGCCAGTGGGCCCTACTTGGGAATTTATGCTCCCCAGTGTGACAGAGTGGAACTCAGTAGTGTTTTACCTACATGTAGCTCTTCTGCCCCTTCTATTTGAACCTATAGTTAGTGCTAGAGTTGGTAGGCATATGTCCAAAAGACTTTAAATCTTTGGGCTGTCCACATGCCATCTGGGCCCTGAATCTCAACAGAGTTACAACACCTACTCTCCAGTTCATTGGACTCACTCAGGACAACTAACAAGGAGATGACCATCTGAAGGAACAGAGAGAGTCTGCAACTGCAAGCAAGATAGTCCCCTTCATCTGCCCCATGGGATTTAACCCCTTTTAATCAGAGGCAGATTGAGCATCACCATTACAGAATCTTCAGGACTGTTGAATGACTGAGGGACTGGAGTAGACTTACTTGTATTCTAGTACAGACTAATTGTGATTCAAGCAATGGAAGAACTTTTATCATTGATTGTGGAGTCAGGGCCATCAGACGTTCTGAGGGGAAGGAGAGAGAAAAACAGGTGTAATATGGGGATATTTTCGAGACTTGGGAATTGCCCTGAAGGATATTGCAACGACAGATGCAGGCCATTATTTACCTTGTCATAACTTACAAAATTGTGTAGGAGAAAGTGTAAACTACAATGTACACTATAATCCACACTTAGTGGCAATGCTCCAAAATGTGCTCGTCAATTGTAACAAATATATCACACTAATGAAGGATGTTGTTAATGTGGGAAAATGTAGGAGGTGTTGGAATGGGGCATATGGGAATCCCCTATATTTTTAATGTAACATTTGTGTAATCTAAGTATCTTTAAAAAAAATTTATTTATTTTTAAAAATTTTTTAATTTTTTATTAATTTCTCTCCCCTTTCCCCCCATTGTCTTCTCTCTGTGTCCTTTTGCTGTGTGTTCTTCTGTGTCCACTTGCATTTTTGTCAGCAGCACCAGGAAACTGTGTCTCTTTTTATTGCATCATCTTGTTGTGTCAGCTCTCCATGTGTGTGGTGCCACTCCTGGGCAGGCTGCACTTTTATTGCATGGGGCAACTCTCCTTGTGGGGGTGCACTCTTTGTGCGTGGGGCTCCCCTACATGGGGGACACCCCTGTGTGGCTGGGCACTCCTTGTGTGCATCAGCACTGCACATGGGCCAGTCCAACACATGGGTCAGGAGGCCCTGGATTTGAACCCTGGGTCTCCCATATGGTAGGCAGATGCTCTATCAGTTGAGCCAATTCCACTTTCCTCTAAGTATCTTTTTTGAAAAAAATTTAAAAATATTAAAAAAAAAGACAAGGTGAGAAAAAGTTTATTTTCCAAACCAATTAAATCTGGCCTTTCTATAGCCCTTTTCAATTTTTTTGCAAACTTAACAGTTTCTTCAGAAGCTCATCTCTTTCCTGAAGTTCTTTATCCGATGTAGCTAGGGGCATCCAACTGACACTTTCAGTATTCTGTCTGAAGATAGCTCTGGGAAAATTCACAGGTTCATTAGCTACAATCTCTGTTTTCTGAGTTACTGTGGGTTACAATTCTGACAATTGTCTCACAAAAACATAAAAAAGTTGTCATTTTCCCAACTCCTAATAATTTCCACACTATTTCCCCAGCCTTCTCCAACAGTCCTTGGTGTTTTTAAATTCTCTCTCACCCAGTTGCAAAGCCAGTGCCACATGTTAAAGGTTTTGTTGATGGCATCCATCTTCTAGGTACCAATTTCTGTATCAGGTAGCATTTTTCTTTGCAACAAACCACCCCCAAACTTAGTAGCTAACAAAAACAGTATTATAACAACATCCATGTAGTTCAAAACTCTGGTGGTTGTTCAGGTCTTGATTAGCTTGATTGCACTCTGCTGAGTTTGGTCAAGCCTCCAATGTGTGTAGGTAGGTTGCTTAGAGGCTGCTGTCTGGTGGGTGGAAGGCTGGTAGTTCAACTGGAACAGCTTATTTTCTGTGTTTAAAAGCCACAGTCTGGCCTTATTCATTACAAAGGACAACAAAAGGGTAAGTTCTAATACCCAAGAACTTTTCATGTCCTTGTGTGCATCACATGTTCTATTGTCCAAAGTAGAGCACATGACCAATTCAGATTCAGAGATGGAGGTATAGAATATATCTCTTGATGGATAGGGTAGAATGTGTAATCATTTTTGCTCTACCATAAGATATCTCACTGTTCTCTTGTCTACCTTCCATCAGGAGGAGAGGAGCTCTTCTAAGGAAGCACCTGGCTTCTCAGCCTAAGCCCCAGAATGAATGTATAAAAAACAAACCTGAATTCAACAGTGAAGAGTCATTACTAGCCAGATCTTTATCTTTAAGCAGAGCCACCCAGCTGAGCTCAATATAGTTGACCTGATGTCCAACCACTTAACATACCTATGAGTAAGAATATATAACTTATTTTTCACACCACTGAATTTTGGAGTGAATTATTTTTCAGGAATAACTGATAGAAAAATTGGTCCTCAAATGTATAGTGTTTAAATATGTGGCAGATTATTTGGAACCGTTTGATGTGTGGCAACAAAAATCATTCAGTAGATTGAAATAATGCCAAAAAGTCATTATAGGTGACTGGAAAAAGAACAATGCATGTTGTGTTGTTTATCACATATTGTTAAAACTGTCTCCTGCAATAAACTGGATGGAAGAAAATATACTAAATTAAGTATAGTGAGAACTGGAAAACATTTGCCCAAAATGGTTAAAGAATTGCTATTGTTCAGTGAGTGCTATGCAGCTTTTATTTTTAACTGAAATTGTTATAATAGCTTGTCTCTAATCTCCCACTGCATGTTTGTTGTGGGGAAAGTAGATGACTTCAGTGTGGGATATAACTCTCCAGATTAAATGGAACCTGATATAGGGTAAGATCCTAGACTTCAAACTTAATGTCATTTGATGAGAAACTTGGGGTCTTGGAAATGAAAGCATTAATTTTACAAGAAAGAAAATTGTGGTACACTGAACTATTACCCTCTAGTCATCATTTCCCCTTATAACCCTACCCTTTGCCATGTGTCTTTTTAGTTATACCTTTAGTTTAGTCTTACCTTACTTTTTAGTTATACCTTTAGTTTTTGCATTATTTTATTCTTTCAATATTGGATCAGGTCAAATGACTTGCCTTGGGCAATTGATTATGGGGGAAGTAACAGTATTTTGCCAAGCCTCTGTACTGAGAAGCACTGTGTTTTTACACTTGCCTTCTTGTGCTTCTGCTGTCACCCCAGGTACTTCTGAAGGAAGCTCCTGCACCCTTAGCTTAGGCTCCAGCATGGAAACATGCCAAGCAGATGTGTTTCAACATATACTGAGGAATCAAGTCCACCCAGACCTGCAATTTGTGCTACTCACCCTATCTAGCCCATTTTATATCAGCCAACCACAAGCAGGGATGCATATGTAAGAGTAAAAATAATGACTGTTATTATAAGCTACCAAGTTTGGGGTGTTTTTTCAATGCATCAGTAGTGATAATATATATTCTTTGGTGAGAAGGCAGATAAATTAAAGACCTAACCAGTACAAGTTGGATTCATTTCCTTAGAAGAACTAGGAATGTTCATAAAATCTGCCTAATTATTTATCTGTATGAACTAATACATTTTCTTTCTTCATACTTCAGTGATAAAAACTGTGTGCTAAGCTAAGAACAAATGGTATCAATCTGTTTTTATTTGTCATAACTCTTGATGATAAATGAGAAACCTGTGGCCAAACTACTGTTTTAATGTATAGGTTATCTCCAAGGAATTCTAAAAATATAATTTCAATATTTATAAAATCAGACACCTACTAATGAAATCAATATCACACCTAATTAGCAAATGGGTCAGTTACAGTCATTGCCCAATTTTGAAAAGCTTTTCATTCTATTAAATCAGAGCATGAGAATTTTGCCTAAACAGTTGCTTCAGGTTTTCATTTTTCAAGTATTTTTTTTAACAATATTTCAATGCCTTCATTCATATCCAGACTTTTTAATATAATACAAATTTGAGAATAATTTAGTGGAAGGCAATGGAACACACAAAGATAAATATCTTCAATAAATACTATACAACTCTCCCCCACATACATACATACACTTAAATGCACCTGTAAACCTCACAAGTCTTTCCTCATTGGGGAAATGCTTAAACCCCAGCCAGAAATGAAGAGAGATGCCTTTGCCTTGAAGGATGTATTGACTTTAAAAACTACTGATTTATTTATAAAGTACTTTATGTATCAAGTGTCATATTTGTTGGTACCAAGACACACAGTACTGGTTACACCCTTGGTTCTGTCATTGTTTTCACTCAGTGTTCTTAGTATTTACGTCTACATTTGCTCAAGATAAAGTCATTAAAACATAGAGTATGCATAATTTGAAATAATTATCCCTTTTTTTTTTTTTTTTTTGCTACAGCAAACACTGGTACAAGATAAATGTACAGGCATGCAATTCTTTTCCAGTTTAAATTGACTCCATAATAAATTCTACAAAATATTCTTATTCAGACTCTATTTTACCATATCTTTTTGTGGTGAGGTGAGGTAGAATTTATAAATGTTGGTGTCTTTAGGAGTGGAAAGAGTTCTTTTGGGGTTTGAATATTGCTGGAAAGCTCTACCTTTTCTCCAAACCGGGCCTGTCAGATGGAGTTTATAGAGAAGCCTATAAGTCTGCTGACTGTAGCAGCCAAACCGATGGTGGTGACCTTTTAAGGAATTCATGGCCATGTCATCATTATAAGAATATCAAAAAATAATCCTTGGCTCTTGCAACCTGCTAAGTTCTACCATTTTGTTTCATTAGGAAATTCAGAAATTGATAGGTTATTTTTATTTTCTTTAGGAATTTAATTAGTATTTCTTATTTTTTATCTAAGTATATATTCTTGCCCAAGTAGTTATTTACGAAATGATGGAGTTAAACTTCAAAATGGTAGGAGGGTAAGTCTCTGAAATTTTCTAGGCATAGTCCAATATCCCTGCAGCATCTTGTTATCTCTGTGGTTGTGAAACTGCAGGTATAAGTTGCCTTTTGATTAAGTAATTGGGTGCAGGAAACCCTCAGGCATGAACATACAATTATTGCTTCTGTTTTCTTTTTGCTCTTCTGAACCTCAGAAAGCCATCTGGCTCCATTGCACCATTAAGAATAAAGGGAAGAGGATTGAACAATTGATTCAAATTGAAGGTGTGTTTTTTTCCCTAATTTATTACAAACCTCCTTTTCCACAAAGAAGCAGCATAGGAATATGTTATTGACAGTACCTAAGAGAAGTAACAGGCCACCTAAAATAAAACCGGTAACAATTCAAAACAACAATAGTAAATTTTAAAAGTAAAAACATTACGGACTTTCATAATAAATAAATTGACAATTTAGTTTTGGTGACCTACACTGATCACAGTGTAATATCCAAGAAGAAAAGAGATATTAAAGAACAATTTTAGGGATATAGATATTTTATCTTTTTCTTTAAAATTGTTTTTAAAGTTGCTGTATGAACTGTTTTCAATTATTTAATTTTACTTTTTCTTTATTAGAGTAGTTGTGGACTTATAGACTGTTTTTAATTTTAAAAAGGAAAATAAATTCTGAAGATACATGCTATTCTGAGATTTGATGAGTTGTGTATTCTATATACATGCCACTTTTAAACTGCAGCCAACTAAAGGAGGCAGATTATATTTTCTGATGCTGTCAAATATTCCATTTTTATCATTCAAATGGCATTTTATATGTGATAACTAATGGGTAATATCAGCAGACAGAAAATCACATTTATTTTTTTGACTGTTTACTGAGATAAATTGTAATCTCGGATAGTGCATCCAACAATTCAGCTATTTAGCATTATTTCCATGTTTTGAATGGTGCACTGATGTATGTTTACATGATTGCCTGTCCAGTCCCGTGTCATAGGCATTGCCTTCTCTTTACAACTGCATAACTCTAGTGTTGTCTTGCTGGACTGTTAGAAGCAAGTTATAAGTGTTATCATATGAGGAATATGATGATGATGAAATGAGAAGCAGTATTTCAATATTCTACACTTCATACTTTCTCTTTCAATCTAACTTCAGGGAGACTGTAATGGTCACCTCTAGATATTGTCAAGGGGCAAGAAGCAAATTACAAATGATGTGACCAGATGATTAATATTTTCAGAAAAAAAGATCATTCCTATGTGTTGGTAGAAAATTTCACTTTACAAATAATTCCATAAAAAATACATTCAAACATATACATATAGACATGTATGATTGTATTCCTACATTTTAATGGAACTATTTATCATGGCAAGAAACTGTTAGTGCATTCAGTAGGCTTTCTGCTATTTGGCATGATGAATGATGAATCAGATACATTGCAGGGTTCCTTAATAATTTATTGGGTCATGAGTTATGGTTTTATTCAATTGAAAATTATTAGATGGGTTTGCCTCAGGCACACAGCATAGTGCATGGGAAAAGAAATAGATTAAGCAAACATTCCATGAATTTAATCATTTCAAACAGTGCACTGGATAAAGGCCCTGATAAATTTGTCATTAGTTAATTCAGGAGACATTTTTACCTCCTCACAATATAATCACAAGATGGGGGCTGTCACTATAGTTCTGTAAATGGGATGTTCATAATGAATAGCTGGTTTAAGTTATTATTTTCACCCAATGTTTTTTTTCATGAATGAGAATAAGGAAGTGTACAGATGCCAAAGCTCATGAACATTTTCTTTTATTGAAACTTATTTTTCTATCTCTAGCCATTCATTTATCAACTGACTTTTCATTCATTCAAAAGCATATACTGAGCATCTATTTTGTGTCAGAGAGCCTGGTCAGAGCTTGTTGTGAAAAGGCACTTTTAAATACATTATATCATAGTAGCCTCTTTTGAATAAAGAGTCTAGACTTTATCTGAGTTTTCATCAATTAAGATATTTATAAAGTTGACCAGATTTGGCCAAAAATAATGAAAACAATTTATAAGTAAAATACAACTTCAATAGTCATTTAATGAATATCTCTTTATAATTTTTGAGAAGTTTGGATTATTTGTTTTTATATAAAATAAATAAATGTGTTAAGCAACTTGATAAAAATAATATTTAGCTAATTTATATAAGTCAACATTAAATCAACTTCTAATCAATATGTATTTATTTTCAAAAATTTGAGGTTTTGTTTTGGGAGGTTTTATATGATTATTAGGATGTTATTTACATGAAGATTTACCATAAAAATGTATTGGTCCTGGCAAAAATAAAAGTTACGTAGTAGTCACATTAACTTTAAATCTCTTGCTGATAAATTCCCAACAAAGATTTTGTTATGCTGAAATAGAAGAATCTCGAAGGCAGAATACTGTGATCATATTTAGGTTCAGGTTGTGATGTTTCCCTCTCAGGTCAACCTCCCACTGGTTTTAGAAAGACACACAACATACATTTTAACTGCCTTTCACAAGACTTTGGTACAAATTATGTAACTGACTGTCCCGTATTGTTCAAGAACAATTTCCTCTGGTCTCAGGCAATGGATGAAAATTATATTCCTTTCTTGGTCTAGCCAGAAGGTAGCTGTTCTTTTCCACAGAGCACATCAAGGGGAACCCAGAAATATTCTTATATATTAAATGCATAATTTTACAAAAAAATCAAATTCAATTACTTCAAATACTTAAATAATCATCCTGTCACTCTTTTTTATTCAAATATTTGACATATACTTTATGCAAGAAAGTCTTAGAGTTGCTACTGTTTGGGAACTGAACAAAACAGATCAAAAGTTTCTAGAGAAACAAAAGACAAATATGTAGATGAGTAAAGTAAATTTTATCCCAGATTATAAAAGAAAGAAAGAAAACATAGTACGCATAAACAGACAACAGTGAATGGTAATAGGAAGTGCATAGCTATTTGAGAGATTGTGATTTTAAATAGACTGTTTTTATGAATTATATGAATGCCCTGATAGTTTAGCAAAGAAATGAGGGCATAAACCACAGATTTGTCTTTGGGAAGAGTGTTCCAGACAGAAGGCACAGACATCAAGCCTCACATTGAAATTGAAGTTGGGGGCGGATATGTATGTAAGATCTTTTAAGACACTGAAAATACGTTGGTTCTACTGTGGAAGTGATTGGACCCTATCAGAGGAGTGATATGAACTGAAGCACGTTTTAACTGGGTAACTCCGCCTGCCTAGTGGAAATAGAGAGAAAAGGGTATAAGCAGGGAGAATCTTGGAATGGGATGCTCTTCCAAGAGTTGAATGGCAGTGGCCTGCACTAGGTCAGCAGTGGTTGAGGTGAGAAGTATTCAGATTTTGGACATATTTTTGAAAGGAGAGCTTCTGATGAATTTGATGTATTGCGTAAGTGAGAGCTGGAAAGAATGATTATAACGTTTTTGTGCTAGGCACCTGGAAAAATGGAGACTCCATTGTCTGAGATGAAGAAAGCTGTGGGTAGCAGAGAGAGGAGATTTTTGTTGTTGTTAATTCATTTTTGCTTTTTTGCTTTACTTGCTGGACAGTGGGGCAAATTAAGATTTGAGTTTTGGATGTGTTCAAATTGAAAAGCCTACTACTTAGACAAGCGAATAAGTCAAGCGGGGAGTTGGATCGGAAACAGGAGTGTGGCCTTTGCGGGAGAGGTATAACTGGAGATACAAACTTAGAGCTGCCAGACTATGGAAGGCCTTTAGAGCTAGAAGGCTGCAAAAGGCTATCCTAAAATTGCATACAGATAGGAAAGAAGCCTAAGGATATGCCCTATTGAATGTCAGTGTTAAAATGTCTGGATCATGTGTAAGAAGAGACAATGGAGTCTGAGCAGTAAGGAGAAATAGAGACCAATGTGGTAGCAGGAAAACTCAGTTCTTCCATTTCAATCAAATCCTGTTGCTATAATTAACCAAGTCCAGTCAATACATAATGTATACTTTAACTTAAATCCATTTATTTACATTTAGAGAATTATCCCCTAGGGATATTTTCACCAGTAATTTTTAATCATTCTTCTAGGAACTGTCAACTTTCTTTTTTTTTTTTTTTGTAAACAAAACTAACAAGCAAACGTACATTTGAATTTTCTGCCTTCATTGTTAATTTTCTTAAATTTAATTTTAGTATGGGTATGCTTTATTAAAAACTTTACAAAAAGTATGCCTAGTAAAATTGAGAAATACAATTTCAGTCTTCCTTTTCCTTACTCATTTATTTACATTTACTTTTTCTATCCTACCTTGACTGTTTATGTATTATATGTATTTATTTATTTTTAATTATTGTTTATATTTCCAATTATTGAATGTACAAAGTTAAAAAACATTCCAAAGGATTTTAAGAAAGCCCTTGTCCATCATTTTAAATATATTATTGTCTCTTAAAGATATGCCTCTTTATAAATTGACAAATTATGTAAACATTTTTTAAATTTAGCAAGTCTTCAATTTACCTGAGATGTTAAAATCTCCTTCTGTATATTTTAATATAATGTAATTGTGAATTAATGTAAGGTCATTGTATTAAAATATTTGCTCTAAAATGAAATGATCCTCAAAAAGGCATTATGTAGCAGTTTGCTGCAATAGTATGTGATAAACTGACTATTAGCATTGCATCTTGATTTCAAGCTTATTTTTCCAGTAACAGAAAAAAAATTGTTTTCATATCAGTTATAATAGTAATGAATAGTTGCCTACACAAACTTTACTTACAAAACTGTAGCAAGAGATGAGATAGATGTTGATGAATTATATGAATTTAAGAGAACACCATTAAATACGTTTTAAAAAATCCTTTGAATGTTTCTACTTTATATTACCATTAAAAATGAAGTACAGCCACTTTAAAAATCAACAGAATGAAGTTGAAGAGAGATAATTATCTAAACCTTACCATTTTTACATTATGAAAGTATGTTTATGGACAACTCTTTATCTTTATGATGCTTATGTATTGTTAAGGAGAAAATTGACCAGGGTCCACAAAACAGCATAATAAAAGAATAAAATAAAAAAATAAAAAATAAAAAAAAGAATAAAATAACTGACTGCATTTATGATGGAAAATTTAAGCTACAAATTTTGAGAGGGTTATTTTATATTACCATAAATCCAAGGCTTCCAAATAAAAGAAAAAAAATGGAAAGGTCCAAAATTGTATGTTATAGGAATTTAAAAATAATTTAAAGTTTGTCACAGTTTCTTTTAGGAAAGGTCATTTCTTATTGCCTAATGAGATGATAAGGAGTAGAAGCTTATCCAGATTACTGAAAATTGCATATAGCAATGTCATATTTAGCAGATTTCAGGATGTTATTTTACAAATCATTTGGTAGAGAATTATATTAAAACTGGGCATTGATGCCAGTTTTTTTTTTCTTAATATATATTTACCTTTCTATAAAAAATTGAAAATGTCTTACACTTTTCAGAAAAATGTTCAGAAGTAATTGTTAAGGTAGCTATTGGAGAGAATGTATTTATAGATTAGCAAATACTTTGGTTGCTATGAAAAGGGGATTCTTCTTTTTTCCTTATTAGTAAACCTCCTGGAAATT
The DNA here is from genome assembly GCF_030445035.2 of Dasypus novemcinctus. Classification (NCBI taxonomy): domain Eukaryota; kingdom Metazoa; phylum Chordata; class Mammalia; order Cingulata; family Dasypodidae; genus Dasypus; species Dasypus novemcinctus. The sequence continues at coordinate 83,856,622 of NC_080688.1, read as the reverse complement.
AATTTATGTCGTAATCTTCTAAAAATAAGATAAATAAAATAAACATGATGCTACTAAAATACCTACATATTTTAGCATTCTATTAGTTATTCACAACGTGGATTTTTCTGCCAAATACCTGCAACAGGAGTATAATGATTGTTCACTTAATAAATAATTATTGTTCATTAGCCCTCTTCATATTTTTCTGGAGAAATACGTGTGATATGCATAAGGTATTTTCAAAAGCAAATTAAAATAAGCAGCATTTAAACTATAAAACCATTTAAAATGTGACTTCTTTTGGATGTGTTCGTGTATGCGTGCTCGTGTGTATGAAGGAAGATCTTAGTGGGATTTTAGAAGGAAAGGGATGGTGAATTTAAAGATTTTGAATGGACTATTTAGACATTTATGTAGAAGGTTAGAGGAAAAATAAAAAAGGATATAAAGGAGCTTCTATCTAGCAACAACAGAAAGCAGTTATTCCTAGACATGCAGGCGCAAGAGAATAAGGTCCCTGGAGCTCGGCAAGAGTTAGAAAGTAGATGTAGAACTATCGAGCAGGAGCTGTAGGCCAAGAGGAACACAACCCCTGTTAGCCACAAAAAGGCATGGTGGAGACTGAAGAGACAAGTGCCTCAACCTTTCCTTTCACCCTTTTCCCCCTTGCGAGGGCCTCCCATTGGCCAAATTACACCAGAAAACCAGACAAAGGCAACCCGGGTGATAGAATGCCTAGGGCAGGGCTTCTTATTCTTTTTAATTCCACAGAACCCTTAGCCAGTCAAGTGAAAACCATGGGCCCTTTACTAAGTCCACACTATACTGTGTATTATTTAATAAATAGATCACATTTGCACCAACATGTCCCCATAAGAATAAATTTTTTTTGGATTTTCAATTCAAGCTCATGGACCCCATAAAATCTTTCCATGGACCCCTTGGAGATCCATGGACTCCTGGTTAAGATCCCACGGTCTAGAGGCCATCCTCCTTGAAAAGACGGAAAAAGAGAAGAGCAGAGAATGTTTTGGTAAACAGAAAAACTATCATAATCTTTTCCTTAAATTAGAATAAGTAATTTGAAAACTCAACACTCAGATAAAATTCAATCATTCACATTATTCTCACATTCTAATACCAATTCATTCAAATCCTAACATGGAATCTAAATCCAATATTGTATACTACAAACAGTCTTCATATAAGATACCAAGGGAAATGAGAATTTTAAACAACATAAAATAGAGATGCTTTTGTGGATGTCCTTCATAAAGACCTGCTCAAGTCCTAACCTGCTTCTGTGAATATAAACTCATTTCAAAATGGAATCTTAGAAGATACTATTAAGATGAGACCAAACTGCCTCAGGGTGGGTTTTAATCCAATAGGATTGCAGTTTTTATAAGCAAAGGAAATTTGGACACAGGAGGCGGATGAGCAGAGCCAGAAGACAGATTACAATGTGGCAGAGGGAGAAATTACTTACTGGTTACCTGCAAGCCAGAACTCTACAACTTCAGAGAAAGCAGGGTCTACTGACACCTTGATTTTGGGCTTCTAGCTTCCAAACTGTGAGACATGGCAAACTGAGACAGATTCTAAAGAACAAACCTCCAGAGTGGGCCAAAGTTCATTGCTTCTTTCTTTCAACATGAATTTCATGATCCCCTTTCTTTTATCTTTTAGTATTTCTATGTTTTGTCAGTTGAAAGGTCACAAAAGCAGCAACCCCCGAAGCAGTAAACACAACTATCACTTAGATCCTGGTTTCTAATACCATTCTCCTGTTAAAGAATCAGGGCTCCATGGAAAAACGGCTGATGCTAGGACAAGGACAGGGAATACATAAAAGAAGCTTATAACATTTTGTAGTGCTAAGTCATGCTTCCTGTTTCCTTTTATGTCTTGAAATTTTTGTTGAAAATTGGACATTTTGAATATCATAATAGGATAAATGTGGAAATAAAGTTTCTCCCTTCTCCTCAATGTTTGTGTTGTTGCTTGTTGATGACATAGTTGTCCCACTGGTTTAGTACCATGCTATGACAATTTGAAGCTCTCTGTGGATCCCAGATGAGATCATGTTCTTGAAGCCAATCCATTCCTGTGGGGAGGGGACCCTTTGATTGGAATAATTCAGTGAGACATGACCTAGGGTGGGTGTTGGTTTTCTCGCTGGCATCCTTTATAAAAGGACTAAAAGTAGCCAAGGTTCAGAGAAAAAGCTGTAAAGTTGGAGAAAAGTAATCCAGGAGCTCAGAGAGGAATCTTGGAGAGAGGATGCCAGAGAGAGCAACAAGGAACTGAAGTAATTTGACCCAGAAGAAAAACAGATACCTCCCTGTGTCTTCCATGTGGGAGGGGTCCAGAAGCTGATCTTTGGGGAGACAGCATCTCTGATGATACCTTGATTTAGACATTTTCACTGCCTCAGAACTGTAAGATTTAACCTAATAAATTCCCATTATAAAAACCAACCTGTTTCTGGTTCCAGCAGTCTTTAGCAAACTAAAAAATTTGCAAAGCATTGTTCCAATGATATTATTCCTTAATGTATATGGTCCCTGAATTCTGTGTTCTGTTATCTCCGTAGTCAGCAAGTGATCTGACAAGGCTGTATTTAAATACCTAGAGCCAAGGAGAAGAAAAACATTCTCTCCGAGTCTTTGCAGGATTGGTTCTGTGTTGGACATTCCTTTAACATTTACTGGCTGCCTATACCTCTACCTTTGTCTTCACTTCCTTAATGTATGTAGCCCAATGCTCAATTAGAGACACAATGCTAGGGTCCTCTCAGGTCTTTCTGAGCATATATCCAGCCCTGGGGTTGTGTATTAGACTCTGCATACTGCAATATACAAATTGTCTCTTCAAAACCTTATTGCTCCATGTATCTTTTGAGAGTCCTTCTTCTCAGGCTATTTGATCTGTCTCCTGCTTGCCACTTCTCCCATTCTTCATCCCGAGAAGCCTGGGTAATATCTTTCTTTACAGTTTTTCAACAGATGCTGGACCTGGAAGCAGCTTCAGCCGGAGGTGGGTGAAACAAAGGCAAGCCTGTTCACTGGTCCCTCAGTGAACCACCAGGCAGGTGAAAATGCACAGTCACAGTTGTTTGAAATCCATTTGTGTGTTGCCTTCCATGGTACAAGCAAGACACACCAGGAACATGCCCAGCCACCCCATGGCTACTGCTGAATGTGGGAATGGGGGTTCATAGCTTAGCAAAAATGCCACAATGCTTTTTACTGAAAATTAGCAGCCTATTTCATCATTTAGCACTCCTCTGGTTGCTATAAGGTTTTTTTAAAATTAAATTTCTAAATTTTCCAAAAGTAGATTCTGTCATTTTTGCCAGCTTAATTGTTGATTCAGTGAGGGACTGATTCTTGAAGTTTTTCCAATATTCTTCCCATTCTGAGTTTTAAAAAAAATAAGAAAACACACTTGTGTTTCACATCTTTTTAGATTCTAGATGTGAGGAAATGGGATTGGGTACATATGTACATAGAGTTTGTGTTTGTGTATGTGTTTATGTGCTATTACCAATCCTCATTATCCTCATTATCAGTTACAATTAACCTCCACTGAACTTGGGAATCTCCTGAGAAGCTTGGAATCGCATGTGTGGCCCAAGTCCAGAATTTGAGCCAATCGTGTGAGATACAGGAATTTAGCTGCTTGTTTAATAGACACCCCATCGTCGATGACCACATTTGAGATAACCACTCTGGATGCTATAGACTTGAACTGTAAAATCAGATTATTTTGTCTGAATTTCTAGGAATTCTAGAGCCATTTTACAGCTTATCTGGGTCTTATAAAATGGGTATATATATATATATATATCATGTATGGTTTATGTAAAATATCATTTTATTCTGGAGAAGGCAATGGTTAGAAAATAATGAGATTCTATCTATCTAGATAGATGAAAATTGATAGTTAATTATATTGAGAGATAGGAAGACTGGTGGAACTTTATATACTGTGACTTCAGTGGTCAAGGGGTGAATGTTTAATTATATTCCCCAGAAGAAATTTGTTAGTAGTTTTATGTGTAAAATATTATACATATTGGTAAACTGTTTACTAAAATTGCAGTAAGTTAATTTAAAATTGCTGACATTTATAATCTTCCAGGAAAGATTCATAGCAGAGGAATAGTAGTGTAGAGGTATTTGGTTCTTCTAAGATTAGTGAATCCCATATATTTTTAACTATGAAAGTTGACCATAGAGCAGGTCCATCTATATCTTGATATATATGATAGATTCTAGAGGATTGCCACACTAACATTTCCTTCTTGGGTCTCACAGTATCTGTGCTGAAAACTTAAAGGAAAAAGAATGAGAAATCAGCTCTTAGAGTTAAGAAAGAAACATAGATAAACAAAACTGATTTTGGGGATTGCATTAAGGACTTTACAGATATTTCTAAATTTTAATAAGCTTTAAGAAAGCAATATTTTTAATGATTCAGAAAACTTCCCCTTTGCATTAATCTAATTACTTCTGAATTATATATCTGAATCTAATTATGATATGGACATGTGCATAATGAAGTACGAGAATCACTAAGAATTGTGAAATGATTTGTTGTGAAGAGGGTGCTTTAGTTTTCTAAAAACTGCAGGAAACAATGTAACAAAAATGTCTTAGCTATTATAATGGAGATTTATTAGGTTAAATCGTACAGTTCTAAGGCTGTGAAAATGTCCAAATCAGGTCATCATCAGAGACTCTGTCTTCCAAAGATCAGTTGCTGATGATCCTGGACTCCTTCCATGTGGCAAGGCACATGGAGGCATCTGCTTGTCTGGGTCTCTACCTTCTCTTCTGGGTTTACTTTTTCCTGGAGCTCAGCTGTAGGCAATCAGACTTATGACTCCTGTTTCCCCTCTCCTCTCTTTGAGCAACTAGGGGTCCCCTTTCCATGCCTCCATGCTCTGCCAATTCCAGCCTCTGACCTCCAGAATCTATCTCAGCCTTCTGGTGTTTCTTTGTCTCTACAAACTTTTTCTGTGTGTCTCTGTTTTCAGTCCTCCCTTTATAAAGGACTCCAGCAAGACCCACCCTGGGCCATGCCTCACTGAAGTAATCCAATCAAACTCCAGCTGAATCCCACACCCACAGAAATGGGTTGGCTTCAAGAACATGATTTTCTCTGGGGTCCACAAAAAGCCTAAAATTGTCATATAAGGGGGATGTAATTTATCTGCTTAGTGAAGTTATTTTAATTTTATTAAAAAATTAATTTCAGAGACATATATTTCATTCAGTACTTTTCTCTTACAATGCCTAAAGCATTGAATTGGTACCAATGGAGAAAGATAAAATTCCCATGCATCAGAATGTATAATTTTGTTCTAAATTATGCATTTCAATTTTAGACCAACCAAAAATATGTTACATTTTTTATCTGACTTATTCAGTAGGTCTTAATTTTCTTCTAAGTATTTTTTTGTTTGCAGCTCTATAATCTTCACATAAAAGCAAAAATAGAGGGGAAAATCTACCCATTGTAAGAGGGGTACTATCTTACATTAGTTTGCATTTGCTTCTGTGACTGTACATATTATTTTTATACTGAAAGGTGTCTCAATAATAAGTGAAGGGAATCACAGGTAATAAATTTGTCAACTTATAATATATAATGACAAATATCTTAACAAGGAACCAAGTAAAACTGTTAATTCAAGCCTTCTCTTTCTTAACTACTTTGAAGTAAGTTTACCACGTATGCCTTAACAAGCATGTGGCATCTGGATACAATGGGACCTTAGAAATGCCTCATTTATTTTCCTATACTTTTTGGAGAGTATAAATTACTTCTATTAATGATATATGTTATGTATATCTAGATAATAACCAAAGCTAGAAGCATTTTATTTTAAGATATTTTACTGGTGTTATCCTCTATCTTATATATTTGCTAGAGTCATTATTATGTTTAGTCATATGGATTGCATGCATATAGTTTTTTTTTTTTTGGTATATATCATGTAGGCTTAATTAGAATTCAGTGAAAATTTGGTAAAAATGTTAACCTACTGAATCCAGGGACTGAAACTGTGGTATACTTGTAAAAGTCAGACCTCATTTCTTATAAAATATTCATACCTTTAATCTGTTTTGTGTTGCTACATAGGAGAAACAAAGAGATAAAAAAGAAAAGATTTAAAATGTTCCTTTTACGTAGACATTCAAATTCCCCAGAAGGTGGGATGGAGGTAGAGATGCACAGGGTGGTTATGCAAGTTGGGCAATACATAAGCCCAGAAGGTACCATTCACGTAACTTTGTTTTTTTTTTTTTTAAAGAATCATTTATTTTATTTATTTCTTTCCCCTTCCCCCCCCCAACCCAATTGTCTGTTCTCTGTGTCTATCCACTGCGTGTTCTTCTTTGTCGCTTCTGTTGTTGTCAGTGGCACGGGAATCTGTGTTTCTTTTTGTTGCATCACCTTGTTATGTCAGCTCTCCGTTTGTATGGCGCCATTCCTGGGCAGGCTGAACTTTTCTTTCATGCTGGGCGACTCTCCTTATGGGGCATGCTCCTCGTGCGTGGGGTTCCCCTACATGGGGGACACCCCTGTGTGGCACAGCACTAACTTTCTATGCAGTATCTCTATGCCTTGGTCAGGGTGTGAGATCCTTAACTACATAATAGAGATATGCAGACCTTGGACTTCAGTACTTTGTCTTGAGGAACATGATAACATGGATACCACTTTGAAAGAATTCCAAATAGAAATATACAAGTAAATCTTTACATTAGCCACCCATCCTAAGGGAAGGTGTATAAAGAGAGACTGTGCAAAGGTTTCATCAGAAAGGAAACATTAAAAAGTAAAGATTTGAAGTTGGGCTTGAAATATGAGTATGAGGAAACAGTCTGTGCTCCATTCATCCTTTATTTTAAGGTTATTTTAAAATTTAGATATGGTGAAGAAAAAGCTGATGGACTTGCAAAAATATAGAGATGGAATTTTCCCCAAAATGCAAACATATCATCCTTTTGTTAGTTGTCTTGGGTGAGTTCAATGAACTGGAGAGTAGGGGGTTGCAACTCTGCAGAGATTTGGGGCTCTTCCAGCATATGAAAAGACAGAATATATAAGTCTCTGGGACATATATTTAATGACAATAGTGCTAATTATAGGTTCAAATGAAAGGGACAGAAGAGTCATGTATAGGGAAATTATAAATGAGAATAACTCTGTTATATTGAAGAGCATATATTCTAAAGTAAGGTCTACTGACAGGGTGCTAAATTCCTGAGATTGTCTGCCCTGCATGTAGTGTCTAGATGTACATTAGAATCCTCTGGAATGACCTGCTGACTCACTTTGAAATCTCTTAGCCATAAATACTCATTTGTGTTTAATATTTACCCCTTTTGGTCAAGGTCTTTTTCCAAATGCATCACTAGTTAGCACTTGATAATAATCCCTCAGTGCCAGGGAGGCTCATCCCTAGGAATCATGTCCCACATTGGGGGGAAGGTAGTGTGTTTGTATGTTGAGTTTGGCTTAGAGAGGCCACATATGAGCAACAAAGAAACTTTTAGGAGGTAACTCATAGGCAATATAAAATACTAGGCTAAGTTTCAATTTCACAAGAATAAGGTTTATAATATAAGCATCAATTAGATGCTATTAGAGAATATAGCAGGACTTCCCAGGATAGGAATTCAATATTCTTTTGAATTTCCCCACCAAGACAACACCCTATGACCACTTGAACATATTCATATAACAGAGGCATGCCCCAGGTGAACCCTTCCCCACACATCCTCCTGTATCTGCTTCCATCCTTGCCTTTTCCCATTCTGGTCTCAGAAGAGGAGCTGCCTTTCTTTCTGATGAAGAAATGTCTATTCATTTATGTTCTGAAGCCCATCCCAATCCTTTGCCTCAAGGATCTTACTCTACCAATTGACGTCTCTACCACTTACATTTTTCTTAAATTGTGAAATATATCGTGCATACAAAATGGTATAAATTAATTCAGTTTAAACAATAATAAAAAAAATTATGAAAAAGTGAACACATTATGAGCAGAGTAGAATTTGATTTAACATTTGATTTAATATAGGGAATAAATAGTAGATACAGCTGATATTGATGAGAAACAGAATGGTAAAGGGCCAGATATATACAAGTTATCTTTTTCTTTCTTTTTATTTATTTTTTTTGAGGTAAGAAATCATTTACCAAAAAACCCATAATACAGAATGTGGCAGACATCTCCCAAATTAAGGATAATGTTGAGCAGAGCACAGCAGTTAAATCACAGAAAAAATGATGGAAACATTCCCAGGAACTGAGTCTATTTTTAAACTATTGTCACCTTAAATTCTCCTTTGTGCAGGGAACACAATTTCTGTGAATGACTGAATGAATAAGTACCCATCAACTGAGAAGTGGGAAAAGTGCCTGTCAGACCAGTGCCACAAAGGGAGGGGCTAGAGATAATTAGGCATTTTGAGTTGGCAGATTTGCTACAGCAGTTTATAAATCAGGGAGAAAAAACTGAGCACAAAACACTTTAGTTGTAGAATTAAGACATCCAAATTGGCTATGGTCTCACAGAATATATTACAGCTAGGAAAATTAATTAAGCATTATTTTCATGTAATGAAATTTTTAAAAAAGAATTTCATGCAAATCTATTAAATCAGTGGTTAAAAAAATGATTTGGAAAATGTTATCTGAGAGAAAACTCTACAGAAAATGATAAATAAAGGAGCTTCTCTCCCTGAAGTAGAGGTGGGAGCTCCTGCTTCTTCTTTATACTAGTGAGTTCCACCAGACTTTCATTTAGAACGTTTTAAACCTTCAGGAGCATGCTTGGAATATTCACAATCTCATATGAGCAAATTTAATCCTCCATCAAAAAGAACCATCTTAACCTGATACCAAGCAACAAAAGCCAGATGTAGAAAGTGTTCTTGAAGCGCTATGCTCTGGGGAAATCTTCATATCTACAGAGAGAACTGACACTTAACCCGTATTGTCTTCTCTGTCACCATGCAGATCTAAGGATCAAGTGTGATTTGCATTCAGCAACTGAGCCATTAATCTTTTTTTTTCCTCCCTCTTCGCCCTCCCACCCTGTGGTTTTTTGTTGTGTCCATTCATTCTGTTATCTTATCTTCTGTATCTATTTCTCTTTTTGTCTTCTCTTCTCCTTATTTTTCCACTAGGATTCACTGGGATTCAATCCTGGGGACCTCTGATGCAGAGAGAGGTTCCCTGTCACTTGCTGCCACCTCAGTTCCTGGTTTCTTTAGCACTCCACCTTGACTCTCCCCTTTGTCTCTCTTTTGTTGCATCATAATCTTGCTGCATGACTCACTTGTGCAGGCAGTGGCTTTTAATCTTAAGTGAGAGGACATCATTGCAAATTTATTGAGTTTGGCTTAAGTGCATATTTTGTATAAATGAAATATTTCATAGAAACTTGGTGTTCACTTATATAATATTTTCCAGAGTAAAGGAACCCAGGCCCTGTGATTTCTGGGTTAGATTTTTCTGTTTTCCCAACTGATGTGATGTGAACTATGTCCATGGGCTATAAAACTATTTCTTAAAATCATTAGACCCTAAGTCAGAGTCTTAATGGCCTATTTCTATATCATACAATTATGTATATACCATTAATATAGCCTTAGTTAAAAGACTTGCCTTATATCCATGACCTTAAGTTCATTTATATTTTAATTTTAGCTTTAAGCAGATAGCTCTGGAATGTTACTCATTCCATGTTAACAAAGACCGAAAACCAAGGCCTTCAGTTACACTTAAATACTAATGCTTTAGCAGAATTAAAACTAGTGATTTTGATTTTCTTTTCCTGGAGTTAATCTTAAGATTATTTGGTTTATCTTTCTTAACATCTTGAATCTGGTCCATTAAGACCTTGAAAAGGCAGCAGATTGTTGAATTAAAATTAAAAGCTCAGATGCTAAAAAGAAGCTAGTTAAACAGACATTAATGTCTAAATGTAGTATTTTAGTTGTATCTGAATAAAAATAAGATATTAGTGCTTTTTGATCTTCAGAAATTTTATTTATAGTTAAAAGAAACTCCTATTTGCTGGTCAATAAACAAGGCTGATTTTTGAAGTCAGTAGAAATAATCATGTATAATATATGAAATTTTAGGAAGATCTCAGCTTTGTACCTTATAGCTATTCAGCTATGCCCATTATTTTTCTAACTTACTCAGTTTTAAGCCATTATTTGTGCACATCTATTCCTCAAAGCTAATCAATTTTTTCCTGTTTTTTTTAACTGCAAGTTTTCTTGGCTAGAAGGAAATACGATCTGTTGGTTGTAGGCATTGGTAAAATTTTCTACTATATTTTTCATTAAAATAAAATTATTTTAGGTAGATATTTACCTTCTTTACAGGGTTTTGTGTTGTCTATATTAATGACTGTCTTTACACCCATTAACATATCATTTCTATGGTCCTTCCAGAGGTGTCATATTCAGTCTAGATTTTCAGGACATGATGAGTCTTGACTGAATTTACTTATAATGAGCATCCAGAAATAGATTCTGACTCCATTTCTGTAGACATTGCCAACCAATTAGATTGAAAAGACAGGAACCCTGTTAGAAAGTGAATCTATACTTTGGCTAAGCCATTCCTATATACTTTTTATGGAATAATCATTTTACCTATTTCTATTCTCTTCATGCTAGAAAGTTGGATATGCCAATTTACAGTGCAATAAGTTCAGTGAGTTTAATACACATTAATCTGTTTTAATAATATTGAAAACCATAAAAAATTTATTCAGTAATTCAATTAAAAAAATACTGTCATGCCATAGAATGTGAAAAGGTTTCTTTACTAAGTAGCTCTATGTTGATTATTGTATTTTCAGGAAAATATACTGGTAAGATGATATTTCAAATATAAAGATAATATTATGTGAAATTTTAGATATTGTTGATTGGTTTTGACACACTTTGATTCATATAGCTCTCCTAGATTTTAATAACACTTAAATATTAAGTAATGATTATGGGTGATATGATTGATATTTTCTAAATGAGGACTATTGAACTATCTTATAAGTTGGCAGTGATTGTTGAAATATAGGCAGAAGTGAAAGGACAATATGCACATTAAAATTATATATACATATATATTAACATTAACATATATATATACACATATTATATATACATATAATTTTAGCCCCATAAATAATTAAAAGAATGGAACTGAATATAAAGGGTCTAACTCTGCAAACCTTTCAAATTAAAATTTGTATTTGGATTTTTAACATTTCAAGAATTAGATATCTATTCCAATCAATAATAGTTGTTTTTACGAGAATGGAGAGATACAAAGTATAGGTCATTGTTCAGACATGAACTTGAGACTGGATAAATTCCAACATTTGGGTGTCCACAACATGTTTTAGAGTATAAAATCATTGTCTCAGCATTACTCAAGAAAGTTCAATAGTTCAATTTTGTGTGGCCTATCATTTCTCTCTTCTCCTACAATTCAGTCATACCCCCAAATAAAGCTGTAATATCAGGATGGCTTTCCCCAAACATTATGATATATAAGAGAACGTTAAAGTCTGACTCCTTAACTTGTGATCTCGGGCCCTTGGCCTTTCTGGTCTCTGTCTCTTCATCTTAAATATGGTGATAAATATCAGGTCTATTTAATAGTGTTACTATGAGTTTTAAATAAGTTACTGTGGCGAGAGCTCTTAGAACTCTGTCTCGTGCATACATTTTGTCTCTTATTATCTGAATGTTGCAATATATTTGGATAGAATTTCAAATTTATCCTCTTGTAGGGAGTTTCTATCCCTTTTGTCTGAAGTTAATATGGAAATAATGTACCAATCACTTGCAAATATTATATATAATTCATGTACTCTATGTCATAGCAATGTGTACATCAAAAGACTTCCAGGCCATTTTCTTTTTAAGGTCTCAGCATGGGTTTTGCAGAAAATACAATAGATTTGACAGAAAATTTTTGTGAAGACTACAAGTGACTTCCATGCTCATAGCTTTTTTCCTAGTCAAAAACTTCAAAGAAGACCAAGACTAACTTAATTTCCTCTCACCCATGCGTGCAACAGTGCAATATTGTCTTGTTTTATATTTATGGCCACTGATTGTAATTAGATACCATAACTACCAAATAATCTTACTGAATTTTTCTAGAAATTTTGTTTTTCTTTTCTCAGAGAGGAGGTTATTATTTTGTTTGTACCTTAAACTTCCCTTCCTGCCAACCAATTTTTAGTGGATGGCCTTGCTTCCTGCTTCATAGGAAATAGAGGGAATTGCCGGGGGAGGGGAGGCAGGGGAGGGAAAATTCATCTTTTTACCACCAAATCTACATACATATATTTGGGCCCAGACAATCTGCTTTTTCTGGTGTTACAATTTTATAAGGCATCTGGACTTTTCAGTATTTATTGTCTGTTTTGGTATTATGGATCCATCCTCTCTCACGTTCCAAAGATTTCTCTTGAGAAATCATACCTGTCTCTCTGTATTATTGATTTGACCTCTCAACTAATTCTTTGGGAATGTGAAATATTGTTTTCTATGATATCTCTTTGAAAATTCCCATGCTGCAGGATAAGTGTGGCCCACTGCCACATCTACTTGTACATCTGGATTTGTCATTTGACTTCCTTTGATAAGTGGAATGACAGTGAGGATGACATGTGCCGCCTCTTAGAAGAAGCTTTAATTGCTGTTACGTAATTTCTCCACTGTTGCTTTCCTCTAACATAGAGGGTGATGACCTAGAGAAAGACTATTACTTTGGCCTGGGATAAAGCCAACCAGAACTAGACAATCCAAGCTGACACTAATGAAGCAAATAACAAAAACCCTGTATGGTTATAAGCTAACTGGAAGATTCAAATGTGGACAGTTTTGAATGAATTTGAAGTCAATGTGAACAGTTGTGAACATGTGCCCATGCTCTCAACTTCTGCCCTGATATGTATTCATTATTTCCCCAAAGGGATAGACACTTAAAAGTCATTTTACCTAACACATTCAGAAGTATTCATGAGATAATTTGGTAAAACTGAGTTGCAGACTGAAAACCCATTATTCTATCCTGTTCTTTTTCAACACTAATCAGATTTCTGCTTCTTGATGCTCTGTCTTTGAAATCACATTATGAAGACACACACATATGCCAGTACTGTCTATGATAGTTTAAAAAGAGTCTCAATATTGAAAAATGAAAATCCTACATGAGTGTGTGAAAATGTACCCTAACCTTGCATAAAATATATTTTTCCATCTATAATACTTCTGAACACTATTAAAAAGAGCAATCATTAGTTCAGTCATTTGACAAAGAGTTATCAACTGCCTCCTGAGTGGTGTGCCTTGAAATGTATGCTGGGAATACAAAGACAGAATTATTGGTCACAAAGAGTTAAACAGATCTGAAAACACATTTATACTATAAAATTGTATAATGGCATCAATTTAGACTCATATACAAGAAGGGCATTACAGAATATATAATCAACTCTATTTGGGGGAATCAAGGCATAGTACTGGAGGGCTGTTTGTTGAGCTGATTGATCAGAAAGTGGTAGGTGCTCCAAAGACCAAGGAAAACTTGTTACATAATCAGGGTTCTGAAAGTATGAAGTATCTTGGAATGCTGTAGTAATCACAAGCATTTTTTAAGTGGCTAGAGTTTCATGTGTGTGGAAGGGGTGGGTAGGGAAGATTTTGATGAGGACTTGTGGCTTAGATTTCTTTTTAAAGTGATAAACAAAAGTGCATGATAAATATGCCATTTTAATTATCTATAAGGAGTGCATTAATTATATCACAAATCCATATAAAACTTGACATTGCCTTTGGAAACAGTTACAAGTATCTAGGAGACAAGTGGGTTTATGATTCTAAATCTATAAACCTAAGTCTATACCATGAGGTTAAATTGCATGTTAAAGTGATTTAACTCTATGGTACTGGGGAAATATGTAATTTTGGCTACTGGCAAGATTATGGGAATGGGAGCATGGTGTAGGAACAAAGGTACTGAGAAACTTCAGTTTCAAGATGTTTTGGGATGGCCATTTAAACTCATGTCAGAAAACAACTCCACCCACCATTGAATAAATTTTAATTGACTATTAGGCATATTAATTAGGCAGAAGAATAAATTAGACTCAGATCATTACTATGATGATAAACCAAAATTAGTTTTTAAAGTTACATAAAATATTAGAATAGAATACATTCTATCCAGCGAAAGATTTATTTGTTTTTGACTTTGTAAGTAGAAGAGTATAATTGCAAATTAAGTTTATTATCATTTTTATGTTACTGTTTTTCCTGAACTTCTCCCTGGGAACATTGATGAATAAAGGATTACAAAGTTCATTTCTGAAATATATCAAATGTTAGTGCACTATAGGAAGTACTCTATAAAGTAATATGAGCATCTGTGTTTTTGAGGAATTTCTTCAACTGATAGTAATTTGATTCTGCTCAAGTTATTTTCCTTTTCTTCTGCCATGATTTCTGTTTAAAGAAACAGCATGGAATCACTTTAAAACATTCAATAACCTATGTAATGAGAAAGTTATCCTTAAAATGTCAACTAGTTTGCCAGCATTTTTTTTCAATTTTTATTCTCCTAGATTTTTCTCCAAACTTCAACTTTGGTATTGCTTTATATCTTTATTTTTTTACTCATTTAACAAATATTTACTTAGTACCTAACTGTGTTAAGAATTGTTCTGGGGTGTGGGTTTAGAGTGATGAATAAGCTCCAGCTGGCATCTGCCCTCATTCAGCCTACCTCACCTGTATCATCCCTTGTGTAAACTTCACAAGATGCATTGGAGCAAACGGTTTTAACTCTCATTTCTAGATGCATCATTTTTAATAAAACAAAACCCTCTCGCGTTGCAGCAAGCGCAGACGATTGAACTTTGGAAAGAGGATGAGGGCCCCACATCAGCCCCCTAAACACATGTCCATTACTTGCCAAAGTCGACTTGTCTGAACCTTTCTTTGGTCTGACTCATCTTCTCATTCTGGCGGTGAAGCTCTTTTTACATAGCTCCTTGTCACACTCAGGAAAATACTTTAACATCAGTTCATATCAATAGAAACTAGTTGTTTTACTATCCAATTCCTTGATATCTCATTGGGGATCACCCTGTTCTATATTTTTATAATTGTATAATTGGAATAATATAACAACCTCCTCCTTAAATCCCTGAACTAACTTTTAGTCTATTTTACCCAGTCCTGTGTAATGATATCTTAGGTAAGTGGAACCACTCAATATGTATCTTTTTGTGTCTGGTTTATTTCACTTAGCATAATGTTTCCAAAGTTCATCCGTACTGTAGCATGTGTCAGAACTCCATTCCTTTTTATGGCTAAATAATGTTCCATCATATGTTCATCCCTTCATCCGTTGATGCATACCTGAGTTGCTTCCATTTTTAAACTCTTGTGATTAATGCTGCTATGAATATTACCATACAATTATCTGTTTGTGTTCATATTCTCAATGCATTTGTGTATATACTTGGAAATAGAATTGATGGGTTGTGTGGTAACTCAATATTTAACTTTTTGTGGAAGCACAAAATTGTTTTCCACTGTGACTGAAGCATTTTATATTACCACTACAATGAATGAAGTTTCCATTTTTTCCATTTCTTACCAACAGTTGTTATTTTCCATCTTTTAATAAATAAAAGTCATCCTAGTTACTATGAAGCAGTATCTTATTGTGGCTTTCATTTGCATTTCCTTAATGATTAATGGTGTTGAACATCTTTTCCTGTGCTTATTGACTATTTGTGCATTTTCTTTAGAGAAATTTCTATTCAAATCCTTTGCCCAACTTTAATTGTGTCCTTTGTCTTTGTGTTGTTGAGTTGTAGGGATTTTTTTTTCTGAATGTTAAACCCTTATCAGATATAATGTACAAGTATTTCCTTCCATTTTGTAAGTTGTCTTTCAGTTTCATTGATGTATTTTGAAGCACAAAAGCTTTTAATTTTGATGGTTTACTTTTTTTGTTTTATTTTTTTATTCAAGCTTTTGATGTCATATCTAAGAATCCAATGTCAAATACAAGGTCTTGAAAATTTACCCCTATGCTTTCTTCTAATAATTTTATGATTTAATGCTCATATTTAGATCATTAGATTTTGCGTTAATTTATGTATACAATGAGAGGTAGAAGTCTAGCTTCAGCCTTTTGTATGTGGATGTCCAAGTGTCGAAGCACTTTCATATTGGAGCTACTATTCTACTTGGTTGAATGAATGCCTTGACACACCTGTTAAAGAAAGTTCATCGCTAAATCTTAAACTGTTTTCCTATTCTTGTGTGTGTGTGTGTGTGTGTGTTGCTAATTTCCTCAGCTTCTGACCTTCCTATTTATATGAACACCTTCTTATTTTGGCTTTGATTGTATGTATGTCTCTTTCTTTCATTTATTGGTGAAAAATTACCAGTATATCTACCTCTGGTCATTTGGAATAAGCCTGACCTGTTTTAACCTGGTAGCCCAAATTCCTGCCTCATGTTTGTATTCAGGGTTGATATGACTACCTGTTTCTAAGTCCTTAAACATCTCTACCTCTCATTTGTATATCTACCTGGAAATTCAAGCTTAATGTGTAAAACTGAATAACTATTTGAACCTTGCATTTTATCTAGTATACTTTGTCTCAGGATATGACATACCCATTTTCCCAGACTAGAAATTCATAAACTATTCTTGACTCATCCTTCTGTACTAATTCAAAACTGATTCAAAACATAAGTCCTGTCCAATTTATTCCATAATATATCTTCAAGCTGTCCATCTATCTTCATCCCTTGCTACCACCCTACTCTGGGTCACCAATAATTCTTCACTTGACCAATTACCACACACTCTTAACTGGCGAGCGTCTCCTCACTGTGCTGAAAGAAGATGGTCAAAGAGAAGCATCCTTACTCATATGTATAACAATGCATATCATCTAATGATATTATTATGTATATATTCCATGAAGTGTCAGTTTCTCAAAGACTGGCAACAGATATCAATCCATTTCTCACATTAAGGTCAGTGTTACCTTTCAAAATATCTGATTTTAATATTCTGATTCATAATCTGAAACTCATTCAGATATTTAACCAAAGTCACTCATATATTCATTTAGATATTCATAATGTTAAATCTGATTATGCTATTCCTTTGCTTATGACCCCCTTGTATAATATTTAAGGTATTATTTAACCTCTCAGTGAGTTCTCACTTTCCTTAAAAGAGTCCATACTCCTTAATGTGACCTGCAATTCCCTACACATTCTGGTCTTCATCTTTCTTTTTACGTATCTTGCATTTCAATCTTGCACCTGTTGCTCTAGTCCTAGTATCTTTCCCTTAACTTGTATGAAGCAGCAGAGCAGGCTTTCTTTTCAACCACCATTTTCTCACACGCAGTTCTCTTTTCAGGCAATTCTCTAATTTGCCAATTCATTTTACTAATTATAACAAGCTTACATATCTCTTTAAATATTACTTCACAGAAAGGCCTTCCTTGAACCCTGTGTTAGATGGATTTCTTCCAATCTCATCCCAGATATTATTGCCTGTTTAATTAGTTCTCTAATGCACTCTACGTTCCATAAGGACAATTGGAGAGTTTTTCTTTTCTTGTTACATTTTATACCATATTAACAGCATCTAGGACTGCACCTTATACATAATAGGATCTCATTACTTATTTTATTATAAAAAATAAGTACTAGAGTTTGTAGAGAAAAGTTTCATTCTCAGTTAAAGCTATGGGTTTGACCTGCTATATTATGGACATCTTATCTGCTCTTCTTTTTTCCCCCAATCCTGTGTCCCTCCCGTCACAGCATTCTTAGTCCTACTGTAATAAATAATTTTTATTACTTTAAGCTTTTTATTAGGTTTAAAGAAAAATCATGCATAAAATACAGAGTTCCCATACACCATCCTATTAGTAATACCTTGCATCAGTGTCTGTTACAATTGATGGAGGAACATTTTTATAATTGTACTATTAACTATAATCCTTTGTTTACTTTAGAGTTCACTGTATTGTATATTATTATGGAATTTATTTTAATTTTTATCCTAGTAACATATACAACTGAAAATTTCCCCTTTCTGCCAAATTCAAATGTATATTTTTCAGTCTGTTATTACATTCACAAAACTGTGCTACCATCACTACCACCTATTATCAAAGTTTTCCTTTATTCCAAATAGAAACTCTGTACAATTTTAGAATCAACTACCCATTCTCTACCTTCATCCCAGACTCTAGTAATCTATATTCAGGTTACTGACACTATGAATTTGCTTATTCTAATTATTTCATATCACTCAGACCATACAATATCTGTCTCTTTGTTTCTGGCTTATTTCACAACCATGATATCTTCAAGGTTCATTCATGTTGTCACATGTATCAGAACTTCATTCCTTTTCTTTTTCCAAAAAAAATTATTTTATTTTTATTTCTCCCCTGCTTTGTTGTTTGTACTTGCTGTCTGCTCGTCTTTGCTCATCTTTTTTTTTTTTTAAGGAGGCACTAGGAACCAAACCCAGGGCCTCCCATGTGGGAGGGAGTCACCTCATTGTTTGAGCCACCTCTCCACACCCTGTTTGTTGTGTCTCTAATTGTATTTCCTCACTGTGTCTCTTGGTTGCATCATCTCACTGCGCCATCTTGTTGTGTCAGTTTGCCATGCCAGTCCATCGTGTGAGCTCACTGTCTTGCTTGTCTTCTTTAGGAGGCACTGGGAACCAAACCTGGGACCTCCCATGTGGTAGGCAGGAGTCCAGCTGCTTGAGCCAACATGTATGAATAATATCCCATTGTGTGTATATACCACATTTTGTTTATCTATTCACCAGTTGATGGACACTTGAGTTGCTTCCATCTTATGGCAATTAAGAATAACACTGCTGTGAACATCAGTGTGCAAATATTTGCTTGAATCCCTGCTTTCAGTTCTTTGGGGCATATACCATATCCTGGGTCAAATAGTCATTTTATGTTTAACTTTCTGAAGAACTACCCACCTATCTTCACAAGCAGTTATACCATCTTACCTTCTCACTAACATTGAATGTGTTTTTCTATTTGTCTACATCCTTTCCAATACTTGCAGTTTTCCATTTTTAAAATAGTAGGCATCCTAGTGGGTGTGACATGGTATTTCATTATTTGCATTTTCCTGGAGGGTAACAATGTTGAGCATCTTTTCATGGGCTTTTTGGCCATTTGTATATATTCATTGAAGAAATTTCTCTTCAAGTCTTTTGCCCATTTTTAAAATTTGGTTGATTGTGTTTATGTTGTCAGTTGTAAGATTTCTTTATATATTCTGGATACTAAATCTTTATCAGATAAGTGGTTTCCAAACATTTTCTTCCATTGTATAAGTTGTCATTTTACCATCATGACAATGTTCTTTGATGTAAAAATGTTTTAATTTTAATGAAGTCCCATTTATATATTTTTTCTTTTGTTGCTCATGTTTTGAGTTTAAAGTTTAAAAAGAATTGCCTAACACAAGGTTGGGGAGAGTCCTATGTTTTCTTCTAGGAGTTTTATCATCTTGTTTTTTAAATTTAAGTATTTGATCCATTTTGAGTTGAGTTTTGTATATGGCATGCGATAGGGGTCCACCTTTATTCTTTTCCATATGGACATCCAGTTTTCACAGCACTATTTTTTTGAAGAGACTTTTTCTTTACCAATCAGCTGGGCATAAATGTGAGGGCTGATTTTCAGATGTCTCAATTCAATCATTGGTCTATCTGTCTGTCCATGTGCCAGTACCATGCTGCCTTGATTACTTATCTCTTTGCTTTATATCATTGTTCCTAAGATCAGACTAAAATATTTTTACATATATAGGCTACATACTTTCCTTTCCTATAATGAAAATATTTTAATCAAAAGAATAAGGTCAAGGAACGGATGTAGCTCAAGTGTTCGAGCTCCTGCTTCCTATGTACAAGGTCCCAGGTTCAATCCCTGGTACCTTCTAAAAAACAAAAACAAAACAAAACAAAAAAGCTCTAACTGGAGAGCAGGTGTAGCTCAGTGATTGAGCACTTGCTTCCCATGTATAAGGTCCTGATTTTACCTGGTACCTACTTAAAAAAAGAACAAGGTCACAGAATCGTATTAAGGAAAATATGCAGTAAATTAGTGAAGTCTGTCAACAGGAATCCAGAGCCAATAGAGAGTTTACTGGGAAGGTTAAGAGAACAGCACTATTGTCCGACTGCCTAGGGGTGAATCTTACTGCCCTATTTACTATGTGTGTGTGTGGTTATATAACTTATTTAGATTTTTCAGTGCATCTCAACTAGAAAATCTGTCTGATAATAATTGAATTCCTTTGTGGGAGAACTAAGGGTGTAGATGCATGAAACGACTCTTAGCAGAGTCATTACTGAGTATATAATTACTATTTTGACTCATTTACATATTCTCCTAAAGAACATGTTGATATATTTATTATTCTTTTGTTTTTGAAATAAATTAGAATATCAACCAAGAGCTAAGTTATAGATGAAATAAAGTCTAATAAGTTCATTCAAAATTATCAATGTAAGGCTCTTTAATAAATTCCAAAGCCAAAAAGATTGCATTTCTTACAATAACTAGACTATTGTAATACATTTATTTTAAAAAATGCTCTTTTAAGTATTCAAAACAATCACAGAAGAAGTTTATAATGAGTATTCGAGACAGGAGGATGCAAGGCAAGATATAGTCCCAGACTGCATCTTACATGCATGTTACATCTTTGGGATTTGAAGTTCAGTTCAAAAAAGTTTGAGTGAAAGAAATAGAAGAAAATATTACCCTGGAAAAATATCTGTGGGAAACTATCACCAAGAAATTCTCCTATTGAAAATGGCATTTTCCGCACACTTCCCTATTGTTCCTATACTTCTAGGATAAATACAAACAGTTTTTTTTCAACATCATTAGTTACCATCATAATCATTTTTTTCCAAGAGGAAAATCTGGATGCTGAAAGAAATCTTGATAGGAAAAACCAATGTTACCAGTGCACAAACAGACAAGGTACAGTACTATATGCAAAATAATGGATATGAAGTCTTCAAAGAGTAATACCTAATGAATAGGAAAAGGCCAAGTATCTCCTGTGATATTTCCTGTTTTCCTCTGAAGTTGTTCAATACCTGATTTGTTGATTTCAGTTGATAAATTAAGCCTGATTGAAATAAAATAAGTTTAACTTGGAAAAGATGTATGTTTGTATATTAAAGTTTAAGAAAATATACTTGTCAAAATAAGAATGTTATGTAGCAGTATTGTTTAGTAACTACAATTAACATGGGTTTATCTCCCACATTTTGATTCTGCACATTTTCTATTGATTTATTTTGGATTCATGCAGAGACCATGAAAAATGATTCATTTTGTTGATTGCCGCAGGGCGTGGAACTGAAACTGCATCATTGCACAGAAAACGCATTAACTGATATGATAACATAGTCATAAATGTAATGGGATTCATTACAACCAAGAGATAATGCAATGAGATCTACAAAACTTTTCCTCAGATTTTTAAAATATATATTAAATAGTAAACTCCTCAAGATTTCTAACCAATAAGGATTTAAATATTAAATAAAGTCAAAAGGTGAAATAAAGTTTATAGTCAATAAATAAACCACCATCGTTTATTTCAAAACTAAAGGAATCATTTTTGTTCTGCTCTACAAAATATATTTTAATTATTTTCTTGATTAAGAACATACACACATATATGTATTACTACATATAAACAAACATCCATATAAAATTTATCCAAATTTGAAATTATTCATTCCATTGGAAAATCCTGAACTACATTGAGAAATCATCATCCAGTTATTCTAACTGCTAGAAGTTTTAAGAAGGCATAGGTTCTCTTACTCTTTCACCTCAATTTTTATCTTATACATGGCTTCCTCTATTTAGGATTTCCTTTTGACGTGAGGTTTAATTATTTATTCATCCTTTGTAATTCCATTGCCTTTACTCACTCCATGCTAGCATTGATTTTAATCTATTTTCATTACACTAAAGCAGGTTAGAAAAAGGATAATAACTTGGATTTCTGTTCAGAACTTGTATTAGTCAACCAAAGGGCTGTTAATGCAAAATGCCAGAAATTGGTTGGTTTTTATAAAGGTTATTTATGTGGGGTAGGAGCCTACAGATATCAGGCCATAAAGCATAACTTACTGCTTTCACCAAAGTCTGTTTTCACTTGTTGGAGCAAGATGGCTCCCGATGGCTGTGAGGGTTCAGGCTTCCTGGATTCCTCGCTTCCAGGGTTTTGCTTCTCTCTGGTTCAAGGCTCCTTTCTTCTGTGGTTGGCTTTTCTTTCTTCTGTGAGCTTACTTCTTGGGCTCCAGCTTAAGTCTTCAGCATCAAACTCCAACATCAAAATTTCAACATCAGACACCCTCAACTATGTTCTTTGCCATGCCTTTTATCTGTGAGTCCCCACCCCTTGATGTCCTAATCATAACTCAATCATGCACAGGTACAGATCAGATTACAAACATAATCCAATCTCTATTTTTGGAATTCAAAACCATATCAAACTGTTACAGAATTTTACCTCTTACATCGTTAAGGGATTCCAATTTTCATGTATCCAATCTAATAATATCTTTACACTTTTCTCTGTGCAGTAGTCTTACTAGACCCCAAAAGAAAACAATGTCATTTCAAACAAGCAAGTTTGTGGTTGCAACCAACTCGTGGTCAGGCCCCAAAATATTTTTTAAATATTCAAAGTAATTCAAATGCAGACAACTAGTCATTTGGCTGCCTCTGTTGTTACTTAATAAAAAACAAATTACGTCATGGATCTCTTTAAAATCAAGCTTAAATACTTGCTTTAGAATTATTTTCCTTCTTGGTGTCAAGACATTCCTTCTAGGATCATTTTCCCAATTATCCTGAGATACACTCTTGAGCAATTGATTTTGTATGCATCTTTTGGACTTAAACTCAGTTTTTATTAATATTTCTCTGTATATCCCCTCTTCTTTATTTGAAAGATAGTTTTTCTGGGCATAATAAAAAGACTATATTTAATTTATTTCAACACTTCGAAAATATTATACTACTCTCTCTTGCATTTAATGTTTCTTTTTAAGAAATCTATCTTTCTAATAGTATTGCTTTTGTAATTGTTCCTTCTAGTGGCATTTAGGCCTTTAAGTTTCTGCCTCTAGAATTTGCATTAAATTCAATGAGTCTAGTTGTACATTTTATCTATCTTATTAGAACAACTTGAGCCTTTCCTATGTGCATAAACATATCTTTCACCAATTCTAAAATGTCCCATCCGTTTGTGCTCATTGTCTTTCTCCAATTCTTTCTATTCTATTATCTTGAGCTCCATTTATTTGTACGTTAGACCTTCATTTCCCATCATACCCTTTGGGGGATTTGCCCCTTTCAAGTTTCCATCTTAAGGAAGCATCTCCAGATCAGATTCCTCACTCAGCAGGGCATAAGGGCTGGCATTTAGTTCCTTGTTCCATGGTAATTCCATAAAGTGATAGCTTCTTTTATTTCATAGCCTTACCATTCTCTTTCACTAAGCACTTCGTTACAATTTATTTGTGTTTGGCAGCAAGGAGAGCAGTTCCTTTGCAAATTTCTATTTCTTTGCTTTGAGTTCCAGACTCATAAAATAATCCTTATGGAAATTTATCCTCCAAAAGATTTTTCTGAGGCAAGAGAAAATTTCGGAACTTGTGGTCAGGTGCAAAATTCTGCTTTTCTATTACTTGTGATTTTTCTTTTTCAGCTGTTTTATCTTCAGTGAAAAGCACGGTGCCTGAGACATAATAGATGTTCAATAATTTCTTGGCATTAATGAATAAATTAATAGGTGAACATAGGAATACATCTCTTTAGTAATGTAACAGTACCTTTACTTTGAAGACCCATTGTTTATATGGGGAAGGAAATTGGTCAATTTACTGTAATGTTTTAAAAAATATGCAGGCAATGATCTCTGGCTGTTTTTTTTAGTTTATGGGTACTAATCTTATTTTCCTCAATAGCATTTTAAAAGCCACCATAAACATCCTAATAACTGACATTTTAAACTAATAATGTGAATATTATTTCTATTGAAACTGCTAGATTTATCTTCTGTCTTTGTTCTTACTTCAAATGAAACATGACTAAAAAGTTGATAAAGAAAATACCACGGTGATATTTCACAATTTCTGAAACTTATTTTTTATAGTCTCTGTGCATTGCTGCCACAAGTCATCTTAAAATATCTTTTTTATGGAGGCCACCTCAGACTTTTCCTATAGCATGCATTGCAGAGTGTGTTACATTGAAAGAGGGCATGCCTTAATCTTCCGCAGCATTGCTGTGGTTGTGGACCCATTCGTAAATAGGACGTTTTGAGGATATTTTAAGTTAAGCTGGGCTCAACCAAATGAGGCTGGGCTTTAATCCATATTACTGGAGTCCTTTATAAGCAGAAGAAATTGAGATACAGTAAGTGAGAGAAGGACACAGAAGAGCCAGAAGTTGAAAGTCAGCTGAAGCCAAAAGAGAAACACAGGAGATCAAGGATGTTGCCACATGAAGGCGGGAGACATGTGAGCCTAAATTACCCTGAGGATTGCAGCAGGACAGCACCAGAAATGCTGCAGACTTTGGGGAGAAAACACAGTCTCCCCAATACCTTGGTTTTGGACTTCTAGCCTTTGAAAGCATGAGACAATAAAATGCTGTTGTCAAGCCAGAGTGTGTGGGATTTGGTGTAGCAGCCTGCCAAAGTAACACATAAAGTAAACACTTTTTTTTTTTTTAATACTTTAGGTCTCTTGGGGGATTTTTGGACTCTGCATGCAATTCATCTTATCTTACAGTTTCTAATAAGTCTTATTAGAATAAGGTCTGGCTTTTATCTTCTGCATGGGGATATTGATGTTCCTATCAACATTTCTCATGCATTTCAGACAAAGCTTCTGGTTACAGAGTGATATTACTTTATTAGTCCCTGCTAGGAGAGCTGAACATAGATGGACACCTGAAGTGACACAATAGACATTTTTATTTGAGTCAAAATGGAGAAAAAACTTTCTTTTGAGTAAAACAAAATTATTTCTCTGACATTCCTTTAAAAAATAGGAGGTAAATTCAATTTTACCTTTCTTTATGAAATGTGTTTTAAATTATTCATCCTTACTTATAAATTGAGCTTATTACCACCTGCTTCTTTGTTTCAGTAAATAAAATAACATATACACATATTATAATGGAATTTGCAAACTGGTGCTTCTGGCAAATATTTTCTCTGTAATATGTCAGTAATGCTTATAAGTGTAGTCTGATTATGAATCAGGTGATGAATATTATGCTGTCTACCACGGAAAGTCATGGAATTTTCCTGATGTTTTGGGGGTTTCTCTGGCTCTACCCAGGCTGCTTGAGGGCGAGGTGTTAGATGGACGCACAGCGGGCGCGAAGAATGCTGCGGAGACGGCAAGTGGTGGTAGCATGCAGTCTGCTTTATTGAGGAAGTGCTGGACAATATATATTGTGGGGTGAGGGGATGGGGCAGGCAGGAGGCGGCGTGTGGGGCATTGGTTGGTTGGGGCTGGTGGGAGTTAGGCGATGTGAAAATCGGTCGGCGGGGATTGGCCAGTGGTCGTTGGATGGCATGGCCCCGGCGAGGGGGAAGAGGGGGAGGCAGTAGGTCGGGCTTAGTGGTTAGGTGGGAACAGTCGAGAGGGCGTGGCTCGCCCGTACCTCGGCGAAGAGCGGGCGGCCCGTTCGCCAGACAGGGAGGGTGGGACTCGCCCATGCCCCTGCGGAGAGCAGGAAGCCCGTCCATTCTACCGGTTCCCTTGGCCCATCGCAGCTCGCCTAGATAGCCTTCCCTCAATTCCCCCTCTCTTATACATAAAAATGGACCAGGAGAGTGGCAGGGAGGTGGGCGAAGTTTGCATTGGCACAGGAAAGGGGGGGGGGGCATAGTGGCAATCTGGAGCTAGCAGGTAGCCGGTCGGCCGGTCCGCAGCTCGAAGGTGGTCCGGCGATTGGACAGGCGAATGGCTGCTTGGTTCTGGAGGGCAGCGGCGGTATTGGCGGGGTCCGGGGCGAATGAAGTTTTGGAAGATCCGTCTCCTGAAAAGTTAGTGGGGGCTAAAAGGCGGGTAGGCCGTGGGCTGGGGGAAGTGGGAGCGCACGGTTTAGCGGGGCCATAGCTGCTTGAGAGTGAGGGCAGCAGGGGGTGCCGAGGTTACAGGAGGCGTGGGGCACCTGCGGGGAGAACGGGCAGGAGGAGGCCGGGAAGACGAAATGGGGGGGCGTTCTCGTTGGTGGCAAGTCGCTGATAGTTGACCTGTACGTGTGAGCTAAAAATTGCATTAGCCTGATCCTTGGCGAGTTGGACGATCCTTCTAATGGCCCATGGTCTGACTGCCAATGCGAAGAGGAGAATAATTAGGGGGCCCAAAATAGGGAGGATGTAGGGGAGGATTCCATTGAATCCCCAGGAGAGGCCTCCTTGGCCTTCTCTCTCCCTTTTTCGTTTTTCCAGTCCGGCCCTGACTTGGGCTAGATTGTCTTGAATGAGGCCGGAGTAATTAGCATAGAAACAGCATTCCTCGCCTAGTGCGGCACAGAGGCCTCCTTCTTTAAGAAAGAGGAGGTCTAACCCTCTGCGGTTTTGAAGGACTACCTCGGAGAGGGAATTAAGTGATTTTTCTAGGTGGTTAATGGCTGTTTCGAGACGGGCGACATCTTGATCGACGGCTGCCCTGAGTGAGGAAAAGGCACTAGTGTGCAGGGTTAGGGCCGCAATTCCGGTGCCGGCTCCTGCTAGACCTAGAAGTGAGGCAATTGTAATGGCAGTGATGACTTCCCTTTTCTGCGCGTATGTCGGTAGAAGGTGGCGCTGCCAGGAGTCAAAAAATTGGTTATTGCTATGATAGAAAATGCAGGGGAGTAAGAGAGCGAGCACGCAGGTTTCGTTGGTGGAGTTGAGGGTGGGAACATTAAGGCATGGGGTAAGGCCGGTGAAGGAACATAGCCATTTTGTGTTATCGGCGGGTAATAGAAATTTTGCGGTTGCATCGGGGGTAGTTGTATGGTTGCAGAGAGTTTTCATGGAGGGGGTAATGGTGCCCCCGATTTTAGTGATACAGAGCCCCCTTTGAGAGACTCATTGGATTGTTAGTCCTACTTGGGTTTGGTTCCAATTGCAAGAGGCAGGAGCATGGTCTGGGGAGGCTTGATAAGAGGCATTGGTGGCTATCGCTTCGTAGTAAGGCATTGAGGAGGAGAGGCACAGCCAACAGCTAGCGGTAAGGTTGGCATCGGAGGAGTTGAGAGTGAGAAAGGTGGCTTTGACTAAGGACAGAAGCGGGTTGTGGATTTGCAGCGGGGGTAGGGGGGTAGGAGGGATGGCGATGGAGCTAGAAGACTGATTGCTGGTTCTCGCTACAGGGGGAGGAGGAGACTGACTGCTGGTTTTCGTTGCAGGAGGAGGAGGAGACTGACTGCTGGTTTTCGTTGCAGGGGGAGGAGAAGGGGGTAGAGGGTTGAGGACTGGGTTGGGACCAACGGCAACTGGAGGGGTGGAGGTGGGGGCCCTCTTTTGTATTATGAAGAGGCCATAATCATAACCTTCCATGTATAGCCGGATGCCGTATGTACGGCCCTGCAGCCAGGCAGTGCTGGAAGGGTCTTTAACGGTGAGGACAATTACATCCCATCGGGCAGAATTTGCAGTGCGGAATGAGAGGTAGGAGTCCCGGTTTGGAGCATTGCTCCAGCCGTAGGCCATGGTTTCGCATCCCCAGGAGGGGCAATAAGAGTGTGCAGGGTCGTGGCAGCCTCTGGCAGAGGAAGGACAGATGTAAAAGCCGGAGACTAGATAACTGCTACCAAAGGCTAGACCTACCGGACGCCCATTAGTGGGCGAGGCATAGCATGTCCCAGACTCGTCATCCTGTTCTGTGTAGGAACGACCCATAAGGCGGCAGATATGTGTTGTGAACGCTGGGGCCTGGGCGGTGATGTTATGCAACAAGATTTTATCTTCAGCCCCAATGACTCTGACTGTCCAATTGAAGGGTTGGTGTGATGGGTTAGAGAGGACAGGTGCAGGGTTGGATAGGAGTGCGAGCATTAGAAGGAGCAAAGATTTAAGCAGAGGAATACCTGGTGGGGGGGGGTTGTGACCTGAGATGGCACTGGCTCGGTGGTAGAGCTGGATTAACTGCAAGAGTTGGGGGTCATTGGTTGGGGCGATTGGAGAGATCTCTTTGCTCAGCGTCATCTTGGACACCCGATGGGCGAGGAACCGCAGCTTGCGCTTGTCTCGTCGTGTCATTGTGGGCGGTGGTGGCGGGCCGGATGTTGCGTCCGGGGATCCAGATTGGCTGTGAGGCGGTTTCTGGAAAAACACAAGCAAAACCTCTCCCTTGGGTAAGGAGGGGGCATGGCCCTTCCCATGTGTTCTTCTCTGGGTCTTTCCAATAGACCAAGGGCATGGGGGTGGGCAGATAAGATGGCCCCCAGTGCTTATGGGTGGGCGAGAGGCCCTTGTTGTCGAAGGTTAGAAGGTTTAGGTGGATGAGGCATGTTGTAAGGATTTCATCTGCAGAATTTTGGGGGGCAATTGCTCTCTCTCTCTCTATTTGGGTTTTTAGGCAGCGGTGCGTATTTTCAACGAGTGCTTGCCCCTGTGGGTTGTAAGGAATGCCAAAATGGTGCGTGATGTTATAGGCCTGCAGGAATAATTTAAAGCTGCTGCTGTGGTATGCGGGCCCATTATCGGTTTTTAGATCCCAGGGGACGCCCATGAACAGGATGGCCTGTTGAAGGGCCTTGATGCAGTATTTGGCTGATTCTCCTGGGAGGGCGGCCACATAGGTGAGGTGTGAGTAAGTGTCAATAGCGACGTGGACATATTTGAACCTCCCGAATGAGGGGACGTGGGTAACGTCCATTTGCCATCGAGAGTTGGGTTTTAGACCTCGGGGGTTTACTCCTTGAGGCTGCAAGGGCCCAAGCGGAAGGAACGGCGCGCAGGTCTGACATGAGCGCACGAGGTGCTTGCACGTTTCAATAGGTAAGTCCGGCAGTAGATGCCTCAGCGAGGTGGCCGAGAAATGAAAACGGGCGTGTAGGGACTTAGCCTGGTTAATATGATCCCCAGCGGCAGCGAGGGCATAGGCAGAGACTGCCCGATCGGCCTCCGCGTTGCCTGCGGCCAAAGGGCCAGGCAGGGCTGTGTGACTCCGATCAATGTACCAGGGGTGGGACCTCCCTTCTAGGAGGCGCTGGAGCATGGCGAGGGCCGTGTCAATGGGTGTATCTCTCGGGAAGAATACCGCATAGGCGAGGGACTTGCATACCTGCAGCGTATATAAGCTGTCTGTGAAGATGTTAAGGGGCTGGTCTGCAAAGGCCTGGAGGCAGGCGACAACTGCCGAGAGTTCGCCCGCCTGTACCGAGTGAGGGTTAGTAAAGACTCGCCTAATGGGCTGGTTTTGGTGTTTGACATAGGCAACAAACGCAAACTTAATTTTAGAGGCGTCGGTGAAGGCCGTGGTACAGTGAGGCAGCGGCGTAGAGGAAGGGAAAGAGTGCCGCTGGGCTGCCAAGGGCGTACGAGTAAGTCCCTGGAGGAGCTTGTGGGAGGGGTAGTGGTTATCAAAGGACCCCTGGAAACGTGACAGGAGGATTTGAGCTGAAGGATCCTCTTGAAGAAGCAGGCTGAACCCTTGCGCTGTGAGGGGCCAGACTATGGTGGAGGGTGTGGTATTGTAGGTGTGGAGGCTGAGTGTTAGGAGGTCATGTGCCAGGCTGAGCCAGGCATGGGTGCAGCGGCAAATTTTGGGAAGTCGGCTCTTAGATAAGTGCACCCATTGGAGTGGGCCCTCTTGCCAGAGGACGCCGGTAGGCGTTCCGGGGGTGTGGAGTACAAGGGCCAAGATGGGCTTGCTGGGGTCATGCCTCTGTAGGGACATGCTGGTTAGAGCCTCATTGACTAACTTAATAGCGCCCCTGGCCTCCGGCGAGAGCTTGATGCTCCGGGCAGCTGCGGATGTCATAGGTCCTGGCTGCCTGAGGAGGGAGAACAGCGGCTCGAGTTGGGCGGTGGTGACTGGGATAGCAGTGCGAACCCAATTAATATTGCCGCACAGTTGTTGCAGCTCGGCTAGCGACAAGCGATCGGGTACGCGCAGTTGCGGGGCGGTGGGCTGCACATGAGAAGATATGCGGAACCCCAGAAATGTAAATGGGGGTACATGTTGGACCTTTTCCCTGCTGACGGTGAGGCCTAGTGCCAACAGGTTATCAATGAGCTTATTCATAACGGTTTGTAGATGTTCTGCGTCCTGATGGGCTAGGAGGACATCGTCCATGTAGTGGATGATATATGCCTCTGGCCGAAGCGGGGCAACCGCGTAGTTGACAAAATTCTGACAGATGGTGGGGCTGTTGCGCATGCCCTGTGGAAGGATGCGCCACTGATAGCGGGGGTTAGCCCCCCTGTGGTTGCCCAGGGGCACCGTGAAGGCGAACTTGGGCCTGTCCCTAGGGTGTAATGGGATGGAGAAGAAACAATCCTTGATGTCTAGGATGAGTATATGATAGTGTGCAGGGATGGCTGATGGGTGAGGTAAACCGGGCTGCGCGGAACCCATGGGAATAATGTGTTTGTTAATCTCCCTGAGGTCATGTAAAAGCCGGTATTTATCTGTGGATTTCTTGTGGATAACGAAGACAGGCGAATGGTAGGGGCTGGTGGAAGGCTCTATGTGCCCCTTTTTCAGTTGTTCCTGCACTAGTTGTGCCAGAGCTTCGAGCTTGTGGGGCGGTAAAGGCCATTGCTCAACCCATATAGGCTTCTCTGTGTCCCACTGCAGAGGGGCGGGTTTTGGTTGAGTGCCGCGAGCAGTGGCCCATTCTATTGGGGGGGGGCCGTGGTGATGGACGCTCCAGCCTGTGAGAGGACATCTCTCCTCCAAAGGACGGTGGGGAGCATGGGGAGGAAGAGCGGCCAAAAGGTGCCAGAATGTCCCTCCTCATCCTCCCAGGTGAGGGTATCGTGCGCCTGCTTAGAGGCGGCAGCCCCTGTGGCCCCTTGGATGGGGGGGCCGTCCACTAGGTACCAGTAATTTTCATAAAGGGAGGGGAAGCAGGAAACTTCCGCTCCCGAGTCCAGGGTACCGTGAAACCATTGCCCATCTACTTTGAGCGCTAGCGTTGGGCGGTCATTCCCAATGGGGAGCGCCCACATCAGGGCTTTGGAGGCCACACAGTGGTCTCTTGGTGTCAGGGCTGAGACCTGCCCCACTGGGAGTTTAAAGGCGGCCAGGCTGGAGGGAGGTTACACGGCACTCTCGGGCCCAGTGGTAGCCGCGGCCGCAGCGGGGGCAGGGGGTGGCGGGTCGGCCAGGGTGCGGGTCCCCAGAGCCCCTGTTACCCCCGGTAGGAGGCGGGGCATGATTGGGGCAGTCTCGCGCAAAGTGGCCGACTTGGCCGCATTTGAAGCAGCCAGCAGTAATGGCCAGTGCTTGCACGAGGAAGGAGGCCAAAGAGGCGGCCATGGTCTCAGTGCCTCTTTGCAAGGACTCGGTTAAGGCTCGGGTAGCCTGTGGGGAGGGGTCGAGATCTCGACAAGCTAGGACCCAGTCATGAAGATCTTTGTCGCGGACGGGGAGCAAAGCCTGCTGACAGGCGGGATTGGCTCCTTGCCGTACAAGTTCCTTGGCTAGGGCAATCCGCGCCTGGGGGTCCTCAACCTTACGTTCGCAGGCCTCTTGGACTCGAGAGACAAAAGAGGCAAAATCTTCCCCGGCCTTTTGGGTGAGTTTGGCAAAGGTTTGGCCTGCCGGGTTGGCGGACTCTGAAAAGGCCTTCATGGCACAGGTGCGCAGCTGGCCCCAAAAGTGCAGGGGCGCGCGATCATAGAAGGCAGGGTTGGCATAGGTGTCAGTACCCATGAATGCCGGCAAGGCGCCAGGGACCCCTGCATGCTGGTTCTCGGCGGCCTGCTGTTCAGCCTGATCCTGAAAGTGAGCCCACCAGGTAACGTATTGCCCTGGGGTGAGGATGGCGCGGGCAAGAGAGAACCAATCATATGGGATATTAAGCTCCCCTGAGAGATCCTCCAGGAGCTGCTTGGCATAAGGACTGTAGAGCCCGTCCTCCTTAACAGCCTTGCGAAGGCGTTTGACGGTCTTGGAGTCTTGGGGGTACCAGGCTATTGGCCGGTTGCGAGACCCTATAACATTGATGGGGAAAATAGAGGGCAGGGTTGGGGAAAGGGGGAGGTGCTGAGAGGCGGCATGCAGGCGAGCGGAAGGGAAGTCGGGGGGGGGGCGAGAGAGGAAGTGCTGCGGGGAGGCGGAGCCCAGGGGTCGGAGGCTGCAAGTGAGGCCTGCCCCTCCGATGACGTAGAAGCGGGCGGATCCCAAGGGGCAGGGGCGGAAGAGGAGGGGGGGATTTCGCCCCAGCCGGATGGCGCAGGCACTGGGGGTGTGCCGGGCGGGATGGAGGCGGTCCCATAAGGCGGCGGAGGGGGAGCCGTGCCCACTTCTCCTTTGTTAGGAAGCCCCGCCTTGGAGATATCCGGGCACTCGAGCCGTATGTGGCCCCACGGTTTTGGCGGGCCGCTCGTAGAGGAAGAAGGCAGAAGTTCGCCATTTTGGTCTGGCGGGCTTTGTTCTAGCACTTGCTCCAACTGAGCGCATGCCGAAATGGAATCAGGGCTGGGCGCGACGGGAGTGCTGTCCTCCTCCTCCGCAACAAAGGCCTCGGGGGGACGCGCCCCTTGGAGGCAGGACTGAAGCGTAATGAGAGCGGGAATAAGGCCCGGGGGGAAACGCTTATTCTCGTGTTGCGTGGCTGCCTCTACTCGATCGACTAGGAGCCGGTAAGTGTCTGGGTCCCAAAGGTTGGCGGTCGCAAGCCAGGGATTAAAGGGGAGAAAGAGGTCCCAGAAGGATTGCAGCTGCCGGACGGAGACCTTGCATTGGTGATAGTCAAGCAGGGCCGCCAGGGCGTGGACTTGGGGCGCCTGTTTGCGCGAAAGAGAGGCTCCCATGACTTACAACGAGAGCTCGCCGAGCAAAAGGAGGGTGAGCAGGGGGAGGGCGATTAGCACTGCAAGGAAAAAGAGGAATGCCAGGCAGGGGTTGGAGCGGCAGAGGAGAACTGTGAGGGCGAGGGCGCAAAGAGGGGAGAGGAGGAGGCAAGGGAAGAGGTTGTGGGGGTTCATCCGCCAAGAGAGGTGGAGAGAGGTGTGGCCAGCGCCGGCAAAAGGGAGAGAGTTGACCCCGCGGGAATCCTAGGAGCCTCTTGACCGTAGCGGGTCGGTATAATCCCCTGATATGGAAGAGGGTCCCTGTGCAGGGACCCCCCAGACCGCCTTTGATCGTATGAGGTCACTCAGGGATTGTGGGTTGGCTTCCGCATCCAGACGCTGTAAGTTAGAGGGTGGGGGACAGGCGCCGAGGTCGGGGGGTCGCCAAGTTATGGAGCAAGGCGGTGAAGAGAGGGGTTCAGGGGGAATTGAGGGAAGTTCATGGTGGCAGCCAGTTGAGAGGCTGGAGCTGCCGTGCGCCAGAGTCCTCTGGAGACGGAGGACGAAGGGGCCTGCGTGGAGTGCCAGGCGGAAGAGACCTCGCTTGATCAGGGCGGGTCGAGGGGGTCCGCCAAGGGCAGACGGTGGGGTCTCCTCTAACGTCGGTTAGGCAGAGGAGACGGGGGTCCTTACCTGCCCCACGTTGGGCGCCATTTGATGTTTTGGGGGTTTCTCTGGCTCTACCCAAGCTGCTTGAGGGCGAGGTGTTAGATGGACGCACAGCGGGCACGAAGAATGCTGCGGAGATGGCAAGTGGTGGTAGCATGCAGTCTGCTTTATTGAGGAAGTGCTGGACAATATATATTGTTGGGTGAGGGGACGGGGCAGGCAGGAGGCGGCGTGTGGGGCGTTGGTTGGTTGGGGCTGGTGGGAGTTAGGCGATGTGAAAGTCGGCCAGCGGGGATTGGCCAGTGGTCATTGGATGACGTGGCCCCGGCGAGGGGGAAGAGGGGGTGGCAGTAGGTCAGGCTTGGCGGTTAGGTGGGAACAGTTGAGAGGGCATGGCTCGCCCATACCTCGGCGAAGAGCGGGCGGCCCGTTCGCCAGACAGGGAGGGCGGGACTCACCCATGCCCCTGCGGAGAGCAGGAAGCCCGTCCGTTCTACCGGTTCCCTTGGCCCATCGCAGCTCGCCTAGATAGCTTCCCTCATTTTCCCATGGTTATCTCACTTTATCCTCCATTCTTTGGAAGACTTCTATTCTTGTTAAGATTCTTTACAAGTCATCTTCCTACACCACTTAAAGTTAAGTAGAATTTATTATTTTAAATGGTATATAAATATCATCCAAAATGCTCTGGAAAAATAATTCCCTTATATTTCCTGCTTGTTTGTAACTAAGCTAAGCAGTGAATACAGGCATTTTGTCAGTAAATGATTTTAGTCATAGTATATAAATTCCTCACCATGTTAGAGACATTCAGATCAGGACATGAGCATTATTATTCAGGAAGAAGTATAATTACAATATATTATGAAAGCAAACATTATCTTCTTCTTACTCCTTTTCCAGGCATTTTGAAGGTATAGATTTCCACCATTTGGTTTAATGTTAAAATACCCAGCACATTTATATCAAAATTGATCATTCATTGATATTTAGTCATCTAAATTAATATGATTCCATTTATCTTTCTTTTGGTGTTCTACCTTCTCCTCTTTGCAAAACTACATGTATATGTAGGTTTCACCCAAATTTATTCTACAACCTAATAATGAAAAAAAAACTCTTTATCTACCAATTTACATCATTAAGAGGTGTCTTTTATGGTGTGTGGCTTTCATAAGAATTCCATTTTCATTAGCTACCAGATATTAATTATCAAGGATTTCTTGAAGGTACAGTAGAGTTGTTGAAGCCTCTCATTTTAGTTAGAGAAATTAGGCATTTTAACAACAAGCCTATCCATTCTTCCTCTCCACTCCAAAATATTTGGGACTTTAAAGTAGATACAATTTGAGTAAATTGAGAAGAAATAGTGCAGAGCGAAACAGACTTCTTATAAGGCATAGCAGATGGCAGTTAAGTATTTTCCAGGTCTGGAGTTAGTAGCGTATTAAAAAGCTTGTATTCATATTGCTTTTCTTTAAAATATTTCCAAAGGGTGTTTCCATTAAATATAGTAATATAAAATTTCACAGTCACTCAAAAATTGTTTTTATACATGTGACTGATGCCTGATACTGTGTTTGAGACTTGAACTACTTATTTCTTTGAGATCTAACTAATAAACATAGCACAGATTAGCTTCCAAATCTTTGTAATGTAATAAGGATCCATAACATCAATTATAAAACATACAATTTCACATTAGAAAGTCTACCATGAGATATCTATATTAAAGTATATTTTTGATGTTATATGGGCAGTGAATATTGTTGAAACATCAAAAATATTTTGACCCTAATAATAATTTTCAGAGCTCCTTAGAGCAACAGTCCCCTCAAAAGTATTCTTTTTTAAGCTTTTCCTTCATGGCAGAGACACGATAACATGTATTCACCTCTACTATCCCTCCTATCCCCCCCAAATGAAAAAAAACAGAGTAAAAGGAAAAAAAGCATTAAATAAGAGAAGGAATGTGAAGATAACAACAAATAATGCACAGCAATATTGGCAAGCCAGAAATAGCCATTGCCAGATCCAAAGAGTGATGAATTTATGGAAGATATAAGCAGAGCAGTTCATACTGACAGAGTAAATAAGCAAAGGTGAGGACTAGTCCATTCCAGGAAAGAAAAAGAGACTATCTCCAGAAAAGTGAATTTTCCCCTAAAAGCCCTGGAGTAAAATGTCAATTTTGGATAAGAGGGAGAATACTATGAGATATCTAGATGGATAATTAAAAGCAAAACAGAACAAAACAAAACAAAACAAAACCCCAGCAGGATAGTATCGAAGCAATCGACTTCTGTAGCTTACTTCAAGATAATGTCATAAATATAGCTATTGAAAGTAGAAAACCTTACAAGTAGCGCTCTATAATAATACTTTGAGAGAAAGATTTCTTCCGAGGCATCACATTTTCTAAAGAATTATTAATGTTATTGTAGGAAAGATAAGTTACTGGCCCTTGTTAAAGGGGAGCCCATCCATTAACAACCCCTTCTCTTCTTTCCCACTTTACCAGAACAGGGGCTTAATAATTAAAAGCCTATATTCTGAGGAGAGATGAATCTCAGTGGAAAAGCAATATTGTATTCCTGAAAGTTGAAAACAAACAAAACTGATTAAAAAGGAAGAAAACTAACAATTCCCATGATGCTAGGAGGAAACTCTTTTGTCTAGAGGAAGTTTCAGCTTCTAATTTAGAATCAGCATTATTATTTTCTGGATTAAATTATATATACGTAAATCACTAGGCTAGTATTGCAGAGCCATGAGTTTGGGAAGTATGTATTTTGAAAGGTACTGTAGGAAGTCTAACATAATATTTATATAATAATTGTTTATAATTATTTGAAGTGCATGGTAGAAATCATGATCACTGGCATGGTTGGCAGAAATTAGCTGCTAGTTCAAATCATGCTGAGCAGCCTAAAAGTTAGCATATAGCTGAGATTCGAATAGCCTTTTCTTCCTTCTAGAAGACCAGCTGATTTTATGTTTAGGCATGCTTACTGAGACAGGACATCCTAGTCAGCCCATAGCCAAACTTATTTGGATGTGAAGTGAGTTCTCTGATTTGGGGTGAAAAGTCACGAGAGTGGAGACCTATCCATGAGTCCGTGTTTGGTGGTATTGGCAGAGGCAGGGCTGGCAGTGACATCTTATCTAAATGTGAAATACATGACTATTCTGGTGATGACCGGAAAAAAAAAAAATTGTCTTCACGATACAAGGAATAGACAATCGCAAGACACTTTGTTGTTCAATGCGCAGCATGAAAAACCTCTCCTTTGGTTCTAGGAATCCTCTAGAGTAGCAGTAAGTGAAGTCTGGGCGATGACAGAAATGAGAAATATTCTGTATCTGAACTGCCCAAAAAAATACCCGGTAGCCACATGGGCCTACTGAGCTTTTGAAGTATGGATAGTGCAATGAAGGAACTGATTTTTAGTGGTTATTAGTTTTAATTAATTAAATTTAACTTTAAACAGCCTCTTTTCACTCTAATGTATGAGTTTTAGAATGCAGGCACTTAACCCAAACTTAGGTAAGTGGGTTCAGTACCTTGGGGTTTGAGCAAAGGTTTAAAGATAACAGATAAGAATTAATCTCGATTGTAGTGTCAGCAGCAATTTCAGCCGCATGCGGAGCCCTGTGTTGGCAGCAGCATCCAGTGTCTGGGTCAGGGTAGTAGTGATGTCAGCTGAGCCAGCAAAATTACTCTTGTATTGTGCCTTTTTAGCTCTGGTTCTGCATAAGTAGTTTTCTTTAACTAATGTCTACTTTTTAAACTTTCCCTAAGTAGATCGTATGAGCCAATTAGACTCTACCAAAAAATTTTTAGGTAAAAGATTACTTATGTTGATTTATATTATTTCCAGGGATGAGTCCTAAGTAGTGCAGTAGAAACACATCAATTGGGCTTTAGGGAAGAGATTCCCAGAGCAGAGGAGGTAATTTGGGCTTCATTATCTGCCTTAGTTGGGGATGAAGTTAGTGAAAGTACATTGGATATTAAGAATAATATAATCTATAAGAAGAAAGGGAAAGCTTTTTAGCTTAGTACCTTTAATAACACTTTATTTTCCTTCTTTTTGAACAAAAGCTGTCACATTTTCATTTTGCGGTGAGCTGCGGAAATTATGTATCTAGCTGTGTACATTGGGTCCTGATTATTTACATCTGTGACCAGGTAGAATCTATAGGCAATTTTAACTCTTTTTAAAAGAACATGAGTTAGCAAAAAGTCTGTGAAGCAATATAAAGGAGAGAATCCAATGATTGAGAGAGAGAAGAATATTAGTTTGGCGGTGGTGTGTGAAATTTGCTACTTTAGCACTAAAAATGTGCCTAAAAGAGTTTATATGAAAATATCTTCAAGAAGGCTTAAAGAAATACACTGGTGTGGCATCACCAGCCTCTTTGCAAAGTCGAGTCTCTGTTGGAAACAGAAAGCTTGTGCAAAAGCTGCATGGAAAGGAGCTCCCCGATATCAAAGAGAATATGAGGACCTCATGTTAGCAAAGGCCAGATGAAGGCATTTTCTAGAGGCAAGGCAGAGGTAATTATACAAAACTGGCAGAATAGCTTTCCTATTTTCAGCATTACTTGACTCCTGACAAAATATAGAAAGTGCTAAGTTTTTAAGGCATTTCTAGTATCAAACTCAGCTGCTCAGGAATGTTTACCGAGAGCTATTTGTATTTCTCTTTAATGTGCAAAAACTCTGAGCCTGGTGATCATAGGCCTGAATTGAGTCAATTTAAGTGCTGTGCCTCTCATCCGTAATTCCTAGAAAGAAGTTCTCTCTCTATGGGGAAGAATTTTGCCATAGTACTAAAGACAAAGGGAAATCTTCCCTTTAACTTTATCTAAAGAGACCTGTGGTAGTTTACCAGGAAAACTAAACCTTGGTTAAAGGAAATAAAGCTGATAGGGATTGACAGAAATTGACTCTCTGCTACTTCTTATTCCTCGGAACCCGTTACACCACTGTCATCCACTGGCCAATGTGTGACATGTAATTTAATGAACACAGTTTCTTCCCTAAGAACACCTCAAGTAAACCCAGTAGGAATCAAACACGTTTCTTGGTTATGTACAAAGCTCCTATATATGACTAGAAAAAAATGAGGTGGATGAGTACAAAGTTGAGGAATAAATTTAATGATGGTAGCTGTATCATTATGTTTAAGTTAAAATAATGCTTTAAAATAAAAGTTTTACCCATGGGCTTATACAAAAAAAAAATACAAGAAGGGTTAAAACAACAAAATAACAACAGCAAAATAAGTTTATTCAGTATATTATCGGTTGGTGGCTATGATAAAAATCAACAATGATACTTTATAAAATTAGTGTTATAGAAGCATAATAAGGTTTGAACATACTTAGCAGAAAGTCAAGTAGCATTACAGATTGCTAGAAATATGAATACACAGGGGCTTAGGATGCAGAACCATCAGCAAATTTGGTGACCAGAAAGGCAGTGGAACAGAACTAATTTTGGGCAAAGAAGTAAGCAGCACTATGGCATAACCCTAGGGGTGGTACTGATTGCCTCCAAGAGAGTGCTGCATAGTATCAAAACAAATAATGAAATTTAGATATATGTTCTATATAGAAAGGAGGAGTTTTCATTTTCATATAAATTGGTATATCCAATGATGCCTGTTTGAATACACCTAAGGCATTGCAGAACACTTTTTTTCTCTCACTCAGGATTACCAGCCAGTGTAAATAAAGCAATCTTTCTTTGCCTCTCCTCCCTTTTAGGATAGCTCCAAGGAACAGTTCCACTGAGAGACTGCAGAGTTTGTACTCACATCATTGCTTATTAGCTGAGCTGGGATTGTAGGAGTAATGACAGAACACTGCTATAAGCAAAATGCCATCTCAAATATTTATAGATATCAAGGAAGAATATGATTGCTTATGGCTGTCAACTGATGTCTTCGGCAACATCAGAAACATGACATTGGCGCACCAATCCAAGGACAGCTTATCCCAGCAGCACCAATTGGAAGCCCTCAAAAAGAATAAATCAGAAGCTATCTTCATAGCCAGGGAAATGATAAAGCCAATTTCATATGTAAGAACTTGAAAAGGCAGATGTAGTGATTTCTGCCACATCCCCATGTATCAATCCAAACTGACCATGAGAAAGCTGAATGTTCCTGACACAAGATGGTGGGTTTTAACATGTTTAATTGGGCAGAGACTGATTGTGAAACTGGAGAATCGGTTGAGTTCTTCTTACTGAAACATATTGAGATAGCCACTGACATCTGGTACCTAGCTATTGACCTGCAAAATGCATTTATCTATGCTAATATTAGGAGGAGATCAGAAGGCATTTGTTTACATTTGCCAGTACACATCAATACTTCCTCACTCTCTTTCCTCAGGATTTCTCAAATTCTGAACTTCATGGCAAAATTTATCTAGATCAGATATCTATTCTAGTGAGGATACTCTACTGCCTTGATAATCACATCATCCCAAAGATTCTATCAATGACATGTTGATAGGATCAAGAGAGAATCAATGACATGTAACCTAAATAACATTATACATTCATATACAAATGTATATACCTTATAGAGGAAGCTGAAAACTTGTGAAAACACAAGTTGCTATAAATAATGAAAAGCCTGGCATTCCAGTAATCCTAAATTTTGAGATAGTATCTCCAAAATGAAAGACAGGTTGCCTCATGTTTCACCATTTTCAAAATAAATCAGTTTTACAAAATTTTGCTAAGTCTGTCAGGTGACATAAAACCTGCTAGATTTAAATGGGGCCTAAAGGAAGAATTGACCATCCAACTGGTCTATGTTAAAACACAAGCAACCTTGGGTTTTGACCCTTATAAACCAAAAAAAAAAACCCAATACTGCTAGAATTTTCAGTAGCACCTAGGATGTAGTATGGGCAGGCTTTATATGTCCTTTCAGAGAGTCATCAGGGTGAACAAGAGACCCAAGATGTTAGCCATAAATCCAGAGAAGTGCTGCACAGAAACCCATGAGAGCATTTCCTAAGATTCACCATGACTTTTGTAAGAAGAAATCTCATATTCCCAGCTTGTTTATACCAACTACAATTCTCCACATAAACTCATGGGCTTAAGGGTAGTGCTCTGTGATGACTTAATGAGGTGGCTAAGCATTCAAGCCTACCTTACTAATGACTCTCCTACTATGCTGGGATCTGCTAGAAGCTGATTGATACCTGGCTTTTAGGAGGTTGAGAAGGAAAATTGCTAGTCAACAGAACTTTTAAGTTTAAACCTTTATTGGAAGACAAAATGGTCAGAATGTGAATCTCCAGTTATTTGTGAGTAGTGGCTAATGGGTGAGGCTGGTTGGTTGAGACCTTGGAATGAGCAAGATGTAAGGGTTAGTGACAAGCAATTTATAAAAAAAGAGGTAGGTGGTCCAACTTTTCTGAAGGGTCCCAGAAGATTAGAATGTTTTTGTTCCTAGTCTCTCCCCACCATCAAAAAAACAAAAAACAAAAAACAAAAAAGCTACCATAGAAAAGTATTTTTAAAATAAGATAGAAGGAGCAGATTTGGTTCAAGCAGTTAAGCACCCACTCCTACAAGGGAGGTCCCAGTTTTGGTTCCTGGTGCCTCCTAAAGAAGACAAACAACAAGCAGACATTGACCTAAAACAATGAGCAAACAATAAGCCAAAAACAATGAGCAAGACAAAGAGCAAACAACGAGCAGACAACAAATAAAAACAAATGAGCAGGGAGTGGATGTGGCTCAAGAAGTGGAGCTTCTGTCTCCCACATGGGAGGTCCAGGGTTTGGTTCCTGGTGCCTCCTTAAGAAAAAAACAAAGAGGCAATGATCAAAAAATAACAAGCAAACAGAAAGCAAAGAAAAAAAAGGAAGAACATGATAATTAGTTCTTTTAATGACATTCAGTCTCTTTCAATAGTGACCCCAATGATTGTTCAATGGATTTATGAAGAAAAGGCAATGGTGGCAAAGATGGAGACATGCATTATCTCAATAACAATGATTTTCTCTCACCAAAGGAGACCTGGTTACCACTGATACACTGGATACCCAATTTATAATCAAACTAGAATCTTTGGTGATAACCTGTAATCTAAGGGTTACTGACCAGTCACCTGGGGCAGCTCTGATATAGTGATCTCTTCTATTATGTAGAAGGCAGTAGAATGTCCTCACTGGAATAGATATTTAGTCCAGACAAATATTCACTTTTTCCTTGCAATTGCAATCATATTTCTGCAAACTATTGCAACCTTGGTGTAGCAGTTGGATATTGTTTATGAATTCCAAAAATAGATATTGGATTATGTTTGTGAACTGATCTTCTGGTCTTTTCCTCTGGGTATATTAGATTGTTTTGGATTCTGGGGTTTCACTTTTGCTTGATTAAATTATGATTAAGGTTTGAATTGGGCCGTGTCAGTAAGATGTTGAGTCCTGCCCACCAAGAAAATGACATGGCAGAGGAGCCAGAGTTTTGATACTGGAGTCCCAGAAAGTAAACCTACAGAGACGCACAGGAAGGAGAAAAGGCTCTATTAGACATGGCAGAGTCTCCGGGAAGAGAGATGAGTTATTAGCCTGACATCCTACAGCTGACCTTGTGGAGAGACTAGGGCAGCTGAGTCCAGTTAGAATTGAGCCCCAGGAGAGAGATGAGACATCCAGCCTACAGTGATATTGGAAGAAGCTGGGATCACAGAGCCATAAGAGGAAGAGGAAGCCTGAACCCTTGCAGATGTTGGCAGCCATCTTGCTCCAACACGTGGCAACTGACTTCAGTGAGAGCAGTAACTTACACTTTATGGCCTAGTAACTGTAATCTTTTACTCCAAATAAATACCCTTTATAAATGCCAACAGATTTCTGGTATTTTGCATCAGCACCCCTTTGGCTGACTAAGACACTGGGAATGAATAAGTTTTTTATAACTCATCATGGATTCTCACAGAAAACTATAAGATATAAGGCACTGAGGTATATGAAGCTTAATCCTGTTATCATGTATCGCACCATTCTTAAGAAGCATCTCCCATAGAATAATGAAATGGCCTGTTGGAGACAGTTACATTTCCTGGCAATGCTGTTCTAGAGAACGAGATTAAACTGTTGCTATTTTTCCGTGGGCAGTATACACTTTTCAGCAAAACTTGTGGTGGACATGGTAGTGGAACATTCTATGTTTAACATAACGACCAGAACAACTAAAAGGGATGTCATAGGTAAGGTTCCATAGAAACAGATCCTTAAATGAGGTTGAAGGAGGGAGATACACAGAAGGAGAGGGGAGGGGAGGGGAGGGGAGGAGAGACCACCTAAGGGTGTGATTCCAGTCTGGCCAAATCCCTAGATGATTGTCTCAGCCTGATCTTACAGGATGACTCTGGAGCATATATTTCAGAGGAGTGACAGTCAGGGTCTTCTTAATCTCAATCCTTGGATAAGGGCCATTTTAGTATAATGTATATTTTCAGGCACTTACAATACTGTGTGCTTAGAGACAACAAAGGATCCAACAAAATCAGAGAGGAGAAGTCTTCTGAAAAAGGAGCTGCTGCTGCTATGAAAGGATAAGATGCCAGTAGGCCCACACCTGGAAAAATCTGCATGAATAACTAATGAGGACATCTATCTTGGACTATAGGCTTTTTGGTACTACCCTCTGAGGATGAGGGAAAAATGGTTATAACCCAAGTTATCTCCATGGTCTCATCTACATACTTCATGTCCAGAGGTAAAGTTAACAGAACACCTTTTTAATCTTCTAAGGATCTTCCAAACAATTAGATCTTCAAGGAATTAAGGTTTTAGAATTCTTACCTAGTTGCTTCCTGATGACAAGGAGAAAATGAAATACTTAAAACAAGATAACATATTTTCATGACACTTTTCAGAATATATTACTATCACCAGTATGTATGTCTCCTTTCTGTGTTATGTATGTTCTTATATATTTAAATAATTTCTTCAGTCTTGCTCCTCTTTTATTCCAATATTTTTCTATGGGAGGTGAACTTGGCCCAGTGGTTAGGGCGTCCGTCTACCACATGGGAGGTCTGCAGTTCAAACCCCAGCCTCCTTGACCCGTGTGGAGCTGGCCCATGCACAGTGCTGATGCACGCAAGGAGTGCCCTGCCACGCAGGGGTGTCCCTCGCATAGGGGAGTCCCATGCTCAAGGAGTGCGCCCTGTAAGGAGAGCCGCCCAGTGTGAAAGAAAGTGCAGCCTGCCCAGGAATAGTGCCGCACTCATGGAGAATGACACAACAAGATGACGCAACAAAAAGAAACACAGATTCCTTTGCTGCTGACAACAATGGAAGAGGACAAAGAAGAAGACGCAGCAAATAGACAGAGAAAACAGACAACCAGGGTGGGGGGGGGAGGGGAGAGAAATAAATAAATAAATCTTTTAAAAAAAGGAAATAAAAAAATTGCTTTAAAAAATCTGTATATATATTTTTTTCTATGATAAAATTTTCCCATCCTTCAATCTCCTAAACACTTCACTCTTCTGTGTAAGAATTAATGGCGTACTAACTCCACAAAGTAAACCTTAAAAGGA
This sequence comes from Dasypus novemcinctus, assembly GCF_030445035.2. Taxonomy (NCBI): domain Eukaryota; kingdom Metazoa; phylum Chordata; class Mammalia; order Cingulata; family Dasypodidae; genus Dasypus; species Dasypus novemcinctus. Next base: position 83,812,206 of record NC_080688.1, on the reverse strand, counting down.
AGTCTGTTAAAATTATGACAAAGTAAGAGATGGAGCAGAGAGAATCCTCAAACCTTGAGCTCTGAGTTTGGGCTGGGTCTCTTCCACTTGTCTTTTCAGAACCACTCTCAAAATTTCTTGATTCTGTCTTCCAATTGGGCTCAGCCTGCTTCCCACCTTTCTAGATATTCTTGGGCTGACTATGGCCCTTCAGATAATGTGTCCTTCTCTGCATGACTCTCTTTCTCTGAGCTGTTAATCTCTCACTTACCTTATCACATTGGGCTGTGTAGGATGTGAGCTGCATCATTGCCATAGCCTGATTCTTGCACAATCACTTGAAATTCTCCCTCCATCCTTCCTACATAATGAACTAGTCTCATTGTAAATAAACTTTCCTCATATTACCCAAATTCGATATGACTGTTTCCTTTCACAACTTTGGCTGATAAACAGCTAATGCAATAACTGATAAGACATTAGGATGAGTCTCTATATGGAAGAGCAGAGTGAGTTTTTTGGTTGAATGAGGAATAGTTGGATGATGTTAGAGTGGAGCATTTAAAATGTTTTATGCAAATATTAAACATAAAGAAAAATACCTCCATGGACTCTCATTTATAGACCACCTAAATTCAATAATTTCAAAAGTTTCCCACGTTTGATTTCTCTATTCTATTTTTTTCTTTTATTTTCCTGAAATATTTTCAAAGCAGATCCTAGACATCATGCAATTTGACTTCTGTATAACTCAGTATGCATGTCTAAAATGATGGTTGTTTTAAATAACCAAAAAATGAAATCTGGCTAAGTTAGAAATAATTATTTAATTTCAACTAATATCAAGTGTTGGGGATTGAATCATATCCCCCACAAAAGACATGTTCAATTCCTAAGCCCAGGTCCTGTGGCTATAAAGCCATTTGTAAGTGGGCTCTTTGAATATGTTATTAAAGTGAGGCCCAGTAGTATTAGGGTGGGCCTTAATCCACCATGTCTGGTGTCCTTATAAGGAGACTATTAAGCAGAAGGAGTAGGAACCGGACGAGACCCCAGGTGACAGAGGCAGAGACGGAGCTCCCACTAAAATGCTGCAGTCTTTGGAGGAAACATGACCTGATAAAACCTTCATATTGAAATTCTGGCCTCAAAAACTGTGAGACAATAAATTCCTTTTCTTTAACCAACCCAGTCTATGGTATTTGTCATAGCAGCCCTGGCAAATTAAGACACCCAGTCTACTTGAAATGTTTGAATGGCTCGAATGGCTTGAATGGTTTCATTTAGGAATTTGAAACTGGAACAAGTCAGAAACCTGGAAACATCCATTCATTCTGAGGTCCAGGCACAGCATCTGAAACTCACAGCCCAGTGGTGGAAACTCCCTTAGCATTAACTTCTTGCAGCAGTGATTTCACAGACCTTCTGGCCACCAAGTCTTTGTGGTTACTGTCCTCTTTCTGAGCCTGTTTCTTCAGCCTTCCCATTAATTGTTCAAGCTGATCAGATAATCTATCTGGTTTAGCTTTAACTGGAATCAGTTTCTGTCAGTGAACAATCAAGAACACAGACAATCATAATAGGGTATAGGAAAAGACACTGGGATTGTGGGGAAAGTTTCCTTGAATATCCCAAAACACAAAAAAAACATTTGGAAAAATGTTTGTGGCTATGATAATATTTGAGTTAATAAGCACACATGACAATTTATATAGTAAAGAAAGTTGTATGATACATGATGGATTATAAAAGCTTATTCATAGATTATATAACAAAATATTGATATCTGTGGTCACCCCTCGGGCTGAAGTGTGGTTTGCTGGCCTGGCGGGGGAGCAGCCGTGGCAGGCCAAGCCGCTGCCCCCATAATAGGGTGGCTGGTCGGACTCACCGCCACCCCTGAAGGGAGCTCGGCATGGGCGCAGAGTGCCCTCGGGTCTCCCCTTCTTGGCAGCCGTGCTTCCGCGGCCGCCCCTCCTCCCGGATGGCGCCACACGATGCCTGTGGGGCGGCACCCTTCTTCTTCTTTCTCCCTGCACAGGCGCAGGGCGGAAAATTCCAGTCTGCCCTTTTCCCCTCCCCCGACAGCAGCAACAGCCAGGCGTGGGCGGAAAAATCCAGTCTGCCCTTTTCCCTCCCCCCCGAGAGCAGCAACAGCCAGGCGTGGGCGGGAAACTCAAGTCTGCCCTCCACCCCAGCAACAGCAGCCACCAATCCCTAAACCCTGCCCCTTCCCCCAGCAACAGCGACAGCCAATCCCTAACCACCACCCCTCCCCCATCCAGTACCGCCCACTGACCTTTCGCCGGCAACCAATCAGAACAGGGCGTGGCTTCGACCAATCAGCCTTCCCCAGCCCCTATAAAACTGTTGCCTCTCCCTCAATAAAGTGGACTTGTGTGTTTACCTTGTCTCCGCGGTAGTTCTTCTGCTGTGCGCCCTCCAGTCCTGAGAGCCCCCGACAAGGGCCTGGCCTCCCTTGTCCCCAGTTCGTCGCCTGCTTCTCCAGGCGACCCCTTCGTCGCCTGCTTCTCCGGGCGACCCCTTCGTCGCCGGCTTCGCCGGGCGACCCCGTCAGCCGAACCGCGCAACCCCTTGTGAGACCGATCCCTCGTCTGCTGCCGGACCGACCCCTCGTCCCAAGTGGGACCGACCCCTCGTCCCAAGCGGGACCAACCCCTCGTCCAGAGCTGGACCGACCCCTCGTCCGCAGCCAGACCCCACCTCTACCGACCGAGCAAGCCGCCGCAGATATCTATAATTTATATTTGTTTTTACTAATTAATGTTGTATATACTGTATATATATGTAATATTAATATAAATAATAAGTATTTCTATCTTGTAATCTCACAGAAGTCTGAGATCACACAAATAATGATTATGTTACACTTTCCTATAATTTAGGAAAGAGCAGGTGCCTTAGTTTCCTCTGACTGCTGTAATACTTACCACAAACCAGATGGCTTAGAACCACAGAATCTTATTTTCTCACAGTTCTGGAGTCTAGAATTCCAAAATTAGGGTGTCAACAGAGCCATCTCCCTCAGAAACCTGTAGGGGACAGTCCCTCCCTGATCTTTTCCACTCTGCTTTGTTGTCACATGATGACTTCTCCTTGCATGTCTCTGTTTTGGTGTGTCTTCTTCCCTTCTAGGACACCAGTCAGATTGAGTTAGGGGCTGATCCTCTTCCGCTATGGCCTCATCTTAATTTAACTAGTACCATCCAACAACCCTATTTCCAATAAAGGTGATGTTCTGAAGGATTGGGGATTAGGAGTTCAACATATACTTTTTGCAGAATGTGATTCAGTCCACAGAGCAGGGAAGTGAATTTCTTCCCATGGGAACAGTCGTGGCCATCAGAAAGCTACTAGTGTGTAGATAAAGACGTCACAATAGAAATGTTAAGTAAGGACAAAATATCTCTTTTGAGATATTTTTGAATATTTTAAGTTTGAATTAAAATTATTATTAACATGCTAATCAGGAGGAGTGCCATGTACATTAAAATTCCCATTTATAAATGACTGTGATTATGAAGCTCATTGCAATGGAGAGAAAAGTCATGCTTCGTACTAAAACTTCAGCATTCTAGTAAGCTGGAAGGAATGTTACTTCACATTATCATGGATGATTCACTTATTGTAAAGTACTTCTGTCTTATCTGTGAAACTCAGCAATTCAGAAATACTAACTGCATATTTTCATTATTTTCCTGGTTTAATATTTTTAAATCCATTTTCATTTAAAGGTTTTGAAGAACTAAAATTACACTGAAATAGTCTATCACAATTACGTACATGATCCAGTTTACAGAATAGAAAAGAATATATAGACATATATTGACTTTATTGGTACTCCTTCTGTGCTTTTAAAAAATATGGTTTTCTTTCTTTTTCTTCCCTTTCCATACAATTATCATGTCAATGATATACTAGAGGATCAGTTAACATATTTCTTTCCACCATATCACTTTTTCGTTTTCAAAATTAAAAAAAAGAAAAAAAACTGAGTCTACAATTTCCTTATACCATGGGTTTCCTGTGTGGCCCCTGTGCAGTGAATTATAATTAGGCTTGGTTTTCAATGATAGGAGAAAGTTAAATTTAGTATTTGATACCTGTAATAAATGTAGTGAATGTCTTTGTTAAAGCATTTTAATGGATCATGTTCTTCAGTAAATCATGATTATTTTTAAATGATTCCTTAAATAATTCATTACAATATGGCAAAAATATAACAGGAAATTACCTACAATGATACTTTTTTCAAAATACGTTCTGCATATCATGAAAACTTGTCCATACATTTGTGCATAAAGGACTTGCCTAAAGGCTTGATATATCCCTTTCTTTCTCCTTATGAATCCTTACTTGGAAATAGTGAGAAAATGATGTGCATAATTGGAATCAGGTGATTCTTAGTTTGGAATTCAGGCCTCACAATCACTGTTAGGCATTGTGCAAGTATAAGAATACGATCTATCTCATCAGAGTTACAGTGTACATTAAGCTAAAAAAATTAATAGTAAAGCAATTTTTCAAGGACTTTGAGATGTCTTTGCCGGGGAAGTCACAGACAAGCTCAGAGGCCATCTCCCTGCCCTCACCTACCCGCCTTCCTTTTCTGTTGTGTGCAGATGCTTCAGTGTGTTTCCATCTGCAACTCAGGGCAGACTGATTCGGTCTGATGGAGCTGGCCTTAAAATACCTTAAACCAGAAACCTGGAACAAGCAGTTCCAGATGCTTTTCAGGGCAGGAACTCTGCACAGAGTTCACTGGATACTAGTTCTTTGTTCAGTGGCAGAGCCCTCTTCCCCTAGACTTGTAAAAATACCCCACCCTGGGGTTGCACAGATTGGTTTCTCCCCTCCAATGTGAAGTGAAACTTGAGAAGTCCCCATCCTCCAACTCTGACTGAGCAGTTTGGCCTCCCTGCTCTTTTGGACCCTTTGTGCTTTGTAAGTAATAAAGCAGTCATTTGCTAGAAGTTTCTATTGCGCCTGAGTCTGTGTTCCCATGATGCACCATGTAGCACCTCGCTCCACATTCTTGTATTGATGTGATTTGTGATAGCTATATGTAGGATCACACAGAAGACCCACTATCATCAGCACTTTGTCTTTTTTGTTCGTAATAAATTCATGGGACATACTTAAAGTTCTGCTCATGATTGACTAATCTTGGAGATGAAGTAAAAACAAGTTACAAACCTGTCTATTGTGAATATTCTTTCATAATACTGAATTTTATTCCCTGAAAGGAAAAAAAAGCGACTATTAGTAGATACATTTAGATAGATTAATTTTGGGAGCAAAATACTATGGTCATAAAATATACAGAACATCCTTTTTTGCCAAAAAGGAGCTTGGAGGTGGTTGTGGAGTGGCCTGGGGGAATGGAAGAGGACTCTGCAAATTGAAATCCTGCTCAGGGACCATGACTGATTGTGTTAAAAATCTTCATGTAGAGAGGGTTCCCTGTAACCTGCTATTTTCAGGACAGGAAAGAAGACCAGCATAGCTAAGTTATCACTCAGTGACAGTCACTGAATTCTGCCCACGGCCACCAATGGCCTCTGAGAACAAGCCTGCCATCCAGCAAAATTGGCTATGTTCCTAGCTGCAGCAAGGGAGACTACCTGAGATGATACTAGAAGCCACTTGTCTGGGCTCTTTTTAGGTGATTTCTTGGGGCAGGGTTCAAGGAAGCAGTGGTTTGCTCAGTATTGTTTTCTCAGGAAGCAGAAAGAGTCTCTGTAATGGGGTAGCTTAACAATATTTGTTTCAGGAAGCAGAGGAATTGGAGTAGGGTTAAAGCTGTCGTGGTAAAGAAGCAGCCACCCATCACGTTAATTGGGAGAGGGGAAGGACTGGCGTTTTATTAGTTTGCACAATATTCTTGGTTTTTATCTTTGACTATGTGTACATTTGTACCATGCTGTAATAGACTTGTTTGTAGCTCATTCAATTGTGCTCATGGTATCAGCTCATCTGATGTTGGTATCCTGTGAAATTATTTGTTGTGCATGAACCACCTTGGCCCAGCTGTGAGTGCCAAGTAGTCATAAGCTGACAACTGTCAGGGTTACTTGGTTTTTCTAATTCCTTATCTTCCATTAGCCACATTTTTTCCCAGAGAAGTAATGCATCTATATGATAGTTGCCAAGGAAATGTCCCTGTTTATTTTTTATGCTCATTGCACTTAGATAATATCTGCAATGAAATGTGTGTGGCCAATTGCTACAGTTAGGGCCATTTTCTGTCTTGGGGTTTGAGGGAAGAAGACTCCAATGCACAACACCCAGCAGCATCAGGGTAAGGCAAGCTCTGCTGTAAGTGTATTTCATGGACTGACTGGGAGGGACTATTCAGGCAGCAGCACTCTCTAGAAAATAGGGCATTCTGCATATGTATTCATGCATTTTTTTTCATTTATCTATTTACTTGCTTGCTCATTCACACATTGTTTTTTTTTTTTTTAATCGGGTACTAGTTTGGAATTGTGTTACTTTGTATAATTTCTGGTCGTATTGATTATTTCTGTTGAAACACTCAAAGCATGGTAGCTCTGCCTAAGAATCCCCAACTTCAATTAGGCTAACTCACTAGAGTAAAGGGAATTTCAGTGGTAGAGAGCTGTGTAATCCTAATCCTAACCCTAACCCTAACTCGATCAGTGGCTAAAGAAAAGAGAGTCATGTGACCACTTTGGTCTTTCCACTTCTCTTCCCTGCTAAATAAAATGTGTTACTTCACCCAGGGACAACCTGCTGGGAAAGTGGTGACGGGTGTTTCAATGTCATTCTTTCAGGGATATAAGGTCATTATTTCAAGATCATCCTCTGTCTGCTTGCTATAGGATGGTAATAGTTCTACTAATGTGTATTAAACAGAATAAAAATATGAAAAGGCAGACAGAACACTCATTAGGGGGGAGGAAAATACAATTTACCAGAGCCATTATGCATTCAGGCACTTAGATAATTTGCATCTCTTTAAGAAGGATAATTCTTCTAACTGGATCTTGAGACTTAGGTAGAACAGTTGAATGCTGAGTTGCCTAAAAGCATAAGCTTTAGTTTTTTCCTACACATCAACAGAGTATCTGTAAATTTATCTAGGAAAACAACATCATTTCAACTCAGTTCAGAGAGAATCTAAAATTATTAAAACTCCTGATTTGACAAAATAAACTGGAAAGAAGCTGAAGTTCACAGAATTGAGGGGAGAGGGGCATTGAGTCTCAAAATGAAAAAAGGAAGCTAAAAAGTAAAAAAAGAAAACCATGGCAAAGCCATTTGGCAATTTATTGAGTATGGGAGTATATAAGAGACTGCCATTATTGTTGGGTGTGGGAGGATGTGAATCATTGTGGTTTGTTTCTAATTGTAAAAAGATTTAAAGCAGTTAAAACAATTTGATGCTTGTGACATATGAAGAGGTGAACTTTTGAAAAAGTTTAACTGGTTAAATTTACAAACCAAGATGAAGTGTTTTGGAAATTTAATTTGTTGTTTTTGTACTTTTCTTTGTTAGTTTGTGTGAAGATGTTTTATTTAAATATTAATAATTTTAACATTAGACAAGTTACAAAAAATAGAGCAAAACACTTCTCTCTGTCCATCAAATCTTTTTAGAAATTTATTTTTCACATGACAACCCCTGTCTCCTGCTTTTGATTTAAGTGCAAATGATTATAGTGACCCTGTACTTTATATTGTCTTATGAAAATAGAGAACCACTAAGCACAGGTGACACATTTCAGCCCCCTTAAAATTCCTTCCCCTACTTGTAGGCCCTCTCATTCTTTTTCACTCTAGTACCATTAATTCCACTAATATGTAGCCCAATTAAAAAGCACGCCATCTGGAGGAAAAATGTGACATTTGAAAATAACTGTCAAAATTTGTCTTTTGAGGGGAGTGGATGTGACTCAAGTGGTTGTGTACCTGCTTCCCACATAAGAGGTCCCAGGTTCATCCCCAGCCCTGGTACCTCAAAAAAAAAAAAAAAGAAATCATTTTTTGAGAACAAAATAGAAACATCAAAGTTTTTTTTTCAAAAAAAGGGGTAGAAATAATTCACTAGGCACATAACTGAGGAAAAATTTAGGAATTTTGGTGCTAGAAAGAGGAATTTTATGATGGCTATGCAAATTAAGTACAGGAAAACAGTCCTTGAGTCCTGGGAGAACACCGAGTTAGTCCCATCTGCGCAGAGTTGGCTAAAACAAGTCCCATTGTTCATTGTAATGGTACGAGTCTTCAGTAAGAGATTGACATCCTGGTTATTGAAAGTTCATGACCTTATCAGCTTCAGTTGATTAGAACATGTTATAAAGAAACATCACAGTCAGTTTTAATACCTCCTGGACAGGAGCTGCTGTGATTGGGAAACTATGCCTTAAAATCCCCAGCTTTCAAAAAGCAATAATAGAAAAATAAAGACAAGTTTCATAAGTCATCTGGGTTCTTTATTACTTCATTTTACAAAAGAAAAAAATTAACTGAGCTCTGTTTTGGATGCTATATACTTGAAATGAGAAAAAAATGAACTGATTAGAAATGTGATGATGATGATGATGGTTTCCTTGGCAAGTGCTGAGTGATAAGTGTTCTGAAATCTTTGCATGTGTTGATACATTTTCTCTTTGGAGCAACCTTGAGTTGAGTACCATTTTTTTTCCTCCAATTTGTCAATCGCCTAGTGTTTTCTCCACTTTGTGAATCATTAAGTCAAGAGACAGCAATGTTGGGTGACTCCCCTTGCTGTGTACAGCCAGTGAGTGACACAGACAATTCATTACATTAAGTTATATCAAAACAAAAGAGGATTGATCTTGTATTCTAAGGCTGGCAGCTTTTTAAGAAAAAAACCCACCAAGTTATCATAAAAAATGTTAACAATAGTTTATAGAATATCAACATTAATGGTAAAAACATATCTTTTAAACTATATTGAACTATCCAGTATGTAACTATTATATAATAACTTGCTAATATTTATATAAGTTATTATATAATAGAAATGTCAAAATGATGAAAGGGGATTAATTAAGAGAAGAAATTAAAGTTTTTCTTTTATTCATAACGGCTCCAATGTTTTTAGCTGAGTATATTTTCTTAAATATCTCTACAAAATATTTTTAATAGACAAATCATGACTAGAAACTGTATCATTTATATAAATGAATAAATTTCAAATAATTAAAAATAATACTCAGAAATGTTTCTCTACCTAAGGTAATATCTCCCAGTAGAAAATCTACACTATTAAATGGAGATCTGAAAGTACCATTGGTAAATTGTACAGAAAGTAGTTATCCCCCCAAAAAAACACCAAAATACAAAATTATCAATTTTTGTGTTATCTGGACAAGGTAAATCAGATGTCTGATATAAATATGTTTGAGAAATAGCTACCAAAATAATGTCATTTTCAGAGTGATCCCTGATCCTTACTATAACAACTCACAAATTGCTTGAGGTAATTTCACATATGGGTTGACTTTTCTACATCAGTTACAATTCTTGTTTAGGCAAAATGATCTTATCTAAGAAAAGCTAACCCAGCCTCATTCTCAGGTTTATCAACATTTCAGGACTTATAGGAGAAATGAGTTTAGATCACTTTGGTATCTTGTTTGTGTTCTCATGTGGTTTTTTAATTGGGAAAGGTGTAGTGATTAGTTAGTACTCCTTTTATTTTTGTTTTTATTAAATAGAGCTTCATAAACATGAATCAGAAAAAAAGATCAACAAATTTAATCAATAAAGTATAGGGAACCTTGGAAAGATAAGGAGATAATGTCTTCATCAATCAAAGGGGTGCTGATGCCAGAAATCAGCTGGCATTTATAAAGGGTATTTATTTTGGGTAGAAGCTTACTTGTATCAGGCCATAAAGCCTAAATTACTTCCCTCACCCAAGTCTGCTGCCACATGTTGGAGCAAGATGGCTGCCAGTTTCTATGAGGGTTCAACCTTCCTCTTCCTCCTAAGGCTCCATGATCCCAGCTACTTCTTTCTCAGCTGTAGGTTAGCATAAGGCTTGGGTCTCTCCCCAGCACTCATTCCTTCACAAGGTCAGCTATAGACTATCACCGCGCCTCTGCTATGACTAATGGAATCTTCTCTCTTTCTGCACATATCTGCTTCTCTGTATATTTTTGTCTTGGACTCCAGCATCAAGCCTCCAACTCTCTCCTCTGCCCTGTCATTTTCTCTGTCAGTCCCCACCCACTAAGGGGGCAGGGACTCAATGTCCTACTGACATGGCCCAGTCAAAGCTCTATTCATAATTTAATCAAGTAAAAGTGAAACCTCTGAATTTAATACAATCTAATACACCCCAAGGAACAGAGCAGTTTACAAACATAATCCAATATCTATTTTTGGAATTCATAAATAATATCAAACTGCTACAGTAAGGGTCAGAGAAGATGCAAAAGAAAATGTGAGACACCTGAATCCCAAGCACATGGATAGGGTCTACTGTTACCGCTTGCTTTAGTTTGCTATACGCTGCTGGTTGCAACATACCAGAAATGGGTAGGCTTTTACAATGAGAATTTATTAACTTATGAGCTTATTTCTGAGGTCGTGAAAACATCCAAATCAAGCCATCATCAGAGATGCTTTCTCACAGAGCTGCAGCTGTAGGCAATCAGGCACATGGCAGGGCACAATGGTGCCATCAACTCTTTCTCCCACCTCCTCCCAGTCTTGTTGCTTTCAGCTCCTGGCTAAACTGGCTTCCTCTGAGTTTTTCACTCCCATGGCCTTCTCTCTCAGCTTTTGGGCTCCTTTCTGTCTCTGTGAACTTCTGTCTGTGTCTGTGACTTTTTATTCCTCTGTTTATAAAGGACCCCAGTAAGAGAATTAAAACCCACTCTGGGCCACGTCCTACTGAAGTGATCTAATCAGAAGGAAGTTCCCTTAGCTGAATTTAATCAAAAGGTCCCATCTATAATAGGTTTACATGCACAGAAATGGATTAGCTTTAAGAACAGGATTTTCTGGGGTGCTCAAAAATTCCAAACTGCTACACTGCTTGTGCAGCTTTCAAGACAATAGAAGAAGTAGAGAGGGAATCAGAAAGAGTCTGGAAAAGAAGAAATTGATCCCTTGAATGGGAAGGGGATGATCAGTGCCAATGAAAAGCATTCTGTTTTTTGTTTTTTGTTTTTATAAATAAAGAACTCCATAGAGGAGCAGTTAAGCTCTGCCCCATAGCTTTAAGGATAAAGCCACTGTATTTTGTCATTTCACTAAGGAAGCATAACAGCCCCTCCTGGAATTGAAATTATAATTCCTAGGGTTGAGATCACAAGAAGCACTCAGATGGTATTTTTTTATCTTAAAAAGAATAACATGAAAACACATGGCATTATCATGGCGAAAAAAATTGCTAGTCTAAAATTATTGAAAATTGCTTGGACATAATAGCAACCATCAAAAATAAATCACTGGCCCTTGTAAGGCTATTGCACTGACCCTTCTAAGTGCTTTCAAAAGTTGACCGTGCCTTTTTTACAATTTCTTTGATGCCGTCACTATAGTCAAATAAAATCTGGAGGAAAATTTTCTTCTGCCTGAAATTCTTCATTATTAACTCCTGGACTAAATACTATACACGTCAAAACAGCTAAAGCTGCTTCTCCATGGAAAAAGTCATTCCAAATCCTCCTAGTAGAATTAGAGGCTCCATCTACCATAATTGTGTACCACCTACAAGTAGAGTGAAGAACAACATTGATTACATTTTATTTTAGCTTTTTTATTTCATTTTTATCCTTGTTCCATTCCTCATAAAGTTGTCAAAGATCAAAATGTTATTAAATTTTGAATATTCAACACCTTCCATATGTTCTCTCACCTAATACAGATTTAACTAATGTTCAGTGAGTGAATGAGTAAATGGATAAAGGAAATTAATCACAAGTTGCCATAAATAAAAAATACAAACAAAATATAAAATATAAAGAGGGCTAACCAGTATAATAATATATCAGGAAAAATAAGAATGACTTCAACAAAAGGAAATACTTAGAAATACCTATTTGAGGTGGGGCAGGCCGGGGCAGGGTGGGGGAGTAAGAGGATGCATCGGCAATGGTGGCAAAGGAAGGAAGGAAAGGTCAAAAGAATTTTGTGGACTAGTGTGATGGTTAGGCTATTGTGTCAACTCGGCCAGGTAATTGTTCCCAGCTGTTTGGTCAGGCAAGCACTGGGCTAACTATAATATAAGGGCATTTATGGATTTTAGTCACCAGTGAATTTACTACAGTGGTAAATCATAGGTTGCTAGTTATAATTACATCAGGCAGGGAGATTGCCATCAGCAATGAGTGATAATTAACCCAATCAGTTGAATGACTTTAAAGGGGAAGTGATTCCAGCATTGAGAATTTCCCAGCTCATCTTTGGACAGCCAACGTCTCCCAGAACTCATCAAGAACCTTCATTGGACTTTCATTGCAAACCCTGGTTGAGGCCTGCCTATGGAACCTGGACTCATGCATCCTCAGGACTGTGTGAGAGACTCTTATAGAATCACATACTATTGACAGATATCTCTTGTTGATTCTATTTCTCTAGAGAACACTGACTAATATAGCTTGGTACCAGGAGTGGTTCTTGAGGAAAAGAGTCTTAAACATAGGGTATCTGAGGAGATTCTGGGAGTTTTGCAATTGTCTCTCTACTCTAATTGGACTCAAGGGTACTGATGATGCCCTTTCCAATAACAAAAAGGCTGCTAACAGTCCATGGCATGAGTTGGCAATCAAGATACGCAAAGTAGCATCACTGGATTCCCCTACTTCCATGTTTATAAGAAGCAAGGATCTGAGTGAGACTGTTTTCAACACCTTAATGGAGTTTTGTAGAGTCAAGAGGTATAATGATGTTGGCTGTCCTCCTAGATACTCTGGAGACTGTTACAAAAGAAAGAGATGAGTTAAAGCCTTCAAATTTGAAACGTAAACACCGAATGAGTGATGTGAAAGTTTCTATGTATGCTCTGAAAGAATATCTTGTCTCCTGTAGCCACAGGCTCAAAATATCTGAGAACCAAACTCAGACTCTCATTGTATTGTTGTGGAATTTAAGAGAAGTTCAATTATTCGAGTATAGAGAGGCCAGGACTCAGGAATGATTTTGAGAAGGAAAAATGGTTTATTGACGGCCGGCCGGACTCGGGAGCTTTCTGTTTGAATCCCGAGCCCCGAACAAGATTTTCAAACGTCTTTTATACAGAGAGGAAAGGCCAAATGGTCCCTTTGTTTCAGTTCTCAATAGGCTTCAATTAGCATATATCTTCCACATCTTAGGTAAGCTTTTAGCATGGACTCCAGACATTCTAGATAAGCCTTTAGCATATTTGGTTTTTGCATTTCCCCTAAATACTTAAAGTTTATAGCCCCCGCATTGTTAAACATTTCCTGGGACTGGAGCCCTGCCAGTCCCCAAGGGCAGGACTGCAGCCTCTTATCTTTCCACACTCACAAGTCAAACAGCTTAGTTACTTCTGAAGAGACAAAGAGCCTTCCACCCATAGCCCACATCATTCCCCCCTTTCTGCCAAAGATTAACTTGCTAAGCTTTGGCATAATTATTGTTGGAGCTATGAGGTGGATGGCTGTTTGTTGTCTTGACTGATTATTTATCAGTCTTTAGTACAGCATCCAGGACCGTTTTTAGAAGTTTAGAACTTTTCATTCTGGACAGCAGAATCTTGGGCAGGGGCCTCCTGCAGTTATTCTGCTGCCACTGGCACTCACGTGGATTTCCAGTCAGGTTCCAGATCCATCTATTACTTTTATTTTACTCTTAAAGAGTTTACACCTTTAATTTAAAAGGGGTGCTGAAGGGAGATGATCTCTTTTCTGTAACTGCTTCCTGCTGGCCATGGGCTGTAGTCATTGCCTAATAAGGTGTAAAACTCTTTAATTTATTCTAACAGGAGGAAGATGGATCTGGCATTCTGTACGAAGTTGGATGAAGTTTTCATATGGTTAATAAGATGTTCACTCTGAAAGAAACAAACTTAATCAAAATTTTGGAATACCTGCTTTCAAAAGAGGACATATTGGATTACAGAGGTAGACAAGGTCAGGTGCCTATAAAGATGGCATTCCCCAAAAGCTGGTGGGAACAGCATATACGCTCTTTTTTAAGTTATCCATCTTTAGAGAGAAATTGCAACAGACACTTAGCTTTGTCTGAAGACACATTCCAAGCTGTTCAATGATCGACACTCATTCGCTTTGTCAGATGCTCCTGGTGAACTGGCACTCCCTGGGCAACTGGCTTCACTCAGGATTAGAACACTAATTTGGAAATATTCTTAGTTTTCACCTGTGGGAGTGATCAGAACTACAGAATAAAGATTTTTACACCTTGGTTTTCATTGTACAATTTCTAGCAATTTTGACTTGTTCAATAGGTGACTCACCATCAGCAAGCAAGCCTCACTTTTGCTAACCGAGACTGGCTGAGACTGCCACCTTATTCTATAGACATGTTGTTAACTGTTTAGAAAATGATTTTACCAGGAATTTAACATGTCTAATATACTTCTGCACTTGATCCAAAATAGAAAAGATAACATTACAATTATTAGGCATATATTTAGTACAGGATAAAAGTACAGCACTTAATATTAACTAATGTATTACTTAATGCATAAGGATTCAGAGTTGCCATTATTAGTTTTGAGTTTCAGGTTTGTAATACTTTACATGTTATCTCTCCATGAGAGCAGGCCATAATGCCAATTGTGTTTAAGTTTTACTTACAGTCTCCTGGTATCATGGCTCCACTTAGCATGTTCTTCAACGCAGTGAGCAAGTTGCAGCATCCTTCCAGTATTCCAGAGATTTTCCAGTATTCTACTAGCCTGGTGCATAGTGCTCTCTGGCACCATGGAACAGTGCCAGTCTGGAGGCGATATCCATTGTACACTTGGCTGTACCGAGTCATTATTGGCTGCAGGAGCTTGAAACTGCAATATAGTTTCCATCGACTTCAGGAGCAGAACCAGAGACTGGTATAGCACATACTTTTAATTGAGGGGTCAGTGACCAGCCTAGCCAATAACTCACATGGAGAGGCCACCTGTAATGTATACAAGGCCTGGTTCGAATGCACAAGAGTTTGACAATGTTAAAGTTTATTCCTTGTTTTATATATATTTTAAACAACTTAACGCAATACATATATCAAATGACTATTTACTTACACAATTTTACTATGAAGATAACAGTAGGTGCTTTACTTTAGTAATAGAGGAAAAATATTATTTTTCATTGTTAGAATGAAAACAATTTTTCCAATAGAATCAAGACAACTTTTTATTACCATTTACTTAAATGTGTATTTTGCAGTGGCCTTCAGACAGGTTTATTATCATGAAGTTATTTCTGCTACCAATACCAATCTAAGTTTCTTTAGTTAACAATGACTTCTACAACTAGAACTATTTAAACATTTTCAGTTTGGAAGATGTTTTACAAACTCTTTATAATTGACTATAACCACATTGACTAGCCACCTCATGTTTAAATAAACTTACTAAATTACAATTACCAATGAAAGAAATTTACTCTTTATTTAAGAGAGCATATCTACAATCTTTTTCCTTTAGCCTAATTTCACCAATGTGAACTTACAATTTTCATTACTGTAAAGATTTTGTACATATGTTAATTTAGTTATAAATTAACTAAGGGAGATTACACTCAAGTTAAATAAAATTGAAACCATAATAGTTTATGCAAGGAATGTTCTCTTTTTCCCTTACAGGAAGCTAAAAACTTCTTTTCTTTAAGTTATGAAAATTATTAAATTAAAAGCATACTGACTACCAGGTTTTAAAACACATTACACAATTACTTAATTTTTTAAAAATCATAACCCAGGAAAGATCTCCATAGTTTTTATGGACTTTCCTTTACTTACTGAAATTTGTTAATAGAGCCACTAATTACCTTATTTTGTTGGAAAGAAATCTTCTGGAAGAAAATAAGGCTCACCAGATTGTGGAGAAGAAAATAATTTATTCTCAATCTTGCAAGAAGGGGCGCAGAGCCAGATATGGCTGGTGCCCCGAACAAAGAAAAATGACACAATTTATACCCCTAAGCCTAGCATGCAAGCTCTTCCTGTTTTTCCATAGATTGGATACTTCAGAAGTTACAGCTTATCTGAGATTTAACTTTCCCACGCAAAAGTTTGATTTAACTGCTTCTTCTATCACATTCCAACCATTTTAGTTTTTACCTGCTCCCCCCATTTGTCAAATAAGGAATAGAATTTAGTGCTGAAATGGCACTGACTTAGTTAGCTCCTTCTTGGGCATCCTTCCACTGCCCATAGGACTGGCCTAAACTGGTCTCCTCCACTGCTGTCCAACCCGGGAGTGGGAGACTGAGGCAGCAGGCCGCCGGGTTACATCAACATTTTTCTTCTGTGAAAATTAACCTAATCTTTGTTTTGTTTTTTTTTTTTTTCAATTTATGGCTGACAAAGGTTTAAACTGGGAAATTACCAGGCAAACTGATTCTTAATTCCCTAGCCTAGTAGATAGGTTTAATCTGCCACACCTAGTCTTGCCTTAAAAGCTCTTGCAAAGAGGAGGCCCTTTCCCAATTGTTTCCATAATCAGATTTCTATGACTTTCTCATCCTGCTTAGTTCAATTTGGGCTTTAAGAATATTTATAAATATAACTGCATATTTAACCTCAACAATTTGAGCAAATAGGCAGACATGAATAGTTTGGCACAACAACATGACTTTAGTTACTTTAAACTTTTCAAAGACTTTTGAAACTCTTCTTAATTTGCACTATGACCATGCAGTTTACCACAAGAATTTTCTTTCTTACTTAATGGATTGTAATAACCAAAATGTTCTCAATGCCTTAGCACCATTTTGTTTTAGAACTTTATATTTTACTTTGAAATTAGCAGAATTTTGGATAAGTAACAAGATTAATTTTATATATATTTACTGAGGCTATTTGAAGCCTCAGGGAGACAGACTGCTTTCTCTCATGAATTGCCACTCTTAGGAACACTGACCGTCAAGGCAGGAGACTTCTCCCCCTCCACCCCCCTTTTGATTTTGGAGATAATAAAACTCCAGTGGCCATTTAACCTTATTCTATCAGGCAGCCATTTATTTAGTTTACACTTGAATTCATGAGAGAAAGGGTTACTAATACCAGAAGAGGAGACAGTGATGTCCCAGCTCTTCTCAATTATGAAATAACCGTAGGCAAAGGCAAAGGGTGAGGTTAGGCTTGAAGTAACCATAAACAAAGGAAAGGTTAGTGTAGAATTTACACTTAAATAATAGTTTCAGGCTAAATTCACCCAGCTATAATCTCAGTTATTGTCTTTCCACTGTTTTACAATATAAATGCATTTATAAATGATTTTAACTCTTAGTTACAGTTTTTATTAATTTTTTAAAACCTATTAATTTTATAACACCTTTAAATACCTTTCATTCAACTTATAGCATATTAAATGAACTTAACCATTACTTTAATTTTTCCTTTAAAGTAAAAGAATAAATCTCTTGCAGTTAGTTTGAAATAAAAGGCTACTTTTCAGGATTTGATTTCTAGAACATAAAATGTTCTTTTAAAAGAGGTAAGACTCTTCTTCAAACATTGAGGATATGATGAGGTTAAAGCACAAGAAGCTATTGATAAAAGATTTTCTTTGTATATTGATCTTATTCAATTTAATCATAAAAATTTCCCTTCCACAAACCTTCTACACTTTCAGTATTCATTCAGGTTCTGTCCCACACTCTACTCTTCCCAATAATCAATCATTTTATCTTAGGACAAAATCACCTTCTGTTACCTTAACAATAAAAACTCACTCCATATATCCCACATACTAAGTTACCAGGCAAAATTCTTACAACATATAATTGCCATTAATACTAAACAAGTTTGTTAAAATAATGAATTTTTTTTTTTTCACTTTAAATACTTAGTAGCATGCAATACTAGAAACAGTTTTTTTGGAAGCAAGTTGGCAGGGGAGATTGGCTGCCGAATAAGTTTGTTATAAAATTGCCTTTTATTATTATTATTATCAATTCAGTTTTGTTAAATAATGACTTTCTGCAATTAGCCACTTAAATACCTTAAACAATGCTTTGTAAAACTTTTATATTTATACCCTTAACACAAATTTTACCTTCACAGAACATTCTCTTACTTAAGGTTACTACAATACCTTCTAAGAACCTGAGCAGAATGCAAACATATTTTGGCTTTGACACCCTAAGGAGGGAACTTTACTGCATTTATTCTGATTCTGCTTTTCACCTCCTTCACTTCCCCCCCTTCCAGGCAGTCGGGTGCACAACAAACAGGAATGCAGCTTATGAATAGAAGGGTGGACTCACTGGAAAGGGGCAAGCCGCTCCCCCCTTTCCAGCTTTCAGCCAAAATGGGCAGACAGAACCTACTCAAATTTGGCAACTCTCCCAGGGACCCAGCCGCCCCGACTGGGACATTCCCAACAAACTTGGGTGCGTGGCGCGGACACAGATGGCCTCCAAGCCCCGGCAAAGGGCCAGACCAGAGACAAGACAGCAGAACATGCACAAACATCTAGACTCCTCAGCTTTTGCCCCAGAATCATTTCACCCCCTTGCCAATGGCAAGGGAGGGCTCCAGCTCAGCTGTAATTCCACTCTACATAAGGACACAACTCCAACACTAGCATTGAGCTGACACAGACAGAAGCACAAAGGTCACTAATCTGACCCACAAGTTATATATTTATTTCACCATGGCTGCCCCCACAGCCATCACAAACCTCAGAACACTTAACATTTGGTATAAAGCGAATTCATTCACGAATTAGCACCATAACAAAAGATTTCAGCTAGACTTTTCCACTGTTTAAACTTTACACCCAGACCAAGCTCCACCAGAAAAGCCGATCCATTTTCCTGTAACCAAGTTTTGTTTTCCTTAATCTAGACCAATTTCCAGGATATTAGGACTCGAACCTATAAATACCCTTCCTATTAAAATCGAGACTCCACTCCTTTAGTGGATATAAGACCAGTACCAGATTCTAACATGCAGTTAGACAAACCCAAAACACCAGGGCTTTTCCCCGGTTTCCTCCTTTTCCCAAGCCTAGAGAGAACGGCTTCCCCCCAGCCTTCTGGGGCTACTAGGGTTCTCTCGGGAGGTGATCAGCCTCCCCTTCCTAGCAATTAAAGCTAGGGCCTTCCAGACTCTGCTCACCCGGGGAGTCTTACCTTCTTCCCTGTTCGGAGCTCTTTTTCGTTCCCAGAATCTTTCTCTTCAGACCTTCCATTGCCCCTTGATTTTGTCGGGAAGATTCTGGTGGAGCCCACATCTTTTCTGGATTAAATTTAATCCAGGGGCGCCCAGATTTGGGGTTCACCCGAGTCCTCCCGGCTTCCTCGGGGATTTGGAAGGGGCAGCAAAATGCTACCGTCTCTGGCCTTCATTTATTGTCCCTTCGTGGTCGCCATTAATGTTGTGGAATTTAAGAGAAGTTCAATTATTCGAGTACAGAGAGGCCAGGACTCAGGAATGATTTTGAGAAGGAAAAATGGTTTATTGACGGCCGGCCGGACTCGGGAGCTTTCTGTTTGAATCCCGAGCCCCGAACAAGATTTTCAAACGTCTTTTATACAGAGAGGAAAGGCCAAATGGTCCCTTTGTTTCAGTTCTCAATAGGCTTCAATTAGCATATATCTTCCACATCTTAGGTAAGCTTTTAGCATGGACTCCAGACATTCTAGATAAGCCTTTAGCATATTTGGTTTTTGCATTTCCCCTAAATACTTAAAGTTTATAGCCCCCGCATTGTTAAACATTTCCTGGGACTGGAGCCCTGCCAGTCCCCAAGGGCAGGACTGCAGCCTCTTATCTTTCCACACTCACAAGTCAAACAGCTTAGTTACTTCTGAAGAGACAAAGAGCCTTCCACCCATAGCCCACATCAGTATGAGTAGTGGAATTAAAAAAGGAAACTAAAATCTCAACCTCGCAGGGTTTCTGCAGTTAAAGTGAAGGCATTGATTGGAAAAGAGTGGAATCCCAAGAATTGGGATGGAGACCTATAGGATGATAATGATATTGATGGAGACATTGGAACTCAGAATTCTGCTGACACTTTACCAGATAAGGCTGCCACAGCCTGCCCTGTCCAGACCACACCTTGTCAACCTTGTGTCTTCCAGCCTCCAGCCTGATCCAGGGAGCCTGAAACAACTTCCAGCCCTGAGGTGGGTACCAGCCAAACTGAAGCCTGCCCTGCCGAGCCTCTGACCTTCCCCAGGGAGTCTGGACCTCCTCCCAGGCCTGAGGCAAATACCAGCCAAACTCACTCGTACACTGCAAGCAGTCAATCTGCGCTGAGGAAATGCCTTCCAACTCCTGGCTGAAGAGTTTAATCCTGTCTCACCAGAAGAAAATGCAAGGGAATGCCCTGAGGTAAGGAGTTTGCAAGGCATTTCTAATCCTTCTCCTTACCTCCCCCACTACCTCCTTTATCTTTGAGACCTATTATTAGACTAAAATCACAACAAGCCCCCAAAGGTGAAATACAAAGTGTGACCCAAGAGGAAGTAAGTATACTCAGAAAGAATTGCATGAGTTTTCCAATTTATATAGACAGAAATCAAGGGAATATATGTGGGAATGGGTACTAAGGGTATTGGATAATGGTGGAAGGAATAAAAATTTGGATCAGGCTAAATTTGTTGATATGAATTTCCATTAAGCAGAAATTCTGGATTCAACGCTGTAGCTCAATGGGTTAGAAAAGGCTCTAACAGTTTGTTTGGGTGGCTGATTAAAATATGGGCGGAAAGATGGTCTAGCATGTCCGAGGTCAAGGTGCCCAATTTGCCCTGGTACACAGTAGAAGAGGGAATTCAAAGGTTTAGGGAGATTGGACTGCTAGAATGGATTTACCTTTTGAATGCTGCCCACCCACCCCAGGAATGTCCAGAGGACACACCTTTAACCAGGACTATAAGGAATAAATTCATAAGGCTAACTCCATCTTCCCTGAAGAGCTCTGTTGTTGCTCTTCTCTGTAGTTCAGATATTTCTGTACAGAGGGCTGTGATGGAATTAAACATCTTGGGGATGATTGGATGTAGGTCTGATAAAAGTCAAGTATCAGCAGTTAATCACCAAAGTCAAAGTGGGTGTGGCTACTGCAATTAAAGGCAGATTCAAAAAAACACTCAAACTAGCCTGAGTCATGTAGAGTTATGGCATTGGCTAATACATCAGGGGGTACCTAGCAGTGAAATAGATGGGCAGTCTACTAAATTTCTTCTGGATCTGTATGAACAGAAGAGCTCTAGGTCGAGTGAATGAAACACTATCTCAAAATATAGATGCAGAGAATCACAGCCCCTTAATCCATTCCCAGACTTGAGACAGTGTACAGACCCAGAACCCCTTGAATGAGGAGAAGGCCAGGTCTCCTTGGGGAAGGATCCTATTAAACTGCCCAAAATTTATACTGTTACTCTTTCTCCCACCTTTCCCCAAGGAAATCTATAGCCTTTTACCAAAGTAACTGCATTGGGGAAAAAGAAATGATCAGACATTTCAGGGGTTATTAGACACTGGCTCAGAAGTGACATTAATTCCAGGAGACCCACCACAACATCACTGTGGTCCACCAGTCAGAGTAGGGGCTTATGGAGGTCAGGTGATTAATGGAGTTTTAGCTGAGGTCCATCTCACAGTTGGTCCAGTGGATCCCCAGACCCATTCTGTGGTTATTTCCCCAGCTCCAGAATATATAATTGGCATAGACATACTCAGTAACTGGGAGAATCCCCACATTGGATCCCTGACTCATGAAATGAGGGCTATTATTGTTTGAAAGGCCAAGTGGAAGCCCCTACCTAGCCCCTACCTAGCAAAATAGTAAACCAAAAGCAATATCGGATTCCTGGAGGGATTACAGAAATTAGTGCCACCATCAAGGATTTGAAGGATGCAAGAATGGTATTCCCACCACATCCCCATTCAACTCTCCTATTTGGCCTGTACAGAAAACAGATGGATCTTGTGGGATGACAGTAGATTTTCATAAACTTAACCAGATGGTGACTCCAACTGCATCTGCTGTCCAGGTGTGGTATCATTGCTTGAACAAATCAACACATTCCCTGGTACCTGGTATCCCAGCTGTTGATTTAGCAAATGCTTTTTTCTCAATTGCTATTAGTAAGGACCACCAGAAACAGTTTGTTTTCAGCTGGCAAGGCCAGCAGTATACCTTCACTGTCCTGCCTCAGGGGTATATCAATTCTCCAGCCCCATGTCATAATATTGTCTGCAGGGATCTTGATCTTCTCTCCCTCCCACAAGACATTACACTGGTCCATTATATTGATGATACAATATTGATAGGACCTAGTGAGCAAGAAGTAGCAAAGACTCTAGACTTAATAGTAAGACATTTGCATGAGATGGGATGGGAGATAAATTCAACTAAAATACAAGGTCCTTCCACCTCAGTGAAATTTCTAGGTGTCCAGTGGTGTGGGACATGTTGAGATATCCCTTCTAAAGTGAAGGATAAGCTATTGCATCTGGCTCCTCCTACTACCAAAAAAGACACAACGTTTAGTTGGTCTCCTTGGGTTTTGGAGAAAACAAATTCCTCATTTGGGTGTGCTACTCCAGCCCATTTACCGGGTGACCAGAAAAGCTCCTAGTTTTGATTGAGGACTGGAACAAGAAGAGGCTCTGTGTCAGGTCCAGGTTGTTGTGCAAGCTGCACTACCACTTGGGTCGTATGATTCAGCAGATCCAATAGTGCTGGAAGTTTCAGTGGCAAATAGAGATGCCATCCGAAGCCCTTGGCAGGCCTCTATAGGTGAATCACAATACAGACCCTTAGGATTTTGGAGCAAAACCCTGCCATCCTCTGTAGATAACTACTCCCCTTTTGAGAAACAGCTTTTGACCTGTTACTGGGTCTTAGTGGAGACTTAATACTTAACCATGGGCCATCAAATTAACAGAGACCTGAGTTGCCTATCATGAGCTGGATATTGTCTGACCCACCAAACCATAAAATTGGGCGTTCACAGCAGTACTCCATAATAAAGTGGGAGAGGTATATAAGAGATACGGTTCAAGCGGGTCCTGAAGCCACAAGTAAGTTACATGAGGAAGTAGCCCAAATGCACAAGGTCTCCACCCCTGCCATGTTACTTCTCTTTCCCAGCCCACAGCTTTGGCCTCTTGGGGAGTCCCTTACAATCAGTTGACTGAGGAAGAGAAAAATTGGGCCTGGTTTACAGATGGTTCTGCATGATATTCAGGTACCACCTGAATGTGGGCAGCTGTAGCACTGAAGCCCCTTTCTGGGACATCCCTGAAGGACAGTGGTGAGGGCAAATCCTCCCAGTGGACAGAACTTCAAGAAGTACATTGGTTGTTCATTTTGCTTGGAAGAAGAAATGGCCAGAGGTGCATTTGTAAACTGATTCATGGGTTGTTGCAAATGGTTTGGCTGGATGGCCAGGGACTTGGAAGGAACATGATTGGAAAATTGGTGACAAAGAGGTCTGGGGAAGAAGTATGTGGATTGACCTTTTGAGTGGGCAAAACACATGAAAATGTTTGCATCCCACATGAATGCTCACCAGAGGGTAACTTCAGCAGAGGAAGATTTTAATAATCAAGTGGATAAAATGACCCACTCTGTGGCTAATGCTCAACCTCTTTCCCCAGCCATTCCTGTCTTTGCCCAGTGGGCTCATGAACAAAGTGTCATGGAGGTAGGGATGGAGATTATGCATGGGCTCAGCAATATGGACTTCCCCTTATCAAGGCTGACTTGGCTACAGCCACTGCTGAGTGCCCAATCTGCTAGCAGCAGAGACCTACACTCAGTCCCAATATGGCACCATTCCTTGAGGTGACCAGCCTGCTACCTGGTGGTAGGTTGACTACACTGGACCACTGCCATCATGGAAGGGGCAGCGATTTGTTTTAACTGGAATAGACAGAAACACTGGATATGGGCTTGCATTTTCTGCACACAATGCTACTTTCAAAACTACCATCCATGGACTTACCAAATGTCTACCGCAATGGCATTCCACACAGCATTGCTTCTGATCAAGGAACCCATTTTACAGCAAATAATGTGCAGGAATGGGCACACACCCTTGGAATTCACTGGTCTTACCATGTTCCCCAATCACCTTGAAGCAGCTGGATTGATGGAGTGGTGGAGTGGCCTTTTGAAGACTCAATTATGGTGCCAAGTAGATGGCGATAACTTGCAAGGCTGGGGCCATGTTCTCAAGGAAGCTGTGTATGCTTTAAATCAGCGTCCACTCTTTGGTGCCATTTCTCCCATAACCAGGATCCCTGGGTCCAGGAATCAAGGGGTGTAAATGGGAATGGCACCACTAACTATTACCCCTAGTGACCCACTAAGAAAATTTTTGCTTTCTGTCACTGCAACCTCAAACTCTGTTGGTCTACACATTTTAGTCCCAAAAGGAGAAGTATTGTCACCAGGAAACCAACAATGATTCCATTAAACTGGATGTTAAAACTGCCGCCTGGCTACTTTGAGCTCCTCTTACCTCTGAATCAGCAGTAAAAGAAGGGAATTACTGTACTGGCTAGGGTGATTGATCCTGACTATCAAAGGAAAATAGGACTTTATCTACATAATGGGAATAAAGAAGAGTTTGCCTGGAATATAGGAGATCCTCTAGGTCATCTCCTAGTATTGCCATGTCCTATGATTAAAGTCAATGAAAAACTGCAACAATTCAATCCAAGCAGGGCTAACAATGGCCCAGAATATTCAGGAATGAAAGTTTGGGTCACCCCACCAGGCAAAGAACCATGGCCAGCTGAAGTGCTTGCTGAGGGTAATGGAAACATGGAATGGGTAGTGGAAGAAGGTAGTGATAAATATGAACTTTGACCAAGTGACCAGTTACAGAAGTGAGTACTATAATGGTCATCAATCTTTCTTTCTTGTTTCATTATGATGATGATTGTATATGTACACAAAATGAATTTCTTTTTCTTCTTCCCCAAACTTTTCCCTTATCATATAACAAGTTGTATCAGTTTCATGTCATAATATTTGTGGATGTCAAGTTTGAGAGTGAATATTACCCAAGAACTTCCACCTTATTCTGTATGGAATTAATATGTTTCCAGTCATATGCAGGAGAGTTGAACATTGTTAGGCAGAAATATATATATATATATATATATATATATATATGCATGCCTTTAATTTTTTTACTTAGAGACTAAGTATGGCTTAAGGTAATGTGTATGGTTGCCGAGTTGACAAGGGGTGGACTGTGATGGTTAGGCTATTGTGTCAACTCGGCCAGGTAATTGTGCCCAGTTGTTTGGTCAAGCAAGCACTGGGCTAACTGTAATACAAGGGCATTTATAGACTTTAGTCACCATTGACTTTACTGCAGTGGTAAATCATAGATAGCTGGTTATAATTACATCAGTCAGGGAGATTGCCAATGACTTTCATTGCAGCTCCTGGTTGTGGCCTGCCTGCGGAACCTGGACTTTTGCATCCCCACGGCTGCATGAGAGACTCTCATAGAATTGCATACTATTGACAGATATCTCTTGTTGATTCTGTTTCTTTAGAGATCCCTGACTAATGCAACTAGTATAAATTGATAGAACTAAGTGAAGGAAAGCAAAGTAGACCTGTGAAAATGTATCAGCTTTTACTGATAATGGATGCTGCAAGTGAACACTTATAATAAACTGAAAGGATGAGGAAAGTTTTATATACAAGTGACTACTTCTGTTAATTAAATATCAGATGGGCAGTAAATAGGGTATATATTTAGAGTAGTAGGATAGTATAAGAAGTCTAGGAAATTGTAAAGGGTTGTCCACTACTATTCTAGCACTATGGAAGAGATAACTGGAAAGGATGAACTAGAAGCACAAAACATCCCCACATATCAAATATACCCAAGTGGCAGACGGTCTTTCTCTAAATAATTGAAGAGATTCTATCCTAGAGATCAATTGTACAACTCTCAGAGAACTCAAAATTGATTCCAGTAAGTTTTTTATTTGTTTTGAATACTTAATTTTTTTAGGAATTTTAGAGGGTATGTTCTGGAAATAGAGATTAAAATCTAAGTCATGGTGATGCAAAATTTGAAAGAGTCATTATTAGGTTGGAACAAAGGTTTGATAATAAGGAATATGGGGAAAGAAATCAAAGCCTTCATTTGTTTAACACAAGGTAAACAGAACAATGGAGCAAAAAATGCCTGGATTCTTTTCCGTATCCATAAACTATGTGTCTTTGGGTAATCCACTTAGTCTCCTTGGGCCTCAGTTTCATTATCTATGAAATATGAGTGCCACTAGAAGTAAATGAGGCAGCACATTTGTAATGAATACATGATAATTCCATGTTCTGCACTTAAACTAATTATTGCCTACTTTTTAAGTTCCAGTCACTGCTCTAAGCATTCACATGCGAGAGTTCATATAATTTGCATGCATTATATTCTTTTCCTTAGAATCACCCACTTTGGTGATGAGAGAAGGAACTCGCATTCTGGAAAACAAGGCATTAATGTAACAACTAACCTACTTTTCACAGGATGATTTATTGGATATAGGAAAATCTAAACTTAATGTCTAGCTTGTTGATTCTTTTTATTAATGAGTATTTTTATTTTTAAAGAAGCTTTAGATTACATAAATGTTACATAAATAATATAAGGGATTCTCATATGCCCTATTCCCTCCCCCTTCCATACTTCCCCACATAACAGCATGGAGCATTTTCAGGACACTGGAGTTATCCTGCGTGACATTGTAGTTAGTCGATCCTTGCATTCTGTGCTTTTATAGAGAATCCAGTGTTGGGCATTGAACCATGCCTCCCACAAAAGACATGTTCAAGTCTTAACCTGTGGTCCTGTGGGTGTGAACCAATTTGTAAATAGGCACTTTGAAGATGTTATGATTAGTTAAGCTATGGTCTCATTTGTGTACAGGAAGGAACTTCGAAGATCCTATTTTGATGACACCAAATTAAATAAGGCTGGGCCTTAATATGTATGACTAGAGTCCTTATAAGAAAAGTAATTGAATATAGCCATTCAGTAGAAGCCAGGAGAAGCCAAAAGCCAGAACAAACCAGAAGTCAACAGAAGCAAAGGAAAAAGAGATGGCAATGTGGTAAAGAATTGCCAGAATGCTGCAGACCCCAGGAGAACGCAAACCCTGCCAATACCTGATATTGGACTTCTCACCTCCAAAACCTTAAGATAACAAATTTCAACCAGTTTGTGGTACCTGTCATAACAGCCATGGTAGACTATGACCTCAGTATCAAATGTTATACATCATAAGATAAACAAAGTTTTCAATGCCTAGTTCATGTTTGCAATTGAGAGAGATTAGATGAAGGTGTGGCAGGAGGCATCAAAAATTTAATGAAGACTTCCAAATGAAGATAAAATTTGCAGTGGATTTTGATAGATGGGCAAAAGTTTGTCCCACAGATGTTAAATATGGCTAGACATTAGAGGGTAAAGTAGAAAGAAATAACTTTTGTTTTTTACTTGCATTATTTAGACTATCCACAGATGAGGGTTCCTTGGATATTTCAACTGGGGAATCTTTGGTTAATGTGATTTAATATACTTATCCCAAACAGAGCTCAAGGAGAAATCCAGGTGTAGCATGCTGGGCTGTCTCTATTTTCTGGTACCTGGATTTATTTTCAACAACTATTTCCAGACTATCTCAAAGTTACCATTTATCTGAATTTAGAATTCATAATATTACCCTCTGGTTCTGTTAACTACCCCTTCCATCAGGGCTTTCTGGACCAATAAAGAGGAAGACAGATGCAATACACAAGAAAACTTGGCCTTGGTTTCCTTGATTTCTCTCCAGACTAAATTCCAAAATTTTACCACAGATAAGCCATCTACTTTAGTTTCTTTCTCTTCTCAATTATTTTTCTTATCATCACTAATAGAAACAGAATATATATGAATAATCTAAAAGGGGAATCAACTGGTTAAGCAGTATTCAAGCACAAATTATAGGGTGGAGAATTAAGAAATGAATGGTAGGAGAGAGTCTTGGAAGCAAACTTGGGTCTTATCTGAAAGCCTGTGTTTGATAAACAAAGAGCTTGACTCAATCCTGCAATCAATGTGGGAGCCACTGGAATGTTCTAAGTAGATCTGATCTTATTAATTTTATTTTATGAGAAGTATGAAGGATTTATTAGGAATAGCGATGAAAAAGATTAAGCTGTTTTTCTTGCTAAATACTCTCTTAAAACTAGGCAATTCAAGTATAGGAAAATCCAAACAATAAAGAGAAACTTGCATTTTTATTGAACAGAACAACCTTACATTAATGTATAACACTCAAGAAAAAAAATCTTTCCAGAATTTTTTTATGATCGCTGTCACTTCACAAGTAAATATGTAAGTCTAATAGGGTTTTGTTACTATTCATGCTTTCAATTTAAAAACAAATTTATTACTAGTAATCAGTATGAATTTAGATTAATCTCAGTTTAGCAAAACTTTGATAAATAGTCTAAATTGTCCTGGAGTCCTAGGAACAAAACATGCACACTTCACATTTTATTATTATTAAGCACAGGAATTTAAGTAGCAAACAAAAAGAACTAATAGGACATGACTGGAGAGTTAACTATGAGTATGGGCATCATCTATTTGAAATATCTTTCAAATGGACAGAAGCATCACATTGCATGTCTAAGATAGCTGCAATAGTCTGCCGATCTTCAGCTATAAACCATCCTATCACTTTTTCTCAAATTAATGAGTAAAGCACACTTGAAATGAACTCTTCCTAAGGTGTCGATTTGACAAGATGCTTTCTACACAGTGGATTTTGAATTGGGTAATTTACAGTCTTTAATTTGCAGCTACATTATCTACAAAAGCAATAACTGCTGTTATATTTTCAAAGGAAGACAGAATATGACTTTGTATACTTCCATTACTGCATTTGCATAATTCTGATTCTACTGGGATGTCCTTCAAAGAACTACTAAATTTATACTATCCTGATGATTTCCTGAAAATTACTTTTTTTTTGGATGGGGGATGGGGGGTTGGATTTTTCTACCACTGCTTATCCTTTTAATGGAAACTTTTGTAGGTTAGTGAACAGAATGTACAACATTAAAAATATAGAATTATTTCTATAAAAGACATTAATTTTATGGTATATAGGCTTTGCTGAGACCAACGCACACAATTGTAACATCATCTACAATAACAGGAAGCAACAAATAGGTAAGCCAGTTTCCCACAACAAGGCTTTATCATTTGAACTTCAGATGTGTGTAATGGAAACATACCTGAATAAATCCCATTAGTAGGGGGATTGTTAGTGAATTAAGTAGATTTATTCTATAGGAACCTGTACAAATATTTCCAAGGTGTAATCCATCTTTAATTTTCAGTTAAAATGAGCAAAAAGAATGTTGTAATAGGGAAAGGAAGGAAGGATGGTCTAGAACTATTGTATGGTTCAATTGTTAATCAAATAATTAAAGCTAGTTTAATGTTACAATTTTGGGGGTTGAGTTAGTCTGTGTTATGTGAGAAAAACAGAAGTCACTGTGTTATGTCAGAAAACTATAAGTATAAAGGATTTTAAAGCAGGGAGTTAGCAGCCTAAGAAATCCTTCCAATTGCTAAGGGAGTAGAGCTCAGAGACCTGCACCATCAAACTGGATGGTTCTCAGGACCTCACCTGAAAGGGGGGCATCGCTCATGAAAAGCTCTCCCCAGGTTTCTCATTTCACAGAAACAGAGTAGCCAGGAAGCTCATCTGGATGTGTTTTGAGTTCATGTATGTCATCTGTTTGTCTGCCTATGACTGCCTCTTGAAAATAATAGCTCCTTCTCTTCTATCTAGTCTAGTGGGTGTCTGCTGATTGTCAGACTCTAAACCAGACCGAGGCTTGGAATGAGGTTCAAGGAAACTAAGTTTCCAACTCTTTCTTGCAGTACTGAGGACACTTTAGATGTCGGCAACAGGGGGCCTATACTGGTACTTACCATCTAAATAACAGCCATTACAATATTATGCCTCATCCAAACTTCACGTAGCATTCATAAAGCTAAAGATTTGCTCATATTCTCCTCAGCAGGCGGGTGATAAAATCTCATGTAATTCTGTTATTCTATCCCTCTTTAATGCTCTCCAATTAAAAGCTAAATTATATAATTAATCATAATTAACATATATTAAATTAGGTGGAGGACATAAAATTGGTTAACATATATTATTATATACATCCAAATGAGGTTTTATAGAAATAGGGATCTTACTTTGGTGGGAAGGCTCATGTGACTTATTTATTAATGAAGGGTCTGTGCCATAAGTAGGTTCTGCCTCGTTTGGGTTGATAAAGACTTACATTAACTTTTACTATTGGGCATAAGAATACCAGAAGCAATTTATATAATTCTCTGATTTCAGACATACTGCCCCACTTTGTAAGAATACCCTATTTTTTCTAGATAGACTGAATTAGTCAAGCCCAGTAATCTTTTCTCTGTCTATTGGATCAATGGTGCAAAGAACCCACCCCATAGTAGTGTGATGACTATATCAACTTCCAATTCAATGGAAACTCATTGTGACATTTTGTGGTCCTTTGGGTTCTAAGACATCTAAACCAGCAGGGCTAAATTGCTGGGATAGAAACTCAACATTTTATGGGTATACTAGGGGAAGTAGCAAGAAAAGCATTTCTATCTCTTGCTTCCCAGACATGTGTATTCTAGTCATATTGATCACCTATTCTAAGTATATACTGCAGCACAGAGGAAAGCACGAACGGGTATAGTGCCATTCAGAGAGCTCAGCATTTTATTGTAGCTGTCAAGTTGAGTACTCAGCAGAGGCATAGCCAGATCAGCCTTGGTAAGTTTGGGTTTATTTTCATGGATCCATGCTTAAGGTCCATTCCTGCACCAATATCTTCTTTTTTCATTAGCCCTTTTGGGCACCACTGGGTAGCTTAGAAAAAGGTCATTGACATTAATAAACCAAATCTGTATAAATTATTTAGAATGCTCTGTACAATTGAGAGCCTTTGGTGAGCATTCTCAACATGGACAAAGTTTTGCATATCCTGTCCTCATTGCCTATCTTTGGGACAATGCCATGCATTTTTATTGCTCTTGATTCATAATTTCAGGGCATCTTGTAAGACACAATGTTTCTACCTACCATGCACCAAATTCTGTTCATTAGAAGGATTTTAGCTTTAGCTCTCCATTGCTCTTCAATCTTGCATATACGCTTTGTTTGTTTTTAATAATCTTAGCAAGTTCTACAGAAAAATTCAGTATTTCTTTTAGAATATCATTAAATCTGTGGATAATTGTGGCAATAATTGAAATATTAATATTTTATTTCTATTCATAACCATGTTATACCTCACCATTTGTTTAGCCATTTTTAAGGGCTGTATTAGCAAACCTTTTTTTATTTTTATTGATTTATATTTATATTTTTATGCTATTGTAAATAAAGTATGTCCAATTTTATTAGCTCTGAGTTCCTCCCATTTTCCTTATATTTTCCCTATAGCCAGCCTACCTCTGTAACTATAATTAGTTCTTTTCTTTCTCTATTTTTTATGTGTTACTTTAAAAAATTTTGAGGTCTCCATGTACCTCCCACCTTCCTTATAATTAGTTCTTTTAAACCCTTTTCAAATTTTATAAATTTGTGTGTCGTACTTTTTCCTGTTTGATCCAAGACAAACATATCTACCCTTTTATCTGGTAGGTTTATGAATTGTGTTTATAGCATATTAAATGATAAAACATTTTGACGTAAGTATAATTGTGTTATATTCTCTCATATACACTATTAGATTTGATTTAATAATATTTCATTTAAAATTTTGAATCTGTACTTCTGAGTAAAATGGCCCTGAAATTTTCCCTTCTTTCAATGTAATTTCTTTCTTTTGCTATTATGATTATGCTTGCCTCATAGAATAACATATTTCTTCTTTTTATATTGTCAAGCATAGTAAAAAATTGAGAATGTCATTCTCTTCAAAGTATAGAAATTGACTATAAAGTTATTATTTTTAATTAAAGAAAATACATTGCCATTTTTTTCCTCTCCATTTTTCTTTCTTTCTCTTGCTGGGACTTATATTATCCAGAATATTTCAAAAGTCTTGTAAGGAGGATGGCCAGTTCATAGTCCTTGTCAGTGATGGTGAACTCAGTTGAGTCCTTCCGATGGAAAACCCCAAACCCAGCAAATCAGCCAATCATTCCCTGCACCACAAAACACATGTTCATTTTGAGCTTTGCACTTTGCCTCCTTCCACCACCAACTCATCCCAGAAACTCATCCAGAGAAGTTAAAATCGTTACCCAATAAGATCTTTGGAGTTTATAGAGGTTATATAGGGTAACTACAGCTCTAAGTTGTTTTGGTTTTTTTTAAGAATAGGGCTCTCTCTGTTCTCTAATTTTACTCACTGGCTTTTTAAAAACAGTGTTTTGGAGAAATTTCAAAGTGAAAATTGCATTTGAAAGACTTCTCATACAAAATTTATGAAGAGCCCGTTGGATAGTTAGAATTTTGTTCCCTTATTTTTCATAGGTGCCTCTCTGATGAATATCACCCAAAGCATAACTTCTTCAAAAGTAGTCATTGCAATTTCAAGCTGTCCTTTGTAAACTATGCTAGTTATGAGGTTTATAAATGGATTATGTTTATTATATGAGAATATGAACAAAGAATGCCTTTGGCTTAAAGATAGCATAGATTTACACTGTGAGAATAGCCACAGTTGGCAAGAAAGATAATTGTGAAAACTGTGTTTTGAGAACCTAGCTAAAGATGAATCATTATCCATTGGTGATTGGATGAAACTTTACAGATTCTGCCAGATGGAGCTAAACAAAACAGAGCACGTGGAGATTAAGACAAGAGTGTGGGAAGAGTCTTCATATAAGTTTTGAGTAAGTAACAGTATTAGCCAAAAGTGTGCTAATGCAAAATACCAGAAATGGGTTTGTTTCCATAAAGGCTGTTTACTTGGGGTAGGAGCTTACAGATACCAGGCTGTAAAGCACGTTACTTCCCTCATTAAAGTCTATTTCCATGTGTTGGAGCAAGATGGCTGCTGACATCTGCCAGGGTTCAACCTTCCTGGGTTCCTCTCTTCCCAGGTCTTTCTCCTCTCTGGGCTCAGATCCTCTGTTTTCTACACAACATCAGCTATAGACTATGAGGCTCTTTAGGCTTTGCATCTCTCCACAAGATTAGCTGTAGACTATCAGGTGAACCTCTCTTTCTCTCTCTCTCAGGGTTTCTGCTGTGTCTAAGGGGTCATCTCTATTCTGTTCTTCTCCTGGCTCAGATCCTCTACTCCTGGGGCTTGCTTCTCTTTCCCTTGTGAGCTTACTTCCTGGGGCTCCAGCCCAAGGCTCCAGCATCAAACTCCAACATCAAAAACTCTCAACTTTGTTCTTTGCCATGTCTTTTATCTGTAAGTCCCCATCCACCAATAGGTGGGGCTCAACACCCTAATAATGTGGCCCAATCAAAGCCCTACTCATAAATTAATCATACCCAGGTAAAGACCAAAGTACAAACATAATCCAGTATCTATTTCTGGAATTTGTAACCATATCAATCTACTACAGCATCCCAAGAAAAGATTGTCTAAAGACTGTTGGTCTGATGTGTACTTCTAAAATCATCAGCCCATGAGGATGGCTGGAGCACATGCTTATCAGTCTTGTTCATCCATTTCCTCTAGACTTTTCCTCTTATCAATGAAAAACATCCAATTTGCTAAATGATCAGTAAAACAATAAGAGGAGTGCTTTAAAGAAAAAACAAACTTAAAACCAATTTCATGAAACATCAATTTAAATTTTATAAGAAAACCAAAAAGGACTAGTACTCAACAAAAAACATGTCCTGAATGGGGTTAGTGAAACAGTTAGATTTCAGATCTTGTGCAAAACCTGTCTTACAGCAGTAGAGAGTATCAGGTAGATATTCAACAGGTTCCAGATTTGTGCACTTTTGCCAAGATGCTAAGGTCTAGCTTCCAGTGACCACCAAGAACACACCTGTAGTGAAAGGTAAGTTTATAATTTGTTACAGCAAAGGGAAATATGAATTGGAATGGTGATGTATCAGTGAGAGGGGAGTTAGGAGATGCATTTAA
Organism: Dasypus novemcinctus; assembly: GCF_030445035.2. Classification (NCBI taxonomy): domain Eukaryota; kingdom Metazoa; phylum Chordata; class Mammalia; order Cingulata; family Dasypodidae; genus Dasypus; species Dasypus novemcinctus. Next base: position 83,777,903 of record NC_080688.1, on the reverse strand, counting down.
AAGACATTTAATTTCTTAGATGATTTGGGGTGATATTCAAGAACACTGTTGTATGTTCTAGTTTTTTTTAAGTAATCTATTTTTAAAAATTTATTTATATTTCTCTCCCCTTCCTCCCCCCCCCCCACACCCCCCACCTTGTCTGCTCTCTGTGTCCATTCACTATCTGTTCATCTGTGTCCTCTTGCATTCTTGTCAGCTGCACCGGGAATCTATGTCTCTTTTTGTTGTGTCATTTTGCTGCATCAGCTCTCTATGTGTTTGGTGCCACTTCTGAGTGAGCTGCGCTTTTTTCAAGCAGGGTGGCTCTCCTTTAAGGGCACACTCCTTGCCCATGGGGCTCCCCTATGTGGCATGGCACCCCTTGCACTCAGCAGCACTGCACATGGGTCAGCTTACCACATGGATCAGGAGGCCCTGGGTACTGAAACCTGGACCTCCTATATGGTAGGCGGATGCTCTATCACTTGAGCCACATCCATTTCCCTGTATATTCTAATTTGAGTGCTATGAGAATGCAGGGCAACTGCAAGGTTTGTAATCTTATTTTTTATCCAGTAGTCAGAAGGAATGAACAAGATTAGAGTTCTCATTGGTCAAGAAGAGTCAAGCATGTCAGCCAGGAAAGAGGGATATTTGATCAGTTTTGTGGTTGCATGGTGTATTTATGATTGGCCTATTCTAGTACAGTTATTGATTTACTTTGATATTGATTTACTGGTAAATTATTTATGTTCAGTAGGGAACATCATGGTATAACTACTGTTGTCCTGGCCATCTACTAGCTGTCATCAGTTAAATCTGTTATGGTTTTCTTTTTTTTTTTATTTTTCTTTCTTTCTCAGTTTTATTTACCTAACTCTAAGTATTTCTTTAAGCTCCACTTAGGATCATTATGAGTTTTCAGTAAGTCTCCAATTTTGAATTTTTTCTCTGAGCTATAAACTATTAACAAAAACTACAATTTTGTACATTCAAATCTTGCCTTTCTAAAATCATTGTTGGAAATGATTTTGGATATAATTGCACAATGGTGGGGAATGTGGACTATATGATATAAATTAATTTCTTTTTTTGTTGTAACTTGCTTTGGTACTATCACATGTTTTATTTCTTGTTTGTATCAGTGTTTTCAAAGTAAATGAATATAATGTTACTGTTTTATTATTTGAAAAAAAATTGTGCATGTATTCATTAGGTAAAAGTCACAAAGTTGCAAAGTTACAAAGTGATCTATCTAAACCTCAATATCCTTGCAAAGGTTATGTTCAGCTTCTCAATTCCAAATAAAGTTCTTTTTAGACCTTCTGCTATGAATCTGGAATTTCTGGTAGCTCCTTATAATTTTGTGAACTTTGACATTGTATATTTGAAGCTATTTTTAAGTACATACAAGTTTAGAATTGTTTTTTAAGTAAATTTAATTTCAACTTCAAAAGGTAAAGTAGATAAAATATTCACAAAAGTATTAAAAATGCATGGGGTCTTAATTCATCTACCCATTGGTGACATGCAGGCAAGACCCACCAATTCTCTGACTGAGAAAGACAGATACAACCTAGAGCTTTTCATTGGCCAGCTGGTGTGCTACAGCAGCAGACAGATGCACCAACTCTTTATGTCTGCTGTTAGAGCAAGTGGGTATTGCAACCAGACACCTTCTGTCTGACCTTAACCTCAGATCTGGTCTTATTAAACCATACTTGAGCAGGGAAGACTGAGAGAACAGAGAGTGACAGGCCATATGAACAGCATTTAATTAAAGTTTTAGGACTTGTGATCCTTTGATCCCCTTGCAATCTATCCTAAATGTGTTAACCTACCCCATCTATATGCTTTTGCTTCTTACTCTATTGATTTGAGTTAGTGTACCATATGAATGAAATCTAGAGTTTGAACTATGAATTGTTTATTCTGTGACTGCTGAGAAAACTGACTAATGGTGAACTTGGAGACTAATACCTCACCAAGGTATTATTCTACATGAAAATTATGTATGAAGAAGCCCATTATTACAACAATTGTTCTAAATTTTCATTTAGGTTTTAAAATATAGCTGTAATGTAAAAGCTTTCAATTGATTATTTTCATGATATATCATTTTTATTCTATCACTTGAAATTTATTTTCTTTCTATGATTATGCTTTATATGTGACTTTGTTGAACAGAACAAATAATTTCTCTCTTAATTTACAAAATTGGTCTGTTCATAATTATTAGGGTAGCCTATTTAATTTTACTTATTCTACAATGCCTATATGTTCTTTCCACTTCCTGGTTTTTAATGTTTCATTTTTCCACAGGCAGAGCAGGTCAATAATTGTCAGGCAAGCTAGAAGCACACACTGGGTGCAGACAGGGTGAAGGTGGTGAGTAGACATGCAGAGAAGCAAGGAGTCTGTAGTTGGCTCACCAGCCTAGCAGTTTGGGGCCCTCATTCATGCTGTACGGGCAGGGGCAGAAGTGCTGGCTGCCTGACACGGGCAGACAGGCTTGCAGAGGGATGTAAGATGTTAGGGGTCTGCATGGTGCAGCATGAGGCTCAGAATGCATGGGGTCTGCAATGGAGGAACACAGTACACTGCACCCCAGAGAGAAAACCTCCCATCTCCCCATTATGCAAATTCTGTAACACCTCCGTCAGATCTTTCTTCAAGGAAATTCTGTCACTTCCTCACCCTCTGCTTGTTTTCTGTGGTATTTGTTACAACATGATACTCCATATTGGTAGAGATCACAGAATTTGCTGGCATGTTTCATATTAGATTTTTATGGCGGTGACTCACTTCTTCAATTGTGTTGTCAAAATAAGCTGATGGTTATAAATGTGCCAAAAAGATCTCTCATATTTCATCATAAAGGTTGAAACTCTTGACATAAGATGCAATATTGTAGCACCCTGCCAGTGCCTTCGCTGACAGCATCTTTAGAATGGGAGAAGTGAGATGCTGTTTGTGGCTATGTCTTCCTCAACATGAGCAGTGTTGACTGCAGCTCAAAGACCTAGAGAAAGGCACCTAAGAATAGCCCTGCTTATCTCTGTTTATCATTTCTAGATTCTTTCAGTCATTAGTGGTAAAAGTACTATCAGTACTATCAGTATTAGCTACTTCATTCAGATCTTGAGAAATTAAAACAATGTGATCCTTAAGGAAAACTAAAAGGTCCACATGATTTAGTTAAGGTGTTAAAAGCTGTATCTTAAAGAATGTATTAATAGATATTTAAGAGCCCTAGGTCCATTTTGCTTTGAAAATATGACCTTGAATTAGTTAACTACTCAGGACATTCATTTGCTCACCTGAAAATTGGGTTTGATGATTTTAAAAGTTTACAAAATATAAATTTTATTTAACCCTCTGAAATATTTTATATAAATATTAGTTCGAAGGAGAAGTCAATTAGGAAAATATTTAAGAAATAAATTTCATTATTCTTAGTATATAAACTCAATATTTTTTTCCCTTTGAAAGTTTACACTGAAATGCAGTCAAGATTTAGGTAAAACTATGTGAGCTCTTTTAACTATGCTAAACCATTTCGTAGAACAGAGACTAAGTTAAGCTGAACTACTGACAGCTAAGTGGAAAAGATATCAAACGCAAACTTACCGTTCAAGGACTTCAAGGTCAACTGATTATCATTTTTTAGCGAAACTACAAGCTGTGGTTGACATCCCATAATGTTAATTTGGCCTTTGCTGAAAAATGTTCTGAACTGTTAAAAATGTTTACATTTAATAGCATTTACATTATAAACTATTTATAGTTTTTATATATATGTCTTATTTATTCTTTTTTTTAAGACATATTTTATTTGTTTCTCCCCCCTCCCCCCACCCCCACCCCAGTTGTCTGTTCTCTGTGACCATTTGCTGTGTATTTTTCTTTGTCTGCTTCTGTTGTTGTCAGGGGCACCGGAATCTGTTTCTTTTTGTTGCGTCATCTTGTGTCAGCTCTCCATGTGTGCAGCACCATTCCTGGGCAGGCTGCACTTTCTTTTGTGCTCGGTGGCTCTCCTTATGGGGTGCACTCCTTGCGGGCACATGGGGCTCCCCTACGTGGGGGACACCCCTGCGTGGCAGGGCACTCCTTGCGCACATCAGCACTGTGCATGGGCCAGCTCCACACGGGTCAAGGAGGCCCGGGGTTTGAACTATGGACCTCCCATGTGGTAGACGGATGCCCTAACCTCTGGGCCAAGTCTTATTTATTCTTTGTACACCATGGTCTTTATGACTGCCCTTTCACTTTTAAAGCAAGTTTGGTGATTCTTCTAAAAGAGAGAGAGAAACTTAAAAAGAGAGAAAGAGAGGGATAATGACACACCTACAAAGATGTTAAATGACTGCACCAAATTTATGAAATGGATAAGTTTCTTTAAAAGACCAGGTCTATTAGGAGCTCCAGCCTTGAGGTATGACAAACCAAGGTTTGAGTTCTGACTCTGGCAATAAACTCAAAAATAACGGGCAAATTACTTAAATTTAACCTCTTAGAATATACATGTGAATAAGTGAGCATAATAATAGAACCTACAACGGAAGGGCGTATGGGGTTTAAGAGATTGGATAAGAATGTCATTTGATGTGTCAACAAAAAGTAGCATTAACTGTTGTTCACATTCTTTAAAAATTAAGATTTATGTACTCATTTGTTTCAACATTCTTTCCAGATTCTTCATTGTGCCAGAAGAATACAGTGCTCTGCAGTGCAAGAATGGCCATTGTTAAACCAAGTAGGAAGAGCCAGAATAGAAGTTTCTCCAGTGCTCTTTTTTTTTTTTAATATTTATTTATTATTATTATTTTTTAATTACATTAAAAAATATATATGAGGTCCCATTCAACCCCACCGCCCCCGTCCCCCACTCCCCCCACAGCAACACTCTCTCCCATCATCGTGATACATCCATTGCACCTGGTAAGTTCATCTCTGAGCATCACTGCACCCCATAGTCAATGGTCCACATCATAGCCCAGACTCTCTCACGTTCCATCCAGTGGGCCCTGGGGGGATCTACAGTGTCCCGTAATTGTCCGTGAAGCACTATCCAGGACAACTCCACGTCCCGAAAACGCCTCCACATCTCATCTCTTCCTCCCGTTCCCCACACCCAGCAGCCCCCATGGCTACCGTTCCCACACCCATTTCACATTTCCTCTGTGGACATTGGATTGGTTGTGTCCATTGCACACCTATGTCAAGTGAGGGCTTAGATTCCACATGGGTACTGTATGCACTCTTCCCGCTTCTAGTTGTAGACACTCTAGGCTTCATGTTGTGGTGGTTGACCTTCTTCAACTCCATGTTAGCTGAGTGGAGTAAGTCCAATAAGTCAAAGTGTAGGAGCTGAAGTCTGTTGAGGCTCTGGGCCTGGGTGTCATATTATCAGTCCAGAGATTCAAATCCCCTACATATATCTTAAACTCAGCACCAACTACAATTCCAATAAAGTAGCATGCAAGTCTTGTGAAAAGAGATCCCCTCTGAGTCCATTTCCATCACGCAGAAACACCAGCTCCAAAGAAGGGCCATCTGTCATGGCAGTGAACCCCTTCTGCCATGACCATAGAACCCGTGGGTCTCTTTATCCCTCAAAAGAACCAATACCTGGGGTTGTATCTACCTTATCTGTCTCTTAGACTCTGTTCAGTTGTACATAGGGGTATTCCTTCCGACAACCTCCAGACTCTTTTTTAGAGACTCACAGCCTTATAATCTCATTTCTCCTTTCCATTTCCCCCTTACATTAGGTCAAACCGCTTCCCAAAGTCATGTTATTATATGTAGACAGGTATATTCTGCTGTTCCGCATTGAATCTTTAATTCAAGGTCATTTTCTAGTTGCTTCTTCAGCTGGTATGTGGTAGTGATCCCTCGGTGCCAGGGAGGCTCATCCCCGGGTGTCGTGTCCCACGCTGGGGGGAATGCATCACATCTACACGCTGAGTTTGGCTGTGAGAGTGGCCACATTTGAGTAACATGAAGGCTGTCAGGAGGAAACCCCCAGGCACAATATTACTCTAGGCCTTGTTCTTATTGCAGGTGCATAGGCTCAAAAGTGTAGCCATTAGTATCAAGAGCCCACTGTTGGGCCCTCCTTCCTTCCTGGTTCTTGCCGTTGCACCTGGAGGATTGCCGCTGCTCTCCCAGGGCCCACAACAGTGACCCCCCGGCCAGGAGCCCAGTACCCCCCCAGCTGTTGTTTTTAATTGTTTCCACTATGAGTATATATAGACATTACCATATACCCTGGGCAAATGCCCTGTATAACTCCCTGTCAACCATATATATCCTGTCAATAACATCCCATATCGGTATTCCTCCGCTGCCATTGTTGAACCACTCTGTGATCCAAAACTTCCCGTAAAGTGAATCCCAACATAATGTCAGCTTCAGAAGAGTCTTAGATCACCAAAATTCATATATACAATATACAGTATTTCCCCAGATCCACCATAAAACCTTTTCCCTTCCACAGCAATAATCTTTTAACTTATTCATATCATATTTCCTGAAACTGATGTACAGATTCCGAAACTATAGTTTTCAAACAAGGTAATATTTGTGCTTACTATGTGGTCCATACTTTAGGTTGTACAGTTTTCTAAATTTTTTAGTTATCCTATGTTTTGTCTTATGGTTTTCATTATTAGTCTGTCGTCCCCTATATGTTTTTGGTGTAATATTAGCTGTTTTATATTCATCCTCGTGTACTCTCACATAACTCCTCTTTTGCCCCCTTATTTACCTTTGTTCTATCCATTGCACGTCCATTTTCCCCTCCCCTTAGGGCCCACAACGCCTGCCAATCTAATGCCCTGGGAGCCGTCCTTTCTCACGAGAGATACAGTTCTCTCTATTCGACGGCATTAGTCTTCCCCAGGATATGGGTCCGCCCCACCCAATGGTAGAACCCACCTTGGCAAAATGAGCCTTCAGCTATTCCCTCCGGAGTCCGTCCCGCATCAGACCATACCCCCTGAGCGTCCTAACCAGGTGACCCTCCTATTTATACTTTGATACGTTTTACTCAACATTTAGTTCTCAACGAACTTCTGGCACTCTCCCATGTTTGTATGTTGCCCCTCCCTCCCACCTATTTCTTGGACCATATTACCCCTCTTCCCATCCCTAGCCCCCCTCAAACCCAGAAAACCCCACCCGAAGGTAACCCCTTGCCCCCATTTTGTCCCTTCTTTGTGCTCATACTTACCCCCAGCTCATCACAGATTCCACCCCTACAGACATTAACCTCACATCCTTCCTCCATCCCCCGATTTCCAGTAAGCCACTTTTCCAGACTCTAGCTCTCTAAGGCAGTTAACTTATTTCATATCATTGAGGTCATATAGTATTTGTCCTTCAATGCCTGGGTTGCTTCACTTAACATAAGATTCTCAAGGTTCATCCATGTTATCACGTGCGATTGTAGTGTATTGGTGGTTACAGCTGAGTAGTATTCCATTGTGTGTATATACCACATTTTATTGATCCACTCATCTGTTGATGGACTTTTGGATTGATTCCAACTTTTGGCGATGGTGAACAATGCTGCTATGAACATTGGTGTACATATATTGGTTTGTGTCCTTGTTTTCAGATCTGATGGGTATATACCCAGCAGTGGTATTGCTGGGTCATATGGCAAATCTATGGATAATTTTTTGAGAAACTGCCAAACTGTCCTCCAGAATGGTTGGATCCTTCTGCATTCCCACCAGCAATGGATGAGTGTTCCCCTTTCTTCACATCCTCTCCAGCATTTGTATTCTACTGTTTTTTTCATGGCTGCCAATCTTATGGGAGTAAGATGGTATCTCATTGTAGTTTTGATTTGCATTTCCCTGATAGCTAGGGATTTGGAGCATTTTTTCATGTGCTTTTTAGCCATTTGTATTTCTTCTTTGGAGAAGTGTCTGTTTAAATCTTTTTCCCATTTTTTAAATGGGTTGTTTATCTTTTTGTTTTCGAGATATATGAGTTCTTTATATATGCAAGTTATAAGTCTCTTATCAGATATATGGTTGCCAAATATTTTCTCCAATTGTGTGGGTTCCCTTTTTACTTTCTTGACAAACTCCTTTGAGGTGCAGAAGGCTTTAATTTTGAGGTAGTCCCATTTATCTATTTGTTCTTTTGCTGCTCGTGCTTTTGGTGTGATATTCATGAAGCCATTTCCTATTACAAGGTCCTGTAGATGTTTCCCTACACTGCTTTCTAAGGTCTTTATGGTCTTGGCTCTTATATTTAGGTCTTTGATCCATCTTGAGTTGATCTTTGTATAAGGTGTGAGATGGTAATCCTCTTTCATTCTTCTACATATGGCTATCCAGTTCTCCAGGCACCATTTGTTGAATAGGCCATTCTCTCCCAGTTGAGAGGGTTTGGTGGCTTTATCGAATATTATATGGCTATATACATGAGGTTCTATATCTGAACTTTCAATTCGATTCCATTGGACTGTGTGTCTCTCCTTATGCCAGTACCATGCTGTTTTCACTACTGTAGCTTTGTAGTATGTTTTGAAGTCAGGAAGTGTGATTCCTCCTATTTCGTTTTTCTTTTTCAATATGTCTTTGGCTATTCGGGGCCTCTTTTTATTCCAAATAAATTTCATAGTTAGTTTTTCTAGTTCCTTAAAGAAGGCTGTGTTGATTTTTATTGGGATTGCATTGAATGTGTAGATCAGTTTTGGTAGGATAGACATCTTAATAATATTCAGTCTTCCTATCCATGAACAGGGAATATTCTTCCATTTATTTAGGTCTTCTTTGATTTCCTTGAACAATCTTGTATAGTTCTCGATGTATAAGATTTTTACCTCTTTAGTTAAATTTATTCCTAAGTATTTGATTTTTTTATTTACTATTGTGAATGGTATTTGTTTCTTGATTTCCTCCTGATCTTGCTCATTATTGGTGTATAGAAATGCTACTGATTTTTGCGCATTGATCTTATAACCCGCGACTTTGCTAAACTCATTTATGAGTTCTAGGAGCTTTGTTGAAGATCTCTCAGGGTTTTCTATATATAGGATCATGTCATCTGCAAATAATGAAATTTTGACTTCTTCCCTTCCAATTTGAATGCCTTTTATATCTGGTTCTTGTCTCAGTGCTCGAGCCAGTACTTCCAAGACAATGTTAAATAGGAGCGGAGACAATGGGCATCCTTGTCTTGTTCCTGATTTTAGAGGGAAGGATTTCAGGACTTCGCCATTGTAAACAATGTTGGCTTTAGGTTTTTCATATATACTCTTTATCATGTTCAAAAAGTTTCCTTGTATTCCGATCTTTTGGAGTGTTTTTATCAGGAAGGGGTGCTGTATTTTGTCAAATGCCTTTTCTGCATCTATAGATATAATCATGTGGTTTTTTTCTCTCAATCTGTTTATATGGTGTATTACATTGATTGATTTTCTTATGTTGAACCATCCTTGCATACCTGGGATAAATCCCACTTGGTCATGGTGTATAATTCATTTAATGTGTTGTTGAATACGATTAGCAAGTATTTTGTTAAGTATTTTTGCGTCTAGGTTCATTAGAGAAATTGGTCTGTAATTTTCCTTTCTTGTGGTGTCTTTGTTTGGCTTTGGTACTAGGGTAATGTTGGCATCATAGAAGGAGTTAGACAGTGTTCCTTCTGTTTTGATTTTTTGGAATAGTTTCAACAGGATTGGTGTTAGTTCTTTCTGGAATGTTTTGTAGAATTCACCTGTGAAGCCATCTGGCCCTGGGCTCTTCTTAGTTGGGAGATTTTTAATGGCTGATTCTATCTCTTTGCTTGTGATTGGTTTGTTAAGATCATCAATTTCTTCTTTCGTCAGTATGGGCTGCTTATGTATTTCTAGGAATTTGTCCATTTCCTCTAAATTGTCATTTTTGTTGGAATATAGTTTTTCAAAGTATCCTCTTATGATAGTCTTTATTTCTGTGAGGTCAGTGGTGATATCACCTTTCTCATTTCTTATTTTGTGTATTTGCATCTTTTCTCTTTTTTTCTTTGTTAGTCTCGCTAAAGGTTTGTCAATTTTGTTGATCTTCTCAAAAAACCAGCTCTTGGTCTTGTTTATTTTTTCAAGTGCTTTCTTATTTTCTATTTCATTTAGTTCTGCTCTTATCTTTGTTATTTCCTTCCTTCTTCTTCCTGTTGGATTACTTTGTTGTTGTTTTTCTAATTCCGTCAAAAGTGCAGTTAGTTCTCCAATTTTTGCTCTTTCTTCTTTTTTGATATATGAATTTATGGCTATAAATTTCCCTCTCAGTACCGCTTTTGCTGCATCCCATAAATTTTGGTATGTTGTGTTATCATTATCATTTGTTTCAAGGTAGTCATTGATTTCTTTTGAGATTTCCTCTTTGACCCACTGTTTTTCCAAGAGTGTGTTGTTTAATTTCCAAATTGTCGTGTGAAGTCTGGGTCTCTGTCCCTTGCAAATTTCCAGCTTCACTCCACTGTGGTCAGAGATATTTTTTGTATGATTTTGATCTTTCTGAATTCATTGAGCCTTTCTTTGTGGCCTAGCATATGGTCAATCTTGGAGAATGTTCCTTGTGCGCTTGAGAAAAATGTATATCCTGCTGTGTTTGGGTGTAATGATCTATATATGTCTATTAGATCCAGCTCTTCTAATATACTGTTCAAATGTTTTGTTTCTTTAGTGATTCTCTTTTGAGATGTTCTGTCCAGAGTTGATAGTGGTGTATTAAAATCCCCCACTATAATTGTAGATGCATCTATTCTTTCACTTAGTTTTTCCAGCATTTGCCTCACATATTTAGAGGTGCCCTTGTTAGGAGCATAAATATTTATGATTGTTCGATCTTCTTGACAGATTGTCCCTTTCACTAAAATATAGTATCCTTCTTTGTCTCTCACAATTGTTTTGCATTTAAAGTCTATTTTGTCTGATATTAATATAGCTACTCCTGCCTTTTTTTGGTTGTTGTTTGCTTGTATGATTGTTTTCCAGCCATTCACTTTCAACCTCCATGAGTCTCTGGGTCTAAGATGTGTCTCTTGTAGGCAGCATATAGATGGGTCGTATTTCCTTATCCAGTGACCCAGTCTGAATCTTTTGATAGGTGAGTTTAATCCATTGACATTCAGTGTTATTACGTTTAGAGAGTTATTTATGGTAGCCATATTTTGGTTGGATTTGTGTTTGTTATATTTTGTTTGTATTATTTTATTTTCCCCTTCTATTTTTGTCTTTCTTGTTGCTTTTACACTCTCCTCCATCTCTGACTGTCCTGTTTTTTCCTTTCTTCCTGCAGAACTCCCTTAAGAATTTCTTGAAGGGGAGGTTTCTTGTTGATATACTCTTTCAGTTTCTGTTTATCTGTGAATATTTTGAACTCTCCATCATTTTTGAATGCTAGTTTAGCTGGATAGAGTATTCTTGGTTGGAAATTTTTTTCCTTTAGTACCTTGACTATATCATACCACTGCCTTCTTGCCTCCATCGTTTCAGATGAGAAATCAGCACTTAATCTTATGGAGTTTCCCTTGTATGTGATGGTTTTCTTTTCTCTTGCTGCTTTTAGAATTTTTTCTTTGTCTTGAGCATTGGATAATTTGACAAGTATATGTCTTGGCGTGGGCCTGTTGGGGTTTATGACCAGTGGAGTGCGCTGTGCTTCTTGGATATGTACATCTGTCTCTTTCAGTAGATTTGGGAAGTTTTCATTCATTATTTCCTGCAACACTCCTTCTGACCCCTTTCCTTTCTCTTCTCCTTCTGGAATGCCTATAATACGTATGTTTGAGCATTTTGCATTATCATTCAGGTCCCTAAGTCCTATCTGGATTTTTTCTACCTTTTTATTGACCACTTCTACTATCTGTTTGATTTCCAATGCACTGTCTTCCACATCACTAATTCTCTGCTCTGCCTCTTCTAGTCTGCTGATATTTGCTGCAAGTGTATTTTTGATTTCTTGAAGTGTGGTGTTCATTTCCATCATATCTGTTATTTTTTTGCGCATGTCTGCAATTTCCCCTCCAAGTGTTGTCTTCATGCTGTTAACCTCTTTCATTACTTCATCAAATTTGTCGGTGATAAATGTTCTGAGATCTTTCATTGCTTGTGCAAAGTCCTGCCCCCCTTCCTGATTTTCAGTTTGTTGATTGGATTCAGCCATGTTTTCCTGATTACTGGTTTGGTTTGTAGATTTTTGTTGCTGTCTTGTCAACATTTTTTCTTGACGGGTTTAATCAGTTCCTTCGCTTCTTTGTCTAGTCTTGGAGATTAATTAGCTGTTGTTTTTGCGTAAGTGTTATATCTTCTCTTTGTCACTTTGTTCTTCTTATTCCAATTTCTTATTGCTAGTTAAGCTCACTTTAAAGGAAAGTATTAGTGCTGGGGAAAGGCAATTGTGTAAGGAAGGAAACAGTGTGAAGTAGTATTGGTGATATATGTTTACAAAGCAACAATATGATTTCTGGGAGGATGGAGGTTAGATCATGTAAATTGTGTAGAGTTATAGTAGTAGGAAAGTACCTATAATGAGGTAGACGACTGAATATGGGAGGAATGTGGTACGTACTAAGAGGCTATTGTTTTCATGAGAGAGGGAAAGAGAAAAGAAAGGTAATAGTTTCAGGGACGAATACCAGATGGAAAACTAAACAAAGGTATTAGAAATTAAGAGTTAGACACTTTGTGGATCAAAGAAAGGGAGATGGAATATAGGAGAGATAGCAGATGGTGGAGGATATCAAGTTTTAGGGGAAAGGGGATAGTGTAGATAGGCTAAATCTATTCACAGAGCAATGCGGCAGTGGAGGGTGAGGAAACCCAGCAAATGTGAGGTATTTCCTGTAGGACCTATTGTATTGTTAAGGTAAAATAGTATAAGAAGAATATTGGGGACAAGAAAGAGAGGATTGAAAAAAAAAAAAAGAACAACAAGAACAACAACAACAAAAAAAAATAAAAATTAAAAATAAAATAAAATAAAAAAAAAACAACAAAGAACAGAAACCCCGCCGCCAGGCTCGGCTGGGCTCAGCTGGGCTCCGGTCCCCCGCCCGCCGCTCGGCGCGGCGTGGCTGGGCTTGGGCCCCCCCGCCCGCTGCGGCTCAGCCGGGCTCGGCCGGACTCGGCTTCCCCGCCCACCGCCCTCCTCCGCCGTGCAGCGCGGCTCGGCTCTCCCGCCCGCCACCCGCCGCGGTGCTAGCTGCCTCGGCTCCGCCTACCCAAGGAGGGAGTCCTCCACACGTAGCTGGGATCTCCGTGTATATTTCACAGATGGATCCTCTCTGTTACCTTCCCTCCAAATCGATGTCCAGACACCTCCGGACCAGGAAAAATCCCGAAACAGCCGGTCCCAAAGAGTCTCCGACGCCTCCCAGCCGATTCCCCCCAGGAGCTAGTAACCGGGAAGTTCACTCAGCTGCCATCTTGCCTCTCTTTTTATCTGTTGTGTGTTTTTCTTTCCAGTGCTCTTGAAGGCATTCTCCTTCAGCTAGATAAATCCACAGTAGAGTAAGAAATCTAGGTATCTTAATGTATATACTAAACTATAAGACCTTGGACAAGTCAACAATTTCTGTGAACCTCACAATTTTATAATTTAATGAGAGTTAATAATGCTTACTTCCCAGTAATATTTATGAATATTTCAGGAAAGAATGCATTTGCTAGCTCTTTGAAAGTGTGAAAGGCCATAAAGTACGTGGATGATGATCTTACAGTTATTGAAAAAATAAGGTAAGTATTGAGATAGTTTAATCAGATGTTCTTTTAGATAGTTATATTTTCACACTACTGAGTTTACCTTTATAGTTGTTTAGTTATTATCTTCAGCTAAATCAATTCAAGCATTAAGAAGAGATTGAGAAAGCAATCCCAAAAGCTTAAGTAAATGTATTTGATTACTAGCCATATTTAAATCACTCTACAAATGCATTGCTTTGTCTTATAGCAAGATTAGAAATTAATGAATTACAATGGCAATTGGGCCTTCTAGTCATTACTGCAGTTATTTGAATTATAATATAACCTACAGTTCTTAAAGTTGTGTAGTTAAATGTAGCATTTATTGTAAGACAAAAATCTGAAATCTACAATCTATGAAAGTAGGATATTTGAAAATTGGTGACAATAAATTTCTGTTCCTCTAATGAGGAACTCTTTTTACTGGAGTTTTCAGAGCAACTTATTTTTTTTTTTAATTGAATTCAAAAATAAGTTTAATAAAATAATTGGTAAATTCTGTAAATATAAGGGTATGAAAATTAGTAATAATTGTTAGTAATAATTGTTGATTTTATCAAATTGTATTTTATTACTGCTCTGATATTCTGTCCATAATTCCAATAAAGGCAGACACCTGATACATTAGTTTTCTATTGCTAATATAACAAACAAACATAAACTTTGAGGTTTAAAGTAACATGAATTTATTATTTTATATTTCTGGGGGTCAGAAGTTCAATATAGTGCTCACTGGGCTAAAATCAAAGTATCAGCAGGCCTGCGTTCCTTTTTGGAAGTTCTGGGGGATAATTCATTTTTTGCCTCTTCTAGTTTTTAAAAGCCACCTGCATTCCTTTGCTAGTGGCCCCTTCCTGTACCTTTCTAACCTGTCTTCCAACAGAATATCTCTCTGTGATTACCACTAGCAAAGTTCTCCTCTTTTAAGGTTTTGTGGGATAAGATTGGCCCCTGTAGATAATCCAGGTTATTCTCCCAACCACAAGGACCATAGCCTTAATCACCTCTGCAAAGTCCATTTGGCCATGTAAGGTAGCATTCACAGGTTTCAAGGATTAAGGCATGAGCATTCTTAGTGGGCCTACCATATTCTGTAGGCATATTCCCCCTCCCTCACTGGGATACATACTTATCCATATTAGTGTTAATTATTTCATAACTGTTCACATTTCCACTTGAATCATATTAATATTTAATTAGAATATTATTTGCTCTTTTACATACTTCCTAAAAGTTTGTTTAGACTCTATAAAATCTGGTTTCTTCTTTAAAATGTGGCAAGCGTGTTTCTCTTCCTTGCACCCAATACAGCAGCTAATCAATACCTGCCACCGGCTCTTTTGCATCAGGCTCATTCCACTTACTATTACATTGCCTGGAAGGTTTTCCCTCAGTTCTTTAAGTGGTGGACTCTTTTCACCTTTCATGCTTTAACTCCATTGCCATATTCAAAATTTGTCAGAGAGATCTTCTTAAAAGTAACCTCCATTCCCATCAACCGCCAATCCAGGTACTACTTACCATATTACCTATTTATTACCTTCCTTGTCCTTATCGAAATCTATGACAATCTAGTCTGTTAATTTGTTTACATATTTATTACAATGGAATGTATCTCATTTGGAAAGAGACCTTGCTTTGTTTTGTTTGGGTTTGTTTGGGTTTGCATATGTAACTCTAGAGCAGATTTTTTCATGAAATATTGAAGACAGTAACTATAGAAAGAAAAAGACATAGGGAAGAAGGAAGGACAGAGAGAGGGAAAGGAAGGAAGGAAGGGAGGGAGGGAGGAAAGGAAGGGGGAAGTGAGAAAGGAGGAAAGGAAGGAAGGAAGGGAGGAAGGAAGGAAGAAAGGAGGGAGGGAGGGAAGGAGGGAGGAAGACAGGTGATGGCATTAAAATGAAATTTTAGAAGAATATTGAAGAACAAAAAATCAATAATATAAAGTTAGATATAAAAATAAAGTATAATCTATACAAATACTTGTAATGGTTCCATTTCATAAAATATATATATATGCTTACATGTTTGTGTATATATAGTCATAGAACAAAATTAAAATCCACTACACAACCACTACCAGAATTGATTTTATTTACTTTGTAAGAATGATTAAATTTTATGTATGTCTTTATAATGTTTTAGATATTCTAAATTTTCTGTAATTAAAAAGCATTTCCTTTGTAAATAGAAATTTGAGTAAATTTTTATTTTAATTACTGTAACCCATTTTTTCTTAAAGTTCATCTATGTATTCTAATTGCATCTAATAGCATAATAGGAGATTATGATTATGATCATTACAATTCCTACTTAATACAGAGAATATTTAAATAATTTTTAAAAAAGTATTTGAGGTAAAAATACAGGCAGTCAGCCACCTTTTGTTTTTGCTTGCTCCTTTGCTTTTGTGTTCCTGTGTGTGCGGGAGTATAACATAGTGTTTTAGAGCACAAATTCTAGAGCCAGATTTCTTGGATGGGTAAATTTTTTCATTCCCTAGCATGTAACTAGGAAGTTACATGAGGATTCTGTGCTAACATGTCCTCATCTGCCCTCATGGAGTTGTTTTGAGTATATATGAGTTAGTAGCTGTGAAGTACTGATTGACCTGTGCAATAATTAGTGCCAAGCAAGTAAAACTAGATGACACCATAATCCTTTTGTACAAGATGGAATATGTCAAAATTTCAATAATTTTTGTCTCTCATTACTATTCTCAACTTAAATATTTCTCAAGTCAAAATGTCTGTATCAACTGCCCACTGAGTGTAATAAAATTGGAAGCTTCTGTGAGAAATACAGCATGTCAGAGACAACTTGTTCTTCCTCCAAGACACTGTAGTTTTACTGTTTCCTCTAGCAAATGCCAAACTTCTACAGGATATTCAAATATTTTCAAAATCTGAATAAAAAATATATCCAAATTTAATTTTTAGTATATTTTTTCTTATATACCCTTCAAACTGAAGTTGACATGATACACTTTCGCAGTTGAATGAATTCTACATTCTTACTATTATTTTCAGAAATATCCTTCTCCAAATTGGGAGATATCCTCTCATATTAACTTGACACTTTTGTTGATGCTTCATATTTTCTCCAATCAGATCTCCTCTGCTAGATAATATGTTACTATAGAGACCAGGTTCTATTCACATTTACATTTAGCACAATAATTAGAACTTGGTTTTCACATAGTATTGGTACTTCATTAATGTTGGTCAATAAATATTATGTATCAGTGAATAAAGGGTCATAAATACTAACCCTAAGGATTATATTTGATTCTCTTAATGTCTCAAACTATTATCACCTTTTCAATTTCTTAAATGCCCTATATGTATAACCTTTAGAATTTCTATCAGTAGTGATAGAGATGAGATATATTAGATAATAATAACCAAGATAAACAGAATGATTAGATAGATGAGGAAACGGGAATTTTCACACTGAAAAAGAAAATAACTGAAACATAACAGTTGCTAAAATAAACTGTCCTGTTTGCATGAATTTAAATGATGGCATAGACATCATCTAGTAATTAAATACATTGCTAATTTAGAACTGGAAACAAAAAGTAATTTATTATAAATAATTAAAAGACTTTTCCCTATAATAGTTATTTATATCATTACAAGGTTTATTCTTTGCTATGTAAACTTGTGGAACCTCAATGGCAAACAGAAAGAACATTTAAAATTTATAGTCCCAATGAAGATAGGATGATGAGGTTTTCCTTCATAACATTTATATTTTAAAATATTTTTTTATTAGTGAAGTTGCAGGTTTACAGAAAAATCATGCATAATTTTCAAAGTTCCTATATGCAACCCCGCAAATACATGAAGTCTTTCTTCTGTGTCCCCAGTCTGCTATTTCAACCCTTTAGGTAATATTTCATTTCAGTTACAATGCTCTTCAACTTCTATATTTCTGTTTGGTTCATTTTTAAAATTCTCATCTCTTTATTGAGATTTTCATACTTTCCATTCACCACTTTCCTAATATCCTTTAGTTCTCTCTCCGCGTTTTACTTTTTATCCTTGCACATATTGTAGATTTTTTTTTTTAAATCTTTGTTTAGTGTATGCAAAGTCTGGTCGTCTTCACTGATGTTACATGAATTTTTATCTTGTTCCTTTGGATGGGCCATCATTTCCTGCTTCTTTCTTTGTCTGTAACTTTTATTGTACACTGTATATTTTAATAATTTTAATGTGTGAACTATGATATTTAGACCTTGATTGGTCTGTTCCTAAAGTTTTATCCAGCTAGTGATAGGACAGAGATTTTCTGAGTGCCAGGAGCTAACATAAACAAACAAAATAGGTGCAAAAAACAACTCTCACAGTCTTTGAAAATTGGCTTTGCATGGACAGGTGCTCTCCTTCAGAGTTTAGCTCTCCTGTCAACAAGATCAGTGAAGTTCAGTGTCTTCTCTGTCTTTTTGAACCAGTGTCTTATCCAGGGCTTGTGCTTGCTCCTGGCCTTAGTAATTGCCCATGTTTACAGGAATCTGAATGTACCCTCTATTCCCTGTTACACAGACTTTCTCTTGCTCCTAGGAACTCTACAGTGAATCTTAAAGGCAGTAATCCTGTGCCTCAAGCTACCTTGACTTTTTTCTACACTGCTTTAGTTGTCTGTTATTTGCTTCTGCATGCAGGAAAAGTTTTGGGAAGGCCAGCCAGAGAAGAGTCTCCTGCTTTCAGTCCTTTAAGCTGCCACAGAATAGAATGGAGCCAATATATAGACACCCCAGTTTGTGCATAGGGCTCCTCTGCTTCTCTGCAACAAAGGCCAGAGACCTACACCAATGGAGATGATGTGATTCTCCTCAACTCTCAATATGGGCCCTATGTGAAATCACAAGTATCCTTAAATAAGAGATGCCAAGGGAGATTAAACACAGACGATGTGACCATATGATCACAAAGGCATAGATTGGAGTGATGCAGGCATGAGTCAAAGAATGCCTGCAGTTGCCAGAAGCTGGAAAATGTAAGGAATTGATTCTTGGTCATGCCAACACCTTGATTCTGGCCCAGAATTCAGACTTCTGGCTTCCAGAACATTGAGAGAATAAATTTCTGTTGTTTTCAGTTACCAGATTTGTTACAGCAGCCACAATAAACAAAGCTACTCTATGCACCTTTCTTGTTCCATTCATTTGCTACAACTTTCTCTTTCCCCAGTACATCTTCTCTACACAGGCTGCGAGAAACGTGAGAAACACAGTGTAGGGTAAATCTGATTTGGGTAAAATCAAATAAATAAAGCTTAAGCTTCTGTCTAAATATTTGCTGATGACAAGTTTTAAAATTTAATAAAATGTCCAAATTTTCTTAAATAGAAAATATAGACAGTGGATGTCAATTATTAATAATAAAATTTGAACTTAAATTCTAGAAAGTTTTAAAAAGTTTGAAGGCTAGTCTAATAGAATAACAGACAACATGGATGTTGGAGATTTGGACCCAAAGGGTATCGGGAATGAAAGAAAGAGAATGGAGAAGGAAACAAAGAGAAAGAAGGAGAGAGCTGGGATCAGGGGGCCTGCGAGTAATGACTCCTCAGAAACTTTATTGTTCACAAGGGGCTCTATATATACCCCAGTCCACAAGGGTAGAACCATCAACATTACTCATAGTTTAAGGAATTAAGAAAATCTTATCTCAAGGTTTAAGTGTTCTATTTACTACACAAATATTATCCTCTCATCTTTTCTTTCAGCCTTTCAAAGTTTCATCCTGTTTGCTGGGAACTCTTAATTACCACATTCCTTAGATTGCAAGCGTAGCCATGGAGACAGCTCGTCTCTTCTTGAGAGGCCACTGTGCCTCAGTTTCCAACACATGTAAACAATTCTATCTTGTTCTGAAGGTTTATGAAAGAGAATTGTAATAATTTCACCTTTTTATTTTAAATTTGTAAAAAAAATATTTTTACATCAATGTTACAAGTTATCCGTTCTCACAAGATAATAACTACAATAACAATAACTCTGCTTTGGTTAGTGGTCATACTCCTCCCCCATTTTTGTTAATTCCCCCATTTTGTTCATTCAGTCTTGAGGGATTTGGGATGGTGTCTGCTCTGACTGCTTCAGGCTGGAAGGGAAGTAGAAATTATGGGACATAAAAAAAATGGAAGCTGAATACAACTATATTTCTGAATCAACTCTTGTTAATGACAGCATGGGCATTTAATAAACGAAGTCTCACTACAAATCAGCAGTTTCTTTGTAATTATACCATCTATACAATTAAATTATTTCAAAATAAATTCTGAGTTGATTGAATACTGGCATAGAATAATGACTTTGCATTTGGGAGGAAGATACTCTGGCAGTTATTATTATTCTTGTCTCAAAATAGGCTAGTCAAATATGAAGATTGAAAGAGATTTTAGGTAGTTGTTAGATTGTATGAAGTCAGTGGCTTTTGGGGGAAATCCCTGTTTCTTCAGCCCTGCTATGTGCTGTAACACTAGAAAAGCACATTCTTCTATCTCTAAGCCCATGGCTGCTCAGCGGAGTATAGTGCCTTCCTCAATTCTGAAATCCCTAAGTATAGCTCTGGTAGCAAAATCAATCTTACCAAGACTTTCATTTTATGTACCCATTTCCAATTTCCCATATGACTTCAATTTTATCTTATTTTCAAACCCTTTCTGATAATCATATCATTGAACCCCCTTCATTCATTGTATTACTGGTGACCTGTCATTGGTTTATTTTGTTTTCTGTTCAGTCCTGAGTTTGACTCATGCCTTAGAATGTCAGAGCCTAAAAGGGCCATTCTGCTTTTATATTCCTGACCAGTTTCAGTATCAACTAATAATCAGTGGATAGTATTTAATATAGCTCTCCACCAGCAGGCAATAAGCTTTTACCTCAAGGTTTTCCGACTTATATTGAACAAAAGAATGCTGACTTAGAAGTTAGTTTGTGTTTTCCCCTGCTACAGCATTAGCTGTAGAAAAAGAGTTTTATGAGTTGAAATCCCTGTACTTGCCAAACATGCAGGCTTTTAGGGGAAAAAAACCCACAATGTTTAGTGTTTTAAAGGTAATTAAGTATAATTTTAAAACACTATAGCTTTACCACCATAAGAATTGAAGTATTGCTTATGTAATAAATCTAAATAAATTAAAGGGAACATGTATTGACAACCTAAATATTGGCTTGCAACTACTGAACAGTTGTTTCCTCTCCATGACTGAGATAGGCCAAATTTAAACACCAAGTGAAAAAAATAAATCTTTTAAATTGAACATATTTATTACCTCTAATATCAGTGCTGCCTTACCAAACAGGACTAGTATTTTGTGTAATTTAATTAGTATAATACCCACTCAGAAATTATTAAACTAGGTTGGGAGGCAAGATGGCAGCTGAGTGAACTTCCCGGTTACTAGCTCCTGGGGGGAATTGGCTGGGAGGCGTCGGAGACTCTTTGGGACCGGGCTGTTTCGGGATTTTTCCTGGTCCGGAGGTGTCTGGACATCGATTTGGAGGGAAGGTAACAGAGAGGATCCGTCTGTGAAATATACACAGAGATCCCAGCTACGTGTGGAGGATTCCCTCATTGGGTAGGCGGAGCCGAGGCAGCTAGCACCGCGCCGAGCCCCAGCGGGCTGCGGCCAGGGTAGCCTAGCTGGGCCGTGGTGGGCAGCGGGTGGGGGATCCGAGCCACACCGGCGGGCAACGGGTGGGAGAGTCGAGCCGCGCTGCGCCGCGGCGGGCAGTGGGTGGGGAAGCCGAGCCCAGCCGAGCCCAGCCGAACCCAGCCAAGCCGTGGCGGGCGGCGGGCGGGGAAGCCGAGCCCAGCCGAGCCCAGCCGAGCCCAGCCGCGCGGCGGCGGGCGGCGGGCGGCGGGCGGCGGGCGGGAGAGCTGAGCCACACTGCGCCGCGGCGGAAGGCGGGCGGGGAAGCTGAGCCCGGCCGAGCCCAGCCGAGCCGCGGTGGGCGGCGGGCGGGGGACCGGAGCCCAGCCGAACCCAGCCGAGCCCAGCCGAGCCTGGCGGCGGGGTTTCTGTTCTTTGTTTTTTGTTTTCTTTTTATTTTTTATTTCTTGTTGTTGTTGTTGTTGTTTTTTAATCCTCTCTTTCTTGTCCCTAATATTCTTCTTATACTATTTTACCTTAACAATACAATAGGTCCTACAGGAAATACCTCACATTTGCTGGGTTTCCTCACCCTCCACTGCCTCATTTATCTGTGAATAGATTTAGCCTATCTACACTATCCCCTTTCCCCTACAACTTGATATCCTCCACCATCTGCTATCTCTCCTATATTCCATCTCCCTTTCTTTGATCCACAAAGTGTCTAACTCTTAATTTCTAATACCTTTGTTTAGTTTTCCATCTGGTATTCGTCCCTGAAACTATTACCTTTCTTTTCTCTTTCCCTCTCTCATGAAAACAATAGCCTCTTAGTACGTACCACATTCCTCCCATATTCAGTCGTCTACCTCATTATAGGTACTTTCCTACTACTATAACTCTACACAATTTACATGATCTAACCTCCATCCTCCCAGAACTCATATTGTTGCTTTGTTAACATATATCACCAATACTACTTCACACTTTTTCCTTCCTTACACAATTGCCTTTCCCCAGCACTAATACTTTCCTTTAAAGTGAGCTTAACTAGCAATAAGAAATTGGAATAAGAAGAACAAAGTGACAAAGAGAAGATATAACACTTAAGCAAAAACAACAGCTAATTAATCTCCAAGACTAGACAAAGAAGCGAAGGAACTGATTAAACCCGTCAAGAAAAAATGTTGACAAGACAGCAACAAAAATCTACAAACCAAACCAGTAATCAGGAAAACATGGCTGAATCCAATCAACAAACTGAAAATCAGGAAGGGGGGCAGGACTTTGCACAAGCAATGAAAGATCTCAGAACATTTATCACCGACAAATTTGATGAAGTAATGAAAGAGGTTAACAGCATGAAGACAACACTTGGAGGGGAAATTGCAGACATGCGCAAAAAAATAACAGATATGATGGAAATGAACACCACACTTCAAGAAATCAAAAATACACTTGCAGCAAATATCAGCAGACTAGAAGAGGCAGAGCAGAGAATTAGTGATGTGGAAGACAGTGCATTGGAAATCAAACAGATAGTAGAAGTGGTCAATAAAAAGGTAGAAAAAATCCAGATAGGACTTAGGGACCTGAATGATAATGCAAAATGCTCAAACATACGTATTATAGGCATTCCAGAAGGAGAAGAGAAAGGAAAGGGGTCAGAAGGAGTGTTGCAGGAAATAATGAATGAAAACTTCCCAAATCTACTGAAAGAGACAGATGTACATATCCAAGAAGCACAGCGCACTCCACTGGTCATAAACCCCAACAGGCCCACGCCAAGACATATACTTGTCAAATTATCCAATGCTCAAGACAAAGAAAAAATTCTAAAAGCAGCAAGAGAAAAGAAAACCATCACATACAAGGGAAACTCCATAAGATTAAGTGCTGATTTCTCATCTGAAACGATGGAGGCAAGAAGGCAGTGGTATGATATAGTCAAGGTACTAAAGGAAAAAAATTTCCAACCAAGAATACTCTATCCAGCTAAACTAGCATTCAAAAATGATGGAGAGTTCAAAATATTCACAGATAAACAGAAACTGAAAGAGTATATCAACAAGAAACCTCCCCTTCAAGAAATTCTTAAGGGAGTTCTGCAGGAAGAAAGGAAAAAACAGGACAGTCAGAGATGGAGGAGAGTGTAAAAGCAACAAGAAAGACAAAAATAGAAGGGGAAAATAAAATAATACAAACAAAATATAACAAACACAAATCCAACCAAAATATGGCTACCATAAATAACTCTCTAAACGTAATAACACTGAATGTCAATGGATTAAACTCACCTATCAAAAGATTCAGACTGGGTCACTGGATAAGGAAATACGACCCATCTATATGCTGCCTACAAGAGACACATCTTAGACCCAGAGACTCATGGAGGTTGAAAGTGAATGGCTGGAAAACAATCATACAAGCAAACAACAACCAAAAAAAGGCAGGAGTAGCTATATTAATATCAGACAAAATAGACTTTAAATGCAAAACAATTGTGAGAGACAAAGAAGGATACTATATTTTAGTGAAAGGGACAATCTGTCAAGAAGATCGAACAATCATAAATATTTATGCTCCTAACAAGGGCACCTCTAAATATGTGAGGCAAATGCTGGAAAAACTAAGTGAAAGAATAGATGCATCTACAATTATAGTGGGGGATTTTAATACACCACTATCAACTCTGGACAGAACATCTCAAAAGAGAATCACTAAAGAAACAAAACATTTGAACAGTATATTAGAAGAGCTGGATCTAATAGACATATATAGATCATTACACCCAAACACAGCAGGATATACATTTTTCTCAAGCGCACAAGGAACATTCTCCAAGATTGACCATATGCTAGGCCACAAAGAAAGGCTCAATGAATTCAGAAAGATCAAAATCATACAAAAAATATCTCTGACCACAGTGGAGTGAAGCTGGAAATTTGCAAGGGACAGAGACCCAGACTTCACACGACAATTTGGAAATTAAACAACACACTCTTGGAAAAACAGTGGGTCAAAGAGGAAATCTCAAAAGAAATCAATGACTACCTTGAAACAAATGATAATGATAACACAACATACCAAAATTTATGGGATGCAGCAAAAGCGGTACTGAGAGGGAAATTTATAGCCATAAATTCATATATCAAAAAAGAAGAAAGAGCAAAAATTGGAGAACTAACTGCACTTTTGACGGAATTAGAAAAACAACAACAAAGTAATCCAACAGGAAGAAGAAGGAAGGAAATAACAAAGATAAGAGCAGAACTAAATGAAATAGAAAATAAGAAAGCACTTGAAAAAATAAACAAGACCAAGAGCTGGTTTTTTGAGAAGATCAACAAAATTGACAAACCTTTAGCGAGACTAACAAAGAAAAAAAGAGAAAAGATGCAAATACACAAAATAAGAAATGAGAAAGGTGATATCACCACTGACCTCACAGAAATAAAGACTATCATAAGAGGATACTTTGAAAAACTATATTCCAACAAAAATGACAATTTAGAGGAAATGGACAAATTCCTAGAAACACATAAGCAGCCCATACTGACGAAAGAAGAAATTGATGATCTTAACAAACCAATCACAAGCAAAGAGATAGAATCAGTCATTAAAAATCTCCCAACTAAGAAGAGCCCAGGGCCAGATGGCTTCATAGGTGAATTCTACAAAACATTCTGGAAAGAACTAACACCAATCCTGTTGAAACTATTCCAAAAAATCTAAACAGAAGGAACACTGCCTAATTCCTTCTATGATGCCAACATTACCCTAGTACCAAAGCCAAAAAAAGACACCACAAGAAAGGAAAATTACAGACCAATTTCTCTAAAGAACCTAGACGCAAAATACTTAACAAAATACTTGCTAATCGTATTCAACAACACATTAAATGAATTATACACCATGACCAAGTGGGATTTATTCCAGGTATGCAAGGATGGTTCAACATAAGAAAATCAATCAATGTAATACACCATATAAACAGATTGAGAGAAAAAAACCACATGATTATATCTATAGATGCAGAAAAGGCATTTGACAAAATACAGCACCCCTTCCTGATAAAAACACTCCAAAAGATCGGAATACAAGGAAACTTTTTGAACATGATAAAGAGTATATATGAAAAACCTAAAGCCAACATTGTTTACAATGGCGAAATCCTGAATTCCTTCCCTCTAAACTCAGGAACAAGACAAGGATGCCCATTGTCTCCGCTCCTATTTAACATTGTCTTGGAAGTACTTGCTCGAGCACTGAGACAAGAACCAGATATAAAAGGCATTCAAATTGGAAGGGAAGAAGTCAAAATTTCATTCTTTGCAGATGACATGATCCTATATATAGAAAACCCTGAGAGATCTACAACAAAGCTCCTAGAACTCATAAATGAGTTTAGCAAAGTCACAGGTTATAAGATCAATGCGCAAAAATCAGTAGCATTTCTGTACACCAGTAATGAGCAAGATCAGGAGGAAATCAAGAAACAAATACCATTCACAATAGTAAATAAAAAAATCAAATACTTAGGAATAAATTTAACTAAAGAGGTAAAAATCTTATACATCGAGAACTATACAAGATTGTTCAAGGAAATCAAAGAAGAACTAAATAAATGGAAGAATATTCCCTGTTCATGGATAGGAAGACTGAATATTATTAAGATGTCTATCCTACCAAAACTGATCTACACATTCAATGCAATCCCAATAAAAATCAACACAGCATTCTTTAAGAAACTAGAAAAACTAACTATGAAATTTATTTGGAATAGAAAGAGGCCCCGAATAGCCAAAGACATTATTGAAAAAGAAAAACGAAATAGGAGGAATCACACTTCCTGACTTCAAAACATACTACAAAGCTACAGTAGTGAAAACAGCATGGTACTGGCATAAGGAGAGACACACAGACCAATGGAATCGAATTGAAAGTTCAGATATAGAACCTCATGTATATAGCCATATAATATTCGATAAAGCCATCAAACCCTCTCAACTGGGAGAGAATGGCCTATTCAACAAATGGTGCCTGGAGAACTGGATAGCCATATGTAGAAGAATGAAAGAGGATTATCATCTCACACCTTATACAAAGATCAACTCAAGATGGATCAAAGACCTAAATATAAGAGCCAAGACCATAAAGACCTTAGAAAGCAGTTTAGGGAAACATCTACAGGACCTTGTAATAGGAAATGGCTTCATGAATATCACACCAAAAGCACGAGCAGCAAAAGAACAAATAGATAAATGGGACTACCTCAAAATTAAAGCCTTCTGCACCTCAAAGGAGTTTGTCAAGAAAGTAAAAAGGGAACCCACACAATGGGAGAAAATATTTGGCAACCATATATCTGATAAGAGACTTATAACTTGCATATATAAAGAACTCATAGATCTCGAAAACAAAAAGATAAACAACCCATTTAAAAAATGGGAAAAAGATTTAAACAGACACTTCTCCAAAGAAGAAATACAAATGGCTAAAAAGCACATGAAAAAATGCTCCAAATCTCTAGCTATCAGGGAAATGCAAATCAAAACTACAATGAGATACCATCTTACTCCCATAAGATTGGCAGCTATGAAAAAAACAGTAGAATACAAATGCTGGAGAGGATGTGAAGAAAGGGGAACACTCATCCATTGCTGGTGGGAATGCAGAAGGATCCAACCATTCTGGAGGACAGTTTGGCGGTTTCTCAAAAAATTATCCATAGATTTGCCACTGCTGGGTATATACCCATCAGATCTGAAAACAAGGACACAAACTGATATATGTACACCAATGTTCATAGCAGTTTTGTTCACTATCGCCAAAAGTTGGAATCAATCCAAATGTCCATCAACAGATGAGTGGATCAATAAAATGTGGTATATACACACAATGGAATACTACTCAGCTGTAAGAACCAATACACTACAATCGCATGTGATAACATGGATGAACCTTGAGAATCTTATGTTGAGTGAAGCAACCCAGGTACTGAAGGAAAAATACTATATGACCTCAATGATTTAAAATAAGTTAACTGCCTCAGAGAGCTAGAGTCTGGAAAAGTGGCTTACAGGAAATCGGGGGGTGGAGGAAGGATGTGAGTTAATGTCTGCAGGGGTGGAATCTGTGATGAGCTGGCGGTAAGTATGAGCACAAAGAAGGGACAAAATGGGGGCAAGGGGTTACCTTCGGGTGGGGTTTTCTGGGTTTGAGGGGGGCTGGGGATGGGAAGAGGGGTAATATGGTCCAAGAAATAGGTGGGAGGGAGGGACAACATACGAACATGGGAGAGTGTCAGAAGTTCGTTGAGAACTAAATGTTGAGTAAAACATATCAAAGTATAAGTAGGAGGGTTACCTGGTTAGGACGCTCAGGGGGTATGGTCTGATGCGGGACGGACTCCGGAGGGAATAGCTGAAGGCTCATTTTGCCAAGGTGGGTTCTACCATTGGGTGGGGTGGACCCATATCCTGGGGAGGACTGGTGCCGTCGAATGGAGGGAACTGTATCTCTCGTGAGAAAGGACGGCTCCCAGGGCATTAGATTGGCAGGCGTTGTGGGCCCTAAGGGGAGGGGAAAATGGATGGGCAATGGATGGAACAAAGGTAAATAAGGGGGCAAAAGAGGAGTTATGTGAGAGTACACAAGGATGAATATAAAACAGCAAATATTACACCAAAAACATATGGGGGACGACGGACTGATAATGAGAGCCATAAGACAAAACATAGGATAACTAAAAAACTTGGAAAACTGTACAACCTAAAGTATGGACCACATAGTGGGCACAGGTGTCACCTTGTTTGAAAACTATAGTTTCGGAATCTGTACATCAGTTTCAGGAAATATGATATGAATAAGTTAAAAGATTATTGCTGTGAAAGGGAAAAGGTTTTATGGTGGATCTGGGGAAATACTGTATATTGTATATATGAATTTCGGTGATCTAAGACTCTTCTGAAGCTGACATTATGTTGGGATTCACTTTACGGGAAGTTTTGGATCACAGAGTGGTTCTACAATGGCAGCGGAAGAATACTGATATGGGATGTTATTGACAGGATATATATGGTTGACAGGGAGTTGTACAGGGCATATGCCCAGGGTATATGGTAATGTCTATATATACTCATAGTGGAAACAATTAAAAACAACAGCTGGGGGGGTACTGGGCTCCTGGCCGCGGGGTCACTGTTGTGGGCCCTGGGAGAGCAGCGGCAATCCTCCAGGTGCAACGGCAGGAACCAGGAAGGAAGGAGGGCCCAACAGTGGGCTCTTGGTACTAAAGGCTACACTTTTGAGCCTATACACCTGCAATAAGAACAAGGCCTAGAGTAGCATTGTGCCTGGGGGTTTCCTCCTGACAGCCTTCATGTTACTCAAATGTGGCCACTCTCACAGCCAAACTCAGCGTATAGATGCGATGCATTCCCCCCAGCGTGGGACACGACACCTGGGGATGAGCCTCCCTGGCACTGAGGGATCACTACCACATACCAGCTGAAGAAGCAACTAGAAAATGACCTTGAATTAAAGATTCAATGCGGAACAGCAGAATATACCTGTCTACATATAATAACATGACTTCGGGAAGCGGTTTGACCTAATGTAAGGGGGAAATGGAAAGGAGAAATGAGATTATAAGGCTGTGAGTCTCTAAAAAAGAGTCTGGAGGTTGTCGGAAGGAATACCCCTATGTACAACTGAACAGAGTCTAAGAGACAGATAAGGTAGATACAACCCCAGGTATTGGTTCTTTTGAGGGATAAAGAGACCCACGGGTTCTATGGTCATGGCAGAAGGGGTTCACTGCCATGACAGATGGCCCATCTTTGGGGCTGGTGTTTCTGCGTGATGGAATTGGACTCAGAGGGGATCTCTTTTCACAAGACTTGCATGCTACTTTATTGGAATTGTAGTTGGTGCTGAGTTTAAGATATATGTAGGGGATTTGAATCTCTGGACTGATAATATGACACCCAGGCCCAGAGCCTCAACAGATTTCAGCTCCTACACTTTGATTTATTGGACTTACTCCACTCAGCTAACATGGAGTTGAAGAAGGTCAACCACCACAACATGGAGCCCAGAGTGTCTACAACTAGAAGCGGAAGGAGTGCATCCAGTACCCATGTGGAATCTAAGCCCTCACTTGACATAGGTGTGCAATGGACACAACCAATCCAATGTCCACAGAGAAAATGTGGAATGGGTGTGGGAATGGTAGCCATGGGGGCTGCTGGGTTTGGGGAATGGGAGGAAGAGATGAGATGTGGAGGTGTTTTCGGGACATGGAGTTGTCCTGGATAGTGCTTCACGGACAATTACGGGACACTGTAGATCCCCCCAGGGCCCACTGGATGGAACGTGAGAGAGTCTGGGCTATGATGTGGACCATTGACTATGGGGTGCAGTGATGCTCAGAGATGAACTTGCCAGGTGCAATGGATGTATCGTGATGATGGGAGAGGGTGTTGCTGTGGGGGGAGTGGGCGGTGGGGGCGGTGGGGTTGAATGGGACCTCATTTTTTTTAATGTAATTAAAAAAATAATAATAATAAATAAATAATTTAAAAAAAAGAAAGAAATTATTAAACTATATTGCTCCAGACTGGAAAAATGAGAAAAATGACCTCAGTTTCTCTTAAACATCACCAGACCACTCCTCCCCAAGTTTATGCTTTTATTTTAATATACAGTGGTAAAGTGAAGCTAAAATGAGAGAAAAAAATGTGTGAAAGTTAGAGAGAAAATATAAAAAATGAACTCTCTCATACTCTTCATTATTATCACATGTTGTTCATATACATGCTAGGTTATTTTTGTTTGTTTGTTTGCTTTTCTTTAGGAGGTACTGGGGATTGATCCCAGGACCTCATATGTGGAAAGCAGGCACTTAACCACTGAGCTAAACTCACTCCACATACATGTTAGTTTTGGTCATTGGTGTGTGATGGTGATGGTAATAGTGTTTCTCTTTTGGATTATTCATCAGAAATCAACTTTCTCCCTTTCCCAATTATTTTCATCATGAATCCCTTAAAAAAATGATAAAGTATTCTGAGATAACCACACATATGAGATCCCTGGCATGATTTGGAGTCAGAAAGAATTTGATCAAAATATTAACTACATTAGTTCCTACATTTGTGAACTTTAAAAATGCATTGATTTTGTGAGACAAGTCTATTGAAATTAATTTAATATTAATTATTAATAAAATTATGTATGATTTTTACTTTAAGAGACTTTCATATAAAAAACTACAGAAATGCATCAAAAGATATAAGGAAATGTGACCATAAGGTATGGAAAACTAATTTAATTACCTTTGCTCTTCTCTTTTTTAAAAATAAATTTTATTTTTGGCCAAGTTTTTTTAATTTTTTTTATTTTTTATTGATTTTGTAAAAATATTACATTAAAAAAAATTATATGAGGTCCCATTCAACCCCACCACCCCCACCCCACCACTCCCCCCCCAGCAACACTCACTCCCTTCATCATGACACATCCATTGCATTTGGTAAGTACATCTCTGGGCATCTCTGCACCTCATGGTCAATGGTCCACATCATGGCCCATATTCTCCCACATTCCATCCAGTGGGCCCTGGGAGGATTTACAATGTCTGGTGATTGCCCCTGAAGCACCATCCAGGGCAACTCCAAGTCCCAAAGGCGCCTCCACATCTCATCTCTTCTTGCCATTCCCCATATCCATCAGCCACCATGACCACTTTTCCCATTCCAATGCCACCTTTTCTCTGTGGGCCTTGGATTGGTTGTGTCTGTTGCACCTCTATGTCAGGAGGAGGCTCAGATTCCACATGGATACTGGATGCAATCCTCCTGCTTTCAGTTGTAGGCACTCTAGGCTCCATAGTGTGGTGTTTGTCCTTCTTCAACTCCATCTTAGCTGAGTGAGGTGAGTCCAATAAATCAGGTTGTAGAAGCTGGAGTCTGTTGACGCTCAGGGCCTGGCTATCACATTGTCAGTCCAGAGATTCAAATCCCCTAAATATATCTTAAACCCCAAAACCAACTACAATTCCAGTAAAGTAGGATGAAAGTCTTATGAAAAGAGATCCCATCTGAGTCCAGTTCCATCACGCAGAAACACCAGCTCCAAAGAAGGGCCATCTGACATGGCAGTGAACCCCGTCTGCCATGACCATAGAACCTGTGGGTCTCTTTAGCCCTCAAAGGAACCAACACCTGGGAATTGCATCCACTCCATCTGTCTCCCAGACTCTGCTCAGCTGTGCACAGGGGCAATCCTTCTGACAGCCTCCAGACTCTTTTTTAGAGACTCTTAGCCATATAAACTCATTTCTGCTTTCCATTTCCCCCTTACATTAGGTCAAACAGCATTTTAAAGTCATGTTATTATATGTAGACAGGGATATTCTGCTGATCCACATTGAACCTTTAATTCAAGGTCATTTTCTAGTTCCATCTTCAGCTGGTATTTGGTAGTGATCCCTCGGTGCCAGGGAGGCTCATCCCGGGTGTCATGTCCCATGCTGGGGGGAATGCACTGCATCTACATGCTGAGTTTGGCTTCGAGACTGGCCACATTTGAGTAACATGAAGGCTGTCAGGAGGAAATTCCCAGGCACAGTGCTGCTCTAGGCCTTGTTCTTATTTCAGGCATATAGTCTCACAAGCATAGTCATTAGTATCATGCTCTCCCTGTTGGACCCTCATTCCTTCCTGGTCCTTACCGTTGCACCTGGGGGAGTGCCGCTGTTCCCCTAGGGACCACGACAGAGCACCTCCAGCCAGGAACTCAGTACCCCCCCAGCTGTAGTTTTTAATTGTTGCCACTATGAGTATATCCAAACATTTCCATGCACCCTGGACATATGCCCTGTACAGCTCCCTGTCAGCCATATATCACCTGTCGATAGTATCCTATACCAGTATTTCTCCGCTGCCACTGTTGAACCACTCTGTGATCCAAAACTTCCTGAAAATTGAAGCCCAATGTAATGTTAGGTTCCCTTACTAGTAAGATGGCATATAGCTATGGGTTTAAAGGTTAGATATAGAATACATGTTGACTTGGAAAAATTCTACATCCTATCTTTTTCTTTTTTTTTTTTTCCCTAATTATTGAACTTCTCTTCACAAGGACCCTAGTCCACAGTAATTCATATATACAATATACAGTACTCCCCCACATCTACCATTAAACCTTTTCCCTTCCACAGCGATATTCTTATAACTTATTCATATCATATTTACTTAAAGTGATGTACAGATTCTGAGACAATAGCTTTCAAACAAGGTGACATCCGTGCTTACATTGTGTTCCATACTTTAGGATATACAGTTTTCTAAGTTTTTAGTTATCCTATGTTTTACATTGTGGTTTACTTTATTAGTCTGTCGTCCCCTATATGTTTATGGTGTAATATTACATGTTTTATATCCATCCTTGTGTACTCTCATGAAACTCCTCCCTTACCCCACATTTACTTTGGTTCCACACATTTAACATCCATTTTCCCATCCCCTTGGGGCCCACAGCGACAGCCGACCTCCATTTCCCGAGGAGCCCTGTCCAGAGATACTTGCAACATTGGTCAGGGACTAACTTGCTCAACTACCCCCAATACCCTGGGAGCCACCCTTTCTCTCGAGAGATACAGTTCCCTCTGTCTGATGGCATTAGTCCTCCCCAGGATGTGGGTCCACCCCCACTCTCATTACTTGGGTCTCTACCCAATGGTACCACCCACTCTGGCAAAATGAACATTCAGACATTCACCAGGAGCCCGTCTCGCATCCAACCATCCCCTCCAAGCATCCTAAACAGGCAACCCTCTTAATTATATTTTGATACGATTTTCTCAGCATTTTACTCTCGACCAACACCTGACACTCGTATGCTATCCCTCCCTCTCCCCACTTTTGGGCAATATTACCCATCCGCCCATCCCCAGCCCCCCTCAGACCCGCAAAGCCCCACCCAAAGGCAACCCCTTACCCCCATTTTATCTCTTCTTTGTGTTCATACTTACCGCCAGCTCATCATAAATTCCATCCCTGCAGACGTCGGCTCACATCCTTCCTCCACCCCCCAATTTCCTGTAAGGCTATCGTTCAGTCTCTAGCTCTCTGAGGCAGTTTTCTTATTTCATATTATTGAGTTCATGTAGTATTTGTCCTTCAATGCCTGGGTTGCTTCACTCAACATAAGGTTCTCAAGATTCACCCATGTTATCACATGTGTTTGTAGTGTATTTGTTCTTACAACCGAGTAGTATTCCATTGTGTGTATATACCACATTTTATTGATCCACTCGTCTGTTGATGGGCATTTGGGTTGATTCCAACTTTTGGCAATAGTGAACAATACTGCTATGAACATTGGTGTACATATATTGGTTTGTGTCCTTGTTTTCAGTTCCGCTGGGTATATACCCAGCAGTGGTATTGCTGGGTCACATGGCAAATCTATGGTTAGTTTTTTGAGAAACCGCCAAACTGTCCTCCAGAATGGTTGGATCCTTCTGCATTCCCACCAGCAGTGGATGAGTGTTCCCCTTTCTTCACATCCTCTCCAGCATTTGTATTCTTCTGTTTTTTTCATAGCTGCCAATCTTATGGGAGTAAGATGGTATCTCATTGTAGTTTTGATTTGCATTTCCCTGATAGCTAGAGATTTGGAGCATTTTTTTCATGTGCTTTTTAGCCATTTGTATTTCTTCTTTGGAGAAGTGTCTGTTTAAATCTTTTTCCCATTTTTTAAATGGGATGTTTATCTTTTTATTTTCAAGATATAGGAGTTCTTTATATATGCAAGTTATAAGTTTCTTATCAGATATATGGTTGCCAAATATTTTCTCCCACTGTGTTGGCTCCCTTTTTACTTTCTTGACAAACTCCTTTGAGGTGCAGAAGGATTTAATTTTGAGGAAGTCCCATTTATCTATTTGTTCTTTTGCTGCTCGTGCTTTTGGTGTGATATTCATGAATCCATTTCCTATTACAAGGTCCTGTAGATGTTTCCCTACACTGCTTTCCAAGGTTTTTATGGTCTTGGCTCTTATATTTAGGTCTTTGATCCATCTTGAGTTGATCTTTGTATAAGGTGTGAGATGATAATCCTCTTTCATTCTTCTACATATGGCTATCCAGTTCTCCAGGCACCTTTGTTGAATAGGCCACTCTCTCCCAGTTGAGAGGGTTTGATGGCTTTATCGAATACTATATGGCTATATATGTGAGGTTCTATATCTGAGCTTTCAATTCGATTCCATTGGTCTGTGTGTCTCTCCTTATGCCAATACCATGCTTTTTTCACTACTGTAGCTTTGTAGTATGTTTTGAAGTCAGGTAGTGTGATTCCTCCAATTTCGTTTTTCTTTTTCAGTATGTCTTTGGCTATTCGGGGTCTCTTTCCTTTCCAAATAAATTTCATAGTTAGTTTTTCTAGTTCCTTAAAGAAGGCTGTGTTGATTTTTATTGGTATTGCATTGAATGTGTAGATCAGTTTTGGTACGAGAGACATCTTAATAATATTCAGTCTTCCTATCCATGAACAAGGAATATTCTTCCATTTATTTAGGTCTTCTTTGATTTCCTTGAACAATCTTGTATAGTTCTCAATGTATAAGTTTTTTACCTCTTTAGTTAAATTTATTCCTAAGTATTTGATTTTTTAATTTACTATTGTGAATGGTATTTGTTTCTTGATTTCCTCCTGATCTTGCTCATTATTGGTGTACAGAAATGTTACCGATTTTTGCACATTGATCTTATAACCTGAGACTTTACTAAACTCATTTATGAGCTCTAGAAGCTTGGTTGTAGATCTCTCAGGGTTTTCTATGTATAGGATCATGTCATCTGCAAATAGTGAAATTTTGACTTCTTCCTTTCCGATTTGAATGCCTTTTATATCTGGTTCTTGCCTCAGTGCTCGAGCAAGTACTTCTAAGACAATGTTAAATAGGAGCGGAGACAATGGCCATCCTTGTCTTTGGACAAGTTTTATATTACAAAAAAGTTACATTGAAAGTATAGGGAATTCTCAAATAACTCACCCCCTGGTACTCCCATATTTCCCCCTATTAATAACATCTTTCATTAGTGTGGTACATTTTGTTACAATTGCACTAATATTGAAGCATTGCTACCAGCCAAGGCCTAGTTTACATAATGGCTTACACTTTGTAAGATACAGTTTTATAGGTCTTGATAAAGTATATGATGGCCTGTATCTGCCATTGTAATATCATGCAGAACAATCACAATGCCCTAAAAATGTCCTAGGTTCCACCTATTCTTCCCTCCCCCAGTCCTCAGAACTTCTGCTAACAACTATCTTCATATCAGTGTTGCAAGTTCTTCCCTTACTACTACAATAATGATGTCTACTTTAGCCTGTGTTTGCATACCCCCCTTATGCTTGTCCATTCTTTGATTTTGAGACTTTTGGGATGATGTTACATGCTCTGCTTCAGATTGGAAGGGGTCTTAGATCCTCTGGTACAGATAGAAGGAGCTGTTTTGCTTGTGGTTTTAGATAGTCTTTGTTTTTTGGGGGGTGTTGATCTGTCCATCATCATCCTTTTGTTAGTTGTCCTGGGCAAGTCCAATGGCCTGGAGAGTAGATACTGGCTGCTACTCCTCTGCGATTCAGAGCTCAACAGGCATAGGAATAGAACAAAGATTTTAGTCTCTGGGACATATATTTCACAGTTGTTGTGCCAATTATAGGTTCAAATATAAGGAGTAGAAGAATCATGAGTAGGGAAATTATAAATGAATCAAACACTGTTATGCTGGGGATCATATAATCTGGGATAAGGCCCACTGACATGGGTCTGATTTCATGAGGCTGTGTGCCTTGCTTTGAGTGTGCAGGCATTCCTAGAACCCTCTGGAGCACCCTTGTTAAGGCTTTGTTTACTGTGGCAGTTAGTGAGATCTGCCTGACATGTGCATAAGAGTAACCTTGAAATGACCTCCCAACTCATTTTGAAATCTCCTAGCTATAAAAACTCTTTTGTTTTTAATATTTCCACCTGTTGGTCAAGGGCTTTTTCCTAATGCATTACTGATTACTACTTGGTAGTAACCTAATGGTGCCAGGAAGGCTCATTTCCAGGAGTCATGTCCCCACATCGGGGGAAAGCTATTATGTTGATTTGCTGAGCTTGGCTTAGAGAGAGGCCACATTTGAGTAACAAGGTTTTAATGAGGTAACTCTTAGGCATTAGCTGTTATTAGGCAAAGTTTCAAATTTACAAGAATAAGGTCATAAGTACAAGCATTAATATGAAAGGCTTTGCATATTAACCTGTTTTCTTTTATCAGGCACTGTCAGCATACTCCAGAGAATCTTGTCATTCTATTTGAAAATGTAGCAGGACTCCTCAGGATGAGAATTGGTTATTGTGTGCATCTCTACCCACAGGGAAAATACCCTATGACCATATAAACACATTCATTTTCTATAATGGCACGACCCAGCTGCATCCCTCCCCACACATCCCCCCACTACTGATCCCTGCACCAGTGGCACTTCTGTGCCATAAATCCTGCAGGAGCACTCCTGCGACGGTTTGCTCGGTCGGTAGAGGTGGGGTCTGGCTGCGGACAAGGGGTCGGTCCAGCTCTGGACGAGGGGTCAGTCCTGCTTGGGACGAGGGGTCGGTCCCACTTGGGACGAGGGGTCGGTCTGGCAGCAGACGAAGGATCGGTCTCACAAGGGGTTGCGTGGTTCGGCTGACGGGGTCGCCCGGCGAAGCCGGCGACGAAGGGGTCGCCCGGAGAAGCAGGCGACGAAGGGGTCACCCGGAGAAGCAGGCGACGAACTGGGGTCAAGGGAGGCCAGGCCCTTGTCGGGGGCTCTCAGGACTGGAGGGCGCATGGCAGAAGAACTACCGCGGAGACAAGGTAAACACGCAAGTCCACTTTACTGAGGGAGAGGTAACAGTTTTATAGGGGCTGGGGAAGGCTGATTGGTCGAAGCCACGCCCTGTTCTGATTGGTTGCCGGCGAAAGGTCAGTGGGCGGTACTGGACGGGGGAGGGGTGGTGGTTAGGGATTGGCTGTCGCTGTTGCTGGGGGAAGGGGCAGGGTTTAGGGATTGGTGGCTGCTGTTGCTGGGGTGGAGGGCAGACTTGAGTTTCCCGCCCACGCCTGGCTGTTGCTGCTGTCGGGGGAGGGGAAAAGGGCAGGCTGGATTTCTCCGCCCACGCCTGGCTGTTGCTGCTGTCGGGGGAGGGGAAAAGGGCAGACTGGAATTTTCTGCCCTGCGCCTGCGCAGGGAGAAGGAAGAAGAAGGGTGCCACCCCACAAGGCATCGGGTGGCACCATCTGGGAGGAGGGGCGGCCGCGGAAGCATGGCTGCCGAGAAGGGGAGACCTGAGGGCACTCTGCGCCCATGCCGAGCTTCCTTCAGGGGTGGCGGTGGGCCCGACCAACCACCCTATTATGGGGGCAGCGGAATTAGGCCTACCGCGGCCGCTCCCCTGCCAGGCCAGCAAACCACACTTCAGCCCGAGGGGTGACCGCACACTCCCACCACTATATTCTCAATGACAGTCCTCAACTTCCCAGAGTTCACCAAGTCACACGCTCAACTATTTCTTCTTCCCACCCTCCCCAAGTTCCATGGATTGTCCAACTCCTTCATTCCCACTCACACTCACACTGGAACACTCTGGCACAGTTGACCTCACTCATATCTGCATGTTTTTCTTCTTTTAGTTGAGATTTCTAGAAGAGAAATATACATGGTTTTCAGATACTATCTTTTCTTCCTCCAATGTTGTCATATATTTCTTTCTCCTTTTTTCTTTCTCCTCCTTACTGGCCTTTCCCATCATGTTCTTATCTCAGAAGAAATACACACACTCATTTATCTGTGCTTCATGATTTAGCAATTTTTTTTTTTTCTCTCTGTGGTAAGCTTTTATAGAATATGCCTAGCCAAATGATTTTTCTTTTGGAAAACATTCCCTCTAACAAAGCCACCCTAACAGCAATACTTGCATTATGTGATATATAAAATATATCTGCCCATGTTCACAATCCAAATAACCGATTGATTAAGGGGGTTGGCTCTTTAATCAAGCTAGGTCAAATATCTTCTCTATATCCTAGGAATGTAGAACTGGGATGCTTAGGTTCTTGGTAATCCTTAATCCAGAATGTAGAAATGCTGTATCTCTAAGTCAGGGCAACTATTTTCCAAAGTATACTCTGTGACCATGACAATGTTTGTCTGCAGAGAAAATAGATCAAGCAGATTGACAGAAAATGGTGGCCTTACAAGAAAAGATGGGGAAAAAGAAAGTGGGTATGCATTTCCTCATAATATTCCATTTTTACTGCAGCCAGTTTAATCAAGTTACCAAGAATTTCAACTAAAGGTGACTTTACTAAGTTAAAATGTAATTTTATTTAAGAATAAAAGCAATAAGAATAATAATACTTTTTTCCTTCTGTAAAGGGCTCTTTTGGAAACTTAGGTTTCTTGTAAGATAATTCAAGCCACTAAATTGATACAGAAATCAGAAATCAGAATGTTACAGATGTTAACTGTTTCACCATGGCTAAAATTTTCATTTTAATAAATTATTTAAATAACTCCTAAATAAATAAGTTTATTTTTCCTAATTTCAAATTTTCTTAACAGCTTGAGTGTGACATGCATACACATTCAAAAAATAAGTAAAAATAAAATTATTTTGCTTTCTATTTTTTTTGACAAAAATGCCATATTTGGGAAATTGCTTGGATATAAATAGCAGAGATCTACTTTTGTCATGTTAAGATTCTATGATTTGGGGAAGCGGACTTGGCCTAGTGTATAAGGAGTCCATCTACCACATGGGAGGTTCACAGTTCAAACCTTGGGCCTCCTTGACCCGTGTGGAGCTGGCCCATGCACAGTGCTGGTGCGCTCAAGGAGTGCCCTGCCATGCAGGGGTGCCCCCTGCGTAGGGGAGCCCCACGCACAAGGAGGGAGTCCCTTAAGGAGAGCTACCCAGCACGAAAGAAAGTTCAACCTGCCCAGGAATGGCACCACACACACAGAGAGCTGATGTAGCAAGATGATGCAACAAAAAGAAACACAGATTCCCGTGCTGCTGACAACAATAGAAGTGAACAAAAAGAAGAACACGCAGCAAATAGACATAGAGAACAAACAAATGGGGTGGGGGGGGAGGGGAGAGAAATAAATAAAATAAATCTTAAAAAAAAAGATTCTATGATTGTGGAGAAAATGATAACATGGCATATAGGAAGATACATAACTAGGTACTGACAGTAATCAATTGATATACTGGAAATGAAAAAGCAATTTAATAATGAATACTTTTTTTCTTCATCACACTGGTAACATTAATAGAGGTAGAAAGGTTTAATGGGAAAAGGTTATAACATTAAATATGAGAAACTTATTTCTCCTATATCAAATTCTACATTATTCTGTGGTTGAATTACTCAAATTTTCCTTTGAGTCCTCACTTCAGCTATATTTTACATACACTTACTATGTTGCATCATTAAAATGAAAACAGAAATTAATTTTATAGCTCACTCTTGGAAAAATATTTAAACACTTCTCTTTTTTAGAAAACTAAACACAATTTTTCTATAATATTTCTAATATTTCATCAAACTATTGCATTTAATTTATATTTCATTTTTA
Organism: Dasypus novemcinctus; assembly: GCF_030445035.2. Taxonomy (NCBI): domain Eukaryota; kingdom Metazoa; phylum Chordata; class Mammalia; order Cingulata; family Dasypodidae; genus Dasypus; species Dasypus novemcinctus. Next base: position 83,737,870 of record NC_080688.1, on the reverse strand, counting down.
AATTGGCTTTGTACTTTGAAGGCAGTAGATTTGTTAACAGTGTTGAAGAGAAAGAAAGATGAGAAATATCCTTAGAAAATATTTAATTCTATCAAATTAAACTGAGCTTGTTTTTCAAAGCCATCTATTCCTACCCTCAGAGAGGAAGTATCAACTTTACAATTAGCATATCAACTTATTAAAACTTATTAAGGATATTATAAAATATATAGTTTTAATAATTTATTAATTACTATATGTTATCATTAATATAATCATAGTGTGTTATAATTAATTTATTTCATATTAACATAATTATTGATCATTTATATTATTAATATAATTAATTTGTGTTAATATAATGATATATTTCTAATTACATGATAATACAAAATATAGTGTAACATGTTTTTAGTTTTTACTTTGATTTATTATACTCATATGTTCTATGTTATGTTGCATATATTTATAATTACATATTTAATTTTAATTTAATATCATTTTTATTTTATTAAATTATGCAAAACATATAACATATTCATATGTGTAAATATTTTATATTTTATTATATATTTACATTTATATACTAAATATATACATATATTATAATTAATGTAATGTCCTTTAATATATAATTGATATAATTGTCATACAACTGATATGTGATTAAAATATAATATTTGTATGTACTTATGCATATGTGTTGTATTTTTTAAAAAACTTTCATCACAGTTCTAGCTGTTTCATGTTTAATCTTTTGAAAAAATAAGCTAATTTTAGAACAGCCATTGATTTACAGGAAAATTGTGAAGATAGAGTTCTCATATACCCCATAAATAGTATCCCCCATGCCTAGCATTTTACATTAGCATGCTACATTTGTTACAGTTAATGAACCAGTATTTATACATTATAATTAACAAAACTTCTTAATTCATATTTCCTTAGTTTTTTACCAAATGTGCTTTATCTCTTCCATGACCCATTGACAGATACCATATTGCGTTAGTTGCTAGGTCTCTTTAGGGTTCTCTGCACTGTGAGATTTTCTCATACTTCCAGATGTCTTATTACTGTTGATGTTGATGTTGATTACCACCTGAACGTGGTAATGAGTGTTTTTATCAAGTTTCTCCTCTGTGAAGTTATTCCTTTTTTCCATTTATGTAAGGTGGTCTTTGGAAGTTAGTCATTATATGCATCCAAACCACATTTAAACAGAGGGGAGTTATGGTACTCCTCAAAAAAGTTGAAGTGGTTGTAAAATTATTTGAATTCTTCTGCCTGAGAGATTTGTTTTATGTTATTTACTTCTTTATTTATACCAATATTGACCCCTCCATGGGTATTTATTTCATACTTTGGATTATAAACCAATAGAGTATTTATTTTGTAATCCAAATTGTTCCAGGTTTGGCCATTGGGAAGTCTTTTATTTAGCTCCAGTAGCCTTTTGATATGCCCTCATCAAAATACACACACACACACAATCATATATATATATATATATAATTTTTCTTTCTTTTTGTCACTGAAAGATGTTCTAGGTTTAGCTTGTATATTATTTGTCCACTCCTAGAATGAACCATTTCTGCAAAGATTACTTGTTCCTTCTATCAGACAATACTATTAGAAACCAAGTCCTGGGTGCTAGGTATGCTTATTGCTTCTGAGCTGTAATTGCTTCTAGGGCCACTTATCTGACAGAGAAAAAACATATGCATGTATGCTAACTTATGTATAGACACATATCCCTACAAGTTTCAACATGTAGTCATCTGTGTTATATGAAGCTAAACCTGAGTTAATCATGTTGCCTACAACTGTAATTCCTTGCTGCATGGATCATTCAAACCTGGTACCCTTGCATATGTGTAAACTCCCAGTTCAACAGTAAGAACACTGACTCCCGCCAGCTCCCAATATCCTGAATAGTAGTATTAAAATCAGTAACCCAGATCCTGTAGGAAACAACTTTATTAATTAGAGTACAATGCTTATTTATATTTTTATTCTGCAGAATCTTACAGACTCCACTTATTTTCAAAGTTGCTTAAGTCAACATTTTGTCTCCAATTCCCTTCAGTGAGGTTGATTGATACAATTAGATTGTTGTGTCACATTCTGCATTCCATTCTTTGATCACCCAACACTTACATGATTTATTTAAAATTTACATATATTAAAGATCACTCTGTGTGCTTTAAAATCATATGAATTTTGACAAATATACAGTGTCATGCATCCACAGTTACATATCATACACATCTTTTCACCACTATAAAAAAATCCTCTTTGCTTTAACTAACCATCTTTTGCAACCCCTCCTATGAATCCAAGGAAACCAATGATCTAATCACTGTCACTGAAGATTTGCCTTTCAAGAATGTCATTTATTAGGAATCATACATTATTTAGTCTTTTCAGATTGGCTTCATTTGCTTAAATATGCATTTAAGATTCATTCTTGTGCCTTCATGCCTTAATAGCGCATGTATTTTGTTGTTGTTGTTAATAGACTATTTTTAGATCAACTCTAGGTTTTCAGGAAGAGTTTCCATTAATCTACCCCCTCCCATGAACACAGTTTCACCTTTTTTGATAGCATGCATTAATATTGTACAGTTGTTTCAATTAATGAATCAATATTGATAATATTTTTATTAGCTAAAGACTGAACCCCATAGTTTAGTTTAGGGTTACTTATTGTACTATACAGTTCTATGGATATTAATGGATGAATAATGTCATATATTCACTATTACATTATTAAAAAGAATAGTTTCCTCACCTTAAAAATCCCCTGTAATAATAGATAAAAAAATTTTGAAAAAGAAAAGCATACATTGTGAGGAATCAGTCTATTTCATCTGAAGACTTTTTATATACTTATAGCAATCAAGAATGTGTGGTATTATTAGAGAAATACACACATAAATCAAATAGGTTGGAATAGAGAACCCTGAAATAGACACACAAAAATAGGCCAAGCTTATTTTTTTAAAGATATTTAGATTGCATGAATGTTACATATACATAAAAAATATGGGGGATTCTCATATGGCCCGCTGCCCATACTGCACACATTTATCCACATTAACAACATTCTTCATTAGTGTGGCACATTCATTGCAATTGATGAACACATTTTAGGGCATTGCCACTAAGCATGGATTATAGATTATAGTTTTCATTATAGTTTACACTCTCTCCCACACAATTCTATAGGTTATGGCAAGTTATATAAAATGGCCTGTATCTGTCATTGCAATGTCATTCAGAACAATTTCCAAGTCCCAAAAATGCCCCTATATTATGCCTGTTTTTCCTTTCCCTGACCTCAGAACCTCCAGTGACCACTGCTTCCACATCAGTAAGTTCTTTCATTGTTGGACTCACAAGTCTATAGTAGAATATCAGTAAAGCTACTCTAGTCCATAGTTAATTCCCCAATCCTGAGGATTCTGGCATGGTGATGCCAATTATACCTCTAATTGAAGGGGGCTTCAGTCCCATATGGTTAAGGGATGGGCCTCTCTTCCTTACAATTGCAGACTCTCTCTGTTCTGTGTGGTCATTGTCCATCTTCACCTCCTTGCTAGTTGTCCTGGGTGAATCCAATGAACTGGAGAGTAGGTATTAAGACTCTGTGGATACTCAGTGCCCAGCTAGCACATGGACAGCCCAAAGATTCAAGTTTCTTGGACATACACCCACCAACCCTAGCACCAACTATAGGTTCAAATAGAAAGGACAGAAGAGCCATGTGTAGGGAAACCACAACTGAGCCCAATTCTGTCAAATTGGGAAGCACAAACCCAAAATTAGGGCCCACTGGCAAGGCACCAAACTTATGAGCTCTCTGCCCTGACCATAGTGTCTGGGTGTTCACAGGGCCCTCAAGAACTCACTATTTTGGGTAGTGTCTAATTTGGCAGTCAATGAGATTCTGCTGAGATGTGCATAAGCATAACCTCTGGAATGACCTCCCAACTCACTTTGAAGTATATTAGACATATAAACTCATTTGTCTTTACCTTTTCCCTTTTGGTCAGGGTCTTTTTCCAGTTGCACTGCTACTTGGTGCTTGGTAGTAATCCCTCAGTGCAGGGAGGTTCATCCCTGGGAGGCATGTCCCATGCCGGGGGGAAGTTATTGCATTTATGTCCTGAGTTCAGCTTAGAGAGAGACCACATTTGAGCAGCAAGGAAGTTCTCAGGAAGTAACACTTAGACACCCTATAATACTAGGCTAAATTTCAATTTCAAGAGTAAAGGTTCATAAGCATAGTCATCAATATCAAGGACCCATCAATGGATCAATCTCCTTTACTATTCATTGCCTCTGTACTTGGGGGATTCTTGCTGTTCCATTTCAGAATGTGACAAAGCTCCCCAGGATGGTAATTCAATATTCTTTTGGTTATTGTGTGAATATCCACCCATAGTGAAAATGCCCCATAAACATTTGAACACATGTATATGCCTTATATTTATGCCCAGATGAACCTCCTCCCCTCTCCCGTCACTGACACCCCACACAAATGGTCCTCTCCTGCCACAGTTGTAATCACTTTCTGATCCAAAACTTCTTTTAAAATGAAGCCAATAAAAGAGTCAAATACAATTAATAAGAAAATGAAATGATAGTTTAAAGAATATAATAATGAAAAATATACATTTTTTGACATTTTGCCTTTCATCACTGTAAGATCTAATGTCTAACATGTACAGTGACATTTTCTTCAATGTATTTCCCCACTGTCTTACTTTTTTTTTCATTTAATCTTCAAAAACATTTTAGGTATCAGCAAAGTCAAGTACAGAATATAGGGGACTTCCATACATTCAACATCTTCCCCTTTTTCCCCCTTCCCCTGTTAATACATTTTATATGTGGATGGTAAATTTGTTACAACTGATGTACAAATATTGAAACATAAATACCAACCAAAGTCAATGGTTTACATTTTGGACCATAGCCTTTTAAAAATTTTAATGAAACTTAACATGGCCTGTATCCATCATTGTGAGATCGTGTAGAACTCTTCCATTGTCCTCAAAGTGTCACCTGTTCCATCTATTCTATTCCTCCTTTCCTCTCCCCTCAGGACCCATGGCTACAACAAGGCTTCACTCTTTGCAGGACCTGATTCATAGTTATTTGCAACAACACTGAAGGCTTAACATACTGGTCTGTTCTCCTCTATTGGGCACTGCCCATGTTCTCAAGAGACTCCCACTCCTCTTTTTGAAAACATAGCAGGCATCCCCAGGATGTGAGTCCAGCACCTTCCCACTCATTATGTGGGTTTGCACCACTGATAGAGCATGCTATGTTAAGATGAACACTCACACACTCCCTAGAAGCCTGCCCCAGGCATGCCTGTCCTAAATGCCTCCCACATCCAGTGCCCTAAACCAGTAACCCTACCTTGTCTTATTGCCAAAAGAGCATTCCCAACATTGTAGTTTCAACTACATACCCACCAATCCCCAGTGTTCACCTGCTCCTGACCCCACCCTCCCCCCAGTTCCATGGGCTGTCCGACCCCCCTCCACACCCTATCCCTGCATAACCCAATAGTATCACTGTACCATTGTCATGCCTCTCCTCTGTATAAATACACACATCTACCTTACCATAGATTCTGTCCATATGGGCATTGGCATACAGCCTTCTTCTCCCTTTCTATTTCCTGTAAACATTTTTTCTAGACTCTATCTCTGTGAGTCTGCTCAGTGTGCTTAATTCATACCAGTGAGGTCATGTGATATTTGTCCTTCAGTGCCTGACTTGCTTCACTCAACCTAAGGTCTTCAAGATTCATCCAAGTTATCTGATGTGTTAATATTGTATTTCTTCTTATAGTTGAGTAATATTCCATTGTATGAATATACCACAAATTGTTTATTCATTCATCTGTTGAAGGGCATTTAGGTTGATTCCAACTTTTGGCAATAGTGAATAATGCCACTATGAACATTGGTGTGCATATATCTGTTCGTGCCTTTGCTTTGAATTCTTCTGGGTATATACCCAGCAGTGGAATTGCTGGATTATATGGTGGTTCTATATTTAGTTTTCTGAAGAACTACCATGCTGTCCTCCACAATGGCTGCACCATTCTACATTCTCACCAGCAGTGAATGAGGGGTCTCACTACTACATATCCTTTCCAACACTTGTAGTCTCTGATTTTTTAATAGCAAACAGTATAATGGGTGTAAGATGATATCTCATTGTAGCTTTGATTTGCATTTCCCTAATAGCTAGTGATGTTGAACATCTTTTCATGTGCTTTTAAGCTATTTGTATTTCTTTTTTGGGGAAACATCTTTTCAATGGATTGTTGGTCTTTTTATTTTTGAGGTGTAGGGTTAACTTATATATGCAGGATATTAGACCCCCATCAGATATATGTCTACCAAGTATTTTCTCCCATTGAGTAGGCTGCCTTTTCACTTTCTTGACAAATTTCTTTGAGGTGAAAAAGTTTTTAATTTTGAGGAGGTCCCATTTATCTATTTATTCTTTTGCTGCTTATACTTTGGGTGTGAAGTTCATGAGACCATTTTCAGTAAAAAGATCCTGTAGATACTTTCCTACTTTGTCTTCCAAGGTCTTTATGGTCATGACTCTTATATTTAGATCTTTGATCCTTCTTGAATTAATTTTGTATAAGGTGTGAGATGGTGTTCCTCTCTCATTCTTTTGGATATGCATATCCAGTTCTCCAAACACAATTTGTTGAAGAGACCATTCTTTCCCAGGTGAATGGGCTTGGTGGTCTTGTTGAATATCAATTGACTGTATATGTTAGGATCTATATCAGAACTCTCAATTCAATTCCATTTGTCGGTATGTCTATCCTTGTGCCAATACCATGCAGTTTTGACCACTGTAGCTTTGTAGTATGTTCTAAAATCAGGTAGTGTGATTCTTCTGATTTCATTTTTCTTTTTTAATGTGTTTTGGCTTTTGTGGTCTCTTGTCCTTCCAGATGTTTCATAGTTAGTTTTCCCAACTCAGTAAAAATGCTGTGGTGATTTTGATTGGGATTACATTAAGTCTTTAGATCAGTATGGGTAGAATAGACATCTGAATGAGGTTTAGTCTTCCTATCCATGATCAGGGGATATTCTTCCATTTGTTTAACTCTTCTTTAATAGTGTTGTGCAGTTTTCTGCATTAAATTTATTCCTAGGTATTTGATTATTTTAGTTGCTATTGTAAATGATATTTTTTTCTAGAATCCCTCCTCAGATTGCTGTACAGATTGGTGTACAGAAATGCTACTGATATTTGCACATTGATCTTATAACCTGCAACTTTACTGAACTCATTTACAAGCTCTAGAAGCTTTGTTGTAGATTTCTTGGGGCTTTTTATGTATAGAATCAAGTCATCTGAAAATAGTGAAAATTTTAACTTTTCCTTTCCTATTTAGATGCCTTTTATGCCTCTTTCTTCTCTAAGTGCTTGAGCAAGTACTTCTAATACAGTGTTAAAGAGGGTTGGTGAAAGTGAGCATCCTTGTCTTCTTCCCAATCTTAGAAGGAAAGCCTTTAGGATTTCTCTGTTGAATATGAGGTTAGCTGTGTGGGTTTTTCATATATATATACCCTTTATCATTTTGAGGAAGTTTCCTTCTATTCCTACCTTTTGTAGTGTTTTTTTTCTTTTTTAATCAGGAAAGGGTGTTGTATTTTGTCGAATGTTTTTCCTGCATCTATAGAGATGATCATTTGATTTCTTTCTTTCCATATGTTTATGTGGTATATTACACTTATTGATTTTCTTATGTTGAACCATCCTTGGGAACCAGGGGTGAAGCCCACTTGGTCATGGTGTATAATTCATTCCATATGTTGTTGCATATGATTAGTAAGTATTTTGTTGAGAATTTCAGTATCTAGTTTCTTTCAAGAGATTGGTCTATAGTTTTCTTATCTTGTGGCATCCTTTTTTGGCTTTGATATTAGGCTGATGTTGGCATCACAGAATGAGTCAGGTAATGTTCCCTACACTTCTATTTTTGGGAAGAGTTTAAGGAGGACTGGTGTTAATTCTTTCCAGAGTGTTTGGCAGAATTCACCTCTGAAGCCATCTGGTCCTAGGATCTTCTTAGTTGGGAGGTTTTTGATGACTGATTCCATCTTTTTAATTGTGATTGGTCTGTTGAGTTCATCGATTTCTTCTTCTTTCATCAATGTAGGCTGCTGTGTGTTTCTAGGAATTTGTCTATTTCCTCAAAATTATTCATCTTGTTTGGCATTTAATTTTTGAAGTATTCTCTTATGATACTCTTTGTTTCTGTGGAGTCAGTGGTGATATCCCTGTCCTCATTCCTTATTTTATGTATTTGTATGTTCTCTCTCTCTTTTTTTTTTTGTTAGTCTAGCTAAGAGTTTGTTAATTTTAGTCTTCTCGAACAACCAACTTTAGGTTTTATTTATTTTTTCTAGTACTTTCTTGTTTTCAATTTCACTTAGCTCTGCTCTGATCTTTGTTATTTCCTTCTTTCTCCTTCCTTTGGAGTTAGTTTGTTGTTCTTTTTCTAATTCCTAGAGGTGTGCAGTTAGGTCTTCAATTTTAGCTCTTCTTCTTTAATATTGCTATTTACTTATGGCTATGAATTTTCCTTTCAGTACAGCTCTTGCTGCATCCCATAGGTTTTGCTGTGTTGTATTGTCATTTTCATTTGTTTCAAGGTAGTAATGATTTCTTTTGCAATTTCTTCCTTGATCCACTCTTTGTCTAAGAGTGTGTTGTTCAACTTCCATATCTTTGTACCTAATCTGGTTTTCTGTCTCTTACTAATTTCTAGCTTCATTCCATTGTGGTCAGAGAAATTACTTTGTATAATTTCAATCTTTCTGAATGTATTAAGAGTTGTTCTGTGGCCTAGCCTGTTATCTATCTTGGAAAATGATCCTTGTGCACTTTAGAAGAATATATATCCTGCTGTATTTGGGTGTGATGTTCTGTATATGTCTATTAGGTCCAGATCCTCCAATGTATTATCCAAAGTCTTTGTTTCTTTACTGATTCTCTGTTGAGATGTTCTGTCTAATGATGATAATGGTGTGTCAAAGTTCCCCACTATAATTGTAGAGGCATCATTTTGCCACTTAGTTTTTTCCAGTGTCTTGTATTTTGAGGCATCAATGTTAGCTGTATAAATGTTTATGATTGTTCTTTCTTTTCAATAGGTTACTCCTTTTATTAATATATAGTGTCTGTGCTTGTCTCTTACAATATTTTTGCATTTAAAGTCTATTTTGCCTGATACTAGTACAGCTATTCCTGGCATTTTTTGGATATTATTTGTTTATAACATTGTTTTCCAACCATTCACTTTCAGCCTCTTTGCATTCCTGGGTCTAAGGTAGGTATCTTGTAGAAAGCATATAAATGGGTCATATTTCCTTATCCATTCTGCTTATCTATGTCTCTTGACTAGTGAGTTTAATCCATTAACATTCAATGTTATTACTGTCAAGGAGTTGCTTACATTAGCCATATTTTCTTTAGGTTTATAGATGCCATATGTTGTTTTTATTTGTCTTCTTATCTTTTTAGTTTCTCTTACACTCTCCTCCTACTCTTTCTCTCCTGTTTTCTCCTTTCACAGTGCAGAACTCCTTTGATATTTCTTGAAGTGCAGGTTTCTTATTGAAATACTCTCTTAATTTCTGTTTATCTGTGAATTTCTGTTTATCTGTGAACCTCATTTTGTACGCCAATTTTTCTGGATAAAGAATTCTTGGCTAGAAGTATTTTTTCTTTTAGCACCTTAACTATGTCATATCAGTGCCTTCTTGCCTCCATGGTTTCAGATGAGAAATCAGTACTTAATCTTATCAAGCTTCCCTTGTATGTGATGGTTTTGTTTTCTCTTGCTGCTTTTAGTATTCAGTTAATAGCAGCTTTTTGAAAATAATAGTTCCTAAATGGAGACAATCCAAATTCCTTTCAAATGGTGAATGATTAAACAAAATGTGGTACATATGAACCATGGAACACAATTCAGCAGTAAAAAGGAACAAACTATTGATACATGCAACAACTTGGTAGAATATTCACACAAAATTATGCTGAGTAAAAAATAAAAATCCCAGAAGGTTACATATTGTATGGTTCCATTTATATAAACATTCTGGAAATGACAAGATTATAGAATGGAGAACAGAGTAGAGATTGTCAGGGGTTAGGTATGGTGTGGACTGGGATGATAACAAATGAGTGTGACTCCAAAAAACCAACATGAGAGACACTGTCATTATGCAATTATCTCCATCTTGAGTGCATCAATGCCAATACCCTGGCAGAGATCTTGTACTAGAATTTTCAAAGATGTCACCATTGGGAAAATCTGGGTCAAGGGTTCACTGGCTCTAAGTGCTTTTTTTTAAAAATACATACAAAGTTTATCAAAATAGGTTGCAACTGAAATACAGTAGAAATGGAAAACTACAGCAGCTTTGATGTTTTTTTCCATAATACTGCAGTTATGAAAAGCACTTTTACATATATTTACATTTGATGCAATCATCCAAGGATGGCCAAATCCCCTTACTTACAGGTTTTATAGCCACACATATAAATATCTTTGTATGTAGATATTTACATGTATTTGCTTGTGCTTATGTGTATTTGCTTTTCTCATATATTAACAGAATAGTAATTCATTTGTGTCTTTTTCTTTTCCAAGACAGTGTGGACTTAATTACCATAAGTCTGCCAGTGTTCTCAAGATATTTGGGAGAAGCTTTCTTTTCCTAGCACTTCCAGGGCAAGTATGCATATCCTTTTTAAAGACTTAGAACCATTTTATTTTCTTACTTAAACAAAGGAAATAGTAAGTGCACACTTTCAAATGAGTGTCCTGATAAACATAAAAAATTAATTATTTATCATACAACTCTTATTAAGAGTAATTTCTTCACAGTTATATATTGCAGGGGAAGCTTAGAGAGATTGAGAGGTGAATATTAAGGTGTACATTTGTTTGTGTGTTTTGTTTATTATTACTATTAATATTGGAATAATAAAAATGTTCTAATGGTGATTGAATTGATGAGTTCACAACTATGTGATTATACCAAACATCATTGATTGTACATGTTGGAGAGAGTGTATGCTTTATTAATATGTATCAACAAAACTGACTACAATTTTTAAAATTGGTTTCTAAGGCACTGAAAGCCTATATCTCTTCTATTTGAAAGTGTGCAGGTTTTCCTAACATATAATTGTAAGAAAACAATATAGTTTAGTAAAGTAAAAATCATCTGAACCCTACATGAGGGCTTTGGCCAACAGAAAATGTACTTGCATTGATAATGTAATTTACCATGTTAACATAATAGATACTGTAAAACAAACTGAGGTCCTTCTTCCCAACATCACCTGTATATCGACAGCCGAAGAAATGACAGTGGTAACTACCAAGTAAACAGATCAATCTAAATGAGTCTATTATGGTGTGAAAAAGAGCTCAAACTGCCCTATGAGTTATTCTTAAAATATTTAACTTACTGATGCCTATGTAGTTGAATATTCTTCTCTTCTCTCAGAAGTGCATTAATAGGGAAGTGACCTTCTTGGCCCAGTGGTTCAAACCCTGGGCCCCCTGGACCCATGTGGAGCCTGGCCATGCGCAGTGCTGATGCGCGCAAGGAGTGCCGTCCCACACAGGGGTGTCCCCCGCGTAGGGGAGCCCCACGCACAAGAATGCACCCTATAAGGAGAGCCGCCAGCGCAAAAGAAAGTGCAGCTTGCCTAAGAATGGCACCACCCACACGGAGAGCTGACACAAGATGACGCAACAAAAGAGACATGGATTCCCATGCCGCTGACAACAACAGGAGTGGACAAAGAAGACCCAGCAAATAGACACAGAACAAACAACTGGGGCGGGGGGGGCGGGGGAGAAGAGAGAAATAAATAAATAAATCTTTTTTAAAAAGTGTATTAATATAAATCTATTTCTTTTCCAAATTTCAATTTTCTGAGAAACAGTTGTTCTTGAGTGTCACCTACTGTTTTATTTCTTACAAGTTCATATGTATCTACAATTATAGCAAAACTAAATAGTTTTATAAAAGATCTACATTGTTTTGTAAATAACAGTTGTATGAGCTTCCATTGCTGCTGCAACAAATAAACACAAACTAAGAGGCTTTAAACAACACAAACTTATTATTTCACATTCCTGGAGGTCAGATTCCAAAATGAGTTTCACTGGTCTGAACAAAGTGTATTGGGGGATATAGTATCTCAGGAGGTGGCAGGGCATAGAATTTCCTTTACTGGCTTCTAGAGCTGTGTTCATTGCCTGTCTTGGCTAATGGCCTCTTCTTCCATGTTCAAAACCAGTAGTGTAGTATCTTCAAATCTCTTTCTGGCTCTCTGCATCTGTCATTACATTGGCTTCTACCTCCCTGAGCCCCTACTTCCCTCTTAGAAGGAACTTGCGGATTACCTTGGGTCTACCAGGAGGATCCTGGCTAATCACATCAGCCAAGTCCCTTTAACTGCATAAGGAAACATTCACAGGATCCTGCATTAGGATGTGGACTTCTTGGGGGACTATTATTCAGCCTTCAACAGCACCTAATAGTAAATAATTATAATAAAATATAACAATATAACTAATATAATTATAATACATATTAGAGCTGAGACCATGGATTGTGTTTTTGAAGGTTAGTAGAAACTGATTTCAAAGATTAAAAATATATATATTTGCTCATAGAGTAAGCCAAATAGTGAAAAAATATCTTTTGAGTAAGTTAAAAGGTAGCTTATAAAATTGCTTAAATTTATCAGTAATACATTTAATGATCTATTACACTATTGTGAACTAAAACCAGGATTAAAACTTTATTACACTGCCCATGCTTTCGAGAGACTCTCACCCCTCTTTGAGAACATAATGGGCCTCCCCAGGATGGAGTCCTCCAACTTGCCACTCATTATGTGGGTCTCCACCCACTGATACAACACATTATGGCAAGCCAAATACTTAAACACATTCCCTAGAGGCCCACCTCAGGTGCGCCCTGTCCTGAATGCACTTCACATTCAACATCCTTTACCTGTACCCCTCACTTGCCATATTGCCAAAAGAACATTCCCAACATTACTAGATTTGGTAGGTGTACATCCAAAAGACTTAAATCTTTGGGCTGTCCATGTGCCAAATTGGCCCTGGTCTTACCAGGACAACTAACAAGGACAACTACCATACCAAGGAATTGAGAGTCTACAACTGCAAGCAAGAGAGTCCCATCCATCGGCCCTATGGGATCGAAGCCCCTCTCAATTAGGGGTGGAGTGGATATCACCATCCCAGAATCCTCAGGATTAGGGAATGAACTATGGACTAAAGCAGACTTACTAGTATTCTACTACAAATTTACTGTGATTCTAGCAATGGAAGAACGTATCATTGATGTGGAGGCAGTGGATACTGGAGGTTATGAAGTCAGGGAGAGGGAAAAACAGGTGTAATATGGGGGCATTTTCGGGACTTGGGAATTGTCCTGAATGACATCACAATGACAGATATAGGCCATTATATATCTTGCCATTACTTACAGAATTGTGTGGGAGAGAGTGTAAATGACAAAGTAATCTTTAATCCATGCTTAGTGGCAATGCACCAAAATGTATTCAATTGCAATGAATGTACCACAGTAATGAAGGATGTTGTTAATATAGGAAAATGTGAGAGGTATGGGGAATCCCCTATAATTTTTATGTAACATTTATGTAACCTAAGTATCTTTTAAAATTTTTTAAAAAAAGAAAAAAATATTACAAAGAAAATAATGGTTATTTTTCAAGAGAATAATTTAAAAGCATATTCATTAGTTAAATATGCTTCTGTATTTTCAATTATATAGTTTAGGCTGAGGCGTTTCAATATAATCAAGAACTTTGCAGGTTTGAAAGATAAAAGCCTGTTTATTTTACCGTAATCTTCACATACTGAAAAAGAAAATTCTAAGAAACTCCTCAGAGTACACATAATTACTCTGATAAACAATCCGTACTGAAAATATTTGCAGGAATTTTGCTTCAGGGTACATTGTATTTGAAATGTAATTTAATGGAATTAATTAAAGCTCTATTTCAGGCACCTTACTCAATTCACTAACTAAACCATTTGTTGTCCACAGACAAATCTAATAGAGTGTAAAAACAGAATCAATTCATCTGTCCATAAAATTGTAAAAATTTGCTATTAGCAGGAAAATACTGTTTGTTTTGTATAGAGGAAAAAACACAAGTGCTAAGATGTGTATATATATTAAATTTAAGTGTGAAATTCCCTGGGTGCTGTGCGCAAAATTACATTTGGAATGTTTGCTTTCTAAGATTGTTGTTTGCATAATTAATTTTATTTTCCATGTTGTAGGTCAAAATATTCTTTTTTATATTCATTTCTGTCATTAGATAAGATCAGCATTGCAAAGGCAATACAGATATATCTAACATAGATAATATTTGACTTCAGTAAATGCATCTTATTCCTTCTCATTTTTCTCCTGAACATTCAGTTGACTCTTCCATCAGGTTAGAGCCTTCCTGAGTTCTTTTTTCTTCTCTTTTCCCGTTTGCCCAATGTTGAGCCAATTTTCTCACAATCTTTATCTAGAAAAATTAATCATAAAAATGGTAACAGTGCTATTTAATCCAATACTTTCTTTTCAAGCAAACATAAATAAATTGATATTTAAAAACAATTTTGATTGAAATTAATCAAATTCATAGATATCCCATTGGTTGTATTTGAATTTGTTTCTACAATATAACAAACACCATATGCCATGCAGAAAATTAACCAGCAGAATAACCTGTTATCCTATCACACAATTTACCCTTGAGCACTTTTGAATATGTGAATTTGAAATACTTCCCTGCTCAAAAATATCTAAACTAACTGACATATTAATTTAGGAAAGGAGATAACTGAAAATGTATAGTTAGCTCATATATTATCATACTTAAAGTTAAATTACTATTTCATTTATTTGACAGATATTTATACACTTCCTACTCCCTGTCAGATACTTTTCTATATGCTGTGGCTATAGAAGTCTAAAAATTTGAAGAGCTATGCTTTCCCCGAAACTTACACATTCTGCTTCATAGAGAGACATATATGGACTTAAAGACACACAATGTCAGGAATGATACGTGTAATAAAGAAATATAATGCAGAGGCAAGAGCCACAAGCGACATTTGGACGATTTTATGTGGGGCACTTATATACAACTTCTGTAATAAAGTAAAAGTAAGCAGAACTAAAGGCATAAGAATGTAATCTTAGAGAGAACAACACCTACAGAAGCTTTGAGGTGAGACCATGGTTTCTATCTTTAAGGAAAGACAAACAAACCAGGGTAGGTTGGCCAGGGTGAAGAGTTTGGGAGGGAGTATGTGAGAAATAAATCATAGGCGCATATGCGTCAAGAGTGATCATTTGGGTCATAGAAAGAGCTCTAAATTTTCTCCCAGTGAGATGAGAAGCCATTGGGTTGGGGGGGTTGGGGGTTTTTCCTCGAAGTGATTGGATGATAATCTGAAGTAGATTAAGGACAGGTGCCTGAAGAGCAGTGAGGCGGTTATTGGAAGAGAGATGAGTATGATTTCTCCAGGGTGGTGGTGGAGGAGATGAGACAAAACAGATTTGATGTATGTTTAAAAATTGGAGTCTGCAGAATGTGTTGGTGGATTGAATGAGCTATGTGAATGAAAGAAAGGGTTTCAAAGGATTTTGCTTGAGCAACTGAAAAGATGAAAAAAGAAACACTGAGTTGGGAAGATGGAAAGAGGGGCTCTGAAGAATAAAAAGTAAAAATTCTATTTCAAATGACAAGTTTGACCTACTATAATGTTCTGTGTCCTTCTAGTATTGGACTGTGTGAAAAGATTGTTAATTTTCATGAAATTTGCAATACAGTTTCTTTCCGCCCCCCTTTATATATGTATTTTTTTCTTTATAAAGATGTTGTGGGTTTAAAGAATAATCATACATAAAATACAGGATTCCCATATACCACCCTATTATTAACATCTTGCATTGGTTTGGAATATTTGTTAAAATTGATGATAGCACATTTTTATCATTGTACTAATAACTATAATCAATGGTTTAACTTGAGTTCACTGTGCAATCCTGTTTTTAAATTAGTTGCTATAAAAATTAAATTATAAAAACTTAAATAATTAAAGGGAAATGAATAGCAGAATAAAATCTAAAAATTTCTAGTAATATACTAGAAACTGCTCACTTCCTTATTATTTGAACACATTTTAGTTTTATCTATGGTACTGAGATTTATGGGTATTGTAACCATATGGTAGAAATACTACATAATGGCGTGCTGCTATTCAGAGCTTTCCAACCCATTCATGAATGTCATGTTGGAAGCCTGAAATAGGGTGTGGTGGAAGCATTTACACCATAGAACTTTCCAAATGCTACAAATCAGGCAGAGCTGTTAATTGCCTAGAACCAAGAAATTGATGGAAAAATGACAGCAAAGTAGGTTAAATTTAAAAGTGCATCTATCTATAGCTGTGAATAACAAAACAAAATACTGAGAAATTATTTTTCCACTATTTCAAATTATTATCCAATTCAGCTCATTATTGAAGTGCAAGTGAAACACCTTTGTTTTGGTTTTAGCTTTTTCCTTTAATAAAAGTGAAAATTTCAGGTAAAATTCATGTCATAACTACACTCATTCATAAGTTGAGTGACTTCCTCACTGAATCAGATGGCAATCAAGACTATTCATGCTTGATTTTGTCAAATCATAGTGAGTTGCAACCACAGGTTGGCTGTGGATACAAGAATTCAGCTCAATGAACATATTCTGTGAGAATCAACTAACTATATGGGATTTTTGATAAAGGTTATTGTATATTTTACTATTATTTTTAACTTTTCCCCTATACATTCTTTATGTTAGCAAAATTTATGACAAAGTTATTCATGTACATACATCCATACTTCTTTTTTTTCCAGAGACCTGGTTGTTAGATATCTAAAAGGAAATATTGAGTAGGCAGTTTGCATATATATCTGAATTGAGGCAGAGCTGAGCAGACTTCTTGAGTTGAAGCAACAAATCTGGGAATCTGCTGTGACCGAGGTAGGTAGAATTCATAGGAAAGCACAATGGAGAGGAGAGTGCTTCCAAGGGAGCACTCTAGAGAGCCAGAGTGTTTTCCAGGATGCCTCATTGTAGTGATCAGCACATGCATAGGAAAAAACTGCTTCTGACAGGGAGATATCCACCCAAATAATTGAAAGGAACAGGAACTGACACACCAAACCGACAACAGTGTCCATTTCTACCAGCCAGAGTGGAACACATCAAAGAATTCATAGACCATTGTGTATTCAGAACAGTCTTACCTGGCATGTTATAAATTATGACACTTTTTCTGTCACTGTGATGAGTTGATATATGGGTATGTGATGGTTAGGTATAATGTGTCAACTTGATTAGATTATAGTATCCAGTTATTCAATCAAATGCTAATCTAAGTGTTGCTTTCAAGTATTTTCTAGCTGGGTTAGCATGCACAATCAGTTGACTTTAAGTAAATGAGAGTATTCTTGATAATGCATTTGGAAAGCCATAAAAGCAAAAAGGAGTTTCCCTGAGTAAGACAAAATGCTGCCTCAAGACTGCAGCATCAACTCCTTGCTGAGCAACTGCTGGCCTGTCTTAGAGATTTTAGACTTGCTAGTTCACAATATCATAGCCCTTTTCATGAAATCAATCTCTTTTTCTCTCTTTCTACTATCTATTGTATATATACATATACAGAGAGTAAATTAATTCCTGGAAGCTTTTCCTACACTGAAACTGCTGACAATAATTTATCTATACAAGCAAATTATTGTGAACAAAATAAATATATATCACCAAACCCAAACCAAATATATCCCCATTTCACTTCCCATTGCCTGGATTCCTCCCACCCCAAAATTTTTTCTGACATTCCATAGACACATGACAATTGAGGAAGTCTGATAAAAGTGTAAATAGTATTCGAAATTGGTCTTAACCAACATATTTCCTTTACAAATTATACAAAATCATGTATGATGCATATGATGGACCATTATGTAGCAGTAAAAGAAATGAAGTTTGAGGCATACATATGTCAACATGGATGAACCTGGAGGAATTATGTTGAGTGAAGCAAGGGACAAATATTGTATGATTGTGCTATTAAAACTAAATATATTATATATACTAATGGAATTAATAATTAGAATATGTAATAGGTCACCAGAAAATTGAAGAAGGGTAGAGAATGGAAAGCTGAGGGTTAATCTGTGCAAAATTGGCAAATAGGTTGTTTGTATATCTTTGGAAATGCATAGAAATGGTGAAAGCACATCATAGTGTTTATAATTAGTGGAGCTATTATATAGGTTTGATAGTGGTTGAAAGGATAAGTGTAAGGTCATATATATTACCAGAAAGAAAGCTGAAATCATAACATGGGACAGTATACATGTAAAACAGTCCCATGCGTACATGTAAAACACAAATATGGTTGGTATTGCAAAAATAAGACTTTTATGGTCATGTATATTACTAGAAGGAAAGCTATAACTGTAACATGGTGATATTAGAAGTGTAACTTGATGATAACTAGAAGGAAAGCTAAAAATTATAACAAGGAAAGCTAAAAACTGTAACATGGGATGGTTTACACGTAAAACAGTCCTCCATGTTTACATGTAAAACATGGATATGGGTGATATTGCATATATAAGACAGTTTTTATAAAACGTAAATGCCAGTATATTACAGAGAAGGAAAAAGAATAGCAGCTAGGTACAGCAGGGGAAGCATAGAGATATTGAGAGGTGATGCATTTTGTTTGTTATTATTATCATTGGAATAATGAAAATACTCTAAAAATGATTGAAGTGATAAATGTACAATTATGTGATTACACCAAATACATTGATTGTATACTTTGGATGGATTTATGCTTTATTAATATGTACCGATACAATTTATTTGTTTAAAAGAAAAGCATGACGATGGGAATGCATTGTTAGGGCACTTCCTAAGACATGACAAGGGTGCATATAATGAGGTAGAAACTTAAATCTCATAGGTTTATTGCAAAGTTGTCTTTGACCCCTTTGTTAATTTCTTTGAAAAAAATATTTTGAGACTGGTATCTTTTGCTTTATATTACAGACAAGGAAACTAAGTTATAGAGAATTTCAACAATTTCCCTAAGGGAAATTGATTACTAAGTAGTATGGCTGAAATTTGGGTCATGATATATGAAACATGTATATAAGGAGATTCTTCGACTTTGGTATTTTTATTGACTTATGGTTTCTTTTGCCCTGTGGCTTGTTAACTTGCATTTTTATCCTTGTGTTTTTGATCATCTGCCCCCACATTGAGAGGTAACCATCTAACATGGTTCATATCCAAATTTTCTATAAAAGATAATATGTATATCAAATTTTAGGACTTGAAGCCAAGTTATGTAATAGGCAACATGCTGACCCTTAGGTTAGCTATCATTGGGTGAAATTTCATTCCTACTATAATCTGCACCTGTTAGGAAGAATTCTCCTCATTAAGAACAATATATATGATAGACACTCAGTGAGAAATGGATCCTCTCCAAATATATCAGTGGATCGGGAAAATAATTTACAATGGTATATCAATATCACTATGCAGTGAATCATAAGTAGTCCATTCTAGATAGAGATGCCAACAAACAGAAGAACTCTTCAGCAGAAAAATTTCTTTACAGTGAATCATTCAAAAGGATTTTGAGTTCTTTTGTGAAATTGTGGGTGAGATAGAAGTTAGGAAAAGTTAGGAAACTGCTATTACAAAGAAGATTCTCTTCCAGGAGATAAAAGGACAAAGACCAAAGCAACTGAGTGAGCTGCAATCAGAATTAACATCTCCATGAGAAAGTTTCAGATGGAGTTGAGTGACGTTCTCTAAACTACCCCCAGTATTCGATGTCATGGTGAATCTCTGAGACATGATGTAAAGCTCTTCACCCCAATGTCATACATGCCTTCCCTAATGCAGAGTAAAATATGAGTGATTGAGAATAAGACACATCTGGTGGCAGTCCGTGTTTTTTAACCTCTATATCTACACCAATTATTTGATATTTATTAGTATGTGAGACAATATTTTTTGTTCATTAAACTTATTTTTATAACTTTAATGAGGCATAATGAACTAACAATAAATGCGTATGTTTGAAGTATATAACTTGCTAAGTTTTGATTTATGTATATATCCTTTTAACCATCACCACATTCAAGATAATGAATAAACACATCAACCCCAAAAGTTTCCTCATTCCCTTATGTAATCCCTCTTGATTCCAATTCCTTCCCATCTTCATGCAACCACACATCTGGTATTAATTGCTATAAATTAGTGCGTATTTTCTAGACTTTTACATGAAAAAAGTATACATTATACTTATTTTTGGTCTGTCTTCTTTTAGTCAGCATGCTTATTTTCAAATTTATCAGTATATTATGCATCAGAAGTTATTTTCCATTTATTGCTGAGGATTTTGCCATGGTATGGATAGACCACAACTGTTTATCCATTTATCTGTTGACGGTCATTTAGCTTAGCATTAATTTTGGGCATTTACAAATAAACCTGCCATGAAAAATTGTATATAGCACTTTAAATGGACATATGCTTTCATTTCTCTCGGGTAAAAAACTAGGAGAAAAATGCTGTATATCAAATGCTGTATATCAAAGTGTATTGATACAATTTTGAAAGAAATTTGCCAGACTAATTGCTAAAGACTTTGTACTGTTTGACTTTTGAACCATCAGTGTTTCTCACCAGCATTTTATATGGTCAGTCTTTTTAGCTTACTAATTTTTAGCCATTTTAATAGTTGTGTAAGGGTATCTTCTTGTGGTTTTAAACTGAATTTCCCTAATGACTAATAATGCTGGCATTCCTTTCATGTGCTTATTTTCGTTCTTTTATCTGGAATGTTCAAATCCTTTGCTGATATTTTTATTGAGTTGCTTTTCTTATTGAGCAGGTGAGGATTTTCCATAGTACTTGATTTTCTATCATTTCTTCAAAATGTTTGTCAAATTTCTAATATAAAATTTAATTTAAAAAAACTACAAAATTGAAAAAATTCTTATGAGGTAAAAATCCTGAGAGAAATTGCATATCTCATAAATGTAAATGCTTTTGAGCCTTGTTTGGAAGGTGAGGTGGTTCATACTTTGAATCTCCATAGCCATTAAATGGCTTTGACTTGTTTGTATGCTAGGTAAACCTCTATTTGACCATGCCATATTTGATTACTGTGAGGTCTCTTGGTACATTCAAGTTGAGGTAACAGCATGTTGGAGCCACTTGTACTTAGAGTAAGAGGTGGAAATTTTTCTAATGTTCATAATTTCCTAAATGCTGGCATATAACTGCATTGATTTAATTTTCTATATTCCTTATCTTTATCATTCATCTCTTCTTTCTTCTCTGTTACTCCCTGTCAACCCCAGTGTGTTTTTCTTTTCTTCTTTTTTAATACACTTGTAAAGTAGCCATTAATAGATGTATTAAATTTGGACACATAAACTTAGAAATGTAGAAATAAAATATTATCTATATTTTTTAGATGATTGGGAAAAGTGGGATTCATTATGTTTAACTCCATTAGTCATCCTTCATTCTCATATTGTAAAAGTGGATTTACACAGAAGCAATATCTGACAAATATTTTTTGATGAATTAAAATAAAATAAAACTATTTGTATATTTTCACAGAAGAATATGGTGACAGAAGATTCTTACCTAAGTGCAACAGGCACCGTGGACCATTGGAAGTTTACAATTGGAAAGGAGGTTTTTAGTTGCTGGAGAAATTTTTAATATCAGATTAAACTGTGAAAAAATTTATTTTTAGTAAATAAATTAAGGGTTAATTTTTTCTCTTTGCTCTATGGATTAACATTAAAGCATTTTATCTGTTAAAATACATGAATATTCAGATACTTCCTTTCAAGAGCTCACATATTTTCTGTGCATTTTTTTAGGAGGTTAGAGTTGTCTATTTTCATCAGTTTTTCTATTGGTAGAACCAACAAAAGGAAAAATAAAACAAAACAAACCAGAAAACTGCATGTATTTTACAATCATTCTTTGGAAGACACTCCATTTCAATGTGAAGGAAGATGGACACTTGCATTTTACAACTGTAATTGAAACTGTTAGTATCCCAAAGTAATACTGTATTGGCAAAAGCATCCTTCTAAGTAGGTCCATTTCTCAGTGAAAGCATTTTGCAGCTATGGAGACAAAAGCACTATTTTTTTCCTTGTCTAAAATGTCGTTACGTATAGTGATAGTAGTAATGTTTCCATGAGTGACCTACAGTATTATATCAACAGTGTGTGGCATTTTTTAATCTGATTTTACTAAATTGCATTCATCCAGTTTTATAAAACACCAGATACATTAACCATGAGAGAAAGGGCTGCTGAGTTACAGATAATGTGAATTAAAACAGGACTTTAATCAGCAATGGATTCATTGAAAGTTTTAAAGTTATTTTCTTTCCTTCCATAGAACAATTCACACGGAAACTTAGTCCTCATATTAAAAGACCATGGTGTGATATATCAGGGTAGTCATAGTTTACATAGAGTTCAATCATAATCATTTTTTATCCTATATTACTTTCATATCTACCCCTGCATTTAATCTTCAGATTTTGAATAAGCCCTGGGTATTATGCATATATCATGACAACTAAACATTACTACATTTCACCTAGATTTATCAAAGCGGGGCTTTGCCTGATTTTAAAATGCTGAATAATTCAATTTTGAGACTCTTATAATAATATTAGTTTTGCTTTATAGTCCATGTATCTGGGCACAAATCAAAATAACAAGACTATATATTCGTCTATACTTATGCTTTTTATGAAATAAAATTTCTGGTTTCAAATAACAAAATTATTGGTCTTGTGGCATTTGTATTCACAGAAGACATACTTCAAACTTGATAAACCTATTGGAGCTACATGATTTAAAGTGTAATGATGAGAAAACATGAGGAACTGGTGTGTTGCACATGTTTTGAGAAAGCAAATATTGCTATTGCCAACTCAGTGTGACCCTTACTGTAATGGAATTGACTGATTGCTTATTGTTACACAGTGAAATACATATGAAATGGTCTATACAAAGTTTTAGGGATTCAAAGGTGCAAGCTGAATATCTCATATTTTAATGAAGACTTCATGGAACATATTTTAAAAGTTTAAAAATTTGTAATTTTTAGAAGTTAGCTTACAAAATCAAAATCAGGTAAGTTATTTTTTTTTTTGAGTTTATATTTTTGTAATTTAGTGACATTTGTTCCTGTGTAATATAACAAAACCCAAGGACAACTATGAAGCTGATTAGATTTTTGAGGCCCATAGGTTTGTAACATTCTACTGGAAAAACCTGGTTAGAAGGTTAGAATGCGAAAAAGTGGTAAAAATAATCCTAGATTTAAGGCACTTCACATAACCTTATGCCATCTTTAATACTCTAAAAATATATTTGCTATTTTGCTAATTTTTTAGCCACTTTGCCATGCATAATGTACTTGTCATTGTAGAGGCATATTCTAATAGAGGATTTTGCATATACAAAAGAAAATGCTGAATGGAAAATGAAGTTTAAGGAAACTTGACATTGGTGCTTCATATAATTTTTATGTATCCATAGTAAAATAGAACTTACCTCAGGAAACTATTGACAAGATCAAGTAGAACTATTATACAGATATGAATTTTTTGAAGGTGAGTGGGGAGACCCATGTTTTATACATTAAAGTCAATGCTATTTTATTATTCAAAGAGAGAGGATTTTTTCTGACTATTGATTTTCTTTCAGATTTAGATCCAACAAAATATTTTAAAAGTAATATTTTAATTCCTAATCAGGCAGGTTAGTATAGGGAAAGGGAAAACTTGGGTCAGAGCTGAAGACCCGGCAGAAAACATGGCCAGCACACCACATGGCCGCGAGACCACCCCTGGAAACCACCTGGGGGATTCCATGAGGCCCTGGCCGTGAGGTCCCATTTGAAACTCTTTTAGGGGGTCAAGGAGGAGCCCCAGATAACCACAAATGTCTCCTCATTGGGCCCTGAGAGCTAACGAGCAGGAAATGTATGGCAACCCATCAGAATTGCAAACAGCTGCAGCCCCTCCCCAAAATTATGAGGGTAAAGGTTTTAAAAGGCCTAACGTGGGGCCCCCATGTGTGCGACCTATCCCTCAGCACGCCCACATCCATGCCTAGGACTATGTACTCTTTTCATAATAAACTCTTTACTCCCTTGCCTACTCTGTGGTGTGTCCTGAAATTCTCATATGCAACATAAGCCAAGCACCTAGAATCCCAGAACCCAGAGCCTTCCGCCAACACTAATTTAACCATTCATAGACACATCTGGCTTCCTCTGCACAAACAGAGAGAAAATTAAAAACAATCCTTGAGGAAACGTGTACCAAATGCTGCTGTTCTGTCACTTAGGAAGCTGAAGCTCCTGGGTTTTAGTCTCTTTTTCAGGATACGACTATGCAATTTATAAAACACGACATTCATTTAAATTGTCAAAGCTGTTGGAGAAATATAATTCAAAATAAAGTCTTCTCCCAACTGAGACAGCCTCTCCACAAAGGTATGAGAAAAGAGAATTTGGTTATTGAATAAGCACAAACCAGAACATGAGGCATCACCGGCAATCGGCAAAGAAATTGGAAAGACAGAAGGATAGCTCACCCTTTTTATGTGGCTAAGTGAGTAGATCCACTAAATATACATTCTCAAGATATTTCAGAGGTTAGAAGGCCCCTGGAATTTATGCTAACCTCTTCCCAGGAAACAGGATATCATCCTTAATTACATTTAGAACAGATACAGAGAGAACTTCCAATTCTAAGTTTTCTAAAGTAAATAATAAGAGATGGGATGAACACAATTTGAAAAATAAGAGACTACTGAATCATCAATTATCCAATTTTATTTACATGAAAAATTACTGGATTTTCCCTACTGACTTAAACTATTTTTATTGGTGTGAATTTTAACTACCACTGATGTTTAACTATTCAAATGACCCTTTTAAGAGTGCCTCCCAAGGGAGAAGCCACTAATTTCCAAATCAGTAATGCCATATTTGCAGAACAATGATGTCCAATGGACTTGAAGCAGACAGTCTCTAAAGTGATACTATTTACCAATTGTCTTTGTCTGCCAAGGCTGCTATGACAAATACTTCACAATGGATAGTTTGGGATGAAGAACAGGAATTCCTTATCGCACAGCTTTGGAGCCTGGAAGTCCTATATCAAAGTATTGGCAGGCCTGGCTTTCTCCCGGAGGCTGTATGTTCCAGCAATCCTCTGGCACACAGCACTCGCTCTCTCCTGTGCCTGAGTCTGATTTCCACTGACTTCTGGCATCTATTAACAGACTGTTTCTGAGTTTCCTTTGCTTATAAGGCTTCCGGGCAAGTGGATTAAGGCGTCCCCTTATTCAATTGACCTCATCTAAATATGACCTTCAATGACCTTACTCACAAATGAGTATACACTTTAACTATAGTGTCTTCGAAGGTCCTATTTCCAAATGGGAAAATCCAGTAAATATAATTGTCTTCTAAGACTTCAGAAACAAAGACCATCTAATTTTTAAACATTCTGCTAGGACTATTTTGTAGAATATTACAAAAATTCATCTTAGCCTTTACCTTAGATGAACACTTTACAACTCAAGGGTTTTAAATTTCCATTGGCTATCACTATACAGGTAAGTTCCAGACTTGGCAAAGTTATTGTTTCAAAAGAGAAGTTATTATCTTCATTTAATAATTGAATCACTTTCTTCAGTAATGCACGCTTTTCTTGAAATCATTTCATTTCCATTATCTCCTTTTTTCCCTGAGTAAAGTTAATTCTGGACCATGTTTTCTTTCTTAAATTTACAATGCACACTATGTTTGTTCTTTCATGTAGCTATCCATTGGTTTATATTTTGCATATAGTAGTTGCTTGGTAGCAACTGCACCCATTGAGTGAACATTTTAAGCTCATATGATATGCCAATCAAAGTATTATGAGCTGGACACAGTCCCTGAACTATGGAACTGCCACTCTATTAGATCAGTAAGTGTATATTAGCACTGTTGTGTGTTTTTTTTTTACCATTTCTATTTTTCAGTTTCATTTGTATTCCTCTATCATCTGGCTTACTACAATAGTTGCCTTACATATCTTCCAACCTTATTGATCCCAAGTGTTCCAATTAAAATTACTTTAAGAAATATGTTATTTTCTTTTACTATGTTTTGCATGCATTGTTCAAATTTTTGCCTTTATAAATGTGTGTAAACCATGTTTAAGATGCACTATTCATTATTTTTATTATCAAAACTATTATTTTCTTCTCTCCCTTCCTTTCCTCTCATTGTTCACTGCATATTGAATAAGTCTTTAACAAAAATATGATGAAATATATTTTAAAAGAATAATACTTCTTTAATGGTTTGCACAATTGTCTCGAGCTTTATGGGTGCCTTTTTCACTTTTTAATTTCATGCTCCTCTAACAATTCTCTCAAGTTTTATTTTTACTACTTCTTTATTTGATTTACCTTAACAACTATCATATTCCACTAGAAGATAGTAAACTTCAGGATGGGACATTGTGATTACATGTGCATGCATGTTTAATTATTGGTGCACAATAAGGTTTGTTGATTTAAATTAAGCAGAATACAGCCTTCTTATTATCTATAATTTACAGTGCAATGGCCAGATGTTCTTTAATAACAATTTTTATACCACGATTACATTTGACAACTGCCTTTTATTGTTCTTATAAAATTTTCCATAATCATGCAACCTAAATCAACATATACAATGGCATTTATGAATGATAACATCCTTTGGAAAGCATGAAAACATATCAAGTAGAAAAAGTATTTCTTTTTGTACTCAGTTTTTTGAGTATCATTTCCTAGAAGAATACCATAAATAAGGATTCTTCCACCTGTACTAATTATTGAAATCCTTTGAGTTTTCAAGATGTAGCTCAAAAGCCAATCTATCTATAAAATATCTGAATATAACTCAATGAGCACTAAATTTTCCAAAATCATAAATATCTTATTATAGAGACCTTTATATTAAATACACACTCATGTACATACATATATATATATAAATATTAAGTTTTTTGCATCTAGGCTGTTTTCATATTTTCTTAGGTTTTAACTCACATATCCTTCAAAAGACCTTTTATAAATTTGGCTGAATGCCTCTCCTCTCTTTCTTTAGAACTGAGTGCCAAATGCTAGTAAAAATGCAAGGCATTAAATGAAAAACATCTGTTAATGAGTATTTCTCTCTAATAGACATAAGCATTTGGTGGATGCTTTATTCAACTATCTGTTCCCCATATATATCAAGTGTGACAAAATGAGGACAATAAATAAATGTTTTCTGACTGAAGTGACCCTTGGATTATATTCTAACTCCTGAATTCCAGATCTGAGGTAGGTAACAAAGACATCATAAAAGCTCTTCATTTGCCTCATGTTTTTAGTCATATTGCACAAATGTTTAAAATTTTTACACTTGGCTGTAAACTGTTTAATATGAGAGATTATTGAACAATGAATCATGGACCCAACAAAGGGATGTTCCTGTCCCAACTGCTGCTCCTGTGGGTGTGAACTTATTTGTAAATAGAACTTTTGAATATGCTTTTAGTTAAGGTGTGCACAAATGAACGAGGCTGGTCCTTAATCCAAGGTGGCTGAAGTTCTTGTAAGCAGAGGAAATTGGACACAGAAGAGAAGCCTAGGGAAGCAGCCAGAAACTGAAAGTCAACGGAACCCAGAAAAGAAAGAAGACTCCTCCTTGTGCAATGTCATATTAAGGAAAAGTCAAGGAACCTCAAAGATTTAGACTCTGAAACCTGAGCCAATAAATAGCTGTTGTTAAAACAACCCCTTGCATGGTATTTGTTTAACAGCTAGGAAACTAATACAGAGGTAGTTTCTTCTTCAAAATGTCTGGCACATATTGGTACTAAAGGTTTATTGAATGAATGCAGTTACACGTTAATAAGTTGAGAAAAATATGTCTCATAATGAACCTTAGGGCCTTTTTGAGCAGTTTTATTCAGCTTTGTATTCTTGATATAAAACATGAACAACAATTACCTTTTGAAATAATACCTTAATACATTGTCTGTCAGTTGCTGTGAAAGTTTGAGATTATTTTATGAACCTCAAAAAGAGATAGATTATGTTTTTTAGGCTAATCTATTCCTCTGGGTGTGATACCCTTTGATTCAACTATGGGACCTTTCATTAGATTACTTGATAAGATCACTTTAGGGCTTATGATTGGACATAATTTTGGGTCTGATATAAGTGGAAATGAAAAACTGACTTATATAAACACAGGAAGAATGAGCTCTGTCATTTTTTATCCTGACATGTGACAGAAAGGAGAAGGCTCAAACAGCTGAGGACCCCGGGAGAGATGAGCCATTTGCCTGACAGTTTATGCTGAAATTGGGAAGAGAGCAAAACAGTAGAGACTGATACAGGAGGCCCGGAAGGAAACAAGCCCCGTGCCAGGAGAGAGAGGACTAAGGATCACTTTAGCAAGAAGCCTCAAGAGATTGGACCCATGGAGCTCAAGAGAAAGGTTGAGTCCTGAGGGGAAACCATCTTGCTTCAACACATGGCAGCTAACATTAGTGAGAAAGGACCTCTTATGCTATCTTAAATTAGACATCTCATGGCCTTGGAACTGTAAGCTTTTCCCTCAAATAACCCCCTTTATACAAGCCAACACATATCTGATACTTTGCATCGGCTGCCTGTGGGCAAGCAAATACTGTTTCCAAAGTGTGAATGGACTTCCTGAATCAGACTTTTGGGATGTGGAAGCAGGAAGGGAAAGTTTAAATAAACTCTGTATCTGGGCTGGGAATGGTAGAGATCTGTACTTAAAGAGAGAGAAAAAATATGAAGTAAGGAATCCTAAAGCAAAAAAGAAAAATCCTCATCCCTCTTGTATGTATGACTTCTTTTTTAAGGAGTGTTATTTATAATTAAATACACAATTTATACAGATCTTTAGTCATAAAAAAAAAAGAGATAATATATTTAATGCCCTTAAGCTAACAGCTCTTCCTTGATATTTTTCACAAAATAAAAACTCAAATCCATTTGTTTTGAAAACAAATAGAGTTTGAGTTAGGTCAGGTAAGCTGTTTAGTAACACTAAACCAACTACATATGAGGTCAATTTACCTGATGATATGTGAGCGCATGTTTACTTGAATCTGTTACTTGAATTGAATGTGGACTACAAACAATTTTGTAGGAGCTTTTTAAAAATAAAAACTGGAAATTATCATCCATAAACTTGATAACGTTCCTCTTTGTTGTGTCAAAAAATAATCTGTTTCCACTCAGAGCAATATCTTAGTGAGTCTTTTGATCTCATAAAACAATAACACGAAATGAGGCTTTCATATATTTATAATCCTAGGAGGAAGACAATTCAGGGTGAAAGTACTTGAACAATTTTGGGAATTAGAGCTGTCTTTTTAAAATGATCTTATGTCTGGCAGCAAATCCATAAAACTGATATTTTTGTGTCACCGTTGTGGCTTCTTGACCTTTAAATTCCAGCATTAGCACATGTGGGTCAATAAATCTTAACAATGTCCTCAATTAAAGTCACTATGTTCTTATTATGCTTACAAGCAAACTGCCACAAACTGTTTGCTAGAAAAGCAGCCTGAGTGAATGGAGGCATCTTGCATTCTGCATAAAGGGGTCATCCAATGCCAGATGCTATTAGAGGTCAGTGTAATGACTCAAGTCACCATGGAAAACAAATACCCATAGAGAAACACAAACTTGGTAGGATTCTAGAGCAATGCCTTTGCCAACATATACAGTGAAATGTTATTAGCTTTGTGTGGAATTAACATTAAATAAATATGCACTCATGATGCTGATAACACATGTGTGAAATCATAAACACAAACTTTGTAATTTGGACATCCCTCTAACTTGAATCCTCTCATTCAACAAATATATTATGGATTCCTATGATTTGACCAGCAAAATATTAGGCCAGTGGGGATTAAGATGAGCAAACCATGCCTAGCGCTTTGCTCAAGTTGACATTTCAATGATTTGTCTGTTCCCCCCATCTTCCCCCATTAAACTGCCTCTTACTAGAAAGACTCTTTATTTAACTCCTAATATTTTGAAAAGGAAATCAGAGTTTTTCGAAAGTGCCTTAGAATACTATTTTTGTGGGATAATAAATCCCAGGTAATACCAGTGCTATGCATTGACAAATGCAAATTTAATGGGTAAAATGGTACCTATCTTAAGTTTGTGAATTAAGGTGTTAATGTGAACCTTCTCAGAAACTCAAAATTCTAGTTAAATTTAATACCAACACTGGAATATCATAGAATGATTTTAATCAATTATAATATTGCACATAAGTAAGCACAGTGTATTTTAGTTGAAAAATAAGAGGTAAGATTTGTACATTAAATTATTTTATTGTGCTTATGCAAATCAAATCACATTTAATTAAATTATTTCACTGATTATAAAGGCAGTGTGATGGTTAGGCTAATGTGTCAGCTCCGCCAGTTAATTGTGCCCAGTTGTTTGGTCAAGCAAGCACTGGGCTAATTGTAATATAAGGACATTTGTGGACTTTAGTCCCAGTGACTTTACTGTATAGGTAGCTGATTACATCTACATCAATCAGGGAGATTGCCACTAGCAATGAATGATGCCTTATACAATTGGTTGAATGCCTTAAAAGAGGAAGTGATTTCAGGATTTAGAGAGAGTTTCTCAGCTTGCCTTTGCACAGCCAGCCTCTCCCGGAAACTCATCGAGGATCTTCACTGGAATTTCATTGGAGCTCTGGTTTGCAGCCTGCCTATGGAACTTGTACTTGTGCATCCCCATGGTCGCGTGAGAGACTCTTATAAAATCTCATACTATTGACAGATATCTCTTGCTGCAGGCCTCATGTTATGTCTTTCAAATCATTTAGGTGCCTGCATGGACTAAATGAATTCTCCATCCTTTCATGCTGTTTGCATTGGGATGTTGGTCTTTTTTTTCATTTTTACTTTATCATTTAATTTACTGCCCATGATAAACTATTTTCTCATCAAGTCTTTATATTTCACATTTTTCCAAAATGTATTTGAATTGGACGTTTCAAGTTAGAGGTGATAACCACAGGTATGGTAAAAAAGTAAATAAAGAGAATATACCCTGCATGGTGGAACGGTCCAACACCACAAAATTCCCTGACCCTGATCAATAACCCATTCAATCTTCCCAATCCTCCATCTTCTGACACATACTCACACATACTCACACAAACTCAGTCCCAGTGGAAAAATCATAGCCGCTGGTAGTAAATTCTAACTAAGTCTGTCTGATTTACCTCTAAATTATAGAGACTTAGTTTCAGTAGTTTAAATCAAAGTGGCATTTACATCTGTAGTATTAATTTTTGATATCACGCAAATTTTCCTTGTTTTTGTTTCTGATTATATTAAAAATAATAGCCTTTAACTAGGAATATAATTATCTCATTGGAGAAGGAAAGACACAATTTTTAAATAGTCTTCAGGCCCTATAGATTACCCCATCCTCATCCTCACTTCATCCACTACGCCCCGTGAGAGGACTTAGCTCAGAGGAAAAGAGCAGTGGCCACACAGAGTCCTTTGTGGGAACAAAAGACTCATAGAACTTTGAGTCTTGAACACAGTGATGCTCCCACATGCATTTGCAGTACACCCATCAACCCAACACACAAGGGCAGGAAACTCCCGCCATAGAACAGGAAATCACACCTCATTTCATCATAAGAAACCAAAATGAATGAAAAGCTACTCCCATTTAAAATGGTTGAAATAGTAAAGAATAAGACTGATTTTCTGAGTAAAGGTCAAACAGGCAATAAAAACACATTGCAAAATTTAACCCCAAATTAGGAAGAAACCTACCTCATCTTTCAATATGAAACAAAGAAATTTTTTAAAAAGATCAAAGCTTTGAAATAACAGCACATTACTACATATCTTTTTGGAGTCTCTGGAAAAGAAAAATACAACAATGAAAAAGAAAGACAAATATTTAGAATCACCATGAAAACATTATTAAAAATCATGTGAGAGACTCCTATAAAATTCAACTCTGGTTAATTCTGTTTCTCTAGAGAATCCTGAGTAATACAGGCAATATGTTCTCAATAAAGAAAAATCAGAGCAGAAAATTTATGAGACATACAAAAAATGCCATTATTGCTATAATTCTGATAGAACTATTTATCTCAATATAGTATTTTAGATACCTTTCTATGCATATATGTCATCTTATACAATTTTTTTCTTTATTTTTAAAGTTTTAAATTACATAAAGTTACATTGAAAATACAGGGGATTCCCACATACCCCACTGCCTCCCCCATCACATTTTCCTCCATTAACAACATCTTTCATTAGCGTGGTACAATCCCATTTAAACCATCTTAAGTATAATGAGAAAACTAATGTTAGTTTGCTTTTTAATACATAAAAATATATATGCGGATAGTGAAAATAATTTAAAGTTTATTTGATTCATCTTCCAATTCTTTGATGTTGAATGCACTTCACTTTCTTACAAAAATGGACAAACTTCCCACCTGATAACAAATGCTGAGTATTGGAATGCTTACTCATACATTAGCAGAAGTGTAAATTCAAAGTACAATGATTTGATTCTGGAAAAATGCTGCCAAATAGACTATGCACAATGAAATAGTTTCTGAAACTGTAACTACAGGTTTATCTTGCCAGTAAAGTTTAGTAGTGCAATTACAAATTCAGTGGTCAGATTATAAAGATTGTATCTTCACAGTCAGTGTTGGAATATAAGTCTATTGGGCTTTCTTCTAGAATTCTCCTGCACAATCCAAAAAAGTGCAAAGCTAGTAGAGGCATACTGAAGGATATATTTCCCAATGTATAGGAAATAAATCAGGAAAGTCTCAACTTTTGCAGAAATAAGTTTAAGTAACAAATGACTTAATGGATTGTAATATACTAATTCACCAAACTCAGTGTCTTTACTTGACCATCCTTTGAGGATATCATTAAGATACTGCATATATCGTGTGACACTTAAAATTATCTCTATTGTTATGAAGAAAACCATCTGAAGAAGATTCTTAAATTTTTATTCCTTGACTTGAAGAATGGCTTTCAATTCATTTTTTACCATCCCTGATTTCCACTTTTTGTCAAAACATAATATTTAAACATGTATAGTATTGAAAATAATAAAGAGATTGCCATACATACTAAGGCATTTTTTTAAAAATACTAAATGCATTGAATTGTTTTGCCGTCATAATTTATTAACTTAATTGTAGGAACTACTATATGGTAGTAGATTTCTTGCTTTATTAGGATTATTAGAAATGACAAGGCGACAACTTTTTTTAAAGTGTGATTATATATCGTATTGTTAATAGACAATTATAAATCACTTAAATAAGAATTCTAAATAATAGCAGTGTATTTTACTTCTCAATAAAAAACCTAAAATTTTTCATTTTCAGAAATTATTTTCAAGGTAACTTGCCTGAAAAGATCACCCATCTATTAACGTCCAAAACAGCTCCACAAATTGATTTGCCAGCAATGACTTCTCAAAGTAATCTGATTGAACTGAAAGAGAGAAGAATTAAAATGAATGAAAGAAGAGGCAAACTATCTGTGTTTAATCTCCTGTTTCATCAGAAATCGATTAACTAGCTGACTTTGGGTCCAAAAGAATTAATTATACTCAGTCTCCAGTATAATTAACAACACTATGGCCATCTCCCAAAATATTCATTAAAGAGTCAGGAACAATATGAAATTCAAATTAAAATTGGGAAAGAGATTAAATGGAAGTAGTCATCTCTAAAAAGAATCATACTACATCTGAGATGAAATCATTTGAGCAATACAAAATATGGAAATACATTTTGTGTTACATTTAATTATCATTAATTCCAGCACTGCAAGCTGGCAGCTATTTTAGGCTCATTACAAAGACTAAAATGGGCTAGAATGTTAATATGAATCTATCCTCATTGGAATAATGGGAATATGCTTCAAAGTTAACAGGAGTTTAGGAATAAAGTTCAGAGTTGCAACTGATTTCTTGTAGTTTCAGTTACAAATATGCAATATACATAAAGCACTAATCCATTGATTTTTAACTTCAGGAAAAAGGCAATGTTTTTCTTTATGATGAATATAATTTAAAATATATACCCTAGATTTGGTTTATTTGAAACAACCTCTGATTCTGTGTTTAGGGATTCAAGTAAAATCTCATGGTATAAAATGTCTAAGGTTAAATGAGTCAAGTTTCAAGGCAGCAGTCAAACTTCTAGAGAAATATTACCAGGACATTTTCAAAAGTATAGTCTGCTGCAATATTTGGGCTTTAGTGTTTCCAATTTCCCTCTGTGACTGCAGGTATATTATTTTTTTCACATAAAAATCGCAGCCGGTGGGATGAGATATATGGAGTTACATATTATAAATATATCAGACATATGGAATGCATTAAATAGAAAAATACCTCAATCTAACCAAGAGCTGGTCAGAATATTTTGTAAATAAAACATAAAATTTTAATTTATGGAAAAAACTGACTAGTTTAACGTTTTTTAAACTTTAATATACTTTGTTTATCTCTGTTACCTCTTAGAGTCAGTTTCAGGCTTCAGTTGTCCAAGTTTTCAGTACGGTATTAACCAGTCAATTCATTATAGGAAATTAAACAATAATAATAGAAACAACAAACAAGACCTTTTCTGATCATTTTCTAATAAAAATTTTAAACACATATTTCTTGTTCCATGCCTCACAAAAATAATAGTAAGCCATGCTCTCTTCAAAGATATAACTAAAGTTATGTTTCACATTTTGAACATTGCAGTTTGGGAACACACATATTTCTTTTAATGAATGCCATTTGTATAAACTTGGAGAGCATATTTTAAATATCCATTACCTACATTCTTAAATCTATATATTTATGAAGTACACTAAAATATATATAAAAGGATGATATTTTGGAAAGCTGAGAGGACAAAATTCTGAAATGAATGTTTTTTAAATGGAGGCAACGTGGACTCTGTCTTAGAAATGGTGGGTGACATGCTGCATTTTATCCTCACAATTGGCAGTAAGTACAAACAGCAAAATCATAACTAATTTCTTCAAATAAAAATGTGGGAAGATATGTAAAAATCTAAAAGCACTTGGACGGTCCTTGGAAACACATGCTCTGAGTAACATCAGTGCACTTTGGGGCTTATAGGACAAATCTCAAGGTTGTCTGTCCCTCTGAGCTATAAAGGAGAAGTTTTGTTTTTTAATTCACCAGGACCATTTCTCCAAACATAGTTCATCGTTGAATGTTAGACAAAAGTAATGATGAAATTATTGGTAATTAAGTTAACTAAAACATAATACAGAAAAATTTAAGAGTTTCAAAAATGAGGTTGTTAAAGCAAAGGCTAACAAAAAGTTAGGAGAAAAAACAGTTAAGGTAGTTTGAAATATCAAGATTTCAGTGGAAAATTTGAGAGGAAAATATGGGATAAATATTAGAAGATATCGAAGTAAATATAATATCTACAAAATAAAATGAAACAAATATATAAATATGAAATTAAAAGGAATATATGATAAAATGCTTATAAAGAAATGGAAATAAATTGTTTATAGACCAAATGGGAAAGAGAAACTGCTGCCATAACTAATCCAATGCTCTGAAAAAGAAGAAAATGAGGCACCTATTTTTAAATTCCTATCCTCACCTGGTGTTTCATGTTGAATTCCAATAGGGGCTCAGGGACTCCTTAGATTCATCAAAGCAGAGGCTTATCTTTCTATCAGAGTATTGATTAGAAGGACTTAAGAATTTGATACTTGTTTCAAACAGGGCAGACAGAGCATATGTGTACATTTAAGAAAGGATTCTAAAAAAATTGTCTTTTTCATAGATTATACTTTCTTTGTGGTTGTCATCCTTGTTTTGCTTTTTCGGAAAGAAACCCCCAAAAAGCAACTCTAACCTTAAAGTATTTCTTAAAGATACATAGAAGACGTTGATGATGTCTTTTTTACCCCCATTTTCTATACCTAAAATCAAGCTGTTGAATTTGTACCAAGGGCACTGAGCATATATGGCTCTATTTTTAAAAGTAAACCATATGTGCCAGAGATTGTAATGAAGAATGTACATCTAGTAGTTGGTGGCTAAATGCATCTGCTGGCATCAGCTACTGTTGCCAAGGAAATTGTTATAGTTTTAATTTCGGAATTGATTTCTGCACTAAGACAAATTAATTATGCTGCTGAGTTGACTGGATTCACAATTTTTTAGTTTTAACTGGAGTTATATTAAGTACTTAAGTCACATTATAACAGAAGTTACAGAAAATATGAAATATGTAAATGTGATTCATGTATATTATACTTTAATTTTTGAATAATACACATGTGCTTTTAGTCATTGAAACGAAAAGAGACTGTAAGGGCTTGTCAATTTACAAGAGGGTTACTTTCTTTTTTCTTTTTTTTTAAACCATTGTATAGCTTCCAAAGTGACCTGCTTTCAATCAACTCTAAAATTAGCAAGTGAGAATGGGCATAATTTTGATGGCATAAAATCAGTGAAATATACAATCTGGGTATTTAAAACGAGCTAACCAATTTTCTAATAGATTGTGCAAAGGAAGATACATTAAATTTATTTCAGTAGTTTGAGTTTCTAAACACCTTTGGATGCTATGAAGAGGTTGCATCTCAGTAAATACTGCTACATTATATTAAGCATCTTTGTCATTATACTTTGGAAACTCTGCAAAGGAAATTTGAGTTCTTCCTTTGCACTGACAATATCTGGAGCCTAGATAATGCTTATTTCTAAAAGGAATTCATGAATGGATAGCATTCTTAAAAAAAATCGTTGGTAAAGAAATGTAAAGTGTATCAAATAAAATGCTGAAATAAAACTAATGAGCTAATCACCAACACATTGAAACAGGTGTAATACAAAACTTTGCAAATTACAGTTAATTGAGATCTGGGTCCAGGAGCCAGGATAGTATGTACAAGTAAATAAGAGTTTGTCTGTATTGCAGAAAATTAATCTGAGTCAGATACTCAAAATTGAGAAAGAGCACATCAATTTTCTTTGTGGAAGGAGGCGATATATATAAGTTGAAGGAAAAGCAAGTAAATGGTGTAAAATATCGCAGATCTAGGGGATCAGAAGCAGAGATTAAAATAAATCTGCTGCTAAATATGTTCTTGCTATTGCAACTGGATTTTATCCCTTTAAAGTCGCTATACATCTTCTAACAGGAGGTGAGAACAGCAGGCAGCCACCTCCCAGTCCCCACATGAGTGAACCATATTGTCAGCACACGCAGATATCATCAGCTTGCAGCGTCAGCAGCTTTTCTTACAATACCCTCAAAATCTCATAAACTCAGCAGATTTTGAGCTGTCTTCATAAACCTTCTGTCCCCTCAGAAAAGAGAGGGTAGACGTGCCACATGAGAAATAACTACACAAATAATAACATCAAATTCCACAAAGAGCTTTTTATTCACATTTGAAATCCAGTTTAGCTTTTCTTACTCTCCGTTGACCTTGTCCTCTGGGTTTGTTGGTTTTTTCAACCTCAAAGTATTTCCTTTTGGGATGCTTGAGCCACTAAATAAAGCCAATGGTGTTAGAGACATGGCACAACGTAGATCAGGGATCAGCAGGCAGGCCCACTTGTATAAATAAAGTTTTATTGGAACACAGCCACACCTTTTGCTTGCATATTGTCTATGGTTGCTTTCATGATAAAATGGCAGAGGAAAATACTCGTGACAGAGACCTTCTGGACACTTTCAGAAAAAAGTTTCCAAGCCCTAGCAAAGAAGAGAAAGGTAGAGATGGCATCCAGAATCTTGAAAGTAAGGTACACCTTTATCTAGTCCATTACACAATTCACTTCACTAAACATTAATATGGACACATACCAAGAAGAAGAATAAACCTTCTCTCTCTTTCACATTTAGATGAATATTGAAAGAGTTTGTAAACTATAAAGCTTTATAGGTGTTAGTTATTACTGTATATAGTAGGATATACTATTATATTGTTCTGCTGTGATTTCCTATTGGTCATTTAACAAATGCTCACTGAGGAGCTGTTGGGTATTTTACTAGTTACAAGACAGGTGGTGGTGAATAAGACAAAGAGAATGTCAGAGCTTCAGAAATTTATAATCTTGCATATCCTAAGATGATTGAAGATGGACGAAATATTAGTTTAGTGCACCCTAAAAAAAGGACAGCGGGTGTGCCAGTTTTTCCCCACTAATATGCCATTACCTACCTACCTAAACCCAGAATGATGCACACAGATATACTGCTCTCACCTGCTTCTCCTTCTCTTCCTTCTCCTCCTCTAAATACAATCTGTGTTTATTTATGTAAATTGAATGAAATACTAATATTTTCCAAGAACATTTTACCAACAATTCTTGATATCAGTTGCATCCTTTAAGACAACAAATGAAGAAATAGGAAATATCTGCTTACAAAGTTAAGATAATCTTGGCAAACTTGAAGCATAACACAGGTTCATAATACATTTGATAGCAACTAATTTGATTATTCTAAATAGTAAAGTACAATACTGAATCTTTAAAAGATAATGGCAGTCTCGGTGTTAGTATTCAAAGAATAATATGAGCATAGAGAGAGTTTTTTCCCCTTAAGTGGGAACGTAATAATATACTATATTATTCGGTGACACGTGAAATTAATATATATTTAATGAGAAGGCATTTCCTTCTACATTTCCTGTTTTGGAAAAATTGACAACATAGAAAAATACAAAAAAATACAATGTCCTTTTTCTGCTTCAAGATTCTATCCAGATACCCTGTTAAATTTAGTTGTCATATCTCCTTAAGTTCTTCTTATTTGTGGCAGTTTCCCAAATGTCCCTTGTTTTTGATGACCTTGATAGTTTCAAAGAGTGCTGATCAGGTGGTTTTTCGTTTCTTCTTAAAAACATCTTTCTACTGGGACTTGTCTAATGTTTTTCCCTGGAGTCGACAAGGATTATTGGCCTTTGGGAGGAAGATCACAAAGGTAATATGCTGTTTATATCACATTATATCAAGGGAACATGTGATCAATGATATTGGACTTTTGATGTCGACCTTGATTACCTGGCTGCAGTAGTGTTGCCAGGTTTCTCCATTATTAATTAATGTTTTGTTTGTCTCCCCTATGCCATACTCTACCCTATGGAAAAAAGTCACTATGCATAACCCACACTTCAAGAGTTATGCTATACCTCCCTGAGCGGGGACTGTATATGTATGCATATATGTATACGTATATGTATATATATGTATATGTATATATATACACACACGTACTTATATATAATTATTTGAATTATGCTGCATGGAAGATTTTGCTATAGAATAGAGTATATGTATATATATATATGTATACGTATATATATATATATACACACACACACACATATAATTATTTGAATTATGCTGCATGGAAGATTTTACTTTTCTCTACCATTTTTAAAATTTATTCAATAATTTATTTTTTACCAGTATAGACTCATGGATATATATTTAATACTCCAGGGTATTATTCAATGCTTCTCTAGGTGTTGTGCAAGCTGTTCTAGCTTTTGCGATTTGAGAGCTCTTTCAGTTGACCCCTGTGTCCTCCATGAAGGTGTGTGTGTGTGTGTTTTGTTCTTGTTCTGTTTTTCAGCACTCTTACCTTCTGGTAACACGAGATACTCCAGGTCCATCTTGTAAATGCCTTGTCTCAGTCTCAGCCATCTATCCAAGGAGTCCTGGTTCCTTTTGGAGAATGGTGTTAAAAACCAAGAGCTGGGTGCTGGGTATGCTCATCGTTATTGGGGTATCATTTCTTTAGGCTCTCTGAAATGACAAAGAAAGGAAATATACGAGTGTATCCTAACGTGTGTATACACATACTTATAAATATCGCTGTATGTAATCTTTATCTATACTAAGCTAAGCATGAATTCACACTGACATCTATAACTCTAACACTGTATTACTAGGATCATTCTAACGTCTTCCTTTGCTTACTTGTAAATAGCCAGCTAACAGTGAGAAGCCTGGCTCCCAGGATCTGCCATCCATTTACTTAACTGTCCAATTCCATTGATAGCAGTATCAGAAATGTTATACAGTACCATGTGGGACTAGTCTTTATCAACTAAATTGCATGCTTATGTGCAGCTCCTTTTTCCTTTAGTCTTAATGACTCCACTGACTTACGCATTAAATTTTCCCTCCACTTCCTTCACTGAGGTTGTTTCATACATTTATTTTATTAGAGAATTTTAGGTTTACAGAAAAATCATGCATAAAATATAGAATTCCCATATATTGCCTGTAGCAGTTTTGCATTATTTATGAATTCTCAAAATGGATATTGGATTATGTTTGTTAAACTGGTCTGATCTTCTGGGCATATTAGATTGTAATGGATTCAGAGGTTTCAATTTTACTTCATTAAATTCTCATTAAGGCTTTGATTGGGCCACATCTGTCGGTAGGATATTGATTCCCTGCCACCTTGGTAGGCAGGGACTCACAGAGAAAATGACATGGCAGAGGAATTAGCTGGAGTTTTTTGATGCTGGAGTCCCAGGAAGTAAACACAGGGAAATAGAGATGGCTCCATAGACATGGCAAAGGCCCCAAGAAGAGAGAGAGCCTGATAGTCTACAGCTGACCTTGTGGAGAGAACAGAGCAGCTGAGCCCAGAGAGAAACGAGCCCTGGGAGAGAGATGAGACTTATTCCAGCATATAGCTGAGATTAGAAGAAACTGGGACCATGGAGCCTTAAGAGGGAGAAGAAGGCTGAAACCTTGCAGACATTGGCAGCCCTCTTGCTCCAATATGTGACAACAGACTTTGGTAAGGGAAGTAACTTACATTTTATGGCCTGGTAACTATAAGCTTCTACCCCAAATAAATATCCTTTTATAAAAGCCAACCGATTTCTGGTATTTTGCATGAGCACCCCTTTGGCTGACTAATACATTGCCCTACTAGTAACATCTTTCATCAATATGGTGTATTTGTTACAATCCATAAAAGAACATTTTTATCATTGTATTATTAACTGTACTCCATTATTTTCATTAGGGTTCACTATGTTGTATAGTCATGTGTGTTTTTTAAATTTTTATTCTATTAACATATATACAACCTAAAATTTCCCCTTTTAACTACATTCAAATGTATAATTCAGTGCTGTTAATTATATTCACAATGTTATGCTAGTTACCATCACCACCATTCATTACCAAAACTTTTCC
Organism: Dasypus novemcinctus; assembly: GCF_030445035.2. Classification (NCBI taxonomy): domain Eukaryota; kingdom Metazoa; phylum Chordata; class Mammalia; order Cingulata; family Dasypodidae; genus Dasypus; species Dasypus novemcinctus. The sequence continues at coordinate 83,696,258 of NC_080688.1, read as the reverse complement.
ATCAACCCCAAAAGAAACTGTACAATTTAAGCATCAACTACCTAGTCCTCGTACTCACCTGGGCTTCTGGTAATGTGTATTCTGGTCTCTGACTTTATAAATGTGTTTATTCTAAGTATTTTATATCAGTGAGATTATATATTTATCATTTCGTGCCTGGCTTATTTCACGTTTAATACAGTTAGATTCTCTTGTACAGGGTACATTGCTCCTACTATGCTTCCAAATCCTAAATTATTTTTAAAAGGCATACAGTCAGGTTCACTCTGTGATGTAAAAGAGTATGGGTTTGGATAAGTGCATAATGGCATGGTTTCAGTATGCTAAACAATAGCCCTTCACCTATTCAGCCCTTTCCCTTTCCCTCTGAAACCCTGATTGCCACTAACTTACTTTTTACTGTCTCTTTAGTTTTGTTTTATCCAGAATGCCATATAGTTGGAGTCATACAGATGGAGTCTCTTCAGATTGATTTCTTTCACTAAGCACTATGCATTTAAAGTTAGTCCATGTTTTTTCACGGTTCGATAGCTCAATTCATTTTATCGCTGAATAATCTTCCATTTTATGAATATAGCACAGTTTCTTTATCTATTCACTTATTGAAGGGCATCTTGGTTGCTTCCATTTTTGTTATTTTTGAATAAACCTGCTGTAAACATTCATGTGAAGGTTTTTGTGTATAAATAAATTTTCAAGTCTCTTGAGTAAGTACCTATGAGTATGACTGGTGGATTGTATGGTAAGGCTCTGTTTAGCTTTGTAAAGAATCTCCAAATTGATTTCTGTTGTAATTTTTATTATTTCTTTTCTTTTGCTTGCTTTCAGCTTAGACTGTACCTTTTCTCTAGTTTCCTAAAGTGATCTCTTGGGTAATTGACTTTGGATACTTCCTTTCTGACATATGTACTTACAACAGGCATTTTCTTATGAGCACTGCTTTTGCTACATCCACAAATGTTAATGCTTTATTTTCATTGTCATTTAGTTCAAATTTTTTTTTTTCATCTTGGGCAAGTTTTTAACTCATTTCTTAGAAAGTTACTGTATAATTTCTAAATACTTGGAGATATTCCAGCTATAGTTCTGTTTTTGATTTATAGATTAATTCCATTGTGGTGTGAGTGCAGACTTTGTATGATTTATATTTTAAATTTATTAATATATATTATCCTCAAATATGATCTATTTGGTCAATTTCCCATGTGAAGGTAATAATGTGAATTCCTTGTTTTTGGATGGAGTATTTATAAAATTAGATGACTTTGGTAAATTTAATTAGTAGGGCTGTTCAGATCCATTATATCATTATTGGTTTTCTGCCTGCCTGACCTACCAATCTCTGAAAGATGGGTATTTAAATGTCCAGTGATAATGGTGGATTTTGCTATTTCTCCTTGCAGTTCTTCATTCATGTATTTTGATGCTTTGTTTAGGTATATACAAACACTGATATGAAATATTTGGAATAAGCAATTTTATAGTCATTTAGATAGCTGTCATTTGGAGAATTTAGCCCTTCATAATGTGTGTATACACATGCTCTTTCTATCCCTGTTAATTTCCCTTCTTCTAACATCTGCTCTGTTTGAAACTAATATAGCTCCTTCAGATTTCTTTTGATTAATGCTAACATGGCATATCTTTATCCTTCCCTTTAATTGTAAGCTATGAGTCTTTATATTTAAGGTAGATTTCTTAAGAACAAGGTATAATTTGCTCATTTTTTAAAGTTCTATCTACCAATCTCTATCTTAAGAACAAGGTATAATTTGCTCATTTTTTAAAGTTCTATCTACCAATCTCTATATTTTGTATATTTAGATTATTCATATTTAAAGTATTTATTAATATAGTTGGGCTGATATCTACCATGTCTGTACTATTTCTCTTCATTGTCTTTATTTTTTCTTCTCTTCTGGTTTTAATGACTGTTTTATATGATTCTATTTCTCTCTTCTCTTAAGCTATCAATTATACTTCATAAATATTTATAGTGGTTGTATATAGTATATAGTATACATTACTTATATATATATATATATAGTATACATTACTTATAAAAGTATTTCCATTTTCCTCCTTTCTCTTATTACTGTCATTCACTTCATGTATCTCTGTAAACTATCAACCAATACACTGTTAGTATTATAACATTTTAAAAACAGTTATCTTTTGAGTAAACAATAATATAAACAACAAAATATTTTATTTTACTTTATTTACTCCATTTACTATATTCTTCCTTTCTTTCTTAGATCTGAATCTCTAACTTATATAATTGTCCCACTGTCTGAAGAAATTGTTTTAAAATTTCTTGCAAGGTAGATCTGCAGGCTATGAATTTTCTCAATTTTTGTTTGCCTGAGAAAGTCTTTGTGTCTGCTTAAGTAATGAAGGATAATTTCTCTGTATATAAAATTCTAATTGGTGATCTTTTTCCTTCAGAATTTAAAATTTTATACTCCATTCTCTTCTTGCTTGCATGGTTTCTGATGAGAAGTCTACAGTAATTCTAACCCTTGTTTCTCTATATGTAAATTATTTTTAGCTTCAGACTCTGACCTTCTTCTGAGATTTTTCTCCTTGTCTTGGTTTTCTTCATTTGGATATGATATGCCTAAGTGTAGATTTTATGTTATCTATCCTTCCTGTTCTCTGAGCTTCCTATATATCTATGATTTGGTGACTGCCAATAATTTTGTAAAATCCTCAGCCATTATACTTCAAATATTTCTTTTGCTCTGTTTCCTCTTACTTCTATTGGTACTACAAGTATGTATATTTTATACCTTTCAAAAGTATTTTACAGTTTTTTGGTGCTTTGTTTTTATAATGATTTTTTCTCTAAACTCTTCAGTTTGTCAAGTTCCTATTGACATATCTTCAATTTCACTGTTTTTTCCCCTCAGCCATAACCACTGTACTGTGCACCCCCATCAAAGACATTCTTCATTTCTGTTACATTGTTTTTCTATTTCACACATTTCATTTTCATTCTTTCTTAGTTTGTCCATCTCCCTGTTTATGTTATCCATCTGTTCTTGTATGTTGTATATATTTTTCCATTACAACTTTTAACACAGTAAGCATAGTTTATTTTTAATTCCTTGCCTGAAAATAAAAAATCTTTGTCATATGTAAATTCTTGCTTTCTCTTTTAAGACTTTGGGGGTGGGATTTTAGTAATATCTTGTAATTTTTTTTTTTGCTGATAGCTGGACATGATATATGGAGTGATAGGAACTGTTGTAAATAGTATGAAATTTTATGTTAAAATATGGCTACGAGATGGACTGTATTTAATGTTCATTGTAACTGCAGGGAATATAGGCTTCAATTCCTTCTAGTGTCCCTATGTTAAGTCCCTTGTCTTTGACTTGCCTTAGGATCCCACCTTACATAGTGATGCTGCCTCCCAGCTCTTTGAGCTATAATCCAAGGTCGCATTGGAGCCCTGCTGAAAAGGTGTACAGTGTAAGTGAGAGAGAGCACTCAATAACTTTTGATAAAATTTTATATTTTGACAAAGACTTTTAGTGGGCCAGAGTCCTTGGAATGTGAATTTTACAAGTGTTTCATATGTTATTTTCCCTGCTTTATGTGAGATGGGAAAGCTATCGGGCTGGAGTTGAGAAAATTATTTTCACTCTAGTTAGAATATGGCTCACCCCCTAGAGAGTAAGAAGGACCTTATCATGGAAAACTTTGTTACAGAAAAATGATTGCATCCTCTTCTCCCCTTTCCAGATACATGAGGGGCATCTCAATGATATAAAAACAGTAGTCCAATTATGAAGCAAAATAAAAATTCATCATTCTTGTGCTATGTTTTTATCTCTCTACTTTAACCTAAAAAGTTAATGAACTCAAAAAAGGTTAACTAATTTTAATGTCACATATTTAAGTTAGCATTTACTATTTAACCATGTTAGATAGCCAGTGTTGAACTTAAATAAAGCAACAGGTCTTAGGAAAAAGTGCATCTATGACCACAAGCAGAAAATGATTATTATGTAGCTGTATTTATTTGGTGCTCATAAGCACCATCTTAAAGTAAACTTATATCTACTTTACAAAACCCATCAAAACAAAATGTGGAGCAAATTTGACATCACATTATAAACTACTATAAAACTGGAAAAAATATATGATACAATTGTATTCAGTACTGGACAACAGCCAATGCAAGACTATGATGACTGAGGAAAGGAAAACTTCCTAGGTAAGCCCCCTCTTAACATGCTTTTTGCCATAGACACTTTCTCAACCATAGGGTAGCATGAAAATGTCCTAGCTGAGAACTTGCTGCATTGAGAAGTTAAATAACCAGGTTAGGAACTACAGAAGCAACTGAAATTTCCAGGGTAGAATATTAGAAAAGAGGTTGTTATGCAGAAGGAATGTCCAGAAAAATGGATGGAGTTTTGTGATGGGTTATTATTACAGGGATTGGGTGGTGGAAACAAAAGTTTAGACTCTATAATGCCTATCAAAAGTGACAGTTGAGACTGGATACTGAACAAAGATAACAGATGCTACACAATGTTAGAATGTTTAGATCAAAACAGAATAGAGAGGTATCACTGTACATCTCAAGAATTTATTTGAGTCCTGGATAGTGCTTCACGGACAATTACGGGACACTGTAGATCCCCCCAGGGCCCACTGGATGGAACGTGAGAGAGTCTGGGCTATGATGTGGACCATTGACTATGGGGTGCAGTGATGCTCAGAGATGAACTTACCAGGTGCAATGGATGTATCACGATGATGGGAGAGAGTGTTGCTGTGGGGGGAGTGGGGGGCGGGGGCGGTGGGGTTGAATGGGACCTCATATATTTTTTTAATGTAATTAAAAAATAATAATAATAAATAAATATTTTTAAAAAAAAAGAATTTATTTGAGACCTTGTACAGTAAAAATCAAACCCAGAGTAAGGGCCATGAAATAGGGCTAAGGACAAAAGCAAAACTGACCCACCCAAACGAAGAAAAAAGTTAAGATGAACAGGAACAAATGGAAGCTCCAGCAATTTACTTATCTGCAGAAACAAAACCAACCTCTTTTAAATGAAGACAACATAATCCTAAATTCATACAACTTAGTCAATATGTCCAATATATAATTTATATATTTAAAGACTTAAACAAATCAAGGTACAGTCAATAGAGACCAATATTGCAATTAATAAACAGATATTGGAACTAATAAATATGAATTTTAAAGGAACTATTGTAAATATTTCCAGGAAACAAAGTAAGGAAAAATGGTAGTGATGAGTAAACAGATGGAAATTCTAAGGAGAAACTAACAGCATAGAAGAGAATGTAATGGGAATTCTACAACTTAAAAGCAAAATATTTCATTAAAAAATAAAACAAAACATTGGATGGGTTTAAAGCAGATCAGAGTCAGCAGAAGAAAGGATCAGTGAACTGACACAGATCAAAAGATTCATAGAAATTGTATAAACTGAGCACACAAGCAAAAATATTTTTAAAATATTGCATAAATATTTTATACATCCTTGCAAACTTTTTTATGCAAACTTTTTTGAACTTGGAGAGGTGAAAACCCTTCTAAATGGCTTGAGTTTCATAAGCTACAAGAAGAAGTTGATAATTATGGCTGAATGAAATAATAATAATATCAATATTATCTTCTGTGTAAAAGATAAGCAATGGCAAATGAATAATAATGAATTCTGAAAACTTTAGACTTTATCACAAAAATAAGTCTATGTCCTTAATAGAATGTCTCTAGATAGCAATAAAAACAACTTAGTATAAAAATGTGTAAAGATTCATAAAATATCTCTTATGTCTTACTCATAAGATGGAAAATATAAACTAAAATTACACTGAATTGAAATATTCATGTATCATATTATTTTAAAAATTAGTGGTTGATAATAGAGCTGAGCTGTGATTAAAAACTCTCCTATATTCCTGGTGAGAATATAATTAATATACTCTATAAAAGGGAAAATTGGCATGATCTATAAAATATTTAAATGCATATATTCTTGACCCAACTTTTCATTTCTTGACGTTTATCTTGTTTGCATACTGGCAACATGAGGTATGTTTAAGTTAATTATTTAACGGAAAAATCACTTCAATAATAATTGCATTAACATCAAATGATTGTAATGAAACTCAGTTTCATAAGTGATAGACTAGTTAAATAAGTTATGATATATCCATGGAATATAACAAAATGTGGCTTTTCAAATCTAATGAGTATTTTCTCTATGTTCTTATTTGGAAAGTACTCAAGATATATAGATAATAACAATAAAAAAGTATAAGCCAATATATGGTCTCTAATACAATGTGCACAAATAATATGTATTTATATTTTTGTATTTGCTTTAAAATACTGTAATAATAAGTTAAGTTAATAATGGGTGTGCTAATGTGTGCGTGTGTCTGTTTGTATTGGGAGAGTGAGGGGATTGGGAAATCATGCGGAACCGGCTGGAAAGTTGGCAGTATTGAGAAAAGACTTTATATTGTGCATGTCTTCTGGGTCTTACATTTTTAATGTGAAATTTTTAACCCAATTTACAAAGTATGTTGAATTGACCCACGTCATGGGATTTTAAGTTGATGAAATTATTTAATAGGTGTAATTATTATCATTATATCATCATCACCATCATCATCATTATTCTTACATTCAGTAGTTCACAGAACTGGTAAAGTTAGTAGATGGTCAAGATCAGAACACAAGTATAAGCCAAGGGAACCTAGGTTCTAGGTAGCCAGAGTGACAGTCAAAACCATGATCATACCACCAGACAAGTCTGATCAGGTTTATTGCTGGCACTGTTGCTGAGATGGCCTTCAAGTTGTCATTGCTATTTGATGTCTCCAACAGTAAACTTATGATTGTGTTGCCAAAACTGCAGAATTTTGTGTTATATCTCTCTCTACAAAACTCTTCCAAGATTCAAAATCATAGTTATGCATGGGCAAATGACTAGATCTTGATCACCTGTTGTTCTTTGGGTTTCGGGGACCCAACATTGCGAAAATCTTTTACTTTGACTTCTTTTATAGCCTGTCAGGTGCTATGTCTCTCACAGAGGGGTTAAGAGAGATTGCAAAGCTGATCCCAATAGTTTACTTTTCCCTGTTTCCATGACCTTTGCTATATAATTTTGTAGTGGCCTTTTTCTCTGACATTGGACTCATTTATGAGACTTTGGGTCCATGCGATGTTAGTAGAAATCAAGCAAACAGAGGCTTTAAAGGATTTTGCACATTAGAGTTTACTTGGTCTGCTGTTGCCATAAGAAGGCTAGCCTGCTGGTCCTAGCAGAAATAAAAGACATGTGGATCAGAGCCAAAGCACAGATGAATAGATTAGCAAGCTGACCGAACCTCAGACACGTGAATGAACCCAGCTGTGATCTGACAAGCTCAACTTACATCAGTTGAGCCTTGCAGGTGTGTGAGCAATAGTATGCCACTGAGGTTTTGTTATTGTTTATTAGACGACATTATTGTGGCAATAAATACATGGCAAATATCTGAATTAAATCAATTCTTATTGAATAGTAAAAGAATTCTGATTCTATGTGATCAATATATAAATTAAACAATAACAAATGTCCAAATGCCACTCAGGTTCTAAAGGGAAACAAGTGGCACACAAAGCATTTAACTATAGTTAATAGAATGAAGCTACCAGAACCGTGGTCCATGTCAAGGAAATGATGGGAGATGGCGAGGCACCCAGAAATTCATAAAGTAGGAAGCTGCTATTATCTTGAGATCTAAAATGGAGGAAAAGTGTTAAAAGAACTAGGACCTGGGGCCATGGAAGAAAGCCCCATGGTACGAGCTATAGCTGGAGATGAACCACAAAATTTTACAATTTTATAGAAGCAGGAAGAATCAGAGAGACAGGAATATCCAAACACTTTCTTTAACCACTAGTGTCTTCTAATGGGACACAAAGGGAAGTCTATTGTGTTATGTGGACTCTGAAGTTCACCTTCCAGGGGCACAGAGCAAGGCAGAGGAGGAGTGGGAATGGATCCAGATGGCCAATGGAGAATAATGAGCACAGTCTTCTTTATTTAAAAAAAAAAAAAATATATATATATATATATATATGTATATTTGAATCATGTTGTATTATTTCAGACGCTCTCTACTGTAATTAAAATCATTTAAATAAGTAGGAAAAATTGACCATTGAGATAGGGAAGTAATTGTGGAATCCAAAATCAGGAATAAGAAATACTAATAAATCCCAGGCAACTACTAGAACCAAGAGATAGAGAGCTTTTTGTCCCTACTCCATTCTTTGATTGCTCTTCTCTGTTACTCTCTGAATATCTGATTCACCCTCCTTTCTCCACAAACCCTCTTTTGTGCATCATCAGCACAGTACACCCTAGCTTACATATTATGGAAAGATAATCACACAATATGTCTCAATCTCAACTCCAAATTGCTAGAGAAATGGTTCTGATTAATTCATCTTGGTCCATGAATCATCTTCTCCAAATATCTCTTGCTAGAGTTCCAGAGCCACATTATTCAATATGACTGATAATCCATCTTTTTTACCAGGTTAATTGGAGAAAATTCAAGAAGACGACATGTCATGAATTGGGCAGATCTTCTACCTACACAGTAAGCACTTAAATTTTTATTGTGGGCTTCATAAAAGAGACAGAATTAGTATGTGTCTAAAACCATGGTAAGATCCCTCTAGGGAAATAAGTGATGTAAATGACTTGAAATTCATAAACATGTTTTTATATAATTAGATTACATATACACATACTAACTGGTACGTAAATATATGATGAATGGTGAATCAGGTCATAACATAGAGACTGGTTGAGATTGGAGAATTGGTAAAAATGATCCTGAGTTTATTTTCATTTTTATTTCAAAACTGCAAATATATCACATGAGGGATTTATACACAGGATGCATGGTGGTGGTGAACAACATCCTCCAGTGGCACAGTTGCTTTTCTCAAAGTTGCATTGGCCACAACAGCACAGATCTGCAGGCTTTCTCCATTTTACATGACTTCATATATTGTTTGTTTTGGGGGGAGCGTAGGAAGAGTCTATCTCATTACTATAAAGAGGAGAGTCTTGCTGATCCACTATTACATACTTCTGCATTTTATTTCTTGGTGCACCATTTGGCATATATAAATGATAAGGTACAGAAAAAAGTTCTCCCCCTTATTGCCTATAATGTCAATGCCCCCATCTTTCCTGACCCTAGACATTTGTTTTATTCCTCTACTGCTAACGTTTGGTCTTCAAGACTCAGTAAAATTACCAATCTTTCAGGAAACCTTTCTTGTCCTTTTCCCTATTCTCCCATCAAAACCTTTCAATATATAACAGATCATGACACATGACAGTATATATATATTTTAAAGATTTATTTATTTACTTTTTAAATTTATCCCCTCCCCCCAGATTGTTCTCTCATCTGTCTGCTCATTGGCTGCTCACCTTCTCTAGGAGGCACTAGGAAATGAACCTGGGACTTTCCACATGAGAGGGCAGAACCCAATGGCCTGAGCCACAACAGTTCCCTGTTCCCTGTGGGCTGAGGGGTCTGCTGGCTTGTGATGTCTAGCCTGGCATCTGCTTGTCTTCTTTTAGGAGGCACCAGAACAGGAACCCAGGGCCTCCCATGTTGTAGATGGGTGCCCAACTGCTTGAACCACAGCTGCATCCCATCACAGTATATTTTAATTATCAGTTTTCTTCTCTGGAGGTAGAGGTGTTGGATATTGAGTCAAAAGATAGGCCAGATATAGGCCATGAAAAAAGGAACAAAAGAAGAACAAATTCAGTTCATGGGATTGTCAAGTATTCCATGAGAAGATTAAACAACTCAGAAATATAATCAGGAAAATCTATGAAAACCTTCCTGCTGTAAAGATTATGACAACTGGATTTCAATGATTTTTTTCTGCAAGACAAAAGGGATAATGCATTCATGTTGGAAGAAACCATACATAAAAACCCATGAAGACTTGGAATTCCTGGTATACAGAGGATATAAGCTTTTTTGTGCTGGAAGAGTTTTTTTTCATTATTAAATAGTCAATCAATAAGCACAACAACAACAAATATGGGGGCAGCCTTCAGACATGTTTGTTGGACTTCCAGCCAAGAAATTTTCAAGTTTCATTTTAATCACATCAGCTATTCTGTAATGCTCATTATACTTTAATTTAAACTATTTGTTAAACAAAATCTTTTAAGACATCTGATGCCATCTTTAAGTAAAAGACTTAAAGAATCTCTGATTTGTGCACATGCCATTAGACTACTAATTTCTTTTTATATAGTATACCACTTGATAATAAGAAAGATTGTACTCAATCTTTAATATACATACATTGGAATTTGTATTCTAGAGTAATTTCTGCAAAAAGAATACAGATCTCCAATAAATATTAAGAACTATAACTGGTTTTTGAAAAGATTATTTTTTAGGGTCAAAAGGATAATTCCATCAGAGTTAGCCTCAGTTTTTTCCCCTCATTTTAGGAATTATGACGATCACTGAAGACTGCCCTGAATTAAGAACAAAGTCTTGTTGACAAAAGTTTAATCATTTTAATTCACTGTAGTACAAACATCTCAAGCTGAAAAATATATTAAAAGCTCAACAATTCATTAATTCTAATTATCTGAATATTTCTGAATAAAATTTAATAATTCATCCTGTATGAAAATTTCTGGATTATATATTAATAAAACACTAATTATACTATATTTAAATAATTTTTGCAAGTTAAAATAAAAAGGCAAACCAAAAGGAAAATTTCTGACACTGTTTTTTTTAATTTGCCAAACGGTAGACCTCAGATCAGTTCAAACAATAATACTGTGATTACTTTGCAGTGATTCTGCTCAATATGTCAATGAGCAAATTGAGTAAGTTCAATAGTCTTCAAACTATCCTGTCTACAATATATTTTATTGTCACAAAAGCCTCCATGGCCATGATTACATGTGATTTCATAAAAAATACAGACCTAGTGTTTTGACAAATAAATGTGGTCATTACAAATGCCCAGGACTAAAAAACTGGAACTGTAGGCAATTTTTAGTTAAAACAAGTATCATAAAAGAGAGCACCAGCATAGGAGAGATTGACCACTGAAGGATTAAAACCTGATCAAAATGTTCAGGTTGTATTGCATGTTGGACATTATTGTGCGGTGATGGGAAGTTGGGAGTTTGTTGAGCGTGGACTCCAGCATTAGCCCAGTCTCTGTTTCATTCTTGGCTCGCAACAATGGAAATCCTACTTAACCTGAGTGTTTCTCAGTATGTCCCTTTGCAAATGTATTTATGGAAGGTCCCTGTCTCATAGTCTTGCTTGTAAATACATTACATATGGGATATGCTTAACACAGAGATAGGGACATAAGAAGACAAAGGAAATGTTAACTATACTAATAATTAGTTTTTTATTTGATTTCTATAATTTCATATAGGTGCCACAAATGGCAAATGATGGATAATTTGAGCTTAAAATCTATGGTTCTTAGGCACATGTCACTGACTAGATAATGAGAAAACTGGTATAGAGTTGTGAGTGGATACTTAACAATCTTAAGGTGTCTATGATTTAGGACAGATAGTTTGTCATTTTTTAAAGGAGATGAATTAGACTTTGGATCTTTCTATCAGGAACTGCTCTTGAAGCTTATCAAGATAAGTAGTTCTGCAAGGAATTAAAGTTAGAGCCTGAATTATAGTGATTTTGCCACCAATACTATATTTTCTGAAAACTTTTCACTGCTCAGGACGTATAATTAAATTCTCATTATATGTTCTTTTCCCCTACGAGTTGTAAAAGTGTACTACAGAAGAGGTATAGGATCAATAAATAGTAATACCATATCATTCCCACATCAGGGACTGTGTAGAATGCACAGGTTGTTATGGAAGTTAAAATCATGATTTTACATATTTGTGTATTAACTGACAAATTGAATTTTATTGCATTTGTATAATAACTATATCAAAATATTTTTAAAACTTTTAATCTTCTCCAAATATTACTTTTATGAAATTAATTTTTTTAAACAACTTCAATTGTCTTTTCATTAGACCATCATAATAACTGAGTTAATACCCAATTACAGCCTAAATGGCAGTGTTTACAACACTTCCCCTTCCAACTAAGAAATTATATACAAGACAATACAACACAACAGAGGAAATGACAGGAACTAGTGCTGCCTTCAATGTCCTAGGGAGACAGGGATATTACTTATTATATATGCTTGCTAGTCAATGGCATGAAACATAAAACATACCCAACAAAGTACCTGGAACATAGTAAGACTAAATAAATGTTAAATATATTAGTATCTTTTCCTACTTGATGTCTCTAATTTTATAAAATTAGAATGGTTATATTTATATTCCAATAGTGCCAATAAATTCACTGCAACATCAAACATTCTCCAAGCTGGCAGTGAACTAAGCCAAACACAATCCAGCTATAGTTTCAATGTAGATGCTACGCCACATATAATGTCTTTATTAGTGCAAATTAGCATGGTATCAAGTATATGTTATGCATCCATCTCCACAACTCTAGCCTCTGCAGATTTGTAGGACCAGGATCCCAATGGTTATAGATCCTCCACTAGCATATAGAAAGAATACCATGAACTATAAGTTAAAAACTGCAAATTCAGGATCTCCTTATCCCTGTCCTCTACTATCCAGTCAAGTTTCCTCATACTCTTAATAAACACCACTGCTAGTCTCAGTGGCTTAAATGGTGATGTGACCCTTAACCTCATACCAAGTCATTCTCAGGCCAGAATTACTGCAACTGTTCTTTCACTGTTAAACTGGGCAACTGAGTATCAAGAAATGTCCACGTGGATCAGATGGGAGCCAAACCTTTTCTCCCTGCCCTCAACATGTAATGGCATCCCTCCCTCTAATTGATCATCAAAATCAGTTAACCCTCCCACGATGATTCCATACTTTCCTATCTGCTTGTCCCTTGGTATGAGTCAATCAAAGTGTCCAGAAGGCATCTGTATCTTTTGGTGAAATGGGGCAACTTCAGATGCTTTGCGTTAAGAACTCTTTTGTGTCTTCACTTGCCTTGTAATGTCTTCACCATTGGTGCTAAGAGTTTTCCACAGGAGAAGCTGCTCTAACCCATGTCTGAGCTCTAGATTAAATATACTTGGAATAAACCTAAACTCAGGGAAAAGTCAAGTCCCATTGGATCCGTAGCTCAAAGCAGGGCCTCCAAACTGAGCTGAGCCTAAATCATCTGATTCCAGTCACCCCAGAGTCATGCTGTGTGAATTACTAAAACTGGCTTTAAAGCCATAGAATTTTAGGATGGCTCATGCACAGAGAAAGCTCACAAATACAGAAAAGGGTATGTGGAAGTGGGGAGATGCTGTGACAGAAACCTACTGTATGTGGCAATGTTTTTTTTAACTGTGTGGTGAGCAAAATAATGAAGGCTAGAAAAGGACAGTGAAATAGTTGTATTAATATGTTTGTGAAAATGGTGCAGCAAAATATTTCAGAAAACTGTAACCTGCAGTTTTTTGTAAGATAAAAACTAACCTAGAGTACTTTGAACTTAGGTAAAAGTAATTTATAGAGGGAAATGGATGTGGCTCAACAAATTGGGCTCCTGTCTACTTTATAGGAGGTCCAGGGTTTGATCCCCAGGGCCTCCTGGTGAGGGCAAGCTGGTCCACGGGGCAAGCTGGCCCACGCAGAGTGCCAGTCCACTTGGGAATGTGGCCCTGTGCAAGAGTGTCGTCCTGCAGGAGAATGTCACCTTGCCTGGGGGTGCAGGCCAACACAGAGAGCTGGTGCAGCAAGATGACGCAACAAGAGACACAAAGGAAAGAAAATAAGAAGACGTAGCAGAACAAGGGAGCTGAGGTGGCACAAGAGAGTAATCTCCTCTCTCCCACTCCAGAAGGTCCCAGGACCTGTTCTTGGAACAACCTAATGAGAATACAATCAGAAACAGAAGAACACACAGAGAGCAGACAATGAGGGAAGTTGGGGGGCAGGGGGAGAGAAATAAATAAAAAAGAAAGAAATCTTTTTAAAAAAGTAACTTATAGACAGAAGGAAGGTTGGAAGAGTGTATGTACTCACACACAGCTAGATTCAAAGGCATGTGGAAGAGCTGCTCACATGAGCAGAGTCAAATGGTACTTAACCATCCCCAAGATTCATTGGCAATAACTAATAATGTGCCTGAAAACCACTGAATTTGGGGTAGTTTGTTTTACAGCTAAAGTTAAATCCTACTTCAGAAAATATGACAGTTGCTAAATTTTTCCTTGTTTCCCTGTGAGTAATGTTTCATTTCTAAAATCATGATAATCTAAAGATATAACAAATATTGAGGAATAAATGAAAAATCATGAAAAAATATAGGCAAAAAAATCAATGAGGGTTGAAATATAAGGAAAAGGATAGGTTGAATAAAATGTAGCAAGGAGTATGAAGGTGATTTCGAGAGGAGAGAAAGAAGTATGGACTGTGGGGCAAAGAAGTATTGCAGAAAGAGAAAGTGGTGGTAAAAGAAGGTGACAAGAAAAGTGAAGGAGAATAATAACTGACATTTATGAACAGTCTATGTATTTGGGGTAGAATAAAGTAATGTAATCCTATTCTGAAATATCTCAGAAGAATTATATTGAAACAAAGATTGGTGTAAGAGAATTTTTAGAGCACTTAGATTTTTTTGTAGAATGCTATGCCTGATCCTGAGAAAGGCAGAAATAATTCTTTAATTTTTGTCTTTAGTTTTAAAATATAAGTTTGCAAGATCATGCCAAATATTAAATTAACACAAATAACAGTATAGTCAGTCATAGGCATAATAAATATATATTGTCCCCAATGTTTTCCTTTTATTCACAAATAGGTTTTTCCTAATGAGGTAACCTCTATCATCCATGTAATTACTACCAGGTTTGAAAAATAAATAAATAAATCACAACTCAATTTTCCTGTTCTCTGTCAGAAGTCACTCCCTTTATTCCCCCTTTTTCCTTCCTGCCTCCCTCTTTCTCTCTCAAATGAAATAAACCCGAGGGTGGATGTATTTTGTAAGTATTTAGATAAAACATAGGCACAAAGCCTCTATTGTTCATTTTTTTAAAGGTCGTTTAAACGATCAGTTAACAAATATCTTGGTTTCTGTGAACAGTGATGATTTCCAGTGAAGTTTAAAAATAAATAAATAACAAAGAAACTTTAAAACATGCATTGGCCTATTGCTTTAGGGATTGGTGTAATCATAGCAAAAATGCTTTGTTGGCTGATTTCATACAAGGGACCGGGCTCTTTTCTCCAAGCACAGTCATAAAATTGCTTTGCCATTTTTTTCAATTACCAATAAAACCTGTCAAAAAGCCATGCTCAAAAGTGAGTCGTTAGCTGAAGTCAGCTCTTTTATTTATATTTAGTGGACCCACAGTGCTTCTTGCATTTAGTATTGCAACCAAGATGTTAAGCATCCAAACAATTATCTATTACCCTAATGCCACATATTGCTTTAAATATTTGTACTTCCCAGCCTCCAATGTAATCCATTTAGACATATTTTAGAAAGAAAAAAAAAATACTAATTGTTTCTAATCCCAGATACTATTGCAGGGGAAATATCTGTATTGCAACAAATTACCATAATACTGGCATATATAATAGCATATAATACAGGCATATGTCAGTCCGAAACATTGTGATTATTAAGATACTTAAAAGACTTTTGGGTTGCTTCAGTGGACTGAAATAGGGCATGTGCTGCTGTAATCAATAACATAAAAGTTTCCTAATAACATATATGATCACATAGTGTTGGGGCAAAAAAGTCACTCACGACTTGCAGCAATTTTCAGCACCAGATAATGATGTGAAAACAGGGTAGAATAGTGCCTAAAAGAAACAATGACTCTGTTGAGGAAGACAAAAACTGGTGACATGCCATTTACAGGATTAAAGGAGACAAAAGAGGAGGTGGCACAGAGCCTAGATGATTTTCACCCTGAAAGAACAATTCGTGAAATGCATTGATCCTTGCCCTTGTCTATTCAGCATATCTCCCAATTGTACTGTGATAGCAAAGCATTTCTTCTGCTTCCCTATGAATTTCATGTAATCATATACTCCTAGATGAGGAAAGAGACTTGACACCAAACAATTTAATCTCCATGTAGTCATGGAGGTGAAATAATATGTGTTTTTACACAGTCTGTTTCACTCAAAGTTAATGATTACATGAAGGCAGGAAAATCCATGAGGCCAAAAATATGTAACATAAAATACTATTTAAAGGCAAGGCAGATGTCCATTGCTGTGCCTAATTTTATCTACATATATAGTCCATGCAAAGCCATTTTTGCATGTCATCCATATATTCAGTGAACACACGGTAATTTAGTATAAAATGTGTAGGCCTTGGAACAACACACAGCAAAATACCAATCATCAACCATTATCAGGCTCTGCAATTGTTCTCCATCAGTGAAATGAAGCTAATAATGCATATTTTGTAGGATTGTTGGATGGAAAAAGGACAATGGTGTGAAAATTCTTTGTGTACTCTCTGTAAAAAATGTTACTCTATGTTTGTTGGTTCCTTTTCACTCTTTTTAGTACCTTTATAGAAAATAATGCTGTGAAGTACCTAGCTACAATGTCTGACTGTAAGGTCAGAGTGAAGATGCCATTGATTTAAAACCTGATTCTGGACTTGTTATGAAGTTTAGAACTATTTTTGAATAGGGAAATACATTCATAGATGTGTTAAGGGCAACTAAATAAACCAGGGTGAAATTGTGGATAGGTATATAATGTCCAAGAATGGTGACGCTATACACGTAAGAGAGGAAAGTAGTTTGGAGTTCATTGGGTAATCAAGGAAAAAGTGAGTGAGGCAAACAATGAAATGGACATAAACAACTGAACAGGCATCATGTTTCTAAGATGTGGTTCACAGGAAATCACACTATCAACTATTACATGGACTGGTGATAATTATACCTTATATTGAATTTTCATTGTCACCCTGTTGATAAATTCTTAGGGTGATGTTTGTTTATTTATGCAGTTCTCATTATTTTACTAATGGAATAAAATTTGAATGTATCTTCATATGGTATAAAGATTACAAGAAGAATATGTTGAGTAATTAAGATCAAAAGATCTTAAAAGAATATTACAATGATTAAAGAAAAGAATAAGATCAATGCCAATATTCCCAACTCAGATCTAACTGCTGACTTGATATATCATTCTAACATGGGTCCAAACAAAGTAAAAGCAAGAACCCTTTTGGTCTCAATCCTTTATATTTGTTTCTCTCCTAGTCATGTCCATTTGTAAATTATACAAATATCCAACCACGTACATGTGTCAAAAATTTAGGGCTAATCATTAATTTCTCCGTTTTCCTCACATTGCCTTGACTTCAATGTCAAAAGCTCCGAATTCTACCACCAAAACGCATCCTCTTCTAAACATTTCTTTTTATTTTGACTGTAACTATCCTAGTACAAAACAACTTCTTTAAAGCAGATCTTATAAAATAGCTTCCTCCTAACCCCTAAGTCACTCATTTTCTACATTCATGATGAAGGTACTCATTTGAAAATAAAAAATTAGATATCATTACAGCCCTCCTTGTCTGAGTGAATCATCCTTTCTTTCTGTTCTGCAAACATGTCAAATTTATTCCTATCCTAAGTCATTTATCCATGCTGTTTCTTCTTCCTCTAATCCTATTCTCCCAGAATGTGGTGTAAGGACCTATTTCTCAGCATTTAATTCTCAACTCAAATATCACTGGCTCAGAGAAGAATCTCTTATGACACAGTTTCTGAAGAGTCTTCCCAGTTATATCTTATCACAATATTCGGTTTTATTATGTGTAGAGCATGTATGAATATCTTAGCTTTATGCCTATTCTCCTTTACGTGTAAGCTTTTGGAAAACAAGGTATTTGACTCTTGTTTACCATAGTCTAGAAGTTATCTTGTTACTCTTGTGGACACTGGTAGAGGACATAAGACTTCTGGGTCAAACACAAAGAACTTTCTTAATTATGGCACAGTTAGAATTATGAGCTCCATCATGAGTTAGTTTCCCTGGTCCCCAAGTCCCAAAGGTGCTGGGCAGAGGGCACAGGTGAATGCTACACATGCAGTAGTTTTGCATCACATATGAGGAACTCTGTGCTTGGGAAATTCACCACTTTAGTAGTGAGCCACAAGCAAGCCAACTTTTTGTATGCTGTAAACACAACCCTGAGGCAGGGCTGAGCAAAGAGTAGACAAGGCCTTTGTTCTTGGTATTCCCAGCAAGAACATGTTTACTCAGGGCCCATGGCAGATTCTCCTGCTCAAACATCAATTCCTTAGTCTTAAAAGTTCTTTAATGAACCTGAATTTTAACATGATTATATCATTCCATCAACCACTTTCATTAATCTGATCTGCAGAGACTGTGACCAAATCATTTAATGTATCTCATACAGCATTTAATTAAGGCTACTATCAACAGGCCTCCAAAATGAGCAAAATGAGGACAGTAAAATGAGGCCAACCTGCAGTAATGACAACCAAGCCATCCTTCTCCACTCCCAAAAGTAGTACTCAGCAAGCTGTGTCTCTTACCCATTAAGACCCTTGCAAGGGAGTTCAGGATGACCTGCTAATCTTTGGAGGCATGGCCAAAACATACAAACTCCCATCCCTGATGGAGAAACACACTGTGGCACATTCTCACCCATGTAAAAATATAACCTCATGGGACACAAGTTATACCAGTTTGGAATTTGTCGTTTAAAGTTGATTTGGATCTCCAAACACTGGTTTCATTAAACACATGGGCATTATGAAAAAGTATCTGCAACCTCAGTAGTCATGCATAGCATAACCCAAGGCCACACAGGTATTTAGAGAAGGATATGAATTTGTATCAATCAGGCTGAAATACAGTTGTGTCATTGGATTGAGAAAAGTGGACATGATGGCTGATGGGTATGGGGAAAGGCAGGAAGAGATGAGAGGTGGAGGCGTCTTTGGGACATGGAGCTGCCCTGGATGGTGCTTCAGGGGCAATCACCGGACACTGTAAATCCTCACAGGGCCCACTGGATGGAATGGGGGAGAGTGTGGGCCATGGTGTGGACCGTTGACCATGGGGTGCGGGGGTGTCCAGAGATGTACTTGCCAAATGCAATGGATGTGTCATGATGATGGGAGGGAGTGTTGCTGGGGCGGGGAGAGGTGGGTGGGGGTGGTAGGGTTCAATGGGACCTCATATATATATATTTTTAATGTAATATTATTACAAAGTCAATAAAAAATAAATAAAAATAAAAATAAAAAAAATAAATAAAATAAATAAAATAAAAAAATAAAAAAAATAAAAAGAAATACAGTTGTGTCAGTCTGTACTCCTATAAACATACCATTAAAGTCCACATTTGGGATTTACTGGTGAGGGCATCAGGTTCAGTATCATAGAATCAGGCCTGGACAGGTTCACAAGAGATTTTCTATTTTCACAGCACATGGATGGAGATGGTAAACCCAGAAGGTCCAATTGGCAACTGCTTGACTCTGGCAGAAGGTGTTATTGCTTATCCACCACTCTTCACCTTCTGGGCTTTAATGCACTCCTTTCCCAGGCATTGAAAAATTAGTGTGGACCATCCAAGGAACTGTAGGTTCCCCTTTTTCCAATCATTCCCCTACATATTCTTACCCACATTTTCATCCAGATAATCAGATGCATGAGAAACGAGAGCATTTTTTATAAAATTTATAAATTTTAATTATATTTCTCACCTTGGTCCATGTGGGATTTAGCACTGGAAGATGTGGCAAGCAGTCTACTCCACCAAGTAGTCATTGTCTTTATAATCCAGAACCAGTCAATCCAACCTGAGAATCCAAGTGATGGACACAAAAACACAACCCCATTTGGCCAAGTTGTCACCCAGGAGGGTGCATCTACCAGGCTAGCCTGAAGTTGCTGTTAGGGGACAGGGAGGCCAGGGTGTAATCCTACATTTTCAAAGTAAGTCTTTATATACCTTGCTTATTTTGACTTGGTAATTAACTATGAGGCAGCCAAGAGGACATGGGAACACCCACATTCAGTAATAAAATTGCTTTATTATGATCTGTGGACTAGGAAGAAGTGAAAGAGGTTGCCATAAATCTTTTTGCATTGATTTGTGAGAGGCTGCTCACCAATGAAAGATGTATAAGGATGGCAGGGAACAGGGGATGCCCATCAGATCCTTTAACAATGGGCCCATTGCTGAGCGACTTCTGGGATATGGACACACATTTGTCAGACAGCAAATGATGTATAAAGCTGAAAACTGGACATTTTCTTTTTAAGTGCCACAAGGTGGGGTGTAGGTGTGCTGATTGGATTAGAAGAGGACTAATCCCCTTGTAACACTGGAACCTGAGAAAGTATCCATAGTGGTGAGGCACCAGTGAAAACCCTGAGATGGGCTTAAAGGTCGGATGGAGTCAATTTGCCAAGAGCTGGCAGGGGCAACCTCCTGGCTATGTGGCCTCTTTCATCACCGAACAATCTGGAACAGTGTTTGACAGAAGTCACAGTGTAGGGTACAGAAGTGACTGCTATTTCAGAAAGTGTCATGTATTTTGATCCCAGTCAATAATGTTGGATTTGGTGCTATACCTGGTGAGATAACCAATTCAAGCAGCAGTAATGGTAATCAGGGAAGTACCTGCTTGATCAGCAGCTTGATGCCAGTCAGTCTCATGTGAGAATGTTTTTTTATTGTGGCATCTACATGTGTGCACCAACTGTGATTAATAGCCACAACAGCTTTTCTCAGTCCATGGTCCCGTAGAGGGGTGTCTTTAATTTAGCGGTCTGTAGTCTTTCAAGTAACAACTCTGACTGCAACGTTATTGGCAAGACCTCAAAAGTCAGTAACAAAATAGCATTCCTGGTCTTTAGGAATACTGTCTGAAAAGCAAGGGTGATGAATTTTTAATCAGTTCCTTGTACTAATTGGCTCTTATTACAGTAGATTTTCTGGAAGTGCACTTGGGGCTAGCCAACTGCTGTTGCCCAATAGACTCCATCAGCTTTTAATGCCCTAAAATGTTAAAAAACAATTGCCAATGGTGTTTTTACATATTTTTTCTTTAATGAGGAATAACATGCATGTAAAAAAGGCAAACATAAAGGCTTCATTTAAATCCTTTTAAATCAAATTTTTAATAACGTATATGTGTTGTTGGAATAGTATTCATTTTTTTCAGCCCTGTGTAATTTGTGGTAGCTCAGATTGTCAAGCTTCTAAAATGCAAGCAACATTTAAAGACCTCGCTGTAAATCAAATTTGATTCCTGTTGAACCAGAAATTTTTTTTTTTTCAGGAGTAGCATAGAAATAAGGTTTACCCCAAAGAGATAACTGCCACTAGATGCTTCTAGGAGCAGCATTTCCATTTGATAAGTGAGGCCTGTTGGGCCTTTTCCTTGTTGGCTGTGAATTTCCTGTTGACTCAGGCAACTGGGGTAAGTGGTACAGCCAGACTTGAATTTGGTCTGTGATCCAGCAGCACAGGATCTCACATCACCATCACACTACATCAGATAGATGGACCCACAGTACAGCAAAGGAGATGCCAGAGGTATCCGTGGCTTCCACAAAACTATAAAAAGAAATATTACACC
This sequence comes from Dasypus novemcinctus, assembly GCF_030445035.2. Lineage (NCBI taxonomy): Eukaryota > Metazoa > Chordata > Mammalia > Cingulata > Dasypodidae > Dasypus > Dasypus novemcinctus. The sequence goes on along the minus strand of NC_080688.1, from coordinate 83,674,492 downwards.
ATCTCGAAGATGCTTTCCTGATAGAAGGATGGAATGACCTATGGGAGGTAGAACTGATAAGCCAGCTAGGAGAAGTGATTTTAATAGAAGGGACACCATTCTTTAAGAAAGAGTAAGCACTTTGAATCAAAAACCTTTATCTTAGGGTTCGCTCTTTTTGTACAGTTCTATATTGTGATTAATTTTTTTTGGTTTTATATATAGCATATATATATATTCTTATATACACACATATGTATATACATATGTAATATATATATACCTTAATGTAAACTATGGACTACAGTTAACTGTATAATTATAATAATATTCTCTTCAATGGTAGCAAAATACCACACTAATGCAAAATGTTAATAACAGGGAAAACTGTGTGTAATGTGGAACATGGAACTCTATACTGTCTGAGTGATTTTTCTGTTAACTACAACTGGTCTAACTTAAACAAATAATAAAAACTTTATTATGTGTGATCTCACCAATTAGAACACATGGGTCTACAAACTCAAGTTGAAAGCTGGAGTTTTCCTTTCTTATCCTGATCCCTTTACCTTGGAGAATTTATGCTATTTCTCCTCCCCCCCCCCCCCATATTTCTTGATTTTAGGAATTTAAACGTTCTTGTTCCAAAGGGAACCACTTCTGCATGGGAATACAGGTACTCAGGCCTAGATTCCTTGTGTCAAGGAAGCAGCACACAAAAGAAGAGTCAATAACCTGGCAGAAGCACTTGATCATGAACTTGAGGAGAATGTAGGACTGCTGTTACCCAGTGGGGATAGCGGTAAATATATTTAATACCTGACTGTTCTTTGAGGCACCCCCTCTTCCTAATTTTGATAGGAAAGGGGCAAGTATCACAACCCAATCCTCCTAAGGGCTTAGTGACCATGGACTCAGTACTTTTGGGGATGGTGGTTTGGTCTGTAAACAAAAGAAGCCATTGAGCTCAACAGAGGTGCCAGCTGAGAGTAAGGAGAACGTAGAAATAGAAGTTCAAAAGGAAGACAATGAGTATTAGTTGTGGTCCCAAGAGCAGCTGCAGCAATAGCCCTGCAGATCTTTCTGCAGTAACTTTTCTTTCCTAACTTTCTCCCTCCTGGAAGAACAACTCCTATAACCTGTTAGGGATGGAGATTTGAAGGCCCAAAGGGTGGACTCAGGTGGGCACTATGCTTTGCCACCCAGATTTCCGCTAAGTAATGAAGGTCTTATTTCTTCAGGTGCTGATCCTTACATGGTCTCTGTGCCTGCCTGGCTCCTTGTTCCTACATGGTCCAATTCTGAAGAACCAGCCCAGCTCCCACACATCATGTGGGGCCAGCCAAGGCATTAATTTTGCCTGCATAACATAGGGCACAGAAACTTGTACTTCTGCTTAGTTATGTTTCCTTGCTTTCCTTTCCACAGATTTTTACTCAAGAATATATCCTAAAATTGTATACTTCAAATTTACCTCTCAGTTTCTACGTTTGAAGAACCCATGCTGTGACAACTGTGTATCTGTTAATTTTGTGCAACCCTACGAGAAATGCATACTAAAAGTTGCTTTCATTGTTGCAGAAGACCTAGCAGTTTTATTTTATTGATGATTAAATATGCTTTTAACATAAGCCATTATATTTCATAAAAATAATGCCATTTTGAGTAACATTAATTGGAGTATAGTATTCACAGTGAAAAGACCAAGGACTCATTCATCTCACAGTGACTATCTTAAAAAAACAACAGCAACTATAAAATAAAACCTAGTAATTAAACACCAGGAATAAAAATTGATTGGTTAAATAATAAGTAGATTACAGCGAGCAAGACTGAACAATTAGAATACATTTTTATAATAATAGTTAAAATAATAATTCATAAGCATGTTTTGTATTGATAGTTTTGGAAAAGAATCTGCAAGGTTGAATCTTAGTGAAAAATCACAAAGCATTGGACTTTAGCTTAATATATGAAATTAATCTACTTAAGAAAGAAAGTGAGGGAATGCATGTTCTATACAAATATGTGCCTGAAAAATTGATTATATTTGCACATTATTGCTAAAATACAACCAGTTGATGATCCAATACATTGAAAATTTGCAATCAAATTAAAAGGAATGCATTGAAGACTATTTGGCACGTGGAGCTTCCAAAATCCAAAATGTGATATTGAAATATTAAAAAAAAAATACATTTTATTGATCTTTCAAACATCACTTGAAGGGAGATACCTTTATTGTTTCTAAAATAAATTACAAAATTCTGCAAAACTTAAAATTGGATTTTAAAAATATAAGTTAAATATTTAAGAGATATCTTACCTTGGCAAAATCAATCAGGCTCTAAGGAATATTTAATAATTAAAATACTTTCTTAAGGAAAATATATCAAATTATTACCAATTATCACTTTCCCCAGACTTTGGTTTAGCATGAAGATTATAGGTTTAATCAATATATTCAAAGTCGTTTTAAAAACTCTGAAAGTTGCATTTTTACTGAAATTGCCTTTTGCTTCACTATGGTCAGAGTGGACCAATCTAAATGCATTATGCTAATGTTAAATCATGTGTGAGTAAGAGAGACAGAGAGAGAGAATATGAACATCCAAAATAAAACATTGTGAGAAATAAATAAAATGGGGTCCCATGCCCACTGGATTTACCTTGAATCTTTTTTTGGAGGTTTTGCATTTATAAAAATAACCTTTACATTTATATTTAGCAATAAGATGTGTGCTGTTTCCCTATTCCCTAAGATCTTATATAAATAAAGACACTATTAAATAGTGTGTGTGACAGTTAATTTCAGGTGTGTGACAGTTAATCATTATGATCAGTTGTTTGGTCAGGCACTGGCCTGATTGTTACTGTGAGAAAATTCCATAGATAGATTTGCATCTATAGTCAGTTGATTGTCATCTAAGGTTGATTGCATCTACAGTCAACAAAGGAGATTGACCCCAAACAATGAGCATAGTCTTTTCTTCCAATCAGTTGGAATTCTTAAAAGTTAGAACATAGGATTTCAAAAGTCAGAAAGAAAAAACTGTCTGTACTTTAGCCAACCAGTTTCCCCTGGGAAATTCAACTTCACCTTTATTGGAATTCCCAGCTTGTAGGCTGTTCTGCAGAGTTCAGGTTTACCATACCTCACAGTCACATAAGCCAATTCTTGCAATAAATTCCCTCATATTTATCTATGTATCCTGTTGGATCTGTGTGATGGTTAGGTTATTGTGTCAACTCGGCCAGGTAATCGTGCCCAGTTGTTTGGTCAAGCATGCACTGGGCTAACTGGAATACAAGGGCACTTATGGACTTTAATCACCATTGACTTTACTGCAGTGGTAAAAAATAGATAGCTACATCAATCAGGGAGATTGCCATCAGCAGTGAGTGACACTTAACCCAATCAGTTAAATACCTTAAAAGGGGAAGTGATTCCAGCATTGAGAGAGAACTTCTCAGCTGGTCTTTGAACAGCCGACATCTCCCAGAACTCATCAAGAACCTTAATTGGACTTTCATTGCAGCCCCTCCTTGCAGCCTGCCTGGGGATCCTGGACTTGTGCATCCCCACGGCTGCGTGAGAGACTCTTACAGAATCGCATACTATTGACAGATATCTCTTGTTGATTCTGTTTCCCTAGAAAACACTAATACAATCTGTTTTTTTTTTTTTTGCAAAACTCTAATATAGAGTGCATCCATAGTAAAAAGATGGAAGCAGATATGTAGACCAATGTTTGATGACTGTCTGAAAAGTATGTAGTCTCCATATATGAGTTAATCATACATTTTACTAACAGAGAGAAAGTGAATTGTCTTAGTTTTCCAGATTCTAAAACAATTACCGTACAATGGATTGACTTAAACAATGAGAGTTTATTGACTTGGGGTCTTGTGTCTAAGAGAAATCAGTTCCCAAATGAATCATCAGTAAGGCTATGCTTTCTCCCTGAAGACTCTGTTGCTCTCAGGATGGCTGCCAGTGACCCTTGGGTCCTTTACTTTTCCATCACCTGACAGTGCGCAGGGCTGTGTCATCTCATTGCTTTTCTGTGTTCCATTGACTTCCAACTTCTGACTTCTACTCCTCTTTTTCTCTCCTTATATCTGAATTTCATTCTACTTATAAAGGATTTCAATAATCCAGATTAAATGCCAGTCTAATTCAGGTGGCCACAAAATAACTAAAAACATCTTCAAAAGGTCCTATTTATCATTGTTCAAACCCACAGGAATGGACTAAGATTAAGAACATGCTTTATTCTGGGGTATATAATTCAATCTACCACATATACCTTAAAATTTAGTAAGACTTTATTGTATATGCAGAAGTCAGTTGATTCTCTGAGAAAACCTTAGTTGATTTTTGCTGAACAATTGTGTCCAAGGCCAAAGCAGGCTTACAATTTGCAAATAAGTGTAATATAGCCATGAACGACATTTGATATTTTCCTTTATAATAAGTAGTAACATGAAAAAGAAACCTCAGATATAGATGCTGGGATTTCTTTCCTTTGTGAATTAAGTAAACAGTTTTCAAATATTGGGAGAATATTGCCTTATTGTTCAAGAAATTCATGAAGGAAGCGGACTTGGCCCAATGGATAGGGCATCAACCTACCACATGGGAGGCCTGCGGTTCAAACCCTGGGCCTCCTTGACCTGTGTGGAGCTGACCCATGTGCAGTGCTGATGCATGCAAGGAGTGCCTTGCCATGCTGCATGTCCCCCGCTTAGGGGAACCCCACGTGCAAGGAGTGCATCCTGTAAAGAGAGCTGTCCAGCAAGAAAGAAAGTGCAGCCTGCTCAAGAATGGTGCAGCACACATGGAAAGCTGACACAGCAAGATGACAAAACAAAAAGAAACACAGATTCCCAGTGCCGCTGATAAGGATAGAAGCGGCCACAGAAGAACACACAGAGAATGGACATAGAAGAGCAGACAACTGGGGGTAGGGGAAGAAGGGGAGAGAAATAAATAAATAAATAAATCTTAAAAAAAAGAAAAAAATTCATGATATAACTAATAAAGATACAATACATTTTTAAGTTTAATCTAAATCAGCAACATTTTCTCCATCACTTTTTAAGGGTAGATAACTAGTAAAACAATAAACCAAGCACTAATTTAGAGTGTTTTTCAATTTCTGGGTGTAAATATTAGTGTTGTGGTTTATTTTCAGCTAACCATTTGACATTCCTGAACATGGAGTTGAGTAGAGATATACCTCAGCACAGCATTTTATAGTAGTTCTACCATAAAGTTACAATAGATGCAAATTCTCCCAAGAGTACAAATGATTTAAAATGTAGCATAATACGTAGGAAATAATGAATATCTATAAGCTTATTAATGTAATTATTTTACTGCACTTTCATATTATTTAAATTTTTTTAATGATTCTCTTTATCAACCAGTTCACAAAAAATGTCCTGGAAATTTAACAAGCAGATCTTGTATTCCACTACAATCCAGCTACAGAATACTTGTGGATAGAAAGAAGACAAATACATGTGTATAATGAACAATTGTAAGAGTACTGTGTTCTGAGGAAATGAAAGATCATAAGAGGATGAAATAGTTGTCTTTGAATATTTGAAAGAATAATGTGGAAGAGGAACTGTCATTATTATGAGTTTAGAAATCTGTTATACAATTGCTTATACAATTTAAAAGTGGTAACCTTCAAATTAATATAAGAATCAATGAAGAAAATTTCTTTTCAAAAACGTGCTATGGAGAGAGACAACCAGTAAGATGGTGGCAGAATAAGGAGCTCCTAGATTCAGCTTGTGCTACAAGCCAGGTAGTAATCACCCAGAGCTATACAGAGCATCTCTTTGGGGAGTTCAGGAGACCAGAAGAACATCCTGCAATGTGCTTGAAAGAATGGAATGAGGAGACTGCCCATCCACAGAAAAGATTCATGAGTAGAGCACTCAGTGCCATGCAGGCCAGTGCCAATCCTCCACTGGTGGTATAAGACACCTCAGGAGCTATCCAGTGACTGGAATTAGAAACTTAATTTCCCAAAAAATGGGGGGAAAAAGACAGTTGGGCACCAACCTCAGCTACTGATTAGTAAATTCAGCTGGCTAAAGTATAATCCTAAGAAAAACTAAAGTATGAAACTGTCCAAATCAGAAAGAGGCTGGTAGCTGCCATTTTTACTCCATCCCCAGGATGAGGGGAAGCAGGGCAGACTGAAACTCACAGTGATGGTAGGGACCAGTTTCTTTCTACCCAGATTCAAATGTAGCCCTAGGCTAGGCTCCAGACCCACCTCTGGCAGGGAGAAGCCAGTGGGATCTGCACCAGCCTCTCTGGGTAACTGTAGGCACACTTGGCTGGCACAGACTGAATAGTCAGAAGTGTACCAGAGCAACTGTGGTCATTTTGGACCCACACAACATAGATTGTTGCTCATACCTGCAACTCCATTCCTGCCCCAGACAAGGGAGGAAGGATATAGCTTCATCCGTTTCTCCAGGCAACTACATTCTAGGCCTGTACAACTTGGATTATTACACACAGTTGTGTCTCTGTCCCTAACCCTGGCAAAGGAGAAAGGTGGGAGAAGCTTCATTGGTTCCTGGGGCAACATGGGCAGCTTGAGCCTCTACAGCTTACAGCACCAACTACATCCTAGGTGACTACTACACAACCAGCAAGGGAGAAAGGGCAAGAAATCCCTAAAGTAAAGAGAGAAACTATACCCAGAATAAATACATCTAGTAAACCAGATGCCAAGACACCAACAAAAACTACAATCCATACCAAGAAACAAGATGACACAACCCAGTTAAAGGAACAAAATAAGCCTCCAGATGATAAAGGAATTGAGACAACTAATCATAGATGTTCAAACAAATCTTAATAAATTCAATGAGATTGCTAAAGAGATTAAGGATATTAGGAATACATTGAATGAGCGCAAAGAATAATTTAAAAGCATCAGAGAAAAATAGCAGATCTTACAGAAATGAAAGTCACAAATAAATGAAATTACAAATACCCTGGAGTAATATAACAGTAGATTTGAGGAAGCAGAAGAAAGGATTGATGAGCTGAAGACATGACCTCCAAAAGCAAACATACAAAAGAAAAGATGAAGAAAAGAATGGAAAGAGATGGAAAAGTTCTCAGGATAGTAAATGACAGCAAAAGATATGCAAACATATGTGTTATGGGTGGCCCAGAAGGAGAAGAGAAGGGAAAAGGGGCAGAAGGAATATGTGAAGAAATAATGGTAGAAAATTTCCAAACCCTATTGAAGGACATAGATATCTGTGTTCAAGAAGCATAATGTACTCCCATCTGAATAAATCCAAATAGACCAACTCTGAGCTACATACTAATCAGAATGTCAAATGCCAAAGACAAAGAGAGAATTCTGAGGGCAGTAAGAGAAATGTGATGCATAATATATGAGGGATACCCAATAAGTTTAAGTGCTGATTTCTCATCAGAAACCATGCAGGCAAGAAGACAGTGGTATGATATATTTAAGGTATTGCAAGAGAAAAGCTTCCAGTCAAAAATCTCATATCTAGCAAAACTGTCTTTCAAAAATGAGGGTGAGTTTAGAATATTCACAGATAAACAGAAATTGAGAGTTTATTACAAAGAGACCATCCTTTCAGGAAATGCTAAAGGATGTACTACAGTCTGAAAAGACAGGAGAGAGAGTTTGGAAGAGAGTCTAGTAATGATGATTATATCAGTAAAAGTAACTAAAAGTTTCAAAAGCATGGTGAAAATAAAATATAACAGATAAAAAGCAAAGGTCAAATGAGAGAAATAAGAACTGCCTTTACAATAACAACATTGAATGTTAACAGATTAAGCTCCCCAATCAAAAGATACAGACTAGTGGAATGGATGAAAAATATGAGCCATCTCTATGCTGTCTGCTAGAGACTCACCTTAGACCAAAGGATAACGAGATAACAATAGATTGAAAGTGAAAGATTGGAAAGATAACCCACGCATGTTAAAAAAAAGCAAAACAAAGCCAGAATGATAGCTATACTTATGTCAGATGAAATAGACTTTAAAAACACTAGTAATGCTCACTCTGAGGAAGAAGTCAGGAAAAAAATTCCATTTACAATAGTGACTAAAAGAATCAGATATTTGGAAATAAACTTAACCAAGGATGTAAAGCACTTGTATTGAGATAATACAATGCATTGTTAAAAGAAATTTATAAAGACCTAAATAATTGGAAGAGCATACCATGCTCATGAATTGGAAAACTGGATATCATTGGAATGTCAATTCTATACCAAATAGATATACAAATTCAATCAAAATAAAAATTCACTAGCACTTTTTAAAATAAATGGAAAACATAATCATCAAATTTGTTTGGAAGGGTAAGGGGTCCCAAATATCCAGAAACATTTTGAAAATGAAAAACAAAATCGGAAGACTCTCACTCCAGACTTTAAATCATATTACCTAACTACAGTGGTAAAAACATCATGGTACTAGCACAAAGACAGACAGACACATAGACCAATGGAACCAAACTGATGGTTCAGAAAGAGACCCCCACATCTATGGTCAAATGATTTTTGAAAAGCCTGTCAAACCCGCCCAGCTCAGGTAAGAAGACTTCTTTCAACAAATGGTGCTGGGAGAACTGGATATCAGTAGCCAGAAGAAAGAAAAAGGAACACCTATCTTACATCTTATTAAAAATTTGACTTGAAATGAATCAAATACCTAAATGCAAAAGCAAGAATCACACAGCTTCTAGAAGAAAATGTAGGAAAACATCTTCAAGACCTCGTGATAGGTGGTGGATTCCAAAAGGAGATAAAAGGAGGGCTGAGGTGGACAACTGATGTTGAATGTATATAAAAGTTTTAATTAACTTTACTGTAAAAGTGAGAAAATGTATAGAGTTGATAGTAACACATTATAGTGAGTAACAGTTGGTTTATAAATGGGAATGAGGCTGGAAAGGATAGTCTAGGGATGTAAATGTCAATTGAAAGAAAGCTAGGAAATAATCTAGGGACTGAATAACACAGTAAACCCAGAGATGGATGAAAATTGTGACAGATGCAAGAGTGTCCTTTGTGAACTAGAGCAGAGATACATCACTATTTCATGTTGGTGGGAATGTGCAGAAGCATGAGAAAAAAATACAACTGGAGTGACCTATGGACTCTGGCTAACAACAATCCTGTAATAATTGTGGATCGATGTCAAGGATGTACTGTGTCAATATGGGGGAGTAAGGAAAAAATGTGCCAAATATATGCTATAGAGCATGGTTTATGGTAATAGTCTGATGATATTATCTCACAATGTGTTACAAATGTTCCGCTATAGTGTGGTGTATTGATGGAGGGCTCTTGTATGGGAATTCTACACATGAGCATGATTGTTTTATAAGTTCACAACTTTTGTAAGAAAAATATATTTTTAAAAATAATAATAGAGTGAATTGGGGGGGGGGGATACACCAAATATAAGATATGGGCTATAGTTAGTAGTAAGATTTTGATGATATTCTTTCATAAATTATAATAAATGTCTCACAACAATGAAAGGTGTTAGTGGTAGGTTGATATAAGGAACCCTTACATGATGGTAGCATGTTTGCTTTATAAACTCACCATTTTTACGATCCCCTTATTGTTTATGTATGTTCACATAAAAATGATACCAAATAATAATAGTCGTAGTAGGGTAGATTGAGGGAAAATACACATATAAGATACTTTGAATAGCAGTAATATTTTGAGGATGCTCTTTCATCATTTGTTAAAAATGTTCCACAGCAATGCAAAAGGATTGGTAGAGTGAGGTATAAGAGCTCTGCATGATGTTATATATGTTTGTTTTGTAAGTTCACAACTTTTACTATACACTTATAGTTTATGTTTATGTATGAGTGATATACTTCAATAATTTTTAAATAAAAAAAAGTACTATGGAGAACTTCTGATTTCAGGTGGGAAACGTTTACAGCTTGGAAGTACTTATGGCAAGAGAAAGCTGAACATATGAATCATCCATATTTCTTGGATGTGCCAAGGACTGAGGTCACAAGGCAAACCATCGCCCCCACATCCTAAGGGACAGATTAATACAGAGAATCACAGTGAGATCTGGAGCAGAAGCAACTGGAATCATAAACTAGTAGAATACTTCTATGGTATTTTTCACACATTATTGATAAATGTGGATGAGAAAGAGTCAGAAACCCAAGGCAGCCTTCGACTTTTAATCCATAGTACCCTGCAAATTTTGTGGGGATTTCCACAGTATCTCTACTGTGTTCTCACGTATATGATCCAAGAATGATCCCCATATGGTCCTGTCAGGGTGACGGGAACAGGAATCATTATAAAATATGCCCAAACCATGGGCCATAAAAAGTCTGCCTAGAAAGGGAAAGGACTTTACCAGAGCCTTTTCCCATCTTGCGGCAGGGCCGTCTTGCACTCCAACACCATCTAGCCTTCGTGTCTCACCTAAGGGGGCTAGTTTACAGAAAAAAAACTTTCACTATTGATTATCATTAAAGACTACAATTCAGAAGATAATAAAGAGAAAAATAGAAGAATATTGGCATTAGTGCTATACCTCTAACGACATATAATTGCAATAAATAAAATTCTAGCTCAAGACAAAGATAGGCAGTGCCTCAAAAATGAATAAGATCTAGGTGTTAATTGGATAGAATATAAGAGAATCAAATGCTTTGCATTTCCAGAGGAGTTTCCCTGAGCATTTAGGAAGATAATACATGGAATCAAGAACAAACTGTTTAATAAAGATAATGTTAATAATAATACTAGCAATAAAATTACAAATGTACATTTATGAAGAATGAAGAGAAACAAAAAGGAATGCAGTAAATGGACACTGAGAATTGTATTGTCTAGAAAACAACTGGCCCAGTTTTGAGTGAGGGTTCTCCCATACCAGAGGGAAGGGGATGTACCAAGAAAATCCAATCTGAAAAGGCCACATACTGTATGATTCCAATTATATGATTGTCTCAAAAGACAGAACTATAAGTCTGGTAAGACAAAGGTTTGTAGGCATTTGAGGTAGGCAGTAGGAAACAGTTTAAACAGGTGAAAGACAAGGAATTTTTAATTTTTTAAAAAATTAATTAATTTATTTTTAATGTTATATTAAAAAAATATGAGGTTCCCATATACCCCCCACCCCCCTCACTCCACTCCTCCCACAACCACAACCTTCTCCTTCGTCATGGGACATTCATTGCACTTGGTGAATACATCTCTGAGCACTACTGCATGGGACATGGTCAATGGTCCACATTACAGTTTACACTCTCCCCCAGTCCACCTAGTGGGCCATGGAAGGACATACAATGTCTAGTAACTGTCCCTGCAGTACCACCCAGGACACCTCCAAGTCCTGAAAATGCCCCCACATCACATCTCCCCTTCCCATTCCCACCCTTAGCAGCTACCATGTCCACTTTCTCCATCTCAGTGTCACATTTACTTCCACTACTAATAACACTAGTTCCAGAATACAGCATCAGTAAGCCCACTCTTCTTTTTTTCACTTTCCACATTTTATTTACATTTTAAGACTAACTTTTATCTCAAAATCACATATCCATATATACCTATTTCCTTTTTGTTGGTTTCACTTAAACTTAAATTCATGGTTTGTTGAACAAAGACTGTAAACAAATATTTACCATGTCTGTTACATGTAACACACAAACGGCTTTTAACAGAAATTCATCGACACCCCCAACTTTTTTTTATTATAAATACAGGTATCAAAACAATCCTGAACATATTTTTGATACTACTAGTAGTCAGCACCCACACTGCTTCAAAAATTAATACAATTTGCAACATTCATTGTACCTGCTACTTTAAACAATTTAAACTGCAGCTCTTTCCCTAAGCAAGTGGATAAAGCATGCCATTTATGTTTTTTTTCCTTCTTGAAATTAGTTTTCAGACACACATATTCTTCCACAGCAATCTGACACTTCTTGTCATTTCATCTTGCAAACCTGAATTCTACTTTGAGTACTCGAGGTTTATGCTTAAATGACAGTGCCGTGGTAAGAAAAAAGAATTGTGTTGCATTTTTCTTCCTGTTACCTGAAAACATAATGGGTGTACATATATTAAATATATTCTTATAAATGTCCAGGTCATGTTTACCAGCTGGAATTCTTTTACTTAATGTGTGGGTATTTTGCGTTGTGATACTTAATCGAGACGTTAACATGAATAGAAGGTTGATTTAAGACAAGTTTGAAATCCACTAAAATTAATTATTGTATGTTTGTCCTTCTGGTGGCTGTGGAAGCTTCATATTTTCTTTGGACATCATTAGATGCCTTAGCTCTTGAAGTACAACTTTAATGCTATATGAATTTTGCCACTTTGCTAACACCAGTATGCTCCGTGCATCCACCATTCCACTGGAATTATTTATTCCATTCATATTAATTTTTGTTACAAATCTAACTGATGGAGGAGCTTCTGGGTATTTAGGTCCACATTCTACTTTCAGGCTATATATTCAGTTTCGTAATTTGTCGTTGGTGGTCCAATAATCATGCCTGTCCACCTTGTGTCATATCTTCATCATCTTCAAGGCCCCAGCTAACAGTACCATCGCCTACTCCTTTTTGTCCTTCTTCAAGTTCTTCCAGAAAATGAAAATTACGAGGAACTTTAACTCCTGTGGAGACCGCCATCTTCTCCTGCAGCCCAATGCAGCCCAGTAAGTCCACTCTTATCCATATTCTATTCCTCCATTCTGTGGACCCTGAGATGGTTATAAGACAAGGAATTTTTATGAAACAATTCTTTATGATGTATCACTAGCCATTTTTCAAAACCCCCAGAAATATATAGCACATAGAGTAATAAATACAAATAGTAAACCTCATTTCAGAAGTTGAGGGATTGCAGGGTGGAATTCAGAATGTGACAAAACAATTCAGTGGTATTTCAGATGTGAATGTATAATTTTGGAACTGAGTGGCACCCATAAGTTTAAAGGCAAAAGAAACTGCACATAAACCCAGCATTATGATTGGTAAAGTTTTTTGTTCATATGGGTGTATGGGTTAATAATTCTGATACAAGTATACCAGAATTGAACAATTAAAAATGAATGGGTGATGATAGAAGCCATGTTTCTCACTGCTGGAGTGAGAATTTACACATAAGTGAGGGGTGGAGATTAGAATCATCCATGTGGTAATGGCCCAGTGTTGGATACATCAGTGAATTCATGATTACCTTTACATAGATAAACATGATTACAAATAGAAATATTAATAAATGTTCATATATGTGACTCATTAAGCCAACACAAGTATTTCATTGCTTTGTCAGCTGAGAGGACCTAGAAAGAGTGATACCCCAGTAGCAATGAGCACACCTAGAGCCAAATTTTGATTCTTATTCCCATTTTTTCAATAAAAGGTGCAAGGGCTCCTTAGAGAAATGGCTGATTCTAGGACACAACCAAGAAATACCCAAGTCAAACCTGGTGTATCTTGTAGTGCCAGAGAGGAAGCAAATACTAAAGTGTGCACACACACACATACATACACACACACACATACACATTATGATTGGGATAAGTCAAAGAACAATTTAGCCAAATGAAGCACACCAAAGCTGGAGCAATTTGAGCATCAAATTAAATTTTAAGATGCTAGGTATTAGGGAAATGAAGATCAAAAGTACAAGGAGAAACCATTTCACATCTGTATTAGTCAGCCAAAGGGGTGTGCTGATGCAAAATACCAAACTTCTGTTGTCTTTTTTTTTTTTTTGTCTATCTGATTGTGTCATCATCTTTTTGGGACATTGTTTTGCTGTGCTGGGGCCTGCGCCTCACCTTGCAGGTCTGGGATGCCATTTTCCTTTTTTTTTTTACCAGGAGATCCTGGGGGTCAAACCTGCATTCTCCATATGGTAAACAGGAACTCAATTGCTTAAGCCACAGCTGCTTCCCTCTGTTGGCTTTTATAAAGGATATTTATTTAGGGTAGTAGCTTACAGTCACTAGACCATAAAGAATAAGTTTCTTCCCTCACCAAAGTCTGTTGCCATGTGTTGGAACAAGATGGCTGCTGGTCTCTGCAAGGGTTCAGCCTTCCTCTTCCTCTTAAGTTTCCATGGTCACAGCTTCTTCTGATCTCAGCTATAGGTTGTCATAAAGATCATCTCTCTTCCTGGGGTTCAACCTTTTCTGGGCTCAGCTGCTCTGCTCTTTCCACAAGACCATCTGTAAACTATCAGGTGAACAGCTTGGCTGGGGCTGCAACATCAAAACTAAACTCTCTTCTCTACCTTGTCATTTATTTTCTGTGTGAGTATCTGCCCACCAAGGGGACAGTGACTCAATGTCCTATTGATGTGGATGAATCAAAGCCCTAATCTTAATTTAATCAAGTAAAAATGAAACCTCTGAATTTAATACAAGTAAAAGGTATCACAGTTTAAAACATAATCAAAACTTCTTTTTGGAATTCATCAATAATATCAAACTGCCACAACACCTTATAAAATGTCCATTATTGAAGAAACAGAAAGCTACAAGTGCTGGAAAGGATGCAGAGAAACAGGAACCCTCCCTCACTATTGATGGGAATGTAGAATGTGCAGCCTCCATGGAAGACAGTTTGGCAGTATCTCAAGAAGCTGAATATAGAACTGCCATATGATACAGCAATTCCATTACTAGGGATATATTCAGAAGAACTGAAAGCTCATGTATTAGTCAGCCAAAGGGGTGCTGATGTAAAATACCAGAAATTGGCTGGTTTTTATAAAGGGTATTTATTTGGGTTAGGAGCTTACAGATACCAGTCCATAAAGAATAAGTTACTTCCCTCACCAAAGTCTATTTTCTTGTGTTGGAGCAAGATGGCTGCCAAAATCTGCAAGGGTTCAGGCTTCCTCAGTTCCTCTAGTCCAGGGCCTTGCTTCTCTTTCCTCTGTGAGCTTACTTTCTGGGGTTCCAGCTTAAGGCTTCCACATCAAACTCCAACATAAAACTCCAACATCAAAAACCCCCAACTCTATCCTTTGCCATGACATTTATCTGTGAGTCCCCATCCCTTGGTGGGTGGGGACTCAATGTCCTAATGATGTGGCCCAATCAAAGCCCCAATCATAACTCAATCAAGCCCAGGTATAAACCAGTTATAAACATAATCCAGTATCTAGTTTTGGAATTCATAATCATATCAAACTGCTACACTACACCCTCTGAATTCCAAAAAGACATTACTCGCTTCAAAAAAAACCTTAAATAAGTAACAAAGCGAGTACTAAATCATATCACAATCATCTGAAAGAAGTTGTTTTTCTTAGGGCAAAGTCCTGTCTGCTATAGATCTCTGAAACTTACAAAACAATTTATCTGTTTCCAATACACAAATGAATAAACATTTTCATTACAACAAGGAGAAATTGGGAGGGAAACATGAGTCATGGGTCCTCTACAGTTCAGGAAACCCACAGGGCATTCTCCATTTGATTTTAGTCTGAGAGTCATTCTTAAGATGATGGTTTCTTCTCCTTGATGCCTTATGGGAACCCACTCTTTCCACATGCTTGCTCAATGGCCATTTTCTTGGTTCCACCCTTATCAAGCATCTGGGTGTTAACCAAGCTCCAGACCTCTCCCTCCAACAGTATTGGGGTGATTGCCACACATTACCCAAACTTTGGGTTAGAGTCTTAACCCCTGTAGTACAGTGATGTGAAGACAACATCTCCCCTAACCTTTAGCATACAGACTCAACCATCTCAGAGCAATGAGTTGACCACCTGGCCTTCCCTAACCTTCAAGGGATAGGCCCGCCCCTCTCAGACCTGTGGGGTGCTGACATTAACCAACCTAATCATTGGAGAATGGGCTCTACCCTCTCTGTATCCTGGTGCAGCAAAACTCTTCCATAACATCAGACAGGAACATCCAACCTCTTCAACTGCTGGGGCAAACTCACCCTTTCTGTACACATTGGTGAGGTTCTCTCTTGGCTCAAGATGATGTCTTAATTCCAAAGCTCAGCTGCCATGACTTTCCTCTTGAAGTCATTTCACCTTCACTCTCTCCTTTCCATGTCTCTTTTATTCCAGGCTGATAGTGGTTTTGTTCATAAAGCTCTCTCAAAAAACTTGTTGGTTTAGCATGCAAGAAGCAGTGATCCAAGCCATCAAACAGTAGGACTTTCCACAAGTCTTTCCTAGATGACAGCATCTTCAATCTTGATTTGCAAGTTCCAAATTCAGTTAAGTCCCCAAATGGGGCACTATCATCTGGGAACTTGATTTCCAGAGGCTTGGAATTTCTAGAGTCAGTTTCTGTTTTCTTTGTGCTCAGCAGTTCAGTCCTCAGTGTATCTCTCTTGTCTAGCATTTTGCTATAAGCGGCAAGGAGAAGCCAAACCACATTCTCTGGTTTTCCTTTGGAAATTTCTTCACCTAAATGCCCAGGCTTGCCATTTGCAAATTCGTCCTTCCTTAAAACACCAGGAGTTAATCTTGCTAAGTTCTCTACAACTTTAAAACATAGATTACTTCCCTCCAGTTTCCAATAATAGTTTCATCACTTACTTCTAAGGCATCATAAAAAGTCTCTTTAGCATCCATATTGCTATTAAAAGTCTCTTCAAAGCAATCTACACTTTTTCCATCAAGCATCTCACAATTTCTCTAAAAAATATCCCTTGCCCATTTATAAAACCATTCCAACATTTTGGTAATTGCAAAAGCACTTCCCCATTCCTCGGTACCAAATTCTATATTAGTCAGTCAAAAAGGTGCTGATGCAAATAACCAGAAATTTGTTGGTTTTTATAAAGGGTATTTATTTGGGGTAGGAGCTTACAGATACCAGGCCATAAAGCATAAGTTACTTCCCTTACCAAAGTCTATTTTCATGTGCTGGAGCAAGATGGCTAACAACGTCTGTCAGGGTTCAGGCTTCCTGGGTTCCTCTAGTCCAGGGCCTTGCTTCTTTTTCCTGTGTGAGCTTACTTCCTGGGGCTCCAGCTTAAGGCTTCAGCATCAAACTCCATCATCAAAACTCCAACATCAAAACCCCCAACTCTGTCTTTTGCCATGCCCTAATGATGTGGCCCAATCAAAGTCCCAGTCATAACTCAATCATGCCCAGGTATAGACCAGATTACAAACATATCCAATATCTATTTTTGGAATTCATACCCATATCACATCGATGTTTGTAGCAGCATTATTCACATTTGCTAAAATACAGAAGTAGTTCAAATGTTCATCAACATATGAATAGATAAACAAAATGTTGTATAGACACACAATTGAATGCTATTCAGCTGCAAGAAGAAAAGAAATTGGGATGCATATGATGATATAGCTAGAGGATATTATGTTAAGTGAAATAAGCCCAGACACAAAAGGAGAAATATTGTATGGTCTCACATATATGAACTAAATATTGTGAGTAAACTCACAGAGGTAAACTTTAGAGTATAGGTTACTAGGAAAAAATGGTGGCTTGAGAATGGGAGATGTTGTTTAATGTATGTAGCTCTATTAATAAGATTAATTGTAAAAGCATGGAAATGAATAAAACTAGGAGTAACACATTATCATGACTATAACTAACACTGCTGATTACAAATGTGATTGTGGCTGAGGGAAAATACACCAAAATGTAAGATATGAGCTAAATTTTACTGTAAGTATAAATATTTTGATGATGCTCTTTCATAATTTGTAACCAATGATTCACAACAATGCAAAGTGTTGGTGGTGGCAAGCTATACGGGAGCCTTCTTTGATGATATGTAAGTTGGTTTTGTAATATCACAAATTTTACTAAGTAGTTATTGTTTATGTATGTTCGTGTATGTATGATAGACTTCAGTAAAATTTTATTTAAAAAACTCTTTTGTGTTTTCTGCTCAATGGAAGTGGAAAGTTTTTTATGAATATTTTCATTTATGCATTTACTCTCAACTAACCCATTAGCGTTTCACTTTATTCAAAGACTATTGGCCTATTAAAAATTGGTTCTAAAATTTAAAGTTTCTTACAAAGTACTGTACTGTGTTTTTTAGTTCTCAAATACTGAAAATGTTGAAATTAAGCCTGAGTGGTGGTAGGTTGGACGTTTTCTTGAAATGAATGCAAAATCCTACTATCATATAAAGTGCTTTGTATTAAATTACAAAGTAAGGTCTGCCTTTCATATCTCTGAGGCTCAGCATAGTTTATTTGAATCAGAGTCTGAAATGCTGACCAAGCCTCTCTCTTTGCCTTCTAGGAACTCACAATAGAGAAAAATAAAGCATTTAAACAAATTTCATTAAAACTTTAAGTCCCATGATGGGGCAAGCTGAGGTTACTATAAAAGCAGAAAACGGAGAACCTAGTCCAACTTCAGGGGTTCAGAGAAGCATTCTAGAGGAGATGATTCTTGATTTGACTCTTGAAGTAATGGTCAGGCAGAAAGGAAGGAAAGGACGTTCCAGAAGAGTAGAGAGAATAGTGAAAGACCACTGCAGCAACTAGAAGCCAATTCTGTTAAGTGGACTAGTAAATCTTTGGATGCTTCTCAAGGAGTTTGTAGGAATCAGGATATGTGGGGCTCTCTCTCCAAACCATGTTAAATAATTTGCATTTTCCCTCTATATTCAAATCGATCTCTTTAAATGTGTGTTAGCCCTTCCTATTCTCTAGCATGAAATTCTTATATTTCCAAAGTTGTCATAAAAATAAGTGTTTTCCCTGTTCTGATTTTATGCAATTATTGAGCATCAAAATTTTAGAGTAGAGTTTGGCTAACATCTGGATATCATTGCAAATTGCCTTCAGGGATATATTTTCAGAATGGCTGCTATGAAGAATAGAATATAACTTTTCTCATTTGACAGCACACACGAGATTGTTTTTGTTCTGTTTTGCTTATCAAATAGAAAAAAATTCAGGACTCTAGACTTAGGCAGCTGTCACTCATTACTGTTCAAACATGATCTCAACCACTTTGTCTCAGAACAATGGAAGGTGGAAAATTGTTTTCCATATACATCATAATCCTTTAAAATTCTTAAAGCAACATAGTAGATTCCTGCATAGATATTTTGAAAATCTTTCAGTCATTGATTTCTACTCATATGTACAGGATGCTGAAGACAATAAAAAACTTCTTGAGCAGTAACTAAAATACCAGTTGCTGATTTTATAATCCAGAGAAGTTTACACAGAGAATTGGTCTTCATCACACATGCTTGCTCTCCCAGCACTCCCTCAGTGTTGGATACATAGCTCTTCCTCTGTTTGTAATTTCTTAATTAAGTTAATAGAGACAAACACTGTGATTGTGCATCTCATGGTGTGAAGAAAATATCACCCACCAAGTCACACAACCCCTACCGAGGTGATTACATTAACAGAACTGTAATTAAATGAGCACCAATTGTTGGTTTCAGAAGCTCCCTCTTAGATAGTATTTCATAAAGTGATTAAAGTCAAAGACCCTCTTAAGCAGAGACTTTACACTACCTTTGTACTGAATAATGTCTACAATAAAAGTTATTTTGGGGGAGAGCAGGCAGAGCTCAGGGGTTGATTTCTGCTTCTCATGCCTTAGGTCGTAGATCCAATCTCTGATACTTTCTCCAAAAATAAATTATTTTGTTCACTTTTATTTATTTAATTATAATAGCTATAAAAACCCTATTAGAATGCATCTACTATTCAGAAATAAACTGTGTTCACTGAAGTCAAAGTGAGGGCAAGTTTATATCATCTGACAACAATACTTAATATTATGAGCTGCGTAAAATTTTCTGATGCATTGAAGTTTTTGATAATAAATATATTTTTTCCAAAATGACTGTCCTTCATTGTTTTGCAACACTTTTTTCATGATAACACTTTTTCATAACAGTTCAATGAGTCTAGTTAATAGGTGAGTTTACAGAGTTGTATGTACTGGAGTTCACAGAGTTTATGAAATTGAGTAAGTCAGACTTTTTTCAGTAAAGAGAGCCGGTATGTTGACTGAGAACACAGATCATTGTCAGCAATATCTGGCTTCAAATCTTGGCTATGGCACAATTTACCACTTAGGGGCCCACAGAGAAGCTCCCCTTTAGCCACTGCATGGATGAGCATTTATGACCAGCCCTAGTACATGTCCCAAGTGGGTACCCCGCATCCATGGAGGCCGATTTGGTTCATCATAACAGTGCTGGCCCAAGTCATTCCTCATTGCGATTAGTCAGTGGGAACGAAGAGCCCCCCTTTTGTAGATTCTGCATCTGTATGTCCCGTGCCTCTCAGGGCTTCTCCAGATTGGCAGTCATGCTATTAGTTCAGAGCACAGTGGGTTTGCCACTTACCAGACAGGCAAATGTCAGGAAATCAAGTAATCCATCTGAACTTTGGTTTCTGCATGTGCAAAATTGGGTGAAAATGATCCAAAAAAGTCAAGTCATAAAAGAGGCTTTCCCTGCAGGACCTTTATTTGGCAGATGATGAAAGGAAACAGGAATGAGAAGAAAGGAGAGTGAAACAGACTATGAGGAAGAGCCAATGGAAGTTGTCATCTGTAGTGGGAGCTCAATTCCACAAGACATCTGGGAAATGTACAGAGAGCCTCCTGGAATTGTCCATCTGAAGAGTGGGCATCAGGAAATTTATCCTCATCTAGCCCTGGTTGAGTCTCTGGCCACCAGTACCCCCAAAATTCTTGAGGCAGAAAGGTAAACGCCCATTGGTGTAAGCTCAGGGAGAAACCATCCATGTGCATCTGAGGTGTCATGAAACTGCCCTCTCCAGCTGCAGTTGAAGGCCATGTGGGTGCTAAGGAGAGCCACTATATGTTCCTACTTTATGGGATTATTTTGAAGACTAAATTTAAAAAATATATGCAAAGCACTTAGAAGAGTTCTGTAGCAAGTATGCAATAAATGGTTGTTCTTATTAGTGCCATTTTTATTGTCATTATTATGGTGGTCATTTTTATTATTCTGATGTGAATTACATACTTTAGGATAGATCATCTAATCGTTCTCTCATGTACATTGAAAATAAAAGGCCTTTAATCTGCTAGTTTACAACCAATTTTACTCAGACTGCAGGATGTGAAGGAATGGATATAGTTTATATTACCTTCTTATTTCTTTTATATTGATCATAAAAAATTGTATGTAGAATTGAAACCTAATAATTCTACTTTAATTCCCACTTCTAATTGGCTGTGGTAATCACCTGCATTAAATTAGTCTCATTAAGCTTGAAGAGCATCATATATTCTGCTTGCCAAAACTCCAAGAAGCCCTCTTATTCTTAGTCCTAAAGAAAGTTCCTCTCTCTCTTTCATCTCTCTCATACTTGCTTTGTATGATCATCTATAGTTCTCAATTCTAGTATCATTGCATAAGTACTGGTTTTTTGCCTTTTCTCCTTTGGTTTTTGACCTTCTGCTACATCAATTTTTCCCCTCTTTTACCTCACATCTAGTACAGTCTGAGATATATGTCCTTTTCCTTTAGCTTCTTCCCCAGTTACTTTCATTCAGCCATGTTCTGCATATTGGGTTAGGTACAGGGCTTAGTCTAGAAAAAATGGAAAACTCAATCTCTGCTTACTAATTTCCCTTTCCTATTTTATTTTTTAACATTAGTGGGTTAATTTCTAACCATGATTTTCATTTTTTATTCTACCATTCTTTTGACATCTTCCAAGTATTTCATATCAATAGATCAAAAGGGAAAATATTTATATATGAATCTCTTTAAAATAATCATAAAAGTCATGGGCTACTAGGAATATATCTTTGTAAAACAGAACAAAAACTTTCAGGCCATGATTACAAAGTTTATGAGTGTTTCAGAGTCAATGTGCAATGTTTTACCTTGTACATATATGATCTGGTGTTCTTGTTTCTTTTTTTATGTTTCATTTCAATTTTTTTGCATTGTAGTTTTTAAAATCATTTTTATTGACTTTAGCTTTAAAAAAACAAAATTCAAAATTCTCAAATCTTAACTGTGTAACTTGGTGAATTTCTATGTATTTCATATCTGTGTTACTCCCATCCAGAACAAGATAAGGAAAAATTCCCTTATAAACTTTTGTGATTGTTTCTTAAATGTGGCTATAATAAAATGAATAACTTATTGTACAACTGTAAAAATACTATAGATAGTCAAATCTTAATGAATGCAATGCAGTCTTAGTCATTTTAAAATCACCAGAATGTATGCTACAGATTAATAATAGCTCATATTCACTTCCATTTCATTTTAATCTGATTTCAACCATTAGCGGTTTTAACAGAGACAGAAAACTTCAGAATCAGCAAATGATTATGATTTCCAAATCATTATATTGATGCCTTTTTTTTTTAACTTTCTAGTATATTGTAGAGTAGCCCAAATGTTAATACTGTAACCCTCTGAAGTAATCTCAGCTCTTGTTTGTACTTATTACTGTGAGGGTTTTTCTTGCCAAGTCCCAGTCCTTGCTTCTACTTACTATTCTGCTGGTAATCACTCCACCTTCCTTTGTTTGAATCCGTAACAACCCTAAACTACATAGACTCTGGAAGACAGATTTTAGATCTTCCATAGATCTGGAAGACAGATAGGCCATCTGATTTTCTGGTTTGTGCTTAGCAATAAACTCATTCAGTCTTTGAAACTCCGGTGTTTCAGGAATTGTTCATTTGTGGACACTGAAAGAGAACCCCCCGGCCTTTGCTGGGAAACAGGCATCTACACATCTTGTGGAATGTTTTACTTCCATTTCAGGATCTAGGAGGGTGGAAAATCCTCTTTAAAAAATCCCCTTTCATTGAAAATACACAATGTTAAGTTTTAGATATACTAATTTCAAGTCCTTTGTAGTGCACATTTATTCATAAATATATGTTATTTATTTAAGATAGGATTGTTTGTATTTATTGATTATAAAATATTTATATATCAGTTTTTTTTTCCTGTAGAATGCTTTGGAAATTATTACAGTTATTGCATAATTTGCATAACCATGCTAACTTTCACAAAAAATGACTTGCCTCAAGTTTCTATATAATTACTTGGCCCAGTGTTAGGGCGTCCATCTACCACATGGGAAATTGTGGAGACAGTGGCCATGGTGGTTGCTGAGGACAGGGAGAGGGAAGAAGTGATGTGATGTGGGGGCATTTTCAGGACTTGGAGTTGTCCTAAATGATATTGCAGGGACAGATGCTGGACATTATATATCCTGCCATAACCCTCTGAATGGACTGGGGGAGAGTGTAAACTGCAACGTAAACTATTATCCATGTGGTGTAACAGTGCTCCAAAATGTATTCACCAAATGCAATGAATGTGCCACAATAATGAAAGAGGTTGTTGATGTGGGAAGAGAGGGGTGAGGGGGGGTGGGAGGTATATGGAAACCTTTTATATATTTTTTAATGTAACATTTAAAAATAAATAAATAAAGAGATCATATAAAAGAAAAAAGAAAAAAAAAAGAATGTGTCCCATGAACAGTAAGGTAAATAATGGAAGCTTTAACAGGAAAGAAACTTAGATCTAGTGGAAGATGATAATGACTCTAAAGGTTGTTGCATCATCTTAAGAATTTATTCTTACTTCACCTTAGAGAAAAAATATTCAGTACATACAAACACACCCTTTTCTTCCTTTTTGATGGAAATGAAGATAAATCATAATTATAGAGTTAGCCTTTATTGAAAAATTGATCTCACATGCAATGAATATATTCTTGAGTCTCTGGGAAAAATGAAAATAAAGTTGAAAAACACTGGTCACTTTCAGGCTAAAACAAAACAACAACAAATAAACAAGTGAATTCTTAATCTGGACCCAGACTAGATTTTTGTCTTCTCTAATCTCAGTCTAACAAATGTGTCTAACTTCCCAAACAACGTAAATATATTTTTCAGTGTATCCTGTTGTCTTCTTTACACATGATTACCTCTCATGTGTTACTCCTATGGCCAAATGCTTTTCTTGTCTTTTTTTTATTCTTGGTCTGCCTGAATGTAAGATCCAGATTAAAGGTTAAATGATCTGGGAAACCATCTTTCGACAACCCAGTCTGTTGCCTTTGTCTAAGTACCCTATGTCATAAACTGCCTGCTTCTATTGAACATGTATAATGTTTAATAAAATAATCTATTTAACTGGCTGTCACTCCTAAGAGAAGAGAGGGAGATATAGTGTCCTGTACCTGTGCATATTCCCAGGTGTTTTTAGAAAGCAGCATTTTGGCTGAATAAAAGAACAAATGGATATTTCCCTGAGTATTAGTAAATTAAGGCACTGAGTTTGAAATTTTGGCAGAATTTTCTAATAGAATGTCTGTTTTCTTCTCAATTTTCCATATAATTTTGAACAAAAAGTGTATCTAACCATGAAATTGTTAATGACAAAAAAATTCCCTTCAACTAAAGTGGGTCATAATAAAACTCAGTATTTTATTGCAGATGATATTAAGGATGAAAGAAGCAGATTGGAGTTGTAGCATTTCTTGAATAACGTTCACTTATGGATTTGTTTTCTAAGTATTTGAATTGATACAAAATGTCCCAAATGATGGGAGATTAGGCACTCTACATTAGCTAATCCTTTGTGAAGTAGCAACACACCCAAATGTCACTGCTTTCAAATAGAAGGCCTGAGCCATTTGGTGAAACACAGCAAAAGGAAAGCTGCTTTGATATGGTAATGATGCAATGCGTTATGCATGAAGAGTTGTTTGCCCTGGACACTGATATCAACTCGAACAGAGAAACTGATTATTACACTTTGTTTCATTTAATTTCCATGCTTTACTTGAAAAATGACTATGAATGAAGAGAATGCTAATCTGTGTTTTTGGAAAATGAAACCTTCAGGAGAACAATAAATAGACCTTTTCCTCTTCTTACACCTACTTCAGGTTTCTAAAGGCTATCTTGCTCTTCATACAAGCAAGTGTTTCCATTCCTGGCCTCATCTTTTGCTCCCACACACTAGCCAACTTTGTTGAATTAATGAGTGTTACTGAACAAATGCAAGTTTTTTGCCCAATGCACTTCAAATGACCAACTCCTGAGACCTTGGGTTTCAAACAGAGAGAGTTTATTGCTAGTGCATTACAAGAACAGAGGGCCTATTGGTCTAAAATCTGGCTCCCTGAATTGCAGAAATTCTAATAGTTTTATAGTAACCAAGGGCAGGCAGGTTTATATTAATGAATAATTGGGGTGGTGTCGCAGTTTGGCTTTATTTATGAATTCTAAAAATAAATACTGCATTATGTTTGTAAGCTGGTCTGTTCCTCTGGGTGTAGTAGAGTGCATTAACTACAGAGGTTTCACTTTTACTTGATTAAATTATAATTAGGGCTTTGATTGGGCCACATCAATAGAGAAAATGACAGGGCAGAAGCCCCAGAAAGAAAAAGAGCCTGATGGTTTAAAGCTGAACTTGTGGAGAGACCAGAGCAGCTGAGCCCTGAGAGGAAGAAGTCCGGGGGAGAAATTTAGAAGGATGAGGAAGGTTGAACCCTCAGAGAGACTGGCAGCCATCTTGCTCCAATATGTGGCAATAGACTTTGGTGAGGAAAGTAACTTAGTCTTTATGGCCTTGTGCCTATAAGTTTCTACCCTAAATAAATACCCTTTATAAAAGCCAACAGATTTCTGGTACTTTGCATCAGCACCTCTTTGGCTGACTAATACAGGTGGGTTAGTTCTGGGCTGACTCAGGTTCCTTCACTAATAAACATTAAGAAGCTATCTCATGACCATAAGTCTTCAAAATTTGTAAAACAATATGGGGAGATACAAAACAAGGCCCAGTCACAAGGTTTTTTAACAATTAAAAGATAAAGTTTCTATGGTTTTACAATCAATATCAGAGATTAAGGCATCTGGATTTTAGTTCAGCAAGTTTCAGCAATTTCAAGTCTTTACTTTTGACTATTCTACATTATCCTAGAAAGTAAAAAGGCATCCATATAATGATTTAGTAATCATAATGAATTGTTAATTTTTAACACTTGGTTACATGAGTTCAACACTATATTGTCAAACAATTTCCAATAATAGTTACAATTTATTTAATGCCTTCTATATAAGTTGTTGTGTGTGCATTCTTTAAAAATAAGAGTGAATCTACAAAAACTGGGACTCATAGAGTTTGTATAATTTCCTATTGTCACATGCACACAAATGGTGGAGAAAGGGGAAAACTAATAATTATTTTATTCCAATGATCATATTCTTTGGAGTACATTGTATGGATGGGCTAAATTTTAATAGAGAAACAAGACAATTGCAAAATCTCAGTGACATCCCATGAAATACGTTTATTTCTTGCTCATGTTCTGTGCTCTATGTGAGTTAACAAAGGGGCTCTGCAACTCCACAGAAACAAGAAGAGAATAGAGTGAAAAGCATGTGCTTGTTCACTTTATATTGATCAAAGCAAATCCCATGGCCGCCACTAACACCGGCAGATGCTGGAAATATCAATTCTTCTATGAACCTGGATAAAGAGAGCTGTGAGTATTTGGTAAAAGGCCCTGCTGACTCTGTACCACATTATCTCCCAAATACACTGAGAAATCTTGTTGCCTTGGCAGCATGGGCAGTTCAATGGCTTTTGGCCTCGTGGAGCACGTTCAAAATATACTGTTTTACATAAAACATATTTAATAGGATAAATGTATGTCTCTAGAGCTTAATAGTGTAAATATCTAATTTTATTCTCAATATATATATATAGACTGTACTCAAACTTTGCAAGTAATTAGCCATAAAATTTTCAAACATAATTTAACTTCTCTAGGACTTAGTTTCTTGGTTTCTAAAAATAGGCAAATGAAGCACATTATTTGAAATTTTATGAGTATATCATAACATATAAATAAACCATATGAATATAAGAATCTCAACATAATCAGGCATTTCTCCTTTTTCATGGGTCTGTTGATTCTGCCAACTTTAGTTTATAAATCATAATTTTAATATATAATCAGAATATGTATATATTCTCTATCTCTATCACCTACCAATTACTTATCTAAGAACCTATCCTCTAATATATTTGACATAAATAAAAAATATAGTAAGAAGTAGTATAAGTATATTAGATGTGTGAGTATAAGATGGACACTATTTTCTATTGTTAAATATAGAAGATGAGAATTTAATCTTTGAATTGATTGCTTCCTACACCTTTTTCCAAATTTCATAAGTTTATTAAAAAATTTAATTACTTAGTAGTCATAAAAATTATTTTGCTGTTAATCTGATTTAAAATACTATGGTTGGCATAGCACTTCTGATATGGTAGAGTAAACACCTAAGAACTTGGCATTTTTACAGTTAGAAAATTACTATAACTCTGGAAAATATACAAAAGCAACTATCTGAAGTTTCTGGGGATTGAATAAAACCAGAGATCAGGAAAGAATTTGAAGCAGAAGAACTCTCCGTCATAGTATGAATCTCTAATTTACATGGCTTTGTCCATAGAACACATGCAGTCATGGCAAAGATTGTTAAATCTCTGGTATGAAGAACCCATCTTTCTTACTAGAAAGGCCAGAAAAATAGACCTGAAGCACAAGGACCTCAGGAGAGTTAAGGGGAAGTCTTTAAAGAAGAAAGGCAGAGAGAGGAAAACTCATATTTGGTATATGAATTTTGACCAAGTCTCTGGATGACTCTTGCACCACACATGCCTGAGATAGATTGAAAATGGTCTAACAGTAAAGCTGTGCTACAAGTATGCCAGCTGGCTATTTGGATCATACTTAGATTATTGCCTGCCAGAACAAGGCATAATCACTCTCTGGAGGAAATCAACGAATCCAGGGTACCCACAAAATAATGTTCGCAATATCCAGAAACAATCTAAAATTGTTGGATGTAACAAAGACAAAACAAACAGAGGAAATCTGACCTGTACTCAAAGGGGAGGAAAATAGCAATCAAAAGTGGCTAACACAAAGAGAACATGAATATTGGAATTACAAGACAGTAAGTTTTTTAAAAAATGGAAAAACTCTCAGCACACACAGAGGAAACTTAGTAAATAATACAATTTTAAAAAATAAGACTAAAGAAAATGATAGCACTATTGCATCTTGCACTATCTTAGACACATTTTGATATTAATCTTGAAATTTTCTAATGGAACATTTTACTGAGTTAGTTCTATTGAGGTTACTTAAAAGACTGAACATTATAATACATTGTTATTCTTTATAATACATTTTAAGGCTAATTTTTCTGGACATCCTTGCTGAATAATTGCATTTTAAAAAATACAAATGGGAAGTACAAACATAAGTTACTTTAAAATTTTAGGTTTTTCTATGCATTGATTTTATAATTATATTTAATTTCCTCATATGCAAAAAAAAGATAATAAAAATTCTTCTTAAGGCAAAGTCAAACCATGGGGTTCTAAACAAATCAGGTAATAATATCCGGTATTTGATAAAAAAAGAAATTTTGTAGACAGGGGACTTAGCTCAATCAAATCAGCTATATATGTGAAACCAGAAACAAACATCAGGAAATCAACATCTGTCATATCAAAAAACATTTGCTTTAAAAAAATTTGTTCATAGAACATTAAAGAAAACAGGCTTTAAAAAGTCTCCTGGAGAGTATTATGGAGTTATAAGCTAATAAGCAGAGGACACTGTATTTACACAACAAATATGAATCCTTCCACAATCTATATTTATTGAGGAGTACCTTTCGTCCTGAAGTGCTTCACAAATTGATTTACAAACTCTGGGTATAGCAATCATTTTTATTTCTGAAATGTACTTTATTTGTTATGCATGCCTGTGATGCATTTTATGAATTTCGGAATATAGCAGAGTAATCCCCAAATATCACTTTGAGTTTGAAATATTATTTTATGGTTTCAGGAAAACAAAATGACAAGTTGCTTACTTTGGTTTCCGTGACCAATCTGCCATAAGTGAAGCTCTAACTGAAATGTATATTTCAATTCGCAGGCAGTTACACACACACACACACACACACACACACAAATATCAACAAGGGGCTAATGAATGGGTGATGTATTAGTTAGCAAGAAATTTAATGGATTACTACCATCTATTGAAAATACATTTAGGTGCTATATGGGAGAAATAAAAAGTACAGCCTCTGACCTTAAAAATCATACAAGTTAATTGACACAGACAAAACATATCCACACCTAGATTTGAGTATTTTCCTTAAGTAAAATACGAATATATGTGGACATATGACTCAAGCTCACGTCACAAGTGCAGTAAAAATAGAATAATCAGAAGTGACAGCTAATTCCTGATGGAAGTAATTTAAGACAGGTTTTTGTTGTACGAAGGTTAAAATACTCAACGCTTATCGATAGATTAACAGTACACAGTTTTAGTGTACTTTATATCTCATTCTTGAAACAGATTTATTAATAGAAACAGTGCTATGTCCCAAAGTTGCTTTGCTATTACATGCGGATTTTAAGTAATGAGACTGAGTATAGCCAAATTCATACTTGAATATTAAATTGTGGGGATAATAAGGTAATGTAAATATTACTGACTTTTAAGTTTATTTAAATCAGCCAATAATTAGCCAAAACATCTAAACTTGAAAGCGGAGTGATATGACAATATTCATAATAATAATCAGGTAGATAATTCATTGAGAAATTACCAGGTGTCCATTCAGTGTTCTTATCCTTATGGATTATTGATGTAATTCCCATTACCATGGTAATAAGAAGATGGTGTTATTGACCATTTGAAGATATTGCAACTTTATGAGGCTTGGATATTTGTCACAGGTCACAAGAATAAGTAGAGAGATAAAACCTAAATGCAACATATGACTTGATGGAGGGATGGCCAGCTAGCTAGATGAAAGTTATAGATGGATAGAGAGAAAGAAAAAGAGAGAGAGATGGGTAGAGATATAGGGAGTTAGAAAGCTAGGTACTTAGAGTGACAGAGATATAGATATACATAAAATATCTCTCTTCATTGGAATTGAGTTTTTCTTAACTTTTCATCTGTCAGTAAAATCACGGAAAATTTACCCACATTTTGAGACTATTAACCTTCAGTAGAGAAAAAGATATAAATAGTTATAGCTTCTTATTTAATTATTTTAAAAATTCCATGTTTTATTTTTTGTTCTTTAATAATGGATAGCTTCAAACTAGCCAAAAAGATAAGTATAAAAGTAGACTTTGTAATTCTAAACTGTTTTAGAACTCTTCATAACTGAGGACATCTTGTGATGAATATGCATATCTTTAATGTTTTCATATTTTGTGATAAATGCCCTTCAATCTGAAAAGATTATGTGCTTGAGCAATGGACTCAAACGTAATTGCAATTATTGTGTTGGCAAAATCAGCTAAAACAGAATTCACTTAAGTAGAACTATCTTTAAAAATTATGAAATAGTTGGAAGTTTCATTGAACGTCTTAATTACCGATTTTGCTAATGGATAAAGAAGATAAAAGTGGTTCCCTGACTCCTGAAGGACATTTATCCATATAATTTTACTTCCAAGTGCATAAAGTTTTCAGTTCTTCAGAACATTATTTTTTTATTCATCAGTTTTCAACTTTGGATGTTGTAGTAGTTTGATATTAATTGATGAATTCCAAAAAGAAATAGTGCATTATGTTTGTAAACTGATCTTTTCCTATAGGCATATTAGATTATATTAGATTCACAGTTTACTTGATTAAGTAATTATGTAAACCTCTTGTGTCAGTAGGGCATCAAGTCCCCATCTACCAAGGACAGGTGAAAGGCATGGCAAAGGACAGAGTTAAGGGTTTTTGATGTTAGATTTTTGCTGTTAGAGTTTGATGCTGAAGTAGGAACCCCAAGGAGAGAGACAGAGCCATTCGCCTAGAGTCTACAGCTGACTTTCTGGAGATAGGCAAAGCCTAGAGAGCTTCCTAGTCTACAACTGACTTTGTGGAGAAAACAGAGGAGCTGAGCCCAGAGGGACCCGGGAAGCCTGAACTCTTGCAGACATCAGCAGTCATCTTGCTCCAACAGGTGAAAATAGACTTTGGTGAGGGAAGTAACTTATGCTTTATGGTCTTGTATCTATAAGCTCCTATCCCAAATAAATACCCTTTATTAAAACCTACGTACCCCTTTGGCTGGCTAATACAGATGTGTTGGGTAAAAACTATGAAATTGTAAGAAGTGTGTGTTAAAATTGTGCCAAAAAGTGTATTTCATTATATATATATGTGTTTATTCTGATTAATTAAGAAATTTTTATATATATTTTGAAAGCAGCATCAGTCTTAAAATAGCTCTTATTTATATTTTTTATTTATACATTTACTGTCACCCAACCCACCAAAAGTGGCTGCACTTTGTGCAGAATGTGAGATACTGGGCCAGAATATCCTGGCCAGCAATTCCTTGTTCGAAGCTGCCTGGAGAAGTGGACCTTCATCCCTGAGTTCTCTGCCAGATGCTGAAGCTCAATTACAGGCCTGAACTGGTTCCCAGATAAATACGAAGATATTTACCAAATATCTAAATCCACATGTGGCAAATAAGAATTGCAGAAAAAGGGACATCCTCAAAAGTCAGAAAAATTGAGAGTCATTGCTTATTTAAGGGTCAAAATTCACAGATGCGGCATCAGAACAGTCATGCCAGCTCTTTGGAGCCAGAGACCATTTTGAGGTGATCATTGTTTATGTTCATCGGTTAAAGAATTTGACTATCATCCCTGTGTCTGCTGTAGACAAAAATACTACAATATTCATTCTGTTGTCTGCCTCTATCTATATTGAATAGTAAAAGAAAAAAAGCAAAACTATTGAACATAGTATCCATTTGTTAAACTAGATTAAATAGTAACGTCTAAATCACGTGGGTTTGTTCCATTTCACAATAGCCTTTAACATAACATCTTATTTGTTCATTACAGGAATGATACAACATATGGCAGGGATCATTTGCTTTCTTTTATAGAAGAGACTCTGAGGTAAATGGAGAGTGGGAGCTGAGTACTTGGTGTTTTGTGTCTGAGCTCCTGATTTTTTTCTTAAAATCATTGGTTCTTAACTAGTGAAATACATCACATTCCTTAAGGTATTGCAAATTATAAAGCCTGAGACCTATCCCAGACAACTCCAAGGGAATTAAAAAACCTTCAAACTATAAGCTTGTATTTTGTTAAAAGTCTTCAATTGATTCTGACGTACACATTTAACAACAACAAAAAAAAAAATTAAAAAATTAAAAAAACCACTTTGGTAAAATGTTTATTTCTAAGCTGATGAATAAAAGTAAATAAGGAATTAAATATTAAACTGATGCAGTAATCATGATCCCATTCTTCATGAATAATTCAAGCATTCTTCTGAGGAATGTCATTTGTTCAGTTACTGATAAATATATCTTACCTCTTTGGATAGATTACAGTATAGAGGTAGTGAACTAATAATAAGCATACAAAGTGACATATTTCAGTATTGTATTTAAAGAGCTCCTACATTTCTTTGAAACTCTTTTATATATCCACAAAATGGGTACAAACACACATATGCAACAGATAGAGAAATGCAAACATGCACGTTTATTATATACATACGTATACAAATACATCTCCTTTCCTTATATGATTTAATATGTATATACTGTATTTCAAATTTCATAGTGGAAAACTAATAAATTTATTTTCAAAATGGTAGCTTGCCCCAAAGTAAAATTAATTTATCTTATTCAGGATTAGATATTTCCTCTCAAAAAAAAGAGACAAGTTATGTTCATTCACATAGCTAGACAAAATTTATCTCAGATGTAACTCAGTAAGTCCAAAAGCTTTTTTAGGTCCATAAAAATTACTAGTTCCCTCAACTTCCTGACAGGTTTATATAATGAATGGCAATTAAAAGGGCTATTGAATGAGTCTGATGGATAATAGAAAATGTTAGGTTGTCTAGAAGAGGGAATTAAGGACAAATGGATTTGCAGAGAAATAAAAAAGTAAGGAAAGGAGAGTGGATAGTTAGAGAGAAGGCAAGTAGCAGAAAGGAGCCAAGAAATAGGAGACAGTACATAAATTTAAACAGAAATTGCTTGGTCTGTCCTCTCAATATTGAAGACAAAACTTATAATAACGTAAATTTTAACTGAGTCTGTCTTGTTAGAAACTAAATGAGTTGTGTTTCCTCCCTGTGTTTTTATACCATGCCATAGTTTAGCAAGCAATCATCTTTGTTAAAATCTTTAGATAAACATCTCCATGAAAAATTCAGGCAAAGTAAGTAATGTTTATGTAAGAAGATTTAATATATTTAATTCTTACTAAATATATTTTTTTAACTTGGGTCATTCAATGTAAATTTTTGTATGTGGGGTTGCTTGCCTCTAGCTCTTCAAGGCAGCAATTTGGAGAGGAAGGCCGGAAGGAAATCCTGGTATGTGATCTTTAGGAAGTTCTGTGTTTCCATAGCTAGAAATAGAGAAACAGTTTCCAGCATGGGATGTATACAGAAAAGAAA
Organism: Dasypus novemcinctus; assembly: GCF_030445035.2. Classification (NCBI taxonomy): domain Eukaryota; kingdom Metazoa; phylum Chordata; class Mammalia; order Cingulata; family Dasypodidae; genus Dasypus; species Dasypus novemcinctus. The sequence continues at coordinate 83,640,940 of NC_080688.1, read as the reverse complement.
AAGTTGCTGATGCAAATAATTGGCTTGCTTCTTTGGGAATAAGCAAAAAAGCTATTTTACATTATAATCTTCCAAAGTACTTTTCTGTAAGTTATCTTTGAAAACGAAATCACAGGAATTCCTAAAACTCTTCTGTGGGGTCATTTCTACAAAGACAGGACAGGGCAAGCCTAAAATAGGAATTTCAATCATGACATCAAGGAAATATTGCCTTAATTTATCCCACAGACAGAACAGATGAGAGTTGAGCTTTCCTTCAAATAATTTTCATGAACCTGAGACTTGAGTGCTTCATCAATTTGAAAAAGTGAAGAGACACTTCTAAAACCAATTTGCTACATCAAAAGCCAGGGTTTGCCCGAAATACTTGATGTATATCATGCAGAAGAGTGATGTAGGTTTTTCTCTCCAGAAGTTTTTAGTTCATTGTATTCAAAACTTTAAATAAATTCTTCACATGTATTGGGACCTCCTGACTCCTTAATTTTCAAAGGTACAAAACTGTCTTTTCCCAGTTATTCTCAAACCAGGAAAGCATAGGCCTTCCGAATCATAAATCTTCCCAAGTAAATTTCCTTTTCACAACCAAAGACCTTCCATGTGAAACAGAGTGGGGGAAAGTGTTTAGAATTAAAACCTTAATTTCAGAGCTGTACCAAAATTATTGTTTTTTCAAAACTTAGCCAATTAGGTAAAGAAGTAGAGAATTTCTCGTTATTCACATGTTGGTGATGACACAGCTCATCCTGGAAATAAATCAGTTTTTATGCTTTTTCTATCCTATTTATTTTTACCAGTAATCTTGATTGTGAATCTAAAATTGAAAGATATGGAATAATCCATACTTTTGGATCTGAGTATCTTACAATTAAAAAATAAACTACCCTTGGTTTATATGATGATTAGACTAATGTGTCAGCTCGGCCAGGTATTGGTACCCAGTTGTTTGGCCAAACAATAACTGGCTTAATTGTAATACAAGGACATTTCTTGGACTTTAATCATCAGTAAGTTGATTGCATAGATGACTGGTTACATCTTCAATCAACTGGGGAGATTGCCTTCAGCAACGAATGACGTCTCATCCAATCAGTTGAAGGCCTTAGAAGGGGAAGTGATTTCATCATCAGGGAGAGAATTACCATCTCTACTTCAAACGGCATCTTCTGGGGAAATCATCAAGGAACTTCATCTGAGCCCCTGGTTTGTAGCTTTCCCTATGGAATTTGGACTTGTGCATCCCCACTGTCACATGAGACAATTTTATAAAATATCATACTATTTACAGATATCTCCTGTCAGTTCTGTATCCCTAGAGAACACTGACTAATACAGTTTGTCTCATAACTCATTCAGGTTTGTGTTTAATTTCCAGAAAATGACCAAGGGAAAATGAACTAAAGGGATGCTGGTTTAAATATTTCAATAATCTCCATTAGAGAGATAATGAAGATGAAGAGCAGAATGAAACCTGGGGTAAATACAAAGTCATGGTTAAATCCCAGCTTTCACTATTTATATTTTATTAACTTGAGCACGTTACATAGATCATTTCTCTGATAAGAACAATTACATTAGGCATATATTTGAAGTTCTTAGTAACACTTATAAATTTCATTCATATAACTCTTCGACTCTGTTAAACCCACTTATAATGTGATATTAATAAGATCACTTTGAAGTTAAAGACAATGTAACTATAAATTAGCATAGTGCTTGAAATATAACTTGTGAATTATTGGCTAATTATATGCCTTTATCAACTATACTGTGATATGCAGGGTTTTTATTTTCTGATATTATCCAACTTAACTTTGTATTTGTGAGAATATTAAGATATGATAATGGATTGTTTAAAAAAACTCACATTATCTTGCTCCATTTCTACCTCTTTGAAATGTGACTTTTACCCCACTATCTCCTGTACTATTTTTTAATCTTTCAATATTCTTACTCATCAACATTTCAGTTTCAAGAGAGATTACAGTTCCTGAAAACTTTCAGTACCTACTGAGACACTTTACCAGTTTGGACTTTGTGGCTAAGTAATTGCTTGCTTACTCCTTAAATACTAATTTAGTTTAATTTAAGATAATTTTGTTTTATTTTATTTTCCAACAATGTGTCTCTGAGTGTTATGGGGCTCTAGCCTCAAAGGGTTTCCATTTTTCATTTATACTCATTCTTAAAGAAATTGAATCCATGCGCTGGACTTCATCACAGTGTGAGTAGAGATGAATAAAAATAGACCAGTAAATATCAAATTATACAAAAAAAGTTGAAATTGCATTGATATTGCACATCAGGATTATCTAACTTCAAGTGTTTGCTAGACTGAGATTAGAATCTAAGCATTAAATAATTAAGCTAGTCACAATATCAAAGATAGAATGGCTGCAATAATAAAAGTGAGGTTTGTTACATGGCATCTAGGAATTTTTACTATATCCTAGCATTTTGCAGGATTTGCATTTTGAATATTGAATTTAGATCAGAAATTAACTTTCATGTTGTTATACAAAGTACTTGGTTTACTTTCAAGAGTGAAGCTAACTTTGTACTCCTGCTTCTATAATTATTTGAGATTTTATAAAATGGTCTCATGCAACCATGGGGATACGCAAGTCCAAATTCTGTAGAGCAGGCTACAAGGCCAGCAATATACCGTCACTGTCCTGCCTCAGGTGTTTAACAGCTCTCTAGCCCTATGTCATAATATTGCCTGCAGAGACTTTGGTCTTTTCTCCCTCCCACAAGACATCACACTGCTCCATCTTATTGATGATAACATGCTGATTGGACACATTGGGAAAGAATTAGCAATTACTCTAGAACTTATTTGTAAGGCATGGGCATGAGAGAGGATAGGAGATAAAGCCAATAAAAACACAGGGGCCTTCCACCTCAATGAATTTCTAGGTGTCCAGTAGTGTAGGGCAGGTCAAGATATTCCTTCTAAAATGAAGGATAAGCTCTTGCATCTGACCGCTTCTTATGACTAAACAAGAGGCATAACACTTAGTTGGCCTCGTCATATTTTGAGGATACCATATTCATCATTTGGGTGTGCTACTCTGGCCCATTTACTGAGTGACCAGAAAAGCTGCTAGTTTTGTGTGGGGACAGGGACAAGAGGAGACTCTGTGACAGGTCCAGTCTGCTTGCAAACTGCACTGCCACTTGGGCCATATGACCCAGCATATCCAATGCTGCTGGAAGTGTCAATGGCAAATAGAAATGCCATCTGGAACCTTTGGCAGGCCCCTATAGAAGAATCACAATGTAGACCCTTAGGGTTTTGGAGCAAAACCCTGCCACCCTCTGCAGATAACTACTGTCATTTTGAGAAACAGCTTTTGGCCCACTACTAGGACTTAGTAGAGACTGAGCACTTAACCATGGGCCACCAAATTACCATGACACCTGAGTTGCCTATCACAAGCTGGGTATTGTCTAACCAACCAACCTATAAGTTGGGCAAACACAGCAGCACTCCATAATAAAGTGAAACTTTAATATACAAGATAGGAGGTGGAATTGAGTAGGTTCTGAAGGTACAAGTAAGTTATATGAGGAAGTGGCCCAAAAGTCCATGGTCACCACTCCTGCCACATTACCTTCTCTTTCCCATCCCACAGCTATAGCCTCTTGGGGAGTTCCTTACAATCAATTGACTGAGGAAGAAAAACTCGGGCCTGGTTTACAGATGGGTTCTGCACAATATGCAGGTACCACCCAAAAGTGGAAGCTGCAGTATTGCAGGCCATTTCTAGGAAGTCCCTGAAGAACAGCAGGGAGGGCAAATCCTCCCGGTGGGAAGAACTTCGAGCAGTGTACCTGGTTGTTCATTTTGCTTGGAAGGAGAAATGACTAGAGTTGCATTTGTACGTTGATTCATGGGCTGCAGCCAATTGTTTGGCTGAATGGTCAGGGACTTGGAAGGAACATGGTTGGAAAACTGGTGACAAAGATCTTGGGAAGAGGTATGTGGATAGAACTTTCAGAGTGGTTAAAAAAACATGAAAATATTTGTATCCCACATGAATGCTCACCAGATAGTGACTTCAGCAGAAGAAAATTTTTAATGATCAAGTAGATAAGATGGCCCATTCTGTGGATAGCAATCAGCCTCTTTCCCAGCTACTTTTGTCATTGCCTTGTTGACTCATGAACAAAGTAACCATGGTGGTAGGAATGGAGGTTATGCAAGAGCTCAGCAACATGGACTTTCCCTCACTAAAGCTGACCTGGCTACAGCCACTGCTGAGTATACAATCTGCCAGCAGCAGAGACCCACATTCAGTCTTCAGTATGGCACCATTCCCATAGGTGATCAGTCTGCTACCTAATGGCAGGTTGATTACACTGGACCACTTCTACCATGGAAGGGACAGCGATTTTTCCCAAATGGAATAGACACTACGGATATGGCTTTGCCTTCCTTGCACTTAATGAATCTTCCAAAACTACCATCTGTGGACTTACTGAATGTCTTATCCACTGCCATGGTATTCCATAACCACATTGCTTCTGGTCAAGGAAATCACTTCACAGTAAAGGATGTGCTGGAATGGGCACATGCTCATGGAATTCACTGGTCCTATGCAGTTCACTGTCATCCTGAAGCAGCTGAACTGATAGAATGCTGAAATGGCCTTTTAAAGATTTAGTTATAGTGCCACTAGGTGGCAATACCTAGCAGGTTGGGCAATGTTCTATGGAGGTTCTGTATGCTCAAAATCTGCATCCACTCTATGGCGCTGTTCTCCTATAACCTGGATTCACAGGTCCAGGAAACAAGGGGTGAATATGGGTGTGGTACCACCTAGTATTACCCCAAGGACCCACTAGGAAGATTTTTGTTTCCTGTTCCTGTAACCTTAAGCTCTGCTGGTCTACAGGTCTTAGTTCCAAAAGGAGGAATGTTTCCACTAGGGAACACAACTATTCCATTGAACTGGAAGTTAAGACTACCACCTGGCCATTTCGGTCTCCTCATGCCTCTGAATCAACAGGCAAATTAGAAAATTACAGTACTGATTGGGGTGTTTGATCTTAACTATCAAGGGAAAAATAGAACTACACCTACACAGACGTAAAGAAGAGTTTGCCTGGAACACAGGAGGTGATCCCCTAAGGCATCTCTGAGTATTACCATGCTCTGTGATTAAGTCAATGGAAAATTGCAACAACCCAATCCAGAAGGGCTAACAATGCCTCAGAATTTTCAGAAATGAAGGTTTGGGTCACCCCACCAGCCAAAGAACCACAGCCAGCAGCTATGCTTGCTGAGGGTAAAGGGAACATGGAATGGGTAGTAGAAGAAGGTAGTGACAAATATGAGCTTTGATCATGTGACAGTTATAGAAACGAGGACTGTAATGGCCATGAATATTTCTTCCCTGTTTTGTATGTTTAACTACGTACATAAAATGAATATCTTTTTTTCTTCCCTATCCTTTCCCTTTGTTATACGACATAAACTGTGTTAGTTTCATGTTGTATTATTTAAGGATGTCAAGGATAAGGGTGAATATTACCCAAGGACTTGTACCCTATTCTGGAGGGATTTAGTGTGTTTCCAGTTGTATGCAGGACAATTGAGTATTGTTCGGTAGAAAAAAATACATACACATATGTATACACATGTCTGTTATTATTTTTATTTAGAGATTAAATATGGTTTAAGGTAATGTGTATGGCTCCCAAGTTGACAAGAGGTGGACTGTGATGTTAGGCTAATGTGTCAACTTGGCCAGGTAATGGCACCCAGGTGTTTGGTCAAGCAAACACAGGACTTATTGTTTTTCAAGGGCATTTCATGGAGTTTAATCCTCAGTGAGTTGATTGCATAAATGGCTGGTTACATATACAACCAACTAAGGAAATTTCCATTAGCAATTCCATTAGCTATGGTATTAGAGATAGGGTAGCCATTACTTTTTTGAAAGTAAGATTTTGACTGGTAGGGACATAAGGGGTGTTTCTGGGCCTGCTTATGTTTGATTTCATGACCAGGTTTGGGTTACTCAGACCCATTCACTCACTTAAAAACAAAAACCAAAAAAAACAAGTAGTATGCAAATATGCTTCTTTAAAAAGCAAAAATTCAAAATCTATGTTTATGAGACAAGCAGGATTGAAAAATAAACATATAGTTCATGTAACTTTGAATGTTTAAGAAGACGAGAAATTTGTATGGGAGAAAAAGTCCATAATGACTGTAGCAGCTTGATATTGTTTATGAATTCCAAAAATAGATACTGGATTATGTTTGTAAATTGGTCTGTGTGAAGTTTCACTTTTACATAGTGAAATATATAATTAGTGCTTTGATTGAGTCACTTCAGTAGGGCATTGAGTCCCCATGCACCAAGAGGTGGGGACTATATAAAAGAAATGGCAAAGGACAGAGTTGGGAGTTTTGGGCTGGAGCCTGGAAAGTAAACACACAGGAGTATGCAGAGCAGCTGAACATGGAGAGAGACAGAGCCATTGACCTGATGGTTTACAGCTGGCCTTGTGGAGAGACCAGAGAAGCGGAGCCCAGAGAGGCAAGCCATGGAAGAGAGGAACCCAGGAAGCCTGAACCCTTGCAGATGTAGGCAGTCATCTTGCCCCAACACATGGCAATAAACTTTGGTGAGGGAAGTAACTTATGTTTTATGGTCTGGTAACTGTAAGCTTCTATCCTAAATAAATACCCTTTATGAAAAAGAACAGATTTCTGGTATTTTGCATTAGCACCCCTTTGGATGACTAATTCAATGACTCTTCTTTCTATCATCTCAATAGTTTATTTTAGGTCACCTGGACATTTTCAGTCTTCAGTGTACATTATAAAGTCTGAGACTTTTCGGTTATAAAAAATGAACTGTACAAAATTACATTCCAGAATCTTTAGAATGAAACATTTATGGTGAATAGTTGTTGCGCATGCACTAGTTCAGAGTTTTGAAAGTCATTTTCTGGAATTCTTGGCATGGAGCAGTTCCATTTTAATATACTATGCATTGGCATTTTGGGGGTTAGTTAATTTTTAATAAATCATCCTTTTTAAATATTTACAAATAGTGTGATGATCTTCCAAAATCATCAAAATCATCATATGGAATAACCCTTCCTGATGAGAGAAAATTAACTAGTGGCTTTTGCAGGTTTAGAAGAAGCAAATGAATTTAATGCATGATTTTTGTTTGTCAAAACAAACCATCCAACAAACACACACATATTCAGAAAATAAAAGTGGAAGGCATGCATACTGGTGTCAGAATACTAGATAGATGCAGGGGTAGTGGGATATACATTGTGGTAGACTTGGAAAGGTGCTGCCACACCTCTCAGCAGGCAGCAGGCAGCAGTCACCGCCTTCCAGAACTGTCTCAGGGCAGAGTCTCCTTATCAAATCATGCCCTTCCAGGAGGCCCTCATCCCACCCCTGATGGCAGACAGGTGTAAAGTTACAATCACTTTGACCCAAGGAAGGACAAATCTGATATCCCAGACATACATGCTCCTGACCTCCTCCTGGCTATGACACACTAGTTTTGACCAATTTATGGGACTGAAATCACTGTTTAACTTTCCCTATGACTCAACCTTGTCTCTTTCCCATTCTTTCCCATTCTTTCCCATTCTTTCCTATTCTTTCCATAGATTTTTTTTTTTTAATTTTTATTTATTTATTTAATTTCCCCCCCTCCCCTGGTTGTCTGTTCTTGGTGTCTATTTGTTGCGTCTTGTTTCTTTGTCTGCTTTTGTTTCTTTGTCCGCTTCTGTTGTCATCAGCGGCATGGGAAGTGTGGGCGGCGCCATTCCTGGGCAGGCTGCACTTTCTTTTTCACGAGATTTTAACCTCTAATAAATAATCTGAATATCAAACTTCATCTCAGCCTCTGATTCTGGAACACACAACTTGTGACATTTCAACCCTATACCACTTTAATGTAAATCTATCCATCTATCTATCTATCTGTCTATCATCTGTCTATCTAGCCATATATTTTTACTGACTTAATACTAGTATCTCAAATAGTACATTAATCTATGAGGACAAATATGCATTTATATGTCTTATTTTTAGGTATGAACAGCAGTAAGGAATAAGAATTTAAACCCTGGGCCCTGTTTAAAGTAAGACACATAAAAAGGTTTGGTTTTATTTTCCCCTATGAATCATTTATGCATATTTATGTAGTAGTGAATATAACCTGTCTTAAATGCACTGTGTAAATCATTTGAGCTTGTTGCAGTTTCTTGTGATGGTATCTTAGATAACAGTCAAGAGCCAAATGTCAGAATGTATTACGTGTAATCTTGATAAGCATGAACCAAAGAGGAAATAGTTTAATGCTTTACACACACACAAAGTGGCTTAGGAATGAAAGATAAACAAGAGAAGCTTTACTGTATTTAATTTTTGGAGACAGTTCAACATTAATAAAAATGAGATTTTTTTTGGTACCATAGAGGAAAATTGCATTATAAAGTACTATAAATTAAAAAAAAAAAAACTAAATGATCTTGATATTTGTCTGGAAAAGCCACTTACACTACTAGAGGGAAGCATGAAATACTTCAGCTAGATAGTATCTAGGATTGACATTACAGTTAAATCTTATAGACCAAAGGAGACAGTTGGATAGAGGTGAGCCAATCCCATGTGCCTGCAAGGACACAAGATAAAATAAAGCTAGCACTTGCAAAGGGAGTTACAGTAATGAGTTATTAAAAGGCAAAACATGTCAGACAAATAATATAAATTAAATATAAAAATTAAATATAACACCAGCTCTAATGGGGTCTTTAAAGTTTTGTCTCTTTTTGAATGACAAGTAAAATAAGCCATGGGTTAAGTAACGTGCCTGCCTCCTCTCCTTCCCTAAGCGTATTTGGAAAAGATTTAATGAGGAAGCAAAAAGGAAATGAAAATCTACCTAAGGCCTTTTGCATATATAACACAAATTGATCAAAAATTGAAAAAAAAAATAGAATTTAGGACTGAGAATTTATCTTGATAGAAAAAAGAGAATTTAAACTTATTCAGATGACATAGAGGTATTCTCAGAGGGGAAAAAAAGGAAAGAGAAGAAAACAATTGCAGAAGCTTTACTGGCGTAAACTATTTTGCAGAGAAAAATACATGCAGATTTATGTTAGAGCCGGGCAAGAATTATTTGGGCACATAGTTTAAGATTAATATACAATGCCTCTCCATTTTTTATGAAGTTGATAAAAAGCACATCATTTTGCTGAAAAAACAGCACGCAAGTTTTAATTTTGATGATTATGGTGGTGAAAATTTTTTTCCTTCATATGAACAAAATAATTCATATCTTTAATGGAAAATATGAAAATATGGATAAGCAAAATAGGGGAAAATCATTCAATCTCTGTACAATATTTTTAGCGTTTTGAATATCAGCAATATTCAAAGTATCTTACAGTGAAAGCTGATTCCATAAGAAGGCAAGTGAAATTTTTAAAAAATAAACATTTTTAGTCAAAGTTGAGGAAATGCTGCTTATTAAATCTTTTTTTGGAGTCTCATAAAACGCATTAGTATATTTAATCTCTGAGTAGGTGGCATTGGATTGGGAAAAGTGGACATAATGGACAAAGGGTATGGGGAAAGGCAGGAAGAGATGAGAGGTGGAGGCGTCTTCGGGACATGGAGCTGCCCTGGATGGTGCTTCAGAGGTAATCACCGGACATTGTAAATCCTCACAGGGCCTACATGATGGAATAGAGGAGAGTATGGGCCATGATGTGAACCAATGTATATGAGGTGCAGAGGTGTCCAAAGATGTACTTACCAAATCCAATGGATGTGTCATGATGATGGGAACGAGTGTTGTTGGGGGGGGGGGGGGAGAGGGGGGGTGGGGGGGTGGGGTTGAATGGGACCTCACATATATATTTTTAATGTAATATTATTACAAAGTCAATAAAAAATAAAAAAATTAAAAAAAAAAAAAATCTCTGAGTAGTGGTTTGTATGAAACTTATTTAACCTTCTATAACTTAATGTTTACCCAGTGGAGCACAGGACACATCCAAATCCCCAAAAACAAAGCATAAATATATTTTAGGAAGATTTGATGCATAAATTAGCAGTCTCTTCTTTTTTTAAATAAAACAATGCTATCTAATCATACTCTATACACTTTTTAATGTGATTTTTAAATTTAAGATTTATAATATTTTCACTAAATTTATTTCTATACCACTATTTTAATACTGAAAAACTCTATTTGGATAGCCATATTTTAACTTATCCACTTCAGTCATTTGCTAATAAAAGCAGTATTGGTTTATCATTGTCATAAATGCACCTTTGACCACAGTCATTCCATTCTAGTTATCTTCTTAAACTGCTTGAGTTGCACCCAGCCTTGAGTTCCTCACACTCCTCAGTTTGTTGCCATCGCCCTTTTGCTCCAGGGAAAGCCCTTTGGGCTCCTATTTTCCCCTAAGGCCTCAGGGAACAATGTTTCCTTTCACCTCTCCCACTTCCACCAGAGCAGAGCTTCTTAACTTTTTGTATTCCCTGGACCCTTTGACCAGGCAGGTGAAAACCAAAGACCCCTTACTCAGGCCACGCTATACTGTGTATGCGTATTATTTAGTAAATATATCACACCTGCACCCACATGTCCCCACAAGAATGATGTTTATTTGAGTTTCAGTTCAAGCTCACGGACCCCTTGTTAAGAACCCTGCACTAGGGGCAGCCGTTCAAAGGTGTCCTTTCACTTGGAGGATGATGCCTAAATTTTTTTTTTAAATTTATGTAAACTATGTCGTTTATTTATTTATTTATCTATTTATTTATTTATTCTCAGTAATGTGTTCTTTTGATCCCTATAGGACGCTAAGGGAATACGACTTTCCTGTTTCTCACTGTAGCCAGTTACTGTACCTTACGCATTTTATTACCCACTCCATGGGACAGGCACTCTGCTCGACTCCCAATCCCCAAGCACCCAGCATATGCCCCTGGTGGAATCCTAACAAAATTTTCTCCAGCTATATTTTGAGTAGCATTGTAATGACTTTCTTAGGAAAAAGTCAAAGACTTGCAATGACTGCTCTAAGGGTATGTGCATAGTTAGAGCTTTTATATGCATTATTGAATGATGTGCCTGCAAGTGTGTATCGATTGAAAGTCCTCTAACGATATGTGAACTCCGCACACTCCTTTCTGTTTACATTAAATATTGCACTAAATATTACACTAAATTTTGAAAAACTGATTTACACTAAATATTGTCAGTTTTGAAAATGAGATATTATGACTTAATTTAAAGTTCATTAATTATGTGTGATGTTGAAAAATTTTGTTTGATTATTGACCATTTTTATTTCTTGTTTCGTGAATTTCCTATCTGTGTTTTGCTTTTTTTTTTTAATCTGTTGGGAGTTTAATCTTTTATTGGTTTATTTGTATAAAGTATATATTTGTTAAGGATCTTAATTCTTTGACTTACATGTAGTGAATATATTCCCAATTTGTGATTTGGCTTTCAAGTTTGTATATAGATATATGTGTGTTTTACTATTTTATCTAATTAAATGATCAATTTGTTCCTTAAGATTTATACCTTTGATATTTTGCATCTAAACCTTTTTTTTTTAATCCCTGGGGGCCATGATAAATTGAATTATAAACCTCAGTTTAGAAAAATCAGTATTCCTGAGGGTTTGAAGCCATTGTAAATAAGATCTCTTGAGGATGTTATTTTTAGTTAAGATGTGGCTCTCCTAATGAGATAGGTCTTAATTCAGATTACAGAAGCTTTTTATAAAGACAAGAAATTCAGGCATATTGGGAGAAAGCCACAGGTGAGGATTTCAAAGTGGGATGTTCAGCGGCTGCAATTACTTGTGTTGAAAAAAAACGTAATGAGCCTGGACAATTCTCTTGGCTGTGCCCTGGAAATTGTCAGCCAACAAAGAGCCAGTGACAATGACCCTTTCTGTCAAGCTAGATGAAGCAAATTTTGTAACTGAATCCTGGAAAATACACAAAAAATACTCACATCTATTCAATGCTGAGCAATTGGCAAAAATATTTGGCCATATGTGGCAAAGGTAATTGTTTTTATTTTTGCCTGGTGTGAATTCATCTGCTCCTTCCAAAAATTAGTGAGCTTATTTGCTCTTGCATACCTCACACTGTTCTTATCCCATCTTCGTATGCACTGGGATGACCATTTTTATCACTTTCCCTTAAATAATGCCCACATTCACTTTAAATATCAAATTTTATTAACCACATCCCTAAGAAGATTTGTCCCTGATCTGCTCTTTAAAATGTTTGTAATTTCTTGAGGAGGTGCCCCCTCTTGCACAGTGCCCTCCTTACAGTCTGCTCCATGTGATGAGCAGGTGGCCTCTCCTTGTCCTTGGCTGATTGTCTTTATGTTAGTATGTGCGCGGGTGATGGCAGGAGCGTTTTCTACCACATTCCTTTAAGAAGAAAGAACGCCTGTCTGGGGGTGGATGTGTTTTAGTTTGCTAAATGCTGCCAGTGCAATATCTCAGAAATGGATTGGCTTTTATCATAGGGATTTCGTAGGGTAAAAGCTTACAATTCTGAGGTTATGAAAAAATGTTCAAATCAAGGCGTCATCAGAGATACTGTCTCACCAAATAGCAGCTGAGGGCAATCAGGCACATGGCAGGGTATAACGGCAGCCTGCTCATCTCTCCCCTCTCCTCTAGGTCTGTCTCTTTCAGCTTTGAGCTGCTCTAGTGATGCCAGCCTCTGGCCTTTCTCTCAGCATCCTGAGTTTCTCTCTCTTTTTGCAGGTTCAGGCAATCCTGGAGTCCCCTCTCACCTGGGAGTGTAAAATGGAAGCTCTGTTTCTTTGTGCTACATTTGTATGACTCCAGTAAAAAAAGAGTAGGGCTCACTCTGGACCGCACAAAGGCACTTAACTGAAGCAATCTGATCCAAAGATCCCTTGACTGGATCTAGCCACAAGGTCCCACATATAGTATATTCACACACCCAGGAATGGGTTAGCTGAAGAACATAATATTCTGGGGTCCACAAAAGACTCAAACCAGCATGGGGGCAAACTTAAAACTAATTCCTCATTGGGGAGATAGGTTTGTAGTATGAGGCTTGATTATCCACCCATAGTAGCATTTAACATGAGGTCTCAACAGCTTCAAGTTTCCATGTTCAGGGCCTGAGGAGGAGATAGGGAAACCTCCAAGACAAGGGTAGGCCTCGGCCAAGGGGAAGACTGTTGGGCAGAATTATCAGAATCAGAATGAAAAGCAAAGAGAAAACTTTCCAAGGATCCCTGAAAATCCACATTATAAGCTCTTACCGGCATTCCAATATCATCTTGCAAAATGCAAGAAGCTGATAAGTAAGATTAAATATATGGAGCCAAAATCAGGGAAAAAAGCAACTGAGCTGTGGGTGGAGTGAAAGCCAGCTTGGAAGAATTGTTAAGCTGCTGTGAAGTTGCACAAGAGAATGTTATGCAGCTCCTAGGATTACTTTGTAGAGAAACAGAATTTTTTTGAAGGAGTGGACATATAATACAAAACAGCAGCGGTGGATGGGGTGCTGTTTAACTATCCTATACTTCTTAATTCCTGATCTGGAAATGCAACTCAGGAAGTTGTTTAAAAAATTCTTTTTAAAAGCTTTTCTAGGCATTGCTCCTTTCTTTTTAAACTTTTCTTATAAAAATTAAGATGTATTAAAAATAGTAGAATACACAGATTTTATGATTAATTTAGTTATGAAAAGTCTAAAATATTTATTTAGATAGAATTAAGGGGGAAATATAACTTAGGGCCCCAGAATTTTACTCTTTGAAGATAGGACAGACTTGGTGAGTTGAAGAAACTGTACCTAAGTAGCCCAGTTATGTGGCAAGAGTAAAAAGGGAATATGGTTAATTTATATTAAGCATTTAGAACCATGTCAGGCATATAGTAAATGTTGCCTGAGTTAATTATTATTTCCCTAATGACTAGGTTGATACCTGTCATTCTCACATTCTCATGTAATCATTTATGAGCATTTATTTTTGTTCATTTTTTTTAAACTGTCAAAAATTCCAGGATTGAAGAACATGAGCTTATAGAGTGATTATACTCAATATATGAAAAGAAGGTGCAAAAACACAAGCGTATGTGTTTGGTATGGTTGTTCTCTGGTTTGATTATCTATTACTGAGTTGATAGGCATTTGACTGTGTCCACATTTGGCTCTAATGGCTGAAGTTGCTCTAAATATTCAATGAAAGGTTTCGTGATAAGCACATGTTTTCATTTCTTCTGTATAAATACCTAGAAATGGGATTGCTGGTTTTATGGTAAATATATGTTTAAATTAATAATTAACTGCTTATTTGTTTTATGAAGCTATATTTTGCAGTCTGATGAGTAATATGAGTTTCAGTTGCTCATCACCTCCCACCAGCACTTTGTATTGTCTCTTGATTTTGTTTTGTTTTAGTTTATGTAGTGATATCTCAGTGTACTTTAATTTGCTTTGCCCTAATGACTAATTACATGGAGCATTTGTTTTTTGTGATTATTTTTCTCCTATATATCTTCTTTAGTGAAGTGCATTTCCAAATATTTTGCCCAATTTTAACTGGGTTATCTTTTTATTGAATTATAAGAATTCTTTTTATGTTCTCGACACAGGTCCCTGTGTTTTACACATGTTTTCTCCATGCCTGTGGTACTAGTATTTTCATTTTACTGACATTTTCTTTCAAAGAGCTTAACTTTTTAATTATTATGAAGTCAATTTATCAAACTGATTTATGAATCATGAAATTTATGCCCTAAGGTATTGCTGTTTAACCCAAGTCACAAAGAATATCTTCCAGATTTTCTTGAGTATTTTAGAGTTTTAGATTTTGTGTTTAGACTATGATCCATTTATTTTGAGTAAATATTTATTTTGAAAAAAAAGTTTATGTATCAAGATCGTTTTTTTTTCTTCCATTGAATTATCTCAGCAACTTTTTCAAAAATCAACTGGATGATTATATCTGATTCTATTTCTGACTTCCATGCACAGATCTATATAGAAGACTGAAAACAGTATTTTATTTCTTCTAGCTACAAGACCAAACTGCCTGAAAATTAGTCAAATAATTTAATTGTGTGACTCCAGAGTTATGTTGTAAGTCATTGTTTTAGTTTGCCAAATTGCTGGAAATGTGGTGGCTTTTATAAAGGGTTTTTGTTTGGGGTAAAAGCTCTCAATTCCAAGGCCCTGAAAAGTTCAGCTCAAGGCATCAAAGTCAGCTACTGTTGATTCTGGCATTGTTGCCAAATGGTGAAACAAGATGGCCACCAATCTCCACGGAGGTCTCTGCCTTCCCCTCCAGAATCTACCATCTCTTGGAGCTCAGCTGTGAGCAACCAGGCATAGGGATGGTTTCTTTCTGGGCCTTCTATATCAGTCTCCTCTGTCCCTCTCTCTTCCCAAGTTCAGCTGTTAGCTGTCAGGCCTATCTCAGGGCTGGTCTCCTCATGAGCTGCTCCGTGGGCCCAGCCTCTTAGGCGTTTTGTGCTTAAGCAATCTGCACTCTCACATTGCAGATTCAAAATAGGCCAGCTCCTTTCTTCCTGTCTGTGTGAGTCTCTGTGTCTACTGTTATGTCACACCCAGCAAGAGGGCGGGGACTCAACATGGATCACACCCCACTTCCAAAATCTAGTCAAATGGGTCTCATACCCACCAAAATGGATGAGTTTACAAACATGATCTTTCTCTTTTTGAGATTCATAAAATAATCTCAAACTGCCACAGTTATCAAATATTTTATATGCAAGTTCAAGAAGGAATATGACCCTGAAACTATACTTTATAAAGTGTATAATTTTCTACAGTTAAGAACTTATTCTTTGTCACAGAGAGGAAAAGCAGAAACATTGATTCTGGTTATTGTTTTGACTCAAAAATATCATAATAGGCAACAAACAACATAAATAGATAGGCATATTTCCAAAAAAAGGAAGTGGCACAGTTGATTGCAAATTCTTCAGTCTATCCGGACTATGATTCTGTCAGAATCATAATTAAGTCATTAAATAAAAATCTGTCAGAAAAGGAAGATTTTTACTCAATTCGCCTTTCACTCTAAAACATAAGTACTGTATGTCTAATAGTACTTATGATACAGAAGTTATTAAGGTTTTCTGAGTTACAAACAAATCTCAATGTAGCTTGAAAATTTGCCAGAGAAAGAGCATGTGATTATTTTTCTTAAAGAATTTTCAAAATCTGATATCTGGCAATAGGCAAACATCCATGAAAATGCTTTCTCTTCTTTCTAGTGGAAGCACAGTTCCAAAATAGTAAGTCAAATTGGAAGGGAAATGCATTGCATGTAATGAATGTTCTTTTGTGTAAGAGGGGGGATTCTAATTATCTTAGACTAATTCTAATGCATATCTGTTCAATTAGCCCGAGAATATGTGAATTATAGTGTTAACATACTTGAGGATAAAAGATAAAAAATGAATAGGCTCATTGTTGAAAAGCCAAATGAAATACCTTTTTTTGTGATAATGCAGGTGGTATAATACTGCATACAATCAAATGTTCACGATACAATATTTTGGAGCAAAATTGAATTCTGCCACATATGGTAGTTCACTGTATTATGATTCTTTACTCCCCGTGGTGTAGATAAACCACATTTCCAGATGGCAGAAGTAAATATGGACTCCCCATGATAAAAAAAATCCAAAAACACTAGGTAATTTTAGTTTTGGCTTACTACATAATTGCTTAACAGTAAACAAAGATGAAAACAAAGAGACATCTTGGGAAGTTTGTTGAATGCTTTACTTATTTTATTATTTCCTGATTCAAATATTATGCAAATTTAATATTTGGAAAATGGAAATATTTGGCATTTTTGGAAACATCAGAGATATGAAAGACAAAAATAAACTGAACTTTAATCATACAATATAAAATGTGCTGTAAATATATGTACAGGCCTGTGCTTGAGTATTTATACAGTTATCATAAATTTGGGACATAGTAAAGACAGGGTTTTAAACTATGTAATGTTTAGTTAATATCATAAGACATAGTGTTTGAAATGTAATTTCCAAACTAACCCAATAAAGGTGGTAAATATTTTCTCCACATTACAGATGACAAAACCCCGGTAATTAACTTACACCATGTCACAAGGATTGTTGGTGTAGTGGGAGTCTCTCTATAGCTAGTTCTCTTCATAACTGTGCTACTAGAATTTAAATTAAGTTGTATGACTAACTCAGATGATATCAGAATTGCTGAAATAAGTCCCAGAGAGGTTGTAGAAGCATAAATTCTCTGTAACCAGTAAAGTTAAACAATTCAAGAGAGTTTAAATCTTTTTTTAGATCAACCAGCCAATTTTATATTTGCTTTAGAGAGAAAATTTTTGCTTATTATTTATTTATTTACCTTATACTATTCCATCAGATTTTTCTTAAACATTTTAGGGACTAATTATATAATAAATACATCCTATTTTTTTCCTGTTAAGATTACTTAAAGTATTTTGTCCCGTTATGACCTATAAATATTAATTTTAGCCTTGGTATGTTTTTCACATGAAAATGTTTTATTATTTTTTTAATTTGGAAAAGTTACCAATGATTCTTTTTTTTTCATCTTTTCTTATCTTCTTAACTTTATTTTGTACTTTGAATAATTGAAAATATAAATAATTAAAAACTAAAAAGAAAACACCAGAGATCCTTTTTTATTTCTCCCTTTGCTTTTATGTTTAAGAAGCTCCTTCATGCTTTTAGACCTTTTAAGAATTTTCTGAATTGTTTCACTTCCATAATTATTACTTACCTCAAAAATTATTTAGCTCTGAAACAAATCCAATATTTACATATACATTTCTAAATAGACCATCAGCTGCTTTTACATGATTAAATGAACAATAGCTTATACCACTAATTGCTACTACTGAATTTATATTATTTCACATATAGAGATGACTTTTTCCTAAGCAATCTATCCCATTCTATTGTTTGCTTATTTCATCTGACAAAAATAAGCAGTTATATGTTTTAATACATTATTGGATAAGAACCACATACTCTTCCTTTTCCACATTTTCTTACTATTAACATTCTAATATACAGGCAAATATCATCTTATTTTGCTTTTCATTACTGTGTTTCACAGATAATTGTGATTTTTTACAAATTGAAGGTTTGTGGTAACCCTGTATCAAGCAAATATATCGGCACTGTTTTCCAGCAGCATGTCTTCACTTTATTGCCTCTGTGTAGCATTTTAATTAAGATATATGCATAGTTTTTTAGGCATAATGTTATTACACCCTTAATAACTTTTATATGCTCTTGAAAACCAAAGAATTTGTGTTACTAGCTTTATTGCAGTATTTGCTTTATTGCGATGGTCTGGACCTCCAAGGTCCCTGAAGTATGCCTGCAGCACTCATTCTTCTATGAATTAGAGATAACTGCAACAACAACAACCACACACACACACACATACACACACAAGACAATCAGTGCCTCAGTAGTTTTGGGACAATATAGTCTAGTCTGTCATATGTTTATTTAGCATCCCAGAATCAGACTGGAGGAGATAAAAAAAAACATATTTTAAATAATGCTTGAAAAGCACCCAAATTAAATGAAAACTAATAACTACAGATACAAGAAGATCACTAAACATGAGGAAGGAGTCATACTGTGGCATATCAAAATTAAACTGCTGGCTCTGCTTCCAGATGATTTTTTCCTATTCCTCTTGCTAAGTACAGTTAAAAATTCTGGAAATTATAAATAAATAAACATGAAAACACTACGTTGGAAAGTAGAAAGCAGAATGACTAGAGAAATTTACAGCCAAGGAATAGAGGAATAGCAGGGAAGTTAGTCTGCTGGGTTTTCAATTTGCCTCATATATCCTAAATTTGTAGCTGAAGAAGCCAACACCACAGAAATGCCAATGAGCACAGAGATATATGCAAAAACAAAAAGCAGCAAAAAACAAAAAACAATGAACGCCAACTCTCCCTAGCCAAAGGATCAGGAAGGGAAAACATTTAGACAACCTCCCTGCTCCAACCAATACCTTGGAAAAAATTGTGACCCCACCTTTATGCCCGCCAGAAAAGGCTGAGTGAGTTGCCTATGCTTCCACTATCACCCAGTTGCAATGAGGCACACCTCATTGTTATGGTGTTCTACCAAGTCAGAATGAGGAGCTGGAAATTTCATCCCTGCCCAGTGTTTACAAGACTTCCCATCCCCACACAGTGTCACTGAAATCCACATGAGGAGTCTCTACTTCCACATCTACCCAGCACCAAAGAAGTACCTCCTCACTCTACTCCCCTGTGTGGATTCAGAGGAGGACAAGAGGAAAACTGGTACTTCACCACTGCCCAGAGGTAACTATGCCTTCACCTCCTATGACATCAGTGGAAGTCACATGGGGATCCATTATGAGATGACCTTCTCCATCCCAGCCAGTAGAGGCCTCAGTAGAGAACATGGAATTCTATCTCCATCTGAGAGCAATGAGGAAGCATCCTCTTTACCCACTAGCATGGGCAAATCTTGCAAGAGAAGATTTTTATAAGCCCAAGAGTTTCATAATATAATACATAAATTTCCCAGTCTAAAATTTAAAAGTCGCTTATCATACCAACGAAAACCTCATTTGAATGATAAGGAGAAGAAAATCAACAGAGACCATCAAGAAGATGACAGAGACATATTTATCTGACAAGGATTTTACGACATCTTACAGTATGCTTATATGCTATGAAGTGTGTTATGTTATGTTACATTATATGATATGCTTATATGAAGCATATGATACTTCATAAAACAATTTCAAACAAACTTGAACAAAATGCAAAATAGGGGACCTTAACAAAAACTAGAAGACATAAAGAAGAACCAACTGGAAATTTTAAAACTGAAAAATACAATAACAACAAACAAAATACAAACAAAAACTACCCAGTGGATGGGCTCATCAACAGAATGGAGACACAGAGGAAAGAACCAATAAATAGAAATGGAAAAATAGAAATTATATGACTTGAAAATCAGACAGAAATAGGCTGAAAGAAAAAATAAAACATAACATCAGGGACAATAAAGATCTAACTTTCAGGTCATGAATTTGCAGATCAAAAGAACAAAGAAGGTGTGGCTAAAAAAGTGTTTGAGAAAACAATGACTGGGATTTCCTAAATTTAGTGAAAGACATAAAACTATGGGTTCAGGAAGCTGAATAAAACTCAAACAGGATAAACCAAAGAAATCCATAACAAGAGAGATCATAATTAAAAGTCTGAAAGCTACAAGAAAAAAAAAATTCAAATGTTAGTGAACTTGTCATTAAAAAGATGGAAGCCAGAGAGAAGTGGCTTATTTTTCAAATGGTAATGAAAAGAAGAGAACATGAAGTCATTCTCAGATGATGGATAATCGAGACGACTTATTGCCAGCAACCCTATCATAAAAGAATGGTTAAAAGGACTTTTATAAAAAAGAAAGATATAATAAAGGAAGGAATATTGAGCCACTCTAAAGGAAGACAGTACAATAGAAAAAGTAAAATTCTGCATAAATATAATATACTTTCTTCTCTTGATTTTCCTAAGTATGCTTGATATCTGAAGCAAAAGTTATAACACCATTTAATGTAATTCTCAGTAAATTAAGAGGAAATATTTGAGAAAATATTATTATAAATAGGAGAGATAGTGAAATTTAAAGTGGTGTAATGTTTCTACATTTCACTGATAAAATGCTGACAGCAATAGACTGTGATAAATATGCATATATTATTATAATATCTATAGCAATCACTAAAATATTTTACAAAGAGACACACTCTAAATCTATTGATAAATCAAAATGGAATTCTAAAATTATATTAAAATAGTCTATAGGAAGGCACAGAAAAAGTAAAACAGAGAGATAAGAAAAGAGCATACAAGTAGAACACAGAAAACAACAAATAAAAGAACAGACAACCCCTCTGCTATTATTGGTAACATTGGATTTAAATATTCAAAGCCAGTGGTTTATAAGATGGAGATTGGTAGAATGGATTTTATAAAATTACCCAATATATATTATCTGCAAGAAGCACATTTCCAATATTAAAATACAGGTAGGTTAAGCAACAGCATTGAAAGACTATACCATGTGTACATTAATTTAATGAGTAGTAGTAGCTACATTAATCTCAAATAAAGTAAACTTTAGAACAAATAAAATGACCAGAGACAAAGACAGGTATTGCATAATGATAGTCAATACAGTGAGATGAAAAAGCAATTCTAAATATGCACATACCAAACAACCGAGTTATGAAACATGTAAATAAAATCTTACAGAATTGAAAGAAGATATATATATATATATCTTATAAGATGACAGAAAATATATATATCCACAATTATAATTTGAAACTTCTATTGCCTTTTTTCAAAGATTGTTAAATGAGGCAGTTGTTAGAATATTGATAAAAATCATCAAGAAAAGGAAAATCTCAACAACATTGCCAACTGACAGGATCTAATTCAAATCTATATAACAGTTTACCTAAAAGCAGAAGAATAAATATCCATTTCAAGTGTCCAAGGAACATTTACCAAAAAAAGCCTGTATCCTGTGCTGTAAAACTAACACACACAAAATAATTGAATTGCAGAGTATACTTTATAACCATTATGGAATCAAACTAGAAATCAGTAATAGAAAGGTGACAGAAAAATCTCCTGGAAACTAAACAATACATTACTCCTAATTCATAGATCAAAGAAAGAGAATGTATCAATAAAAATACGTGTTAAATGGAAGAAAAATGAGAATGTAAAATATCATAATTTATGGGATCCAGTTAAAACAGTTCTAGAAGAGAAATTTATGGCAATAAATGCATGCATTAAAAAAACAAAGTCTCAAATCAATACTCTAAGCTCTGACCTCTTAAAACTAGGAAAAGGAATGCAAAATAAACCCAAAGCAAGAAGAATAAATGTGAAAAAAGAGATGAGTGAAACAGAAAACAGAAAACAATATGGAAAATAGATAAAACAAACCTGTTTATTTGAAAAGATTTATAAAATTGTTAAACTCCTTGCAAGACTGGAAAGGAAAATAAGAGAGAAGACACAAATTACTAATATCAGAAATGAAACTGGGAATATTTTATGCAGACATGAAAAGTTTAATAATAAAATACCACGAATAAAGTATAGAAATAAATAGGACACTGTTTTAGTTTGCTAAATGCTGCCAAAGCAATATACCAGCAATGAGTAGGCTTTTATGATGGGATTTATTAGGCTAAAAGCTTACAGTTCTGAGGCTGTGAAAGTGTTCAAATCCAGGAATCATCAGAAATGCTTTCTCAAGTAGCTGTAGCTGTGGGCAGTCAGGCACATGGCGGCCTCTACTTTTCTCTCCCCTCTCCTCCGGGCCTTGTTGCTTTCAGCTTCTGATTAAATGACTTAATTCTCTGGTCTGCCACTACTGGAGACTCTCTCCTGCACGTAAGCTCATGTCTGACTCAGTGCCAAGTGCATTCTTTGGTCTCATGGTAGCCTTCCCTTCAGGAGTTGGGTTGGAACAACCACTAATGGGAATGTAAAATGGTCCTGCTGCTCTGGAAAATAACTTGGCAGTTTCTTTTAATTTTAGCCATGCAGTTTCCTTACAGCCCACTAATAAATACTTTGGGCATTTTCCCCAGACATATGAGAACATATCTACACAAAGCCCTGAACATGAATCTGTATAGAATATTAATTTGTAATAATCACATTATTTTGTGAAGACAACCAAAATTTCATGCAATTGATGATTGGTTGAACAAACTGTTAAAATTCAAACCATGTAATAATACTCAGCAATCAAGAATAACAAACTATTTTTTTTTTAAGATTTATTTTATTTATTCCCCCCCACCCCCCTTGTCTGTTCTCTGTGTCCATTTGCTGCGTGTTCTTCTGTCAGCTTCTGTTGTCGTCAGAGCACAGGAATCTGTGTCTCTTTTTGTTGCGTCATCTTGCTGTGTCAGTTCTCTGTGTGTGTGGCACCATTCCTGGGCAGGCTGAAATTTTTTTCACACTGGGCGGCTCTCCTTATGGGGCACACTTCTTGCGCGTGGGGCTCCCCTACGTGGGGGACACCCCTGCGTGGCAGGGCACTCCTTGCACGCATCAGCACTGCGCATGGGCCAGCTCCACACGGGTCAAGGAGGCCCAGGGTTTGAACCGCGGACCTCCCATGTGGTAGACGGACGCCCCAACCACTGGACCAAGTCTGCTTCCCAAGAATAACAAATTCCAATAACTTGGAGCCAAAGGTCACTGGCTGCATAGTTACAATTATGTAGTATTCTCAAAATGACAAAACTCTGGAGATGGAGAACAGATTAGTTAGTGATTTTCAGGGATAAAGGGTGGTGGAGGAAGGGCATGGATTTAAATAGTTGGAAATAATGGGTAGTGGGTAAGTGGAACTTAACAATTCCAAGTTTCTTCGACTAACAGAGTTTTTCAGACTTATTGGAAAACAAGAGAAAATGTATCCCATATTCTGACAACATGCCAACAATTATATATTTATATATAGACTACAGTTTTTTGGAAGGATGCTTAGAGTGTTTGTATCAAGAACTGCTAGTAAGTTAATATATTAAGGTTTTTGCAATAGGAGTTTAAAATAATTGTGCAAAGCTATTACTTAATTTCCCTGCTTCTCTATTCCCTATCCCCAAAACTGCAATACCAAAACCAGATCTAGTTTGATGTTTTCTATCCTAATTTGGTTAGATTAATGATTTAAATGAAAAGTATTGATATATTTACAATATTCAGGTTATCTCATGGATAAATTATATTGTTCATTTGTTGAAGTCTTCTAATCTTCTAAGATTCCTTCATATTGTCCTCACATATTCACAGCAGATGGTTCTGTCTCAATCTTAATTTTACTGGGGATACTTATTATTACATATAATTATGTTCTTTACCATGTTAAAGGAATCTACTTTTAAAGTGGATTATTAAGAATTTATACATTTTATTTAAATACTTTTTCCACATCTTCAATAAATGTGTTATTACTTTGTCCATTAGTTTCAATTAAACTTGTTTTTCTGCTGTAGCAGGAAACGTAACTCTCACTGGTTGCTATCAGTTTCACTCAGAAGGGCATTCCTGGCCTCTGGGTGTTTTAATATTGAATGTATTTTCACAAATTTCTTCATGTTGAGGGGATGGAAGAATCCTTTCCAACATTTTCATGCCACTGATCATAGCTAGAGAATTAAATCCAGGCTAAGGTGGCTGATTGATGAATCATGGTTTTCCCCTAAACACACCCCCATAAGAAATTGCATGCTTTAAGAATTTTCTGCAAAGAAAATATTCATGTAATTCTAGTTTTCAAGAAAAATAAATAAATTTAACAATGGGAGGACATAGTAATGTCCCAGATCATACTTATGTGAAAAAATGAACCATTCTCTTCCCTGCTATCTGTGAAATCTAGTTATTTCTTTGTTGTGGAATACTTTTGCTTTCAATTAGGTGGTAACTGAAATTTGTGTGAATTTGCTGCACAACTGACTGCATGCCTGGTAAATAGTGTTTTATGGATTTTGTCTAAAAATAAATATAAACCCCTTTAATAGTCATATGTCCTATGCTGAAAGCATTTTTAACCATAGTTGAAAAATATGGTAACTGAGTCACAGACTTACTAGGTACCTATCAAAAGTTATATGGTCAGTGGAGTTTGTGGTCTGACTTCAGAATACCGAACTGTGCTTCAGGAACTCTTAAACGTGTCACATGGTCCATCTGTTTCTAGATATGTGGATTTCATGATCTGGTTTAGAGAATTTAATCAAAGATCATCCAGATTCTATTTCAATTTTACATAAATGAACTCCTTGAATTAAAATGACAACTGTTGTTGGTTTCTCAAAATAAAAATCAAACAAAACAATCCCAGCATACTCTTGGACAGGAGTGCAGATACTATTATCCATCATATAAGCAAGGCTGAAAGGAAAAAGCACGGGTGTAAAGCCCAGTGGTGTCTCCTAAGGGTCAGCAAATGTTCCAGCTCAGGGGGAAATATCCTAGAAGGACACTGAACTTGGCAATTGGAGAGGTGACCCAGCAATGGTCTATGTCCTGCATAACCCAGAAAGCCAAAATCTGTTGTTTACCTTGAATTCTAAGAGGGCCAGAATGATCTCTCTGGTTAGAAGGATAAATGACTAGAATGGCAAAGGTATCTAGGTGTACCTATGTTGAGGCAAGTGGTCACAGAAAAGATAAACATGCAATTCATAAACAAAATGGATCTACTGATGCTGTGCTGTGCTGATAGATTTCAAATAATAAAAATAAGATTTCATAATGACTTTCTTTCTGGAACAAATCCTATTCTTGTAGTTTTATTTGTTGACTGTTTATATTATATATCTTTTCTTGGTAAATTGACCACTATTGTCAATTAGTATTCTATCGTTTTATCCACATTCAAATTCTTAGGTGAGGTGATTCATACTATACATCATCATTGTCAGATTTTAATATTATGGCTCTGATAACTATAAAATAGACCTTATTTAGAAATAGACCTTATTATCTAAATAGACCTTATTTAGAAATAATGGCTGGTATATGCTGCTCATAGCTCTTATCTCCCTGTAAAAAAATATCATCACTTATTGAAAAATGTTTATACATGAGTGTTTTTAATTATTAAAATGTTAGTTCCCATCTCAAAAGCTATCATACCAACAGTTTTGTTTCTCTTCTGTGTCTATTTGGAACTTCATTCATTTACTCATGCATTTATCTGTTCAATTTTTTAGTGCCTGTTCTGAGCTAGGCTCTGAGATAATTGCTATAGATGGAATTATTTAAAATTAACTAGTTATTTCCCTTATGGGACTTATAGTGTGTGGCAAAACAGGCAGACTTTAGTCAAGTTATTATGTAAATATAACCTTAACTATAGTATAGTCTGTGAAGGAGAGATATGTAACTATGAGGTAACATAACAGGATGAATTGACCCAACCTAGAAGGTCAGAGGATACTTCCTGCGGAATAAGTGATTGTACTGGTCTCTGAAGGAATGTTTAGTGGTAAATTGGCAAAGCTAAAGATGTTTGTTCACTGAAATTAAAATGATTGAAACTGGAAGTGTGTGTATGGGTGTATTATATCATAACTTCCATGGTTAGTTTAGAGACTAATGCAGGTAAGAAATGACAGTAGCTTGGTCTAGGTAGGCTGGTGGAGGTTCTTGGAAAAATTAGGTACATTTCAGGAGATAGAAAGTGAAGAGGGAATACTGATCTTGAACCCCAAATCCTCAATGAATGAAGGTAGGGTTGATTTACTAATATTTAGGATCTTATTTTGTTTCTTCAGAAGGAGAAAAGGCAGGAAAGTGTGACTCACTTTGCACTTCAGAAAGGAAGCATTTAGGAGTGCCACCAAGTACCTTGAGAATGTTAATGAAGCAGCTCACAGGGGCTCAGGCACAACCAAGACTTTTAGCAAACGACCAGTTGATTGGCGGTGGCTGACAGAAAGGATCTAAAACAGCAAGGAAGGCCCACTGCTGGAGTCAGTGGAGAGCAGCTCTGCATGCCACACCCTATTTGGCATGAGAAAGAATAGACAAGTCTATGCTGCCCAAGTGTGAGTATTTATACACCCCAGGGGGAGGGGCCCTGCCACTGAGAAAGAAGTGCAGATTAAGCCATCTTTCCACAGTGTTCCCGCCCTGAAAAGCAGCTAAGACTGCTTGTTCTGGTGTCCAGTTGAAGGTACGGTCAGGCCCTTCCATTAGACCTAGAGTCTTCCCCTGCTGCTGACCAGGAGTATATTGAAACATCTGCACACAAAAGAAAAGGAGGGAGGTGGGTGAGGATTGGGAGATGCTGCTGAAGTCTGGAACTTCTCCCGTACTTACATGTAATTTTACTTTCTCTCTTTTAGTTACCTGCCATCCATCTTATTCTAAATTGGGGCAGGGAAGCAGACTTGGCCCAGCGGTTAGGGCATCCGTCTACTACATGGGAGGTCCGCGGTTCAAACCCCGGGCCTCCTTGACCCGTGTGGAGCTGGCCCATGCATAGTGCTGATGCGCGCAAGGAGTGCCCTGCCACGCAGGGGTGTCCCCCACGTAGGGGAGCCCCATGTGCAAGGAGTGTGCCCTGTAAGAAGAGTGGCCCAGCATGAAAGAACACAGATTCTTGTGCCACTGACAACAACAGAAGCAGACAAAGAAGAACACGCAGCAAATGGACACAGAGAGCAGACAATGGGGGGGAGAAAGGGAGAGAAATAAATTTAAAAAATAAATCTTTAATAAAAATAAAAATAAATAAATTGGGGCAAAAATGAGTAGTCATATAACAACTAATAAATATGTTTTCTGCTGACGGTTCTTCCATGGAGCTCTGGGTATTGTGTGCACATTATTCCATCAGTCTTCATAACATTGCAATTTCAAGCACTGACATTTGAGGAACAGTGGGGAAGAGGAATAAGTACTATCGGTATAGCAAGGGTCATTTGAACTTTTAGATTAGTTCTAGTAGCATTAGTTCTAGCAGCTCAGAGTTAGCTCATTAGGCAAAGGCTTGCTTTGAATTATATTTTCCTGACTTTGTTATGAAACTTCAACATTCATATCAATTAGTTTGTGCTCTCTGAAACTCTGAGGCTATCCATAAACAATTTTAGCTTTCCTAATAGGCAAGAGGTCTGTAGATACTTTACCTCACTACTGAATCTAAGTTTATTTGGTATCAGAGCTTATCATATTTAAGAATGGAGATTTCTGGAGGGAAGAAATGTGTTATTTGTTCCTATTTTGATCCATTTTTGCAGCTGTTTCTAGTGTGATGAAACAAGATTAGACTGAATTTGTTCATTCCTTGAGCATTGTTCCAAGCATTGAATCCCAGTAGGATCAGGGAAGATATCACAGGAAGGGCCATGAGTTGGAAAATTTAAGCTAGTCCTCTTCTCTCTGATTTGACCTTTAACATTTTACAATATGAGTGATAAAATTCAGAGCATCAACACCAAGGTTCGAGACTAACTGCCATGAGTAGCTAGGTGTCTGGTCCAGATAAAAGGAGTTTCCAGGGATTTCTCATGGCTCCCTCCAGTTCTCTGCAGTAGAAGACTGTGCAGGCATTTAGGGTCAGAGTTCAAGTGTTCCTGGCATTCTTTAGATGGCATGATCTGATGCAATGATCTCTGGACAGTGCTATTTAAGAATGCATTGGCTCACCGCAAGGCAGGGCATTGTGAGAAGCAAAATAATTTTAGTTCTTGTAAAGGATAAAAAAGATTCAGAGACCCAGAGCCCTAAATCTAGACTTCAAAAATATGTCCCAAGTCCAGCTGGATGTTGTCAAAGGAATCAGGTGTCTTTTTCTGATAGTCTAATCATATCCTGTTCCCCCTGGCTAGTGGTATTTATAAAAGTGCAACCAGAACTATGAGTACAGCACACTCCTCCTTGTCCTGCCATAGCTAATAAGGGCACACACGATCATCCATGACAATCCTAGCTAATGATGTTAAACTACTTTTCAAGGACTCCAGAACCTGGGGAGGAACATTGATAATTTTATCAGACTACCTTATTTGGAAAAAAACATATTCCCCACAATATGTATGAAAAGGGTGTCAATTATCTTTCAGGGAATTTTTGTGAGTAGCCCATAATTGTGTCCTTGTGGAAATATCCAAGTATTGTTCTTGGAAAAATGTGGTGCCCTAGAGGAGTAGGGATTTTAATTTCTAAAGCCTCTCAAAATGTCTCCAAGTTGTGCACAGCTGGGAATGAAATGCCTACTGTCCCCATATGAAGCTAAATGCTAGCTGGACACAAAATGCTTGAGGAAGTATGTGTCATCTTTATGAGTGAGTCCATTATTGGTCCCTTGAAGTATGAAGATTCTATGTATGGAGTTAATTAGCTCTTAAGAAGCAGACTGGAGGGTCTCCGAGGAGAAGAGGATAATTAATGGAGGCTGCAAGTCATATGGACAATGAAGTTTGTGCATAATGAGAATAGAATCTATTGAGTTATAACACTCAATTTTAAAAAATTTAGTCAATGATTATTGTGGAAGTAAAAACATACACTAAGAATATTGGCAAATCTCAGAACATTTATTTTCTTCGATGAAAGGTATTATTAATGTGCCCAGTTGACAAGGATATCTAAATGTAAAGACAAAGACTTTCATCAAATTAATTTGTATTATATTAGTCTATTCATAAACATGAATATGTGAGACTTGAATCTCTGGACTGTCCATGTGCCAGCTGGGCCCTGAGTCTCAGCAGACTTGCAACATTTACTCTCCAGTTTGTTGGATATACCCAGGTCAGCTGACAGGGTGGTGAGAATGGTCAACCATCACACCAGAGAACTGAGAGTGTCTACAACCGCAAGCAGGAGAATCACATCCATCAGCCATGTGGGATCTAAGTCCCTTCTTGATTTAGAGATAGAGTAGACATCACCATCCCAGGGTCCACAAGATGGAGGAATATAATATAGATTGGAGTGAACTTGCTGGTATTCTACTATAGAACTGTAGTGACTTTAGTAATGGAAGAAATTGCATCACTGATATGGAGACGGTTGCCATGGGAGTTGCTGAGGGTTGGGGAGGGAGGAAGAGATGTGATATGGGGCATTTTCGGGACTTGGAGTTGTCCTGAATGATATTGCAGGGACAGATGCAGAACTTTGTTTATCCTGCCATAACCCACTGGATGGACTGGGGGAGAGTGAACTACAATGTAAACTATGGTCCATGTGGTGTGGCAGTGCTCCAGGGGTTATTCACCAAATGCAATGAATGTGCCTCACTGAAGAAAGGGGATGCTGATGTGGGAGGAGCAGGGGTGGGGGGGGAAGGGCTAGGGGTATATGGGAACCTATTATGTTTTTAGTATAACATTTTGTGTGGTCTATTTATCTAAAAAAAAGATAAAAATAAAAGAAGAGCTATCAGAAGAAACAAGATAGGAGCAAAAAGCATAAGTGCTCCAAAGAAAATATTTTTCAAAATGAGGAATAAAAGTATTCAAAATAAAATAATTTTAAGAAAAATCATAGCAATAAGGAACAATGATTATTAGGAACTTTATTTTTTTAATTTCAAAAAATAAGCAACTTTTATTAAAACTCATTTAAGAAAAAGCCAAAGACACAGATAGTTAACAGGATACTTTTTTGGCAAGTAGGAATATCTCTATTATCTGACTGTAGAATAAATACGTGGTAATAAAACAGAATAATGGTAATGCAACAGAAATTGTTATATGGTTTACATTGATTTGTATAAGAAACAATTCCACTAAAACAGAAAGAAAACAAATTTTGCATGCTTTGTATAGTGTCCATGAGCAAAATACTCATAATTTTTTCATTGTTAAAAACAACCCATGACATTTAACCAAATTTCTAAAATTTTGAACAATATATTGCTCCTTTTAGCTCAGTATTTGTTGACATTTTAAATACAGACAGTTAAAATTTATTTCACTATGATGTTCTCCACCTATAACACACTCTCAAATTTATCTTTTATCTTCTGTACAACCAATTTTAGAGTTGTAAGACAAAATTAATATTTTCTGTGAAAAATGCATCCATTAGCATGCATGAGTACGCTCTTGTTTTCACAAATACACATTTCTTTAAAAATTAACATGCAAGTTAACATAGCATAGTTATTTCTATGTAAATTTAACCTGTTAACGCAAAATATTGTTTTACATTATCCAAATATCACTTACTAATTCAAATTTGTATTCGTTTGAACTATTACAGATAACCTGAAAAAAATTTTATTTTCCTTATTTTCAAATGAAAGTCAAATGAAAAAATAAGATATTGATCCATTTGCAAATAAAAATATTAACTATCTTGAATTTTGGAAAAATTCATGGATATTTTCTAATATAATTTTATAATCCTTATATTAATAAAATTAAATAAAATATTTTAAATGAAATCTGTCACATTTTTCTTAATTTAGTAAGCAAAACTATTTTCTTAAAGGAGAGTTAAACTAAACTCCTTTTCCTCTTTACTGATCTACAGTTGCAACTGAAAAAAAATATATAGAAGACCCAGATTATTTAGAAGCATTAGGAGAATAATTTTACTCTTAGAGGATACACACACACATTTACATTATATTTATATTTTATTCAAATATATTAGATGTTTATATATTAGTATGGTTTCTAGAAGCCAATTGTAATAAAAGTTTTTTTTTCCATCATATTTATTTAAAATCATTTTGATTAACCTATGAGTTACATAAAATAAAATGCACCAGTTTAAATATGTATTTCGGTGTGTTTTGACAAGTGAATGTTTCTGGGTAACCACAATCCCAGTGAAGATGTAGAACATTTCCTTCACACCAAATCAATTAAACAGTCCATTTTGCAATCATTTCCAAATGAGCATATCCCTTGAAACCAATGAACTGCTTTTTGTCACTATAAATTAGATTTCTTTATTTCTAGTGGTTTATATTTTATTTAGTTTGCCAATAATAATGTTTTTGAGATTCATTCATGTTGTCATTTTATTGCTGATTAGAATTCTACTTTAAAGATATTTTATAAATTGTGTTTCTACTCATCTGTTGATGGATATTTGGTTTCTAGTTGGGACTACAATGAATAAAGCTGGCCATGGGTTTCTATTTAGTTCAAGATTGTAAAAAAAGAAAGAAAGAAAGAAATAAAAGCTATCTTTTAACACAAAGAATATCAACTAAAGCAATTAATGAGAATGAAAGGCATGGAATAGAGAAAATCTCAATAGTTTGGACTATTACTCAGATGGTTCCTGAGATGAATTTTTGTGTGTGCTGTATTAAAAAAATGCTTTAAGCAAAGGTGTAAAAATAAAATTTGATGTATTCACAAGGTATTTAAAAGAAACTTAATACTTCTGCAAACACTTTAGAAATATCTGCTGAAATACAATTGGGCCAATTAGCTTTAACAATTCATATATTCTTTCATTCATTCATTGAACAGATATTTATTGAACAACTATGTGGTATCATTAGTGGTGAACAAAAAAGTGAAGATAAAAGCATGACTCCTTGACTTCCCTTGGAGATTAAAAATACAAACAAATAAAAAAATCCATAATGTGCCAGGTGGGGATAAATGAAACCAAGAAAACTAAGGCAGAGAAATCAGAGTGGAAGTGATGGGTGATGGGTGCTATTTTAGATGGGTGGAGTGGAAAGACCTCTCTACAGAGGTGCCATTTAATCAGAGACCTGTAAATGTCAGGGATAAACCAAAAAGGAAATTGGGGATGATATTCCAAGGCAGAAGTACATGCAAGTTGAAAGCCCCTGAAGTGAGATCATTTTTTGGAATATTTGAAGAAGAGCAAGGAGACCGGAGGGGCTGCAATGGCTTAGTTAGGGAGGATTATTAGGAGATGCCCTCTGGGGAAAGAGGGGTTAGGTTCATTCCAGCCATGGTAAGAGCATTGCTTTATTTAGGGTGAGATGAGGGTTTGGGGCAAAAGACTGATATGAACTTATTTGCATTTTATAGAGATCTTAATTGAGAAATGTATGTTTTTATTCAACTATATTTTCTTATTTTTTAATTGTTTAACGTTTCTATAATTAAGTGTACAAAATAAAGTTTAAAAAATTGTCATTCCATCTGCTGTACAACAAGATGACTGCTTGTAAAACGATTGCAGTAATAGAGGAAAGCAGGTATGGTGTCTTGGTTAGCCTGCTAATGGAGGAGGCAGGGATGCATGGTTAGATTTTAGAAATAGCTTAAAGGTACAACCGAAAGGATTTGGGGATTTGCCAATGGATTCATAGTGAAATGCATGAAAAATCACAATGTATCCAAGTTTCTCCCTTCTACTGGAAAACTAGAGGAATGGCGTTAACATCAACTTAGCTTGCATACTGCAGAAAGGGACTTTTTGTGTGGACTCTAATTGGTTTTGCTAATGTGAAAGACCTATGAGAAACCATGTAGAAATCTGGAATGTATATGTTTTGGCTGACTGAATGAGGCTGTATATCAATCGTGGCTTCTGACCCAGGGAAATGTCTTGAGGTCTTCTGATATAGTATATAGTGCATAGATGGTATTTGAAGCCGTGATGAGATAACTAAAGAGTTGGAAGAGAAAGAGAAGTCTTAGCCCTGCTTGCCATGGGAATGGTAAGGGCAGGTAGTGATGGTATGGAAACTCAATAAAAAAATAAGGTGATTTATTGAGCTGCACTTCGGGTAGTAGAAAGAAGAAAGGGGGAAGTGTCCATTGTCCAATAAACGTGTGACTCCCAGTTCCTTCATATATCAAACCCCAGTTTTTCTTTTCTGTTTGAGGAGAGCATGTGATCTGCTCCAAAAGCTGGGGAGGAGGGTTCTCCAGTGTCCGGTGTGGGGAGGACACTGTGAGTCCCTCTGACTGCTTACATAAACACTGATTGCTAAGGCGCTTACACAGGCCACACGTTTATACTCTACTGAAATATATCCTTCTTGCTCTGATTGCAATATAGCAATATTAACGGGTATATAAGAAAGAGTTTCAGGGGATCTAGCCAAACTATTTTTTTTTTTTTAGTATGTGTGGAAATAGCTGCCCTAGATAGAGTCACTCTCCAATCAAAAGTAAGTAATTAGAAAAATTCTTGGATGGGCCATAATCCCCAAAACCCTAAAATAGGAAAGATAAAAAAAAGGAATTAGCATGATACAAAATGGAGGTAGAAAGATAAATAAAATAAAATAAAATAAAATACCCCTGAGGACATTTTTAGAGGGAGGACCAGAATCTCAATAATTATTAAAAAAGAGAGAAATGTTTAAACAAGTGTTTGGCAAAGAAGAGCCATTAAATAAGTCAAGGAAGACATGATGTATAATAGAAGGACATTAGCCATTAAATAAGTCAAGGAAGACATGATGTATAATAGAAGGACATTAAAATAGAGGTGTCATTTCTGAAGAAAGAAAGTGGTACTAGACATTATGAAACAGAACACTGCATTAGAAACAGCAATTAGTATAATTGAAAGAAATGAATAGAAGGACATTGATGGAGGGCTAGCTCAGAAATGGCATAGAATAATGAAAGAAGGACATAGAAAGGATGCCTATTAATAAGGTTTAAGAAAACAGAAGCTTAATTTGGGCTTCACAGAAGTATATATTAAGATGAGTTTCTGTGAGCAAATGATTTATTAACAAAGCCTTCGCAGAAAAGATCGCTTAAGGGAGAGAGTAAGAAGGCAAGTCACAGTGGTAAGTCACAAAAACGTCCCCCAGAAGTCAGGCATGAGCTTGAGCTTACAGGAAACCCCTGGCATCTAAACGACAATTTAGGGTTCTTTATTACAAGGAAAAAGAGCTGGTTTCCTAGGAGGAGGATGCAGTCCGTGATTAACTGTGGCCCAGGGAACAGGGAACCAGGGACAGGCGGCTGGGATGTAAACACCCAGCTCCCTTCAGCTCTCTGTGCTGCCCCGGGGTCCAAGGCAATCTTCTGCAAAGGAGCTCTAGGCGCTGGGTTTCTAAAGCGTGCTGAAGCACGGCAAAGTGAATCTCTAGGAATGTGGGCAGATTTATTGACGATGTCTGTGATAATTATGATTGATTGCGAATGAGTAGGGGTAGGAGGAGGTTCAGATAATGGAAACCCAATCTGAGGAAAATTGAGTTTTCTAGAGAAGTAAGCAGATCAAATTGACATAGAAAAATAAATAAATAAAAATGTGAGAGAAAATTATACCGTAAACAGACTCAATCTATAGATATAAAAAGTTTGGATATATTCAAGGAAAAACAAATAGAAATAATCAAGATTGAAATGTCCAAACTAGTGACATGTATACATTTGCAGAAACCAAGAAACAAGAATTAGTTCAGCTACATAGAAAAGTAAAACAAAATAATAATCCATATTAACTTCAGAAATTTTAGTAATATTAGGGGACAGAAGAGAATAGAATAATACATCAGATGTCATTCAATGACAAAATAGCAGAAATCATTCTCAATTACCTGCAAGCTGTGAAAATTTAATACTTATGAAGTCATTTTGAAAACATATTTGCCAGTGTAATCCAGGAAGCTGAAAAATAAAGCAGAATTTGAAAATCACAAATAGTGGATTTTTACAATAAATGATTGGTTTATTCAGATCCAAGATAAACAGAATAGTGGGCATTATTCATTGAGAAGAATAACCATAAGAATGAGCATAATGGCTATAATTATTTTGGTAAACTATGCAATTAAGAATAATAATGTCATAATAGAGTCAAACACATTTTATATTCTTTAAAGATGTGTTGTTTCACATAATGTATTACCTGTGAGTAACATACAATTAGAGCTTTATTGAATAAGATGAGAATTAATGAATTAGAAAAGAAAAAAACAAGAATACAATGCTAAAGAAAGCAAACTTACAATAGGAAATGTCAACAAAGTTAAAAATCTATTCTTGAAAATATTAAATTTATAATCCCCTATCAACACTGAAGAGAGTGAGAGAATCAGGAAGCTTACATTTCTAAAATGAATAATAAAAGCCAGAATGTCATTACAATTTCTATGTTATACAAAATTATGAAGTTGTAAGGTACAACTTTAGTAAACTTGAGAAATTGGATGGATAGGACAGATTTCTCATAAAGTTCATTATAAAAATTATAGAAGAATATATACATAATTCAAATTAATTGATAAAAATTAAATAACTTGAATTTTTAAAATAAACCATCTCACAAAAAGAATTCACAGACCCAGATAGCTGCACTATTATAACCTAAGAAACATTTAATAAAAATACTACCAATCTTATACACACTTTTCAAATAAATGGAAAACAAGGGAATTCTTCCTAAGTCACTTTATATAACTGGCATAACATCGATTCACAAACTGAACAAGTGATTTATAAGAAGTAAAAGTTGCATGGAGATTTAAAAAATGAATGTAGATGTCTCAAGAAGCGGAGTCTGCAGATGGATTCCTGGATAAGGTTACACACATATTTTACTAGAACATGGAAGACTTCTTTTGAGTGGAAATGTGACACATGTAATCTGTGTCACATGGTATCATGGCAATTATTTGCCTTTTCTTTGAAGTGCCATGGATTGCATGTTCCTGGACAATACAGCATTGGAAGACCTAGTGGCCATGGGCATTAATTGCCATGGCAACAAAAAATTATTAGCAAAAACTGCCAGGTAAATACAGGCTGCCTCTGACCAATCTGGAGAGATTAAGAAAAGGAAAAAATATATATGTTAAGTCACATGAACTCTTAACTCAAGGCTGCAAAAAACAGATTATGGATGTAGAGGGTAGGTGTGTGTGTCCTGGGCTTAGAGGAAGCTCCTCAGAGTCAAGTGCTAATTGGCTTTTTAGTTGCAAAGCCTGTTAAAGGTGCACTCTAGCCATGTGGGGTCATTTGTTAGAACCGAGAGCAAACCTAATGCTTGCGGTGAGACTATTTGGATAGAAAGAAAGCTGAGAAGCTTGAATAACCAAGCTTCAGAAATAGTTGTCTACTATAGCAACCTCTTCCCCAATCTAGGGAAACAATCATTCTGTTGAGGAAAACAAGAAAAACAAACTCATTTTGGTGACTTTAGTGGAGTTGCCACACAAAGGGACTTTTATTCTTTTCAAGACCCATCACCAGCACATCGCACTGATTCTAGAACTATAAGTCACAGTCAGCATAGCCCAGACAATGAAATACAAAGAACGTCCATATTTCTATACACAGTTGCTGAATGTTGCGGTGCCCTCTAGCGGCTCCGCTCCCAAGAGGTAAGGACGAACAGAGCGAGACAACACACAGTAACCACTCTGGAGATGCAGGCTGGTGGCACAGGTCTGATTTATTGAGGACGTGTGGTAGCTTTTAGAGACCGTGAGGCAACGGGCAAGCAGCTTACTGGCTATGCTAACTTAGCGAGGCTGATTGGTTCATGCGCTCTAGTTGCTGGGGGGAAGGCAGATTTCCGAGGGACACGCCTGGGCATGTTCGCTGCATGCCTCGGCGCCATCTTTTGGGTGGAACCCCAAAGTCCTTATTGTTAGAGAGGCTTTCCTACGTCTAACAAGGCGTCGGCGGCTTGCCCACAGCTGAAAACTGCCTTCTAAAAATCAAATAAAATCACAATACCGATGTTAATAGAAAAGCTCTATTTCTTTGAAACTGGAAAAAGAATAAAAATGTAAACTGGGAAAAAATAAATAAAACTGATATTTTAAAATATTAACATATATTTTATGTATTATCACATATTTATAAGCATTACCATATAGAGCATAATATAGAGATATAAAATGATAGCTTTTTTAGTATTTGCTGAAGTTCAAAGTGCTAATAGTTATACACTTAATAATTTTGGAACCCATGAATTCTCGTGAGTCGAGATCATAATTTTGATTACTAAAGTCAATCAATGTGATTAAAAGTGAATTAAAGTTGCATAGAGAATATAGTTACTCTATAATGAATATTAGAATTATCAGGCAGGAGTGATAAATATAGGAATATAAAGAAAATTGTAATTATTGTTATAAGAAAGGAAGAAATAAAGTAACCTTTATAACAAAGAAAATGAGAGACAAATCTTATTATGCATAAATTCTTCCTAAAGAAAAATAGTGTTTTTAAAGGTGAAATCAAAATTAGAAAATGATTCTATAGGCCTGCTTAACCTTCTTGCCTTTCTCTCCCCTTAAATATAAAGTTCATATATTATGTATTAAAATTCCTGTGTGAATTAAATGGACAAGAAGATATCACTTTGTTGTTGTATGTTACAGTGCATAGCTTTTATCAATGACTCACAAATCAGAGCCAGCAAACATACATTTAAATAAGAGATAGCTAAGTTCAAGGACAAAGTTCAACAATACTCATAGCAAAATCAGGAAGAAATGTAGAAAGAATGTGTATCTGTCAGTTTATTTATTTACTTATTTTTTGTCTGCTTACTTGTACTGTTAATGTGCATTTTCTAATACCAAATTTAGATTTGTCTGATTATTTGGATTTAAAAAATGGTAGTGGATATATAAATGCACTTATGGGCTTCCCTCGTTTAATTGTGCTTATATATTCACATTTATGATCATTTTTACAATTCCCTATTAAGGGAAATTTTCATCAATATGAAAAATATTACACATAAATTTGTAAAAATATCGTCTTTGTTTCTTTCCATCTGATTGAGATAAATTATAAAAAGAACATTTTAGATTTTAAACTAAGTACCACAATATATAAGGTTTTTTTTTTCCTGTTTTCCCTGGTAGCAATCATGATAAATAGCAATTGTGTGATAATGTACAGTTTTAAAAACATTTTTGATAATTTTTCTTATTCAGTCTCTGAAATGTTTTTTTTAACTTGTTTTCTTTATTTTTAAAGGAGGTTTAGATTATATAAATGTTACATCAAAAATACAGTGGATTCCCATGTACCCCACCCCCTCCATGCTTCCCACATTAATGTCTTTCATTAGTGTGGTACATTTATTACAATTGAACATATTGAAGCAATTGCTACTAAGCATGGTCTATAGTTTACATTATGTTTTACACTTTGTACTGCACCATTTTATAGGGCTTGAGAAGATGTGTAATGGCTTGTAAAAGGCTACATTAATACCCCACATTTCAGATCTCGAGTGGCAAAGGGATCTGTTCAAACTTTACACTGTGTGATAGGCAGAATAACGGCCCCCCAAAATGTCCCTGTCCTAAATCCTGGAATTGGTGGATATATTACCTTGCATAGAAAAATGTGATAAAGTTTAGGATATTGAGATGGGAGATTATCCTGGATTATCTGGGTGGATCCAACGGAATCACA
Organism: Dasypus novemcinctus; assembly: GCF_030445035.2. Lineage (NCBI taxonomy): Eukaryota > Metazoa > Chordata > Mammalia > Cingulata > Dasypodidae > Dasypus > Dasypus novemcinctus. The sequence continues at coordinate 83,601,930 of NC_080688.1, read as the reverse complement.
AGTTCATCTTAAACGAGAGAGGAGGCAGCGGCATGAGAGAAAGCTGTGAAGATGGATGCAGAGGTCATGGTGATGTAAATGCTGGCTTCAAAGATGGAAGGAAAACATGAGTCAAACAATGCGTACAGCTTCTAGAAGTTAGAAAGACAAGAAAATAGATTCGCTTGTAAATTCTCCAAAGGGGAATTACTTGGCACCAACAGCTTGACTTTTTTCTCTCTCTCTCTGTTTTTTTTAAATGCTACATTAAAAAAATATAAGAGGTCCGCATATACCCTCCACCACACTCACCCCATACTTCCCACATCAACAACCTCTTTCATCATCGTGACACATTCATTGCATTTGGTGAATACCTTTTGGAGCACTGCTGCTCCACATGGATAATGGCTTATATTGTAGTTTACACTCTCCCCCAGTCCACCCAGTGGGCCATGGCAGGACATACAATGTCCAGTGTCTGTCCCCGCAGTACCACCCAGGACAACTCCAAATCCTGAAAATGCCCCCACACATATCTTTTCTTCCCTTTCTGTACCCTCAGTAGCTACTTTCTCCATATCACTGCTACAATTTCTTCCATTGCTAATCACAATAGTTCCATAGTAGAATATCAGTGAGTCCACTCTAATCCATACGTCATTCCTCCATCCTGTGGACCCTGGCATGGTTATGTCCACTTCACCTCTATATCGAGAGGGGCTTAGATTCCTCATGGATGATGGATGCAATTCTCCTGCTTGCAATTGCAGGCACTCTCGGCTTCCTGGTGTGGTGGTTGACCTTCTTCACCTCTCTGTTAGCTGGCCAGGGTAAGTCCAATGAACCAGAGGCTAGGAGCTGCAAGTTTGCTGAGGCTCAGGGCCTGGCTGTCATGTGGACATTCCAGAGATTCAGGTCTTCTGAGTATACACCAACCCCAATGCCAACCACAGGTTCAGTAAAAGTGACAGAAGAGGCATGTGTAGAAAGGTCACATCTGAGTCCAACTCCATCACACTCAGGAACACAAACTCCAAAGTAGGGCCAATTGACATGGCACTGAACTCCAGAGCCATCTGCCATGCCCATAGAAATTGTGGGTCTCTTAAGCACTCAGGAGAACCAGTACCTGGGGTTGTATCTACTTTGGCTATCTCTGGGATCCTGCTGAGGCATGGATAAGCATAACCCCTCTGATGATCTCCCAACTTTTTTTTGGAGACTCATAGCCATATAAACTCATTTGTCCTTTGCATTTCCCCTTTTTATTTGAGGTCAAAAAGTAGTTTTTAACGCCTGATGTTACATGTAGGCAGAGATGTTCTGCTGGTCTGAGTTGACCCTTTTATTCAAGGTATTTTTCTAGTTACATCACCAGCTGGTGCTTGGTAATAATCCCTTGGCACCAGAAAGGCTCATCCCTGGGAGTCATGTCCCACACTGGGGGGAAGGTAATTCATTTACATGCTGAGTTTGGCTTAAAGAGTGGCCACATGTGAGCAACATGGAGGCTCTCAGGAGGTAACTCTTAGGCACCCTGCAGCTCTAGGCCTAGTTCATATTTCAGGCACACAGGCTCACAAGCATAGTTGTCAGGATGAAGGGCTCATTGTTGAACCATCCTTCTTTGTTGGTCTTTGCCATTGCACTTAGGGGTATTGTTGTTGTCCCATTGGGGAGTGTGATAGAGCTCCCCTGGCTAGGAACTCAGCATTCCCTCAGTTGTCATTTTTAACTGTAACTACTATGAAAATATCTAAACATTTTTATGTACCCTATTTACATGCCCTGGAGAAATCTCTCCCAACCATTTGCTCCCCATCAATAACACCTACACCAGTGTTCCTCTCCTGCCATAGTTGAACCTCTCTATGGTCCAAAACTTCTTAAAAAATGAAGCTTAATATATTGCCAAGTTCCATTAATAGTAAAATGGAATATAGTGATGGGTTGAAAAATTAGATATAAAATACATACTAATTTAGAAAAACTAAAATAAAGTAAAAATAAATTGGGGTATCAAAAAATGAAAAAATGAAAAAGCTTTGTTTTTGTTGTTTTGCCTTTCATCACTGCAATAGGTGTTACCCTGTATGTACAGTGGCAAGGCAATTTCTTTCATCCTCAGTGTCTACATACTTTCTTTTTTTCTAATTATTAATTTTGACTTCACAAAAGTTTTATATCACAATAATTCACATATACAATATAGGGTACTCCTACATATCCAACATCAAACACTTTGTCTCTTCCCCAGCAATGAACTTTTTACATGTTCATATTATATTTGCTGCAGCTGATGTACAGATATTGAAACATAGCTTTCAAACATGGTTTCATTTGGGTTTACATTATGGTTTATATTTTAGACTACAGTTTTCTAAATTTTTAGTTCTTTTATGTTTTACATTATGGTTTATATTTTAGCCTATAAGCTTTTATACATTTTTGGTGTAATTTAACATGTCCTATATCCATCATTGCATGATCTTGTGGAACACTTCCATTGCCTCCCAGTTACACTGAGTCCATCTATTCAATACCTCTCTCCCGGGCCTTCAGGGCCCACAGTGAGGATCAATCTTCATTACTTGAAGGACCATATTCAGAGATACTTGCAACAATGTTGAGGGCTTGACATACTCAACTGCCCTAGAACAGCTTGATTTTAACCCAGTGAGACCCTTACCAGAAATCGAACCTCCAGAACTGTAAGAGAATAAATGTGTGTTGTTTTAAGTCACCAAAGTTGTGGTAATTTGGTACAGCAGCAATAGGAATCGAATGCACACTGTTTATAAATTTTCAAGCTGGATTTCTAGCTACATATGCACCTTTCAAGCAGAGCATTCATTTGAATATATCATACCATTCTTCGAAAAAGTCTCATTTTAATATTTGTACTTGTTGAAAAATTCATTAATAGAATTAAAATAAAATCAAAGGAATAACATTGAATTTCCATGCAATTGTTATCCAATATCAGGTACTGATTCTCTTGATAATGACAATGAACTGGAATATTAATAGTTTCTTAGGCTTTGGAAATTATTGGATCTAATTTCTACATTTTTATATTTTTATTAAACTGCCATTCATCAATAACTCTAGCAGACTTTTCACTCCATCACATTTTGTTTTTGTTTTTCCTGCTATGAATGGAAAAATAAAAGATAAAGCAAGTGGTTGGACTATGTGAATAGCATACCCATGAGTAAAGCAGAGAGATTTAGTTCTTGGATCTTTAATTTCTAGTGGGTAGGAATGGATGCCCTTTTGACTCACTTTAAAATTGATTGTTCCTACTTGATATAGCAGTAAATATCTTTTGAAAAGTGAATTCTCTGTTGATGATTTTTAAATATCCTAGAGGAAATCTGAGAAAGAATATATTCCTTGGTGGACAGTACATTACATGGCAGACTAATACTAGGAAGCTTTTAACACTTGATTCTAGATGATAAAAATATAGCCAAAATGTTAAATTAATTTAATTCTGGACATTAGTAGTTTCCAATGCTCTGTCATATATTCAAGTCATTAAGTAGGCAGTTAGGTTGATATTCTTTCTAAAATCTACATGAGTATGCTGACTATATTATTGGCACAGGATTATCAGAATTTGTTTAAATATTAGTGTTCCTTCTGATTCCAAAATGGAAACACCAAAAGGTAATTATTACTATGCTTTCTGGCAGTTTTGAAAACGTATTTTAAAAATGTTAATATAATATATCGTCCATTGCTTGTAAAGAACAAATATAAAAAATTTGCAATACTGGAAGTTTTATGCATAATTATATTTATAAATTGTGCATATATATATAAAATATATACATATATATCTTAGTAACCTGGGCACTGTAAGAGTAATCTGGGCACTGCAGATTTATTCGCCAGCATCCTTTCCATCTCAATTCATATAATGAACCCATCTGCCTAAAAAAATCATGGTAGCCACATAATTACCTGATTGATTCAGAATTTTCCTGGATTTTTGGAGTCTGATTGGTCCAGATTTTTGGGCTTTATTTTTGGCTTCAGCAAAGGAGCCTGTGATCCTGTCCATCTCAAGGCAGGGTTTCATGGTGGCTAGGCAGTGTTTCTTGTAGGCTCCCCTAAATGAGGGCCAGGGGAAGAGAAGTTCTCAATCTCAGTTATTGCCATGTGTAGAACTACGAGAAGCCTATATTTGTGAGTTTAATGATGAAGCCAAAGCAAACAACCAAACAAAACAGTGCAACCCCAAGGAAGAAGGGTCTGGCTCAGTAGACCTTTCTACTGAAGCCTGCTCAACTCTCCATGTCTGGATATGCACACAATAATTTTCTTAATTAAAATAAGCATTGAATTAGGGCATGGATGCCATTTTCAATGTATGATAGTAGTATGTGTGCTATTGAAGTCCAAAGGAGCTTTCTCTTTAACATAAATTTAGCTTAGGACCAACAGGTGAAAATTTGGGGAAGACTACCAATCTTTGGTGAGCTTCTTCCTAACCCTGTGTCATCGGTTGAATTATGGACCTCAATTTAGACATGCTAATCTTAATCCATGTTCCTGTTGGCATGAACCCATGTGCAAATAGCATGCATTGTAGATGTTCTTTTTAGTTAAGATGTGGTCAAATTGAATCAGGGTTGGCTTTAATCCACGAACTTGACTAAAGAAATTCAGACATAAGGAAGGCCACGGGCAACAGGCAGAAATCAATGGATTCTAGAAGAGCAGGTGCAAGGAGAGATTGGCATATGATGGGCCGCAGGGATAGGAACCAAGGAATCCCAAGGATTGTACCAAACCAGTACCAGAACAACACCTTTCTTCATCCCCAAATGTGTTTCATTTTGCTGCTGACTTGATGGCAATCCTGGGGGCTCCATGGCTTGTAGATGCCCCTTCATCTTGGTTACAGGATGATCTCTCTCTCCTCTGACTTTTACCTCTGTGTCCAATTTCCTTTGTTTATGAGGAGTTCTGCTCTATTGGATTAAGGCCCACTCTCATTCAGTTTGGCCATCCCTTAACTAACAACATTTTCAAAGGTCATATTTTCACATCCACAGAACCAGAGAGGGCTTGAGACTATTTTTGTGGAGGATAAGATTCAGTTCCCAACAGGATACAACAGAGACACCTCTCACAATAAAAAGAAGGAATGGAAGTGATAGCCACATTTTAAAACTTATGCTGCAGAAAAATAAAATAAATAATAGTTAATATGTGATTATATTATCAAAACAAGGTGAAATAAATGATGAGATAGATGATAGATATAGATAAATAAAGTGAATGCATATTATATATTAAATATTATAGGGAATAATAGAGCTTTTGAAGATTATCTATGATCCCCGTTCTTGCTTGAGATCAAAGTGATCACTTTGATAGTCACACAACAGAGACAACTTTATTTAGATATAATAAATCTGTTAAGTAGCCATTTCCATGAAAGTTTACAGCAAAATTTCATTGCACAGAATGAAGAAACAGACTCAGAGGTGAATAAATGTGCTATGTATTTAGGATAGAAATATCCAAAATTAGCGTTTTACCAACTGACAATATTATTGGTGTAAATAGCAAATCTTCAAAAAGGTGACTTTGTTGTCAAGATATAATGCACAAACACATTGTAGTTAAAATTGTAATAGTGATGTACAGTATAAATGCAGGGACGATTATTTTCTTAAGGGGAAGCTGTATAAGACATCTTTTCCTTATTGAAGAGAATATTGAAGTGTCTTAGAAAACAATCCTCTTCCAAAATTTCTAAAGCACCATTTAAAGTGTATTGTTACTTTATCTTCTAGCTCACCCTTTCCATATATCTAGTGTCTATACATAGTATTTTCTCTGCCCTAAATCATTTTTCATCTTCTATGTGCATTCAGCCAAAATTTTATATAATATATATCTGAGCAAGGCACTTTGGTAACCACTGGTCAAAAAAACTTTAAATAAGGAATATTTTCAAGTTTCAGCCAATCCACAGTTTAGTGTAGGAGTTAGAGATAGAAACAACTAATTAGTGTAAAGTCATAATGGATGCCATAATTATGGCATGAAGAGCAGGCAAATGGAAAAGAGAAAAGAACAACTACTTGGAGTTTAGAGAAGGAAAGAAAAGATTGGAGACCACATTTGAAATGACTTTATCAAAATAATTATTGGTAGTTTATTAGAAATAGAAAAAAAAGCTTATGAGAGAATTCCTGAGTTTACTGTGTTCTAGTGACTTTTTTCTCATAACTTTATGGATATCAATGCCTGGGTAAGAACAATCCATATCTATCTATCTATCTATCTATCTATCTATCTATCTATCTATCTATCTATCTACCTACCTATCTACCTACCTACCTATCTATCTACCTACCTACCTATCTACCTATCTATCTATCTACTAATTACTCATGTTACCCAAATACAAATATATCCCTTTAGATTAGTTTGGAGGTAAATGGTAGCTAAATTTGGCACACACACAAAAAAGAGTCTTTTGCTGTGGAATATGTGTGTATTTAGTGTAAGCAAACTTGAGAACTCATCCATGTCCTTTAGAGGAAATTTAGGTCCAGAAACGATCAATGACTGTCAGTCATCAATGGCTTTGGTGTGTACTTATGTCACATATAATATTTTCTGGGTAGATCAACTTTAATATAACTCACAGTTTTTAAAAATCAGACTAGAATTGTTGAGAGCAGACATGGTATTTCCAGGTTCTCATAAGCTAATACAAAAATTGGGAGCAAGAATTTAGAAATATTCAGGGCAGTTAGAGTAATATTACCTCTGTTGAATCAAAGAATAATAAAAATTGGTTTGTATTCCATATGCCTTCTTTCTTCACTTTAACATTCATTTATTTATTTTCTTTTTTAGCTAAGTTGTGGGTTTATAAAACAATCATGCATAAATTACAGGATTCCCTTATACCACCATAGCATCAACACCTTGTCTTGGTGTGCAACATTTGTTATAATTAATGATAGAATATTTTTATAATTGTACTATTAATTAAAAAATGGTCGATGGTTTAAGTTAGGGTTCACTGTACAGTATAGTTCCATGGATTATTTTTTAAACTTTTATTCCATTACCATATATGCAGTCTAATATTTCCTCTTCTAATCATATTCAGATATATATTTCAGTGCTCTTAACTGAGTTCACAATATTGTGCAACCATCACCACAATCCATTACCAAAATATTTCCATCATTCCAAAAAGGAATGCTGTACAGTTTAAACCTTAACTTCCCTTGCCCTATCACCTGGTAGGCTATAGTCTAGATTCTGACTCTATGAGTTTGTTTATTTTAATTATTTTAAATCAGTGAGATCATAAAATATTTGTCCTTTTTATATCTGGTTTATGTCATCCAAAATGATGTCTTCAAGGTTCATCTATGTTATTGCATGTATCAGGACTTCATTCCTCTTCATGGTTGAATAATATTCCATTATATGTATATACCACATTTCTTTATCCAGGCATTGGTTGATGGACACTTGAGTTGATTCCATCTTTTGACATTGTGAATAATGCTGCTAGAACATCAGTGTGCAAATATCTGTCCCAGTCCCTACTTTCAATTAGTTTGCGCATATACCTACAAGTGAGATTACCAGGTCATATGATAGCTCTCTGTTTAGCTTTCTGAGAAAATTTCAAACTGTCTTCTGCAGTGATTGCCACATTTTTCATTGTCATCAATGATAAGTGAGTTTTCTTTTGTTTCCACATCCTCTCCTAGACTTATCATTTTCCTTTTATTTTATTGTTTAGTTGCATTCTAATGGGTGTGAAATGCTATTTCATTGTGGGTTTGATTTGCATTTCCCTGATGGCTGATGATGTTGAGCACCTTTCAATGTGCTTTCTGGCCATTTACACATCTTCTTTGGCAAGATGTCTGTTTAAATCTTTTGCCCATTTTTTAATTGGATTGTTTGTGGGTTTTTTTTTTTTGTTGTTGTTGTTACTGTTAATTTGAGTGATTTCTTTACATATATTGAGTAGTAATCCTTTATCAGCTATGTGGTTTCCAAATATTTTCCCCTATTGTATTGGCTATCTCCTTACTTTACTGATAAAGTCCTTTGAGGATCAAACATTTTTTAAATTACTGAGGGTCCATTTATCTATTTTTTCTTTTGTTGCTTATGCTTTGTGCATAAAGTTTAAGAAACCATTTCCTAAGTTAAAGTACTGAAGATCCTTTTTAAATTCATATTCATTGAACGTGGTGTAATACTTTATTTAGTTTTGTTTTTATTCCCTCAATAATATATTACACTTTTTGTATAGAGGGCTTGCAAATTTTACTTGCTTTTTGTCCATTTGCTATTGTATAGGATAGTATTTTAGAAGCATTCTTTTCTTTCTTGGTGATTTACTGAAATAAAATTTGTGGTTTATTAATTTTATCATTCAACTTTGTTATTTCTCTAGCTCTTCAAAAATGGACTTTTTAGAGGATATTTCACTATCTTGAATTCTTGACCTCTGCATATGTCTTTGGCCCCACCTCCTTAGTTAATTCAGGTCTCTATTCAAATGTCACCTCCTCAAATGTAATATCCTTAAAAAGGCTTTAGATGATGATTTATTTCTTATTATAGCACTTATTACCTAACAAAGAATTAACACCATTTTTTGTCTCCCTAAACTGTAAGTTCAATAAGGGCATGACTTTGTTTCATTCTCAACTCTATTCCCTAGAGTCAAGAATATTATAAGCCTTCAGCGATTATTTACTTGAATGAACAATTGTACAAGATCTTCATATCAGGATTATGTCCAATAACCCCACAGAGGAAATTCCCACATTACCAAAAATAGAATAATAGCTAAATAAATTGAATTACATTCATACAATGAAATAATTTAATTAGTGAATACTAATGATTTTGTTAGCTAAGATATATGCAGATAATGCATCACAAAGGAAATTTATTTACATATGTGAAGATTAATTCAAATAAACTTGAAATAACAGGTAAAATTAAACTCCAGTAGGATGGATCTTGCTTGTTAAATGTATGGAGGAAACAAAGGAAGTAGTGATCATGATTAAATTCAGGAAAGGGGTTATCTTTGTGGGGTAAGAGTTATTAGTAACTGGAAGTACTCAAAGAAGGACTGTGGTGTGCTGGCAATGTTTTAATTTTTGATTTGTATGGTAGATATTTATGTTCATGTTATCACTTTATGTTAAATAGTTGAATTGTATATTTTTGTTCTATGAGTGCTGGTTGTATTCCGTCAAATTTACCAAAGTAACTACAACAACACAATAACCTAAAACAAATTAAGAAATAATTCTTGGTATTTGACTTAAATATCTGGATAAATGGAGATGGCAATCCTGAGATAAGAAAGATTGGATGAAGATATGTTTAGCAAATCAAAATTAAGTTTTCAGGGGCAGATTAGACATCATTATTTCTAAACTAATATCAGGTGTGTGTAGAAAATCATAACTTAAACAAGTATTTGATTTATGACTTTAGCCAAATTATATAGTCTATCTCTGTCTCAGTTTCTTGACCTGTGAAATGCCTATAATAATATATGCTTTGGTATGAAGCCTGAAACGATTGAACGAGCTGCTTAGCAATGGTAAAATTGTCAAAATTTTTATAAAATTGTCAGAAAACAACCATTAAGAGCAGGAATGACCACCAAGTCTGGCAGCTTCATGGAGAAGGAGTTGAGATAAGGAATTTAGAGAAACACATGTCCAAGGATGTTACAGAAAGCACTAGGGGCTTCAGTGGCAAACAGCATGAGGAAGACCAACACCAGTGACTTGCCTGAGGTCACAATACAGTTGGGGCAAGCATTAGACCAACAAACTACCCCAAATATGAAGGGGGAGAGCATGGGGGCACGACAGCCATCGTGGGTTTTCATAAGCTTTTATATATCCTGGATCATTTGGAGGGTTACAGTAGTTGCACTAATTTAGTTGTCCTTGTCTATGAATGATAATCTCCTGAGTCATCTCTGGCTCTGTTTGTGTTGACGATTTTGCTCTTTAAGATCATATATTTCAACTTTGTTCCATGTCAGGACATTTTTTATTGGATGCCTGGCATTATTGAATGTTGCATATTTTTGTATTATGAAAAATACAACATTTAAAAAAAACAACATTTAAATTACTTGGAAATAGTTTGATCCTCTCAGTGCTTGGTTTTAAACATTGTTAGATGAGAAAAGACAGTTTTTTGGTTTCTTTTAGGAAAATTTTGTATTTTATGTTTCATGTTTTACTGACCATAGGTTCTGAAATGAAATCATTATTTAATGAATATTCAATAGAAGTCATAGAAAGAGTTAGAAGAAAACTAAACTCCACATGGCACAAATAGGAAACAAGTAGCAAGAAGACAGTAGTTTTAACCTAACTATATCATTAATCATACCATAAGTAAATAGTCTAAGTACCCTAGTTAAAAAGTAGTAATTATCAAATTGGACAAAAAGCAAAATCCAATTGTATTTTGCTGTCATAGTTAATTTTATGTGTCAACCTAGCTAGTTAATGATGTCCAGTTTCTTGGTCAAACACTTGCTGTGGAGGTATTTCATAGATGGGTTTATATCTGCTATCAGTTAACTTAAATAAAGTACATTGTCTTTACTTAAGGGTGGACTTCATTCAACCTGTTAGAGATCTCAAGAAAAAAATAACTGAGAGTTAAATGAAATAGAAATTCTGCCTTGGGGCTACAACCTCTACTTTTCCCTGAGTTTCCAGTTTGCTGACTTCCCCTTTTGATTTCAGGCTCAATACTTGCAACACCACTCTGACCAGGATTTCTCTTCCCTATGGCATTTGGCCTGTTCAACAGAATTCAGACTTGCCAGCCCCTATACCTCACAATTGCATATATTTTCTCTTCTATGTATTTTTTGTTTCGCTAGAGATTTGTGACTAATAAATATAGTAGCCAAGAAGGATCCATCATTAAATAGAGAGTCAAATGGGTTAAATTAAAAAGATGAATAAAGACATAGACTGCTAGAATTCTCCAAAAGAAAACTGACACAGCTATATTAATATCAGGCAAAGTGTTCTTGAGAGAAAATACTTTCCAGTGATTAAAAAAAAAATCATTTAATAATGATGAAAAAGTCAATTATTCAAGAAGGCATAGCAATAATAAATATGTATGTATTTAGAAATCCAAACTATAAGAAGCTAAATTGATATAACTTCAAGGAGAAATAGACAAATCCACAAGTATAGTTAGAGTTTTTAACTCTGTATTCCCTAGACTTTTAGACCAGGTAGACCAAAAATCAGTAAAGATACAGAAGGCCTGAATAGCTAACTCAATCAAACAAATTAGAACACTCTACAAGTACAGAATGCATACTCATTTCAAGTAGTCACAGTACATTTACTGAGATACGCAATATGCTGGGCCATAGAAAAGTACCAATGAGTTAAGAAGAATTCAAATCATATACTGGTATCAGTAATAGAAAGATATTTAGAAAACCCCCCAATATCTGGAAATTGAATGATTCACTTCTAAATAATCAATTTATCAAATTAATAAACCAAGTAAATAGGATAGGATAACCTATTAATCAAATGGTGCTGGAACTACTGGGGAACCATATGCAAAACAAAACAAACAAATGAACAAACAAATCCCTTATTCTTAAACTTTATTTCACACAATTGACCAAAATTAACTTGAAACGAATCATAGATTTAAATGTAGGAATTAAATTGATCAAATTTCTAGAAAAATATTTGAAGAGAATTATGATGACTAGAACTCTCATACAATGCTGATGGGAATGAAACATGGAAACATTTGGAAAGCAATTTGTCAGTTTCTTTAAAAAGTTCAATACACATCTACTACATTCCACCGCTATTGTGAAAAGACCCAGCTATTTCACCACTAGGAATGTTTCAAGAGAAATGAAATATATGTCTGCACAAAACTAGTACATAAATTTTTATCATGGCTTTATTTGTATTAAAATATATTTTTAGCAGCTGTTGAATAGATAAACAAATTGTAGTACATACATATAATAGAATACTGCTCAGCTATAAAAAGGAGTTTACTATTCACACACCCACCATTATGACTGAATTTTAACATATTTCGCATGGGGAAATAATCTGTAAGATATTCTATATTTTATTATATCACTTATATGAACTTGTAAAAATGCAAACTAACCTATAGTGACCTATCAGTGATTGCCATAGAGAGGACAATTGCCTTATGGAGGTGAGAGGAAGGAATTGGAAAGAAACATGGGAATATTTTTGCAAGAGGAACAGACTCATTATTTGAACTGTCTACTGGTTTCACAGGTATTTATGCATGACAAAAGAGATCAGTTGTACACTTTAAAATTTTCTTATGGTTTTATTTGAATTAAACTCCAAAAAAGAGTAGAATTCAAAATATAGAGACTTAAACTAATTTGATCTCTAATGATGAATTGAAATTTTCCAAAAATGTAAAAATTTTGCAAAGCAACAATAATAGTAAAAATTTAAATTTCAGAAATTTATAGAATGAAAAACCTAAAATAATGTAAATTAATTTATAGAATATTCACTTAAATAACAAGTTAAAAAAAAACAACAACACAAATAGACCACAAGAACCGTGGTGTAGTTTTCTGGTTTGATGAAATGTAGGTCTTGTACATTCTGTATTTCTGTTTTTTTACTATTTTGAAATTCATGCACATGCTCAAATGCACAAGACTGCAATTATTTCCACATACTTAAATTTATCTTATCAAGATTGTTCTGTAAGAATTACCTAAGTTAGATTCAGTATCATTTTCTTAAGTTTGGCTAATACAAAAACAAGTGTGGAAGGCTCTGTGAAACGCCAAAATAAGACTCTACCTATAACTGTTCATTTATTTTTAATGGAGAAGAAAGGTGAAGCAAACCAAACTGTGAGAAATTACATTATAGTGTTACAATATCAAGTCAGAACTCAGATGAGAATGCAATTTATTTGGCAAAATGATGAAGGAATGATTCATGTGTGTGTGTGTTTATATTGGCATTGTCTTAAAATGTAGATGAGAAGTGATATAAATAAAAAGTGCAGAGTATTAAGCATTAACAGCAAAAATAAGATGAAAAGGAAGCAACAGTCTGTCTGAGTCATAGATGAATGTTTCTATCCTGGCTAGTGGGTTGGTTGGATTGATGGAGATCAATAGCAGACAATATTCAAAGGTGGAGTGAGGTAGATTGTGGAAACTGTAAAATGTTTGGTTGAGAAAACCATTCTTTAAATTTGAGGACATCAAGATTTATGAAAGAGTTTTAAATAGGAAATATACATGACTATATATTTCAGATAATTAATCTGCAGGGTTTTAGCAGGATGAATTTAAAGGCTAATAAATGGAAGAATCAGAAGGTTTTCAAAGTATTTGCAAAAGTAGAAGATAGAGTCTCTATTAGAGCAGTTAAAATGTGAATTTCGAGTTCAAGAGTATCAGATACTAAATGTATAAATCATTCGCAAAGAAATACTATTAATGGTGGAGTGTGTGAAATGTCACAAAGAAAGAAAATTTAGCACGGAATTTATATAAATTAGAGGTCAAGTCATAAAATGTAGTGATGTTAAAGATGGATATAGAGGAAGAGGCAGTAGAAAGGTAGAATAAGAAATACAGAAATTAAGGCAATCTTGTTTCACATCTATGTCTCTTACATTAGATTTTTCAATAAAAAATAACAATTTAAGTTTTCTATATCATTTATTAAATATTATTACTATTTCTAACTCTTAGATTAAAGGAATTTTATATGCCTTTAGTCCATAATGCATTCCTGGTTTATACCATATTTTTGACGTTTGGGATATATTATTATAGAACAAAATATAATACAACACAATTACTATGTTTAATAACAGTTCAATCTTAATCATTAAAGCTATTTAACTATCTTCTGAAAATAATGAATTAGAAGAATTATTATAGTAAAATTGATGAATCATAATAAATATTCTTCCTACATATGAAACTATGACAAAGATAATTTTGAAAAGGATACCAATATAAATGTTATCAAAGATCAGATGGGAAAGAATAATCCATTATAATATATGGCTGACTATGACTCCAGTATTTTAATTTGTTTTACTATTTTATCCATTTAAAATTAAATTGTTACAATAAGTTATGTAAAACTAAATTAATCTCACTGAGTTCTGTTTTGTGTATTAAGTCTGATACTGCAAAATAAATATACAAATAAAAAAATCAGACTTGTAAATATTTTGATGATGATTGTTTCTGATATTTTAGTTTGTAGAACCAACTAGTTTGTAGTTGGTTGTTACAGTTATTTTCATTAAGGAAGAAGAATAACAAGCATTAGCCATTATTTATTCATTAACAAAGGACTAAATACATATGGACAGGATTATATAATGATTAAATGTTGGTTAAGAAGATTCTTGAATTTTCTATTATCCTGCCAGAAATTTTTTTTATTAATTTAATTTAATTTAATTTAATTTTTATTTTTTTTTAAAGATTTATTTATTTATTTAATTCCCCCCTCCCCCGGTTGTCTGTTCTCTGTTTCTATTTGCTGCGTCTTGTTTCTTTGTCCGCTTCTGTTGTCGTCAGCTGCACGGGAAGTGTGGGCGGCGCCATTCCTGGGCAGGCTGCGCTTTCTTTCGCATTGGGCGGCTCTCCTTACGGATGCACTCCTTGCGCAGGGGCTCCCCTACGCAGGGGGACACCCCTGTGTGGCAGGGCACTCCTTGCGCGCATCAGCACTGCGCGTAGGCCAGCTCCATGTGGGCCAGCTCCACGCGGGTCAAGGAGGCCCGGGGTTTGAACCGCGGACCTCCCATGTGGTAGACGGATGCCCTAACCACTGGGCCAAAGTCCGTTTCCCCCTGCCAGAAAATTTTGAAACTGATGTTTATTAAATATGACAGAAGTATGTATGTTATTAAATATGACAGAAGTATGTATGTTATTAAATATGACAGAAGTATGTATGTATGTCTAATGGGGGCTTAGAAGGAAATGATGAAGGTAGTATTGGGAACTGGAACAAAAACAATCTTTTTTATAAAGTGGCAGAGAGCTTGGCTGAATTATGTTCTAATGTCAGATGGAAAGAAGAAAAGACTGGGAGTTTCTCAGAATATTATAGAACACCCCCTTCTTCCCCCAGCTTACCACAAAACCAGCAGGGATACAGTTTAATCAAAGCAGATGATAGCTGGAAGATCTGGGAGGCCCAGACTGTCTCCTAGGATCCTAGAAACACTATAGAAGAAAGTCCCCAGACAAGAAAGAAGGAAAAAACAAACAATAAAAATTAGAGCAGATATCAATGAAATAGATAAAAGGAAAATGGTTGAGAAATCAATTAAACTAAAAATGGCTCATTAAAAGGACCAAATTAACAAAACTCTAATCAGGTCAATCAATAAAACAAGAGAAAACACAAGTTATCAAATTTCAGAAATGAAAGCAGAATCATCATTGATCCTTTAGATATAAAATTTTAAAGAAATTTTATAAACAATTCTATGCCCACAAATTTGAGAGTTAGATGAAATGAACCAAACTGATTGGAGCTCTCAACTACCAACATTCATCCAAGGAGAAATAGAAAGCATGAATATATATATATATATACATATTTTTTTTCACAGATATTGAAGTAATAATTTAGAACCTTATAGAAAAGCTAGGACCATACTTGGACCATTTCATTAGTGAATTCTTACAAATATTTAATAAAGAAATAATACCAATTCTCTACAGTCTCTTCCAGAAAATAGAATAAGAGGGAATTTCTCAATGAGATGTATAAATCCATCAATGTAATTCATCATATTTATACACTGTAAAACTAGATAATAATATCAATAGATACAGACTTAAGCCAACTTGAGCTGGCACCAATATCATCTCCTACATGTATTAATTAGGAGTTGTTTTTGACACTTACAGCTTTGAGGATCACTTTGTGACCATTGTGATTGCTGGGTCTGCTCTCACTTGTCAGAGCCCATGCCACATTAAATTAACTCTTGCCATGTTAGACAGAATGCTACTCTAGAGACCACAAAGCAAATAGATCAGGGAGACACTGGGGAATAAAAACCTGAAACTCAGAAAAGAGCAGGGTAGCAGAAGGACTAGGAAAACCATACATGTACAGCAGAATTTAGGCTACTTCAGACCTCTATTGTGAGAATTCCCTATCACATGCACACAGAAATGAAAATAGCAATTTCAAATACATATTTGCATTTGCATTTTAAAATTACCATGACAACTCTTCTTTTCTTACAAAGTATGCAGTAATTTTGAATGCCTTGTTTTGGGGTTTGAATTATGTCCCCCACAGAAGGCGTGTTCAGGTCCTATTACCTGGTCCTGTGGGTGTGAACACATTAGTAAATAGGAACTTTGAAGGTATTAGTTAAGGTGAACCCCAACTGAATGAGTGGAGCTTTATTCAATATGGCTGAAATCTTTATAAACAAAGGAAATCAGACATGGAGTTAGAAGCCATGGAGGAACAACCAGTAGCTGTAAGTCAATAGAGCCCAGAAGAGAATGGTAAAGAAGCTGCCATGTGCACTACTACGTTATGGTAAAACTAAGGAAACCCGTAGATTGCAAGCCAGCCAGAAGATACCAACCCTGAAAAGAGGTGAGCCTATTAGCCTCTGAAACTATAACCAGTAAATTACCATTGTTCTGCCAACCCATTTTATGGTATTTGCTTTAGTTTCTAGGAAACAAAAACTCATGGATAGTAGATGATAGAGTTGAAGCAATCATCAGCTATCTAAATGGCACATTATAATTTAAAATCAGTGAGATAGTGAACTTAAATGCTTTACCTACAAATGACAGGGATTTCTGAAGGAAATTATTTAGAAATAATTTTTGAAAATCAGAGCAGAAGCCAGGTTCCTTACAATAATGTCCAATTACAGTACATGTTTAAAACAAAAACACTTAAGAATGCAAAGGATTTTGCTATTATTTTGGAGATTGACCTAAAAAAACAACAAATGTTCTTATAAAATTATCATCCAATACCAGTTAGAATCAGGATGTGTATTAGCTTCTGAGGTAATATAGTTAAGCAGATTCTATTTGAACAACTTCAAGAAGAGTGTTTGATTAAAGTTCCTGAATTATTTATGAATAATGATTGACATGGTATACTTTGAGAGATCAAAGAAATTGGGAACAATAATTTGGAGTCAAGCCATGAAACACCTATATATTTTGTATTATGGGTGACAAACTTCATTTCCTCCATTTTCCCATTGCAGTCATTAATTGAAATAATGAAGCTAGAATATGAAATTTTGTGAAGAGGTACAATAATGTAAAATCTCAATACAATTTTGGAAAAAAAGCTTTTAAATTATTTTTAAATATAATTATTAACAAAAGTACATAACTCATTTCAATAAACTATAGCTTATTTCTCTATGTTTGAATGTTATCCATTATGTGACTGAAGAAACAAAGAAGACAAGTACCTCTGGGATAGTAAGGTACCATGTATGAACCTGATGTTTTCCTTCACTTTTATCATCTACCAGTTAGCTCCAAGTTTCTAAATTACCTGCAGGCCATATTTTTATTACCCCAATAATTTTCAAACTCCTTATTAGTTTTGATTAACTCTTTTTGTGTGATTAATTAAGTCAGGTTTACCTTTGCCATGGGCTAAGGAATGTTCTTCAAAGATGTCAAACAGCTTTTATTGCAAGCCTCCTATTAAAGAATATGAAATCTCAAGCTTATCCTCTAATTGGGCATGCAGTCATCCAAAAGAAGAATAAATATTAATGGGACTCTTAATTAGATGATGCAGAGCTAGGAAAGCACTCAGCTGGTACTATTAAGAAGAGAAAGAGTTTGTAAACTTTATCATCAATTAATCAGTGAATACAGACACATCAGCACAGGCCTGGCATTCTCTGAAAATGAAAGAACTTCAGTCTGTTTCCAGATGAGAACAAGACTTACGGTTTTACCTTCACTTAACTTTCAGACATAACAGTTCTTGAAAAGGCATGCTAGTTTTCAGATTATAAGCCTTTTTCCACATAATAGCTTCCTTTTTACTCTGAAGTACACAATATAAATAGATTTGCTACAAGAAATCATGTTTTCAACATTTTAGCTGCAGGCCAAGTCTATCACCAATTCATGTTATACAACAATTCTTAAATAATATAAATGGAAGAAGTATCAATGGAGTACAGTATCTAGAAGAACCAAAGCATTTTGCTTTGCAAATGTGCCAGAGGAGAGGGCTGAAGAACTCCCATCTTCCATGATTCTCCAGTGTGTTTTGTACACATTATTTCATGTGTTTGAAAATGTTTCTGTTTATAAATGATTTTGCCTAAAATGTATTTTTTGCATTGACTTTAGGTATAGAGAGGTTCATTATCAAACACCCCACTATTTGAAAATTTTGCAACAAAATTCTATAAACAAAAAAATAGAGTGAGAAAGATTTTTCTATTGAAGAAAATATTAATATGATTGAAAGTGATAGAAAGTATATTACTTTACAATCTCTTTCATGTTAGCTATATTGAACATGTGATTTTTGATAAAAATAGAAAATAGAACAAGTCCTGGAGCAGGTATATGTTGTAGGAAACTGTATTGTGCTAGATAAAGTGGGTATATTAATGTAAATTTAGAGAAGGTATTTTTAACACAAAGAATCCAACTCATCTATGATTATTCCCAAACTTTCCACATTAGAACCTTGCTAGATGTTTTTTTGCTTGAGAGTAATGAACAAGTATGTGTGCAAAAGACAAGGGTCAGAAAGTGCAGGTGAAAAAGGAAGGAAAAGACAGGAAAACAATTGATGTAACCAGAATAATGTCAACATATCACATGCAAACCGTGAAAAGTAATAGGCATGTGGGCTGTCAAACAGATCTACACCAAAAGCAGCTAAAGGACCTTGTCTGCTTAGTGTCATTGAGGAAAATAGTGGGGTTATGTGATGAAGACAGGCGTTTAATTTTAACTCTATGATTTGTCAGAGGGACTATTCGTAACAGACTGTACATGCTAGTTCATCTGAACTCGCTCAGGATCAGAAACACTGGTTTCACTGTCTTATAGAGAACTAACCATGGATGACTCTAGTTCAGGGGTTCCTAACCTTTTTTGTTCTATGGGCCCCCTTTGCCAGTCAGGTGAAAACCATGGACCCCTTACTAAGTCCACACTAAACCATGTATCATTTAATAAATAGATCACACCCTCACCAACACGTCCCCACAAGAATAAAAGTTTTTTCAAATTTCAATTCAAGCTCATGAACCCTTCTTAATAATCCCTGCTCTAATTGATATGTGGTGATTATAATACACTCCCCATACACAAAGACTTGTGTTTTTAAAAAATGTATTTTTACTTTTTAAAATTTTATGTGTGATTATTCTGCATTTTGGCTAGTGTTGTAATTGAGATATTTGTTTTGCTCTCCCAGGAATTGACAGTGCACTCTCTCCCATTCCCAGCTACATAAACCTTCTAAAAATTAGGAGCACTATAATTTTCATGAATATAATAAGATTTTATACATTATTTGTGTAAGAATGTGTATACACATAGGCAAACATTTGAATCTACATGTCTATTATTATATGAGTCCATAACTTAGAAGCTGTTCAGAGGCTCTCTATCCCTTTTCCATTACTTCCCTTGGAAAGTCTTTTCATGCCCCAAAGCTTTCCATGTGAGAGAAATTGATCTTTGGAGACTCTCTTTACCTTTTATAATTCTTGTTCTTGACACAAGAGGATCGCCGGGTGGTTTTAGATGGTTGACTTTCATTTTGTAAGGCTCAGTTACTCATGGGATACCAGCAATCTTCATTCTATTTGTTCCCGCTCATCATTTTCATTTACTTTCCCTCTAGAATTTTTAAAAAATATTATCTAATACATTTTATCTTATTTAATAGCATTATCTTCAGCTTCCAATGAAGCATCTCATCCTTTATCCCCTGATGCAAAACTTTCTATACTCAATGGACAGTCCTTCATTCCCTCTTCATACTTGAATACATAAATAAATGCATCCTTAAAAGAGAATAGCCAATTTTCATAATACCACAGGAATATGTGCTCTAGTATGTAGTGGAGTGTTGCCAGAAAAAAACAACATTGCAGTCCCTCACGCATATGTACCATCCAGACATTCAGTCTCATAAAGTTTCCATTCACAATATGTTCATCTTTACATCAAGAATTTATAAGAAAAAATATGTTCCTGTATTGCTGTACATACCAGGAGATCAAAGATGAAAAAGAGAAGTAGTAGAAGAGGTTGTGAGTAAGAAAAAAGATTGCAAAGGACTTAACTAGTGCTCAAAAAATATTCACTTTCTCCAAAAGCAACAAAAAAAAACATCAACAAGTAAGTAAAATAGTATCAGTTTTAGATTATTTCAGAAAAAAACATTTCTGACCAAATGTGAAAGGACAAAGAACGGGAGAATTACAGACAGCTAAAAGAGTCCAGGTTAAAAATGATGAGCACCTGGTTTTAGACATTGGTTTTAGACATTGACAGAGGAATAATGAAAAAGAAGCAGATCTAATAAACGTATAGGTGTATGATACATAATGATACTTGCTGGTGATTTCCATTTGTTATTTAAATGCCTTCATTTTAAAAGCAGTTTCTTAGGAAATACCAGTTTTCTGAGTGTGTCATGTTATCTTGCTCGTCCTGTTTTACACTATGCTTTCTCTACTTGCACAAGCTTTTGTTGTTATTGTTGACAATGACTAGTGCTGCCAAAACATAACCATATTGAATATTAAGTATATATAAAAATTAGTTTATTGAAAAATTAAAAAATGATTATTAATATGCCATGAATAAGAAAGTCAATTTTCTATACTTTAGCTGCTTAATAGATTATGAGAGAGAGAGAGAGAGAAATGTATATGGGTGAAAAGACACACAAGCACACATACACATATAAGAAATAATATAGATTTTTTATGAAGGAGTAACTGTAACTTTCAATATTGTATGATATTTATTATGTTTATATTCTTCATTGGACCCTTGTGAAAATATCTACAAAATTTGAGATTCCTATTAATTTCTTGAGTGTATTTACCATAAAGGATATATATTCCATGTCAATTTTCCTTCCTCCTCATGCAGTGTTTAGGTTCCTCTTTTAGTAACATACCAATGTGAAAATACTAAAAAAATGTGAACTAGCACAGGGATTAAAGTTTTTCTGCAGAAATTGAGAAAAAATGCATTATAATTGCAAATCCAAAAATATCTGAGGAACAAACTCTTCTACCTTGAGAGTCATGCATCCTTTAATGCTGAAGTAGTGGATAAACTAGGAAATTCTAAAACAAAGCTACATTTATTTATTTCATTTTGTTCTTCCTGGTCATATGTACTTAGAGTAAAATATCTTTCCAGGTTTATTGATTTTACCAAAATCTTAAAGAAATGTTTATGGGAGCAAAATGCTAGAATTCTTTCTGTGATGGTATTTGACCAGAGTAATACATATAAGAGAGAAGAATAAAGGGAATGAGCAAATCTTCAGTAAATCTCTTACTTATGCTGAGTACTTTTTTGTATGAACCAAAATATTTCGGTGACTTTCTTATGTAGAATAAATAATATTTCTTACCATGCAAATGTGATACAGAAAAATATTCAACAAATAAATCATAAGCAAATATAGGATTAAGAATTTGAATAGAATATTCATTTTTGGTAAAGGGTGATCTAGGCATTCAAACTGTTTCATACACATACACAGAAAAAAACAGGATAAAATTTCATTTAAGAATCTTATTCACAGTATTGAAACCTGCCAAAATATAATGGAATTATCTAGCAAAAATCTAAGTGAAGGCAGAATGAAAAGCGGAGTACAAACTCCAGTTTTGTCCTACATGCATTTTCTGAACCTAGAAGATTTCACTGTTGTTTTCGTGGTCACTAAAGGCATGAGGTAAAGAAGAAAAAATCTAAATTTCACATAAGTTGGAGAGTCTTAAATAAAATTTCTAGATAAAATATAGGATTCCCAGTTAATTTTGAATATCAGGTAAATGACTACTAACTTTTTAGTGTAAATATGCCCCATGCAGTATTTGGGATTAATTTCTACTAAGAAATTCTTTTTTTTTTTAAACCTGTAATTTAGCTGTAACTGTGAATTCTGTAATTTAAATGCAGATTTGACAGCCTTAAAGAGGATTGTCCTCATTTAAAAGTGGAGAACCCTAAGTGCTAATACTCAGGTTAAGTGTGAAGCACATGTAAAATTGTGGGCAACCCTTTCTTATATCCACAGGGTCACAAAATAAATTACCTTGTCACAGAACATAGACAGGGAAAAAAAACAACCCTTGATAAATGATGATTATAATCGTGTCTTCATGTAGTGTTGTAGCATAAATTAAAACCACCTGGAAAGCCCAGGTTTATATGCTGTGAAAATGCTTCCACGTGTTCTCCATGTGACAGTAGTAGTATTTGCAGAAGCAAATATTAGTAAGCAAGTTAAATTACTACCAAGTCCATAATGAAAAGATAAATTATAATTTATTATGCTCAAGTGAAAATAAAGGAATCATAGTTACATGCATCAACGTGGATAAATTTCAGAATAGAAGTTGCACAAACTATAATATGTTATGTTGTTTGATTTAATTCACTGTTATTTTCAAATACTAAACAGGAAAACCGGAAAGTATGTCATTTAAAAATGTACACATAAGTGATGAAATTATAGGAAATATAAAGGAGACGATTATCATAAAAGTTAGGGTACTTTTTAGTTCTGGAAAGGAAGGAGGTGGAAGTGATGGAAGTTACGCCCAGAGGGCTTGTTAGATAATGATGTTGGCGTGGCAGAGCATTCATCTCATTAACTGCTTTTAATTCGTGTGTCGGACTATCTTCTTTCTGTCCACATATCAACCTATCTGCTGCCAATTTTTTCTATATGTTGGAAGTGCCACAAGACATTGCAAGATATTGCAGATGTTTGAGCTTTTGATCCTACAAAGTTGGCAACTTTATGTTGTTTAACCTAATATGTATTTTTCCTCATTAAAACATTTAAAATGATAAAAACAAAAGAATTTGAAAACATTTATAAAAAAATATTGCATTCACTCTGTGTGTGTATACATATAGTCTATTGTACAATCAATTAACCGCTGAAATAAAATAGTTGTGTACTGTTCATGGCTTTACACATAGAAACATTCCCTTTTAGTTTTAATTAAATACCCTAGAGAAATTATATTTTAAGTGGCTTAAATTTATATAAAATTCTAAGTTTTCACATAAGTAACTTTTGTAAGAGGTAATGCTTTGATACAACTTCGGTAATTTTAAAGACTTTACATCTATCTCAATGTCCTTATTTCATATGTTTTTTGTCTTAGTAAAATGTTTGTTCTTGACTGTCTAGTTGTCAATATTTCCAACCTGAAAAAATCTATCATTGGAATAGACTTAAGTCTTTCTCTAAAAATCATTAAAAGGCCTTGAGAAGATATGGACAGTTTCTTGGACCGTTGTTAATACAGGAAACTTTATTCAAATATCCCCACCCCATACTTACACCTTGCATTCTCATAACTTTAATTGATGTATTAATTTAATATAATTTCTACTTAATTAAAAAGACAAAATTCACTTAAATTATAGTTAAATAAGTATTCATGATATCTAACATCTCTAATTATTTTAACCTTATGGCTACAAATTTCTCAATTATAATATTTTATAATTGATATGGGCATCATTCAATACTATTAAATTGATAGCACTGTACAATGATTTATGTGAGAAATTATATAACCCTTATATCTAGTTCCAAAAGACAAGGAAAGTGCTACAATAATCAATTTTTAAAACTCAGTCAAACTCTATTTCCCAGGAAAAGATAGCTTCACTTTTTCAACTACAGCCTTGATTTATTTTAAGAGAAATTTAAGCTATCCTTTTAACCCATAAAAAGAATATCTTCCTTCCATAGATGCTGTAATATTTAGATGATTATAGCTTTGTTTCAAGATTGTGATTTAAAGAAGAAAATTTGACATGCCAAATATACTGTATGAATAAATATGCTGTTTGGAAATAGATTTGGACATACTTAGAGAATCCAGAAGTTCCAAAGGCACTTTATTATTGACTAATATAGAATATGGAAATAAAAATAATGGTATTACAAATATTTAATTTCTGAGATATAAAATATTTTATTTACCAATCTTAAGAACTAATGAGGTCTCAATAAAAGCAGTATATATGATGTATTTTCTAGAAAAATTCAGAAAACAAAAAAACAGTTATGAGGTCTAGATTCTAGAGAACTAACAGAAGTGAAAGTGCTTGCCAAGAGCTGAGGACTGATTTTTCACAATTCCATTTTAAGAGAAGAAGAAATAGTTTTCCTAAGCTGTTTCCAGATGTCTTCATATCATATTGTAATTTCCAAATGCATCATCATAGGATTATGTTCTGTAGCTTCTCAGAGAGAACAATGCCAAGGCCATTGATTGAACTGCCTGATCAGAAAGTGAATTGTCAAATTGTCTTCCATTTCTGACTTTGCTTTTAAAATAATATGGTATGTATTGCAAAACAAATAGACATTGGGAGTGACAACGTGGTGTATATATTGCCAATTTGCACAAAATTACTCCTGTATAGCTAAGATCAAAAATGCTAAAACTGACAAATTTGGTAGGTTTGAAAAATTCAAACAGATGAAGATTGTATGTTTTTTAAAAATTACCTTCAGCAGTCCACAGAAAAGTTTAAGTATAGTGATTAACTTTCTAATATAAGGGTCAGTATTTTCAATTTTGTAAATGAAATCTAAGGGTTCTTTAAAAAATTATACAAGTTCCATATTTAAAGTGTTTGATCTTTTCTATTCTTCTACAGAACATTATTCATGTGATTTATAGCTGTAAATATCATCTTATCAATGTTTCATGCTTAATAATCACAGAAATGAAATAACTTAGTGTACATGACCTGAACACTAATTACATAGTGAATACTTTTAGGAAATAGGCATGTTAATAGACATATTTGATTGATTACTGAAAGAGCATTCTGTTATTTTATACTGGCTTTAAAAAATATATGCAAGACAAAGACTTGTAGCAAAAGTATAACATGGTATCAGAGAACTTTTTTTTTTAGTAAATTGAGTTTTATTATATATTGTGATGACAACTCTGTTGAAAACTGTATGATACACATAGATATTATTTGAAAAAAGTACTCGTAAAATTAAATTTAAAACAGAAAAGCTATTTTCTTTTAAAACAACTTGACAATTTGAAATATTGGGGGTTTCTAGAAACTTTTGCAGAGGTGTGTCTCTATAAGAACACTGCTACAAATGAAGTGCACATTGTTGTCATAATCACTTATCTCCACTCTACCTTTTATGTAGGGTATCCATAGTGTCAAAGATAATTAGTGATTTTTTTCTAAATTCCCTGTAAAGCAGTTTTTGCTTTCATGGATTTGTTTTACAGTTTCAATCATGCAATGCATGGAAATTTTAGGCATAATAAATTTTTAAGATACTTTATAAACACTATTGCTACTATTTGCTTTACAATTTTTGACCAAACATGCATACTTGACTAAGATGTATTTGAAAATAACAAAACAAAACTCCAATAAGTATACTAATTTTTAAAAATCCTGTGATAGTTAGTAGTCTCCCATTGCTACTTTAAAAATTTACCACAAACTTGGCAACTTGAACAGAACACATTTATTATCCTTCAGTCCTGGCAGTCACAAGTCTGAATGTGTCTTTCTGGGCTACAACCAAGGTGTTGACAGAACTGGCTCCTTTTTGGAGGCAATAAGGGAGAATCAGTTGCCTTGTTTTTTCTAGCTTGCAGAGGTCACAAGTGAGTAAAGCATGGCCCCTGTGTTCCATTTTCAATGACAGTATTTCTTTCCCTGCCATCTCTCTGGTTTTCCTTCTTCTGTTTCTTTTTCCGCTATGATGGAGGAGGTTGTTGTTATGGAGGAAGGAGTGGGGAGAGGGGGGTGGGGGTATATGGGGACCTCATATTTTTTTAATGTAACATTAAAAAACTAAATAAAGGGGGAAAAAGAGAAAAAAAAGGAACTTTGTGATTACATTAAATCTCCCAGATAATCTAGGATAACCTCTCTATTTTAAAGTCAGTTTGTTAGCAACCTAAGTCCTTCTGCTACCTTAATTCCCATTGGCCATGGAACTTAATGTGTTAACAGAGTCCATGGATTAGTGGAAGGCCATTATTCTGCTCACTACATAATGAAATGTTTGGTGGTGATGGATTTTCACATTCTCCACTGCTCTACTAACCAATGTAATTTTCCCTTTGCCAGCTAGTGTAATACTAATAAAACTGATGTTCTGAAAGAGAAAATCATTGATTAAAGGTAGGAAAAAATATCAGCTTTCAGATGGTTTGCCTTCGATACAAGGCAGTAATAAAATCCAGATCTTTTTAACAGTACCGTTTTACTTATTCAACTCTGATTTTTTTTTAAATTTCTCCCCCCACCCTAGTTGTCTGCTCTCTGTGTCCATTCGCTGCGTGTTCTTCTGCGACTGCTTCTATCCTTACCAGCGACACTGGGAATCTGTGTCTCTTTTTGTTGCGTCACCTTGCTGCTTCAGCTCCCCGTGTGGGTGGCACCATTCCTGGGCAGGCTGCACTTTCTTTCCCACTGGGCGGCTCTCCTTACGGGGCGCACTCCTTGCACATGGGTATCCCCTACGTGGGGGACACCCCTGCGTGGCAGGCACTCCTTGTGCACATCAGCACTGTATGTGGGCCAGCTCCACACGGGTCAAGGAGGCCCGGGGTTTGAACCCTGGACCTCCCATGTGGTAGGCGGACACCCTATCCATTGGGCCAAATCCGCTTCCCTCAACTCTGCCTTTTAAAATTGATATATTGTATGTTTTTTTATTGGACTCACCAGATTAATTATGCACATTTTCTAAATACAAATCAGTATATAAGACAGACAGACAGAAGTGTACAGACGTTCCTTATCTTGTTGCACTTTGTTGTGCTTTATAAATATTGCATTATTTTACAAATTGAAGATTTGTGGCAACCTGTGTTGAGTAAGTCTATCAGTACAATTTTTCTAATTTGCATGTGTTCACTACATATCCCTGTGTCATACTTTGGTAATTCTTTCAATATTTAAAACTTTTTATTATTATTATATCTTTTATGGTGATCTGCAATTGGTGATCTTTGATGTTACTAATGTAACTGTTTGGGGGTGCCATGAACTGCACCCACATGAGACAGCGAACTTCATTGATACATGCTGTGCGTGTTCTGGCTGCCCCACAAACTGGCTGTTCCCCTTTTCTCTCCCTTTCCTTGGAACTCCCTATTCCCTTAGACATGACAATATTGAAATTAGGCCAATCAATAGCCCTATTAATGCTCCTAAGTGTTCAAGTGAAAGGAAGAAAACCACATCTCTCACTTTAAATCAAAAGCTAGAAATGATTAGGCTTGGTGAGGAAGACAGGTCAAAAGCTGAGACAAGCTTAAAAGTTAGTCTCTTATGACAGTTAGCCAAGTTGTGAATGCAAAGGAAAAGTTAAAAGAATTAAAAATTGCTACTCCAGTGAACATCAGATAAATGATAAGAAAGAGAAAAAGCCTTATGGCTGAAATGGAGAAAATTTTAGTTGTCTGGATAGAAGATCAAACTAGCCACAACATTTCTTTATGCTAAAGCCAATCCAGAGCAAGGACCTAACTCTCTCCAATTTTATGAAGACTAAGAGAGGTGAGGAAGCTACAGAAGAAAAGTTTGAAGGTAGCAGAGAATGCCTCATAATGTTTAAGAAAAAAAATCATCTCCATAACATAAAAGGTAGAGGAACAAATGATGATGTAGAAGCTGCAGGAAGTTATCCAGATGTTCTAAGATATGTGATGAAGGTGAACACTCTACACAACAGATTTTCAATATATGAAAAAAAGCCCTCTTTTGGTAACAGATGCCATCTAGGACTTTCATAGCTAGAGAGAAACAAATAACTGGCTTCAAAGCTTCAAAGGACAGGCTGACCCTCTTATTAGGGACTAATGCAGCTGTTGACTTTAAATAGAAGTCAATGCTCATTTACCATTCTGAAAACCCTAGGGCCCTTAAAAATTGTGCTAAATGTATTCTGCCTGTGCCCTATAGATAAAACAATAAAGCCTGGATGATAGCACATTTGTGTCAAACCTGGTTTACTGAATATTTTAAGCCCATTGTTGAGACCTACTGCTCAGAAAAAAAATTTCCTTTCAAAATATTACTGCTCATTGGCAAAGCATCTGGTCACCCAAGAACTCTGATGTAGGTGAGCAAGAAGATTAATGTTGTTTTATGCCTTCTAATACAAAATCCATTTTGCAACCCATGGATCAAAGAGTCATTTTTGACTTTCAAGTCTTATTCTTTAAGAAATACATTTGGTAAGACCCTTGTGGATGATTTTTAGAGGTTCAAGACTTCAGTGGTGATAGAAACTACACATGTGTTGGAAATAGCAAGAGAAGTAAAATTAAAAGTGAAACCTGAAGATGTGACTGAATTGCTACAATCTCATGATAAAACTTTAATGGATGAGGAGTTGCTTCTTACGGATGAGCAAAGAAAATAGTTTATTGAGATAGAACCTACACCTGATGAAGATGCTATGAACTTAGTTGAAATGACAACAAAGGATTTAGAATATTACATAAACTTAGTTGATAAAGCAGGGCAGGGTTTAAGAATATTGACTTCAATTTTTAAAGAAGTCCCACTGTGGGTAAAACACTATCAAACAGCATCACATACTACAGAAATCTTTCCTGAAAGGAAGAGTTAATCATTGTTGTCTTATTTTAAGAAATTGCCTCAGCCACACTGTGATGTTTAAGTTCACGTGCCAACTTGGCAAGCTTATGGTGTCCAATTGTTTGGCCAAGCAAGCACTAGTATGATTATTCTATGAGAATATTTTATGGATTTAAATCATCAATAAGTTGATTGCATATATGGCTGGTTACATCTACAAACAACTGAAGAGATTGCCTTCAACAATTAGAGATGTCTTATCTGATCAGTTGAAGGCCTTAAGAAGAGAAGTGCTGATTTTAACCATCAGAAGAGAGAATTTCCATGTCTGCTTCAGTTGGTCAGCTTCTCCTGGAGAATTCGTGCAAAACCTTTATCAGTGTTCCCAGCTTGAGGCCTGACCTACAGAATTTGGACTTGCCTATATCCACAGTTGCATGAGAAAGTTTTTAGTAAAATCTCATAATTTTTAAAATATTTCCATTTCCTTAGAAAATCCTAACAACTCAAAGCATCACCTCCTCATGTACCAATATTTAGAATCCATTTCTTTTTTAAGGTTCAAGGATCAACAAACCGTTTTCAGAACACCTACCCTCCCTACAGCAGATGTCCATACTTGTATCTTTGACCAGAATTGGGGAAAAGGCCTCTTCCTCATATAGGCACTAGGGAATGGGATGCACCTATATTGACTTAGACTAATTAGTATTTTTCCTGTGAAACTAAGAACATCACCAACCTTTCCAAAGTCAAAAAATCATGAGGAAGAACCCATAAACAGGAACAAAAACTGGTTCTATCAGCCAGAGAGAGGGAAGGGGGTTGTTTTGTTCAGGCAGCCATGGCATCTGTGCCAACAATGAGATAGCTGGAAAGAACAAGAAAATAAAGACTGCACTGGTCTTATGTTTGAGTTTCAACTTTTATTTGATATTTGTTTATATTTTGAGAGTGTACTTATAACATTTCTAAGTTTCATTCAACTTAATTACTTATCTGGATTATATGACCTGTGTAGCATAGTACTTTTCTCAAGAAAAGCTTACTTTGCAAAGTAGCAGAATAGAAACAGGAACATATTGATTTTTACACTTGTAACATTAGGTTTATACTCTACAAAACAAATGGACTATTGGCTAAACATCCCAATTATTTGGATACTGCTTTCACTAGCTCTAAGTGTTCAGAAACAAAGTCAGGGCATATAAGATAAGTACCTTAGTAATGCAGCCTTTACAAGCTAAAGGCAAGTAGAAGTTTTTGGAATCTTGAATTATCCAAAATAGTTGCATAAGCACCATGAAGCCAATATCTGGACCTTTATATGTTTAACACATGCAAACTCTGCCTAGGCATTGAGGAAAATAGCTCCCAAATATTCTTACTCACATTGTCATTTTTAAGTAACATTTCCAGTAATTTCACATATATATATATATATATATATATTATTTTAGTAGATCTACTGTAATTTAACTTTCAATATTAGTCCTTGTAAACACCTTAGACATGCTCACAGTCATCAGATTATCTATAAAATGTAGAGGCTGGAGCAGCTTCACAATGGCTAAGACTCTCAGGTCCCCTCCACATGGAGCTGTCTGAATTTAGGCCCACAGATAGGACCTCAGATAGTCTACTTACACCACAAAGTAAAAAACCAAAGCTACCTGTTTATATTCAATCAGACCAACAAAATCCAAAACGTATCTTTCTTTCATTGCAAGAAATTAAATGTAAATAAAATGCAAAT
The DNA here is from genome assembly GCF_030445035.2 of Dasypus novemcinctus. Lineage (NCBI taxonomy): Eukaryota > Metazoa > Chordata > Mammalia > Cingulata > Dasypodidae > Dasypus > Dasypus novemcinctus. The sequence goes on along the minus strand of NC_080688.1, from coordinate 83,571,217 downwards.
TAATCAAATATTAATTAGGTTGATTACAATACTGTTTATTGTAAATGAAGCTGCATTATTTCTACATCTCATACATATGAACTCCTTTAATTATCTAAACAACTCTGGGAGGCACAGTTGAGGAAGTTAAGGCTTTAAGGGACTTGCCTACTGTCACGTATTGAGTAAATGTCAGGGCTGGGATGTGATCCTAAGCAGTCTGGATCCAAAACCCATAAACTTGAACATCACTTTTTCATCTGGATTCTCAGCTTCTGCTCGAAATACCATTGTAATAATTTCTGGGGTTTATGAGTCCCTAGCACTGAATGTGAAAAGATTCGCAAATAGTGTCTCAGTGCTGTGTCCTCTGAGATGTGGAAGTCATGGAAAAGCTTAAGATTAGGACACCTGACAGGAATTAGAAAAATAAATTCAATGTTATGTTTGAAAAATATGGTTTAAGGATTGTCTGCTTCAAAATCACTGAGGGTACTTAATAAAAAGGCAAAATACTGAACTTTACCCTAGTTCTACTAAATGTACCTGGGTATAATAATGTGAATTCTCTGAGCATGCACTTTTTAAAAAATGTGCTAGATGTATCATCAATTAGATGGAAAGGGACGAAGAATTTTGAGAAACCTGAGCAGCCAATATGAAAAAGAGGAAATGAGCTTGTGAAATTCTTAAATAAATACAATTAAAGTTTATGTGTATGCTTCTAAACTATGTCTCATGTTTACATCTACAGCAAATGTCCACATAAAAATAATTAGATATATTTCTTATAGCTTATTTTAATTTTTATTAAGGCTTTTTGCTGCAAACTGCGTATTTCAATAAGAATTCCTTCAAAAGTGGCCTGAAATATGTAGCTTAGGCACATCCCTAAGAAAAACATTACAAGACTTATATATGCATCAAATAAATTAAGATAATATTCGCCTAATACCCATAGGTTGTCGAATAGTGGTGATGGCCATCTACACTACCATAATGTATTTTTTTGAATAAAACATGTATTTGAAATATTGACTGAGGTCATTTTCAATGTATAAACACAATAAAATCAAGTGATTTGAGTCATTGCTTAATAATGGAATAATTTTCATAATTTCCTCCACACTACAAAAAACACAACGTGGAAAATAAATTGTGCATGCTATTTCAATAGACTTGAAATAGCTAAAGAAAAATTGACACGTTAAGATAAGGAGGCTGAGGGAAAAACACTGAATAAGATGGTTAGAGCAGATATCAAATGCTGGCTCGACCTCATAGTGTTGACGTGATTTTATCCTTGGAGATCTTTGGATTTCTCTTGCATTGAACTGCATGAATTCTAAGTTCACATTCATTATTATTCTGTGAGTCATTCTCCCTATGCCAAAAAATAGTATTAATAATTTAAGCACTCAGGATATATTTCTTATTTAGACACTAGATGGCAGTAAATGTGCAACTCTGAGTGCTTCGACATTTCTCCATGCCCTAGAACTGGACGGGCAGGCAAGATTATCACCGACAGCTTGCCTTCAAAAGCTAGCTAGAAGGAGAATATGAGCTATCACAAGGAATCACTACAGAATACAAGGAAAATAAAATGCCCTAGGTCGATAATATGGTAAGAAAAGTCTTCAAATGGTCATTTAAAATGCTTCATCTGAGGTAAACACAATTTGTCCTTTCCAATTTAAGACTGCAAAGGGAAAAAAAAAGGCAGTGGATCCAGACTCATAAAAAGAGATGAAAATGCAGATATCTACCCACATATATCATGTTTCTATTTATAAATGGTACCATTTTTCAAGTGTTTAGAAGCAACTACCAAGAATGCTATATCCATTTACCAAGTAAGATCGAATTAACCCATTGAAAATAATGGTAGAAGGAATCTCATTCCATTACTTTCAATGTGACTGTGCTTGTATATTCCATAGCAATATATTCTTCAGAAATGGAACAAGCTTCCTAGCATTTTCACGTGATGAATGAGAAAGGGAAATGAGAGTCTTGTTAAATGAATATCTAATCCTAGTTCTTATAAGTCCCTTTGCCAGCAGTCACTTAAACCATAGCTGTACTATTTAAGCAATACAATCATAATAATTTTGTCCATCTGTCCATCTAAAACATATCTGGCAAAGGGGTGATAATTGTCGTAATTTGAAGATTTCCAATTGAGAGAATTTTTAAAAGCACTTTGAAGTACATGAGGACATTCTTTTCCAAATATATATCTTTCCCCAAATCTCTCTTAAAGCCTAGGTTTGATGCATATCACATATATTGCTTAACATCATCTACACAGCAAGTTTATCGATAGCATACTGCATTCCTCAGAGGAATTTGTATTTGTCTGTAACTTATAGCTAGCCAGAAGTTGTGTAGGAAATAGTTCACAGTGACATAGAGTTAACTAAATGTCATATTTCTTGTGAAGAGGCTCTGCCATTTATAGAAATCCTACTGATAAAATGAGGGTAGACTTCAGGTTGGGTCATTTTGAGCTCACTTGCTGGGTGGAAAAAGAGGGAAGGGAAGGAAAAACAAAATGGATAGATGACGTGCTCATTTTGCTTGTGGGCTTTAACATTCAGACTAGGTTCACATCACCATTCCATCTCTAACTGTGTGAGCTTGCGCAAATGACATTATCTACCTGAGCTTTAATATATTTATTTTATTTTTGCTTGTAAATAATACCATAGTGATTGTTGTGATGGCTAACTGGGCGAATGCTCATAAAAGCATCTGCAGTCCCTGGTACACAGAAATGCCAGCTAATTAAATGAAGAAACCAAAGCACTGTTGCTCACAGTAATCATTTCCTGATTGGAAATAGCTAATGAACATTGGGGAAAAGAATTTTTGTGCATTAGATTGTCACTATTAAAAGGTGTGGAGTTAATTTGGAAAAACTGCTCCAGGCCTCAGATTTCACCCAATGGAGAAACACAACTGATTCTCTGGGAATGGGAACTCAATAATTCTTTAGTGATCAGAAAGAGACTAAGCAGAAATTTAACCAATGATGAAAGGTATATCTCTGACTCAAAATTCAATCATTCACCATGCATTCATTCAAAAGTATTTCCTTAACATGTGGCAGGCTTTGTAATACATATTACATATTTTAGCTGATTTAAATCTTACAATAACTGTATCCATTTTGAGTGGTTATTCTTAACATATCCATTTGAGGAAGAGAATGCTGAGGGTTGTTATATTTAAGCAACTTGAACCAAACCATTCTAAGGCAAATTAAAGGAGAAAGCCAGTTCTGTCAATTTCAATAAATACAGTACTATGTGATCAAGACAATAAAAAGAGTTATGTAGTGAAAGTTTGAGAAAAGGTTAGATATACCTAATGGGTAGTGGGTTGTTCAGGGAAAGCTTCCTGGAAGACGTGATTTATGACCCAAGACTTTAGAAAATAAGTAGGTTAGGCCAAATGAAGATATTTGGGATGTAGTGTCTGGTAGAAGGTGGTGAATGAACAAAATAAACAGAGAGTAGAGGAAGAGAATCTGACAAAAGAAAAAAGTTCAGAGTTTTTGGAGTACAAAGCAGAAATTAGAGTGATGGAAATAAGAGTGAAAGAACAAGTGGACTGTTCTTCAAACTATCTCAGTTGCAGTCAATGAGAAGTTATTAAAATATTGTATACAATGTAGTAGCATAGATTGCCATTTCAGAGGACACATTTGAGAGGAAAACACTGGCAAGAGGGGGAAACTAATTTTTAGCATATTATAAGAGTTCAGGTAAGAGAAATAGAAAAGTAGAAAGACTTAAAAATTGAATTATATTAAAGAGTTAAAAGTAATGATACTTGGAGATAGATTTGATGTGAGGATTTAGAAACAACTATTACCATCAGGCAGAGTAAAGAACTCACTTTCACAAAGGTAATACGTTTTGTTTCAGACATGGTATATTTAAGTTAATTAAGAGAGAATCAGTCAAGTTCATGAGTTAGATTTTGAATGTAAGTTTTTGAAACTCAGAAGAGAGATCTGAGAATATGGACACATTTAGAATTCAACCATTGTAGCAGTTTGATATTATTGATGAATTCCAAAAAGAAATATTGTGTTTGTAAACTGATCTTTTCCTCTGGGCTTATTAGATTACATTGATTCATAGGTTTACTTGATAAAGTAATTACATAAACCTCTTGTTCCAGTAGGACATTGAGTCCCTACCCTTTGGCATGGCAAAGGACAAAGTTAAGGGTTTTTTGATGTTGGTTGGAGTTTTGATGTCGGAGTTTGATGCTGAAGCCTTAAGCTGTAGCCCCAGGAAGGGAGGAACCCTAGGCTTGGCAAGAAGCAAGCCCTGGGAAGAGAGGAACCCGGGAAGGCTGAACCCTCACAGACGTTGGCAGCCATCTTGCTCCAACACGTGAAAATAGACTTTGGTGAGAGAAGTAACTTCTGCTTTATGGCCTGGTAACTGTAAGCTCCTACCCCAAATAAATACCCTTTATAAAAACCAACCAATTTCTGGTATTTTGCATCAGCATCTCTTTGGCTGACTGATACAACTATCTTCAAATGATATCTGGGACTGATAAGTTTCTTAAACTCACTGAGTGAGAACATGAAGAATGTCCTAGTGATTAAAATCACTAGGGCTTTGAAATCCCCTTTACTTCCAAAGTAGAAGTAAAATTTAAGATCCCTACATGTGGCTTCTAAACTGCAGAAAGGAAATATTTTTGATAGTAATATCAGAAGAGATGGAGAGAGCAAGAGCTCACATTGAATTCAGGAAATACAAAAAAGGGGAAAAATCTATAACGTAGAATTTCAAATATTGTTGTTCACTCTAGGAAAGCGAATTATTTCATGAGGAATTTGCGATCTATTCAGCATTCTTGATTTTCTAGAAAGAACATCCAAGAAAGTCTAATCTACCTAATCGTTTGCTACATGTTCCAATTTAGAAGACTACTTTTGATAAATGCAAGTCCTAATTTAACGGAAAAATGTTGCATGGCCACATCAAACTGAAATATCAGCACTTCCAGTTTCTTGTTGCCCAGGACATCATCATGAAAACAAACGTCTCTTCCTGATTTTACTAGAGTCAATGTATTGTTCTTTATCTAACACTGACTGCAATTCAAGTAATCTCTACTCAAAACAATATATAAATAGTTGTTTCCTTCAATATGACATGTTTCTTTGGCAGCAGTTAATAAATGTTCCTTGACTATGCTTAGTAATCCTAAGGTAAGTTTTAACCATTTTATTCCAAGAAAAGAGAACTAAGGCAATTATATAGTAGGTGTTTAATAAATATTAGTTGAATTTGAGTATAAAATATCAACCATAATAAATTTATTATGATGATTAATTAATAGTGTACCAATGATATTGTTTCTCAATAATATAAAAATCAATGACTGCCATTTATTGCATATTTATTGGTTAGAAAATATACTAACCACTTTTAAAATGCTCTTATTTAGTCCTTACAACCATCCTATGTGGTGGTTATTGTGATCTCTGTTTTATCAAAGAGGAGACCTAGACCTAGAGAAATTAAACCACATGCTGAAGATCAAAGAGCTACGAAGTGGTGAAAGCAGGCGTGTTTTACCAAAGTCTGGTTGGCATTTTCTTGAGAAAGTGTTTCTCCAGGTGTGGTACGTTGGATCACCTGCAGCAGAACCCCAGGTTGCTTATTCTAATGCAGGCTTAAGAATCTATGCATTTGACAAACTTCTCAGATTATTCTTATGCAGTTAAAATGTATAGAATCTCAAGAAATAGTCAAGCTTATCAACAGAAGAGTTAAAATCTGTCGGCTCTGTGCACTGCATCAGTTTGATGAGAATTACTGAAGTTATGGGCATTTGCTTTGGTGGTTCTTTTATTTAGTAAATCTTACCTGAGAGATCTCCATGTACTTAATAGAATATCATATCATCAACGACAATCTCTGGTCCACTGGGGTGAGTGTCCAAAAACACATTTTATTCAAATATCAAGGTCTGAAAAGCATATGCTGACTTCACCTATGGCTGATTAAACTGTAAAACATGCTCTTTAATGGGTAAACAATAATGATGTGAACACATTAATTCATTGTACGATCCAGTTGGAAGAAAAGAAATGTTTAGCTTAACATTGTACAATTGCTGTTAATGAACTATTTTGAATTTTTGTATTTTTTGAAAATCCCTTGCCTTTTATTGGGGCTGAGGGATGGGTACAAATAACATTGACCGAGATTTTGTATTTCACTAGAATTTAGATTACCTTATGAGTGTAATCTTCTTTACAGAGTCCAGTGGTAGTCTTTTTGGGTTAGATATGTAATGAGGGTAATCACTTCTCAACATAGAATTTGCTAAAGTAATTTTCCCTTGAGTAGGCTAGGTATTTGACACTAAAGAACATTCTGCTTTCACAGCAGATTTGCTTTTGCATTAGTAATTAAGAAACCAGTAATCAAAATAGCCCACTTATTTCTAAGCATTAACTGGCACTGAACATCTTGTGGAATGCCATCACCTGCACCTAATGGGATGATATATTTACTGTCACTTGTGAGCACTTTCCATTTGGTAAGGCTTATAAAGGCAAGCAAATACAGATTACCCAAAGCCTGCATCCCTTGTGCACTCAATTAATTACTAGCTTTCCTAACAGGATTAGTATAGGCTTCTAGGTGGGGAGAAAAATCATTGCCTTATTAGACCATGTTCTGTTAAGATTTTATGTTCAAAACTATTATATGCTTAAAAACATGTAAGGCTGAGCCTCCTATCTCTGAAGACTGAGACTCTTAATAATATAATTCAATTATACAAATACTAGGAGAGTAGTGATACAGATTTAATTATATCTTTTATGAAGATCTCAGTTTGAAAATGAGAATTTCTGATTTCCTAGGGGACACCTTTATGCCCCACCTTCTCTTCCATGTGCCATTTTTATTTGAAGTTCGAGATGAAAGATTTCTTTAATGTTGCATCAATCATATTGGAAGACTTTTAGATAATGCTATCCAGTTGCACCAATCTTAAACCAAAAGACAATTTTTAAATTCTTAATATAGTCTCTATAGCAAGCTTTGATTTCTGGTTTTCTTTGTCAAGTTAAGATAATTTTAGGAAGCATTTAAAAAACTATCATTAGGTTTTCATCATACATGTATTATATAATTATGAATTTTTGAATGTATAAGAATAACTAGAAGTGAATTTAGAAAAATATTTTGCTATATATATAAACCCATTTATACTTACTTAAATCAAAGAATCCAAAAAGATTTGATCTGTCCCCTCATTACTAATATAGAGTCATAACTTCAGAAATTTTTTTTCAAAATTAATTGCTATATATGTTTGTTCAGATAAGGAATAAGATCACAGAAATATTGGCATTTTATAGAGGTTATTGTTTACCATAAAGAAAGGAGAAGGGGTTAATCTTATTGAATACTGAAATTTTGCTAGCAGTCATATCAAATACAGTCACATATATAATTTTTACTCCTCCTAACAACTCTGTGAGGTAAATAACATCATCTCAGCTTTAGATATTGGGAAACTAAAGCATAAGAAGTTAACTAACTTGAATATGTAATATAATTAGCAATTTGTAAAACAGAACTCTACCCACCTGAGTCTGATTTCATCTAATCTGACCGCATAGATGTTTTATACCACCCCTAAAAATCAAGAAGGATTTTAGCAATATGGAAAACTTGAAAGAACACCTGGATTTAGAAAAGCCATGTGTTTATGTGAGGCTATAACCACCAGTGAGTGAGCATGAGTATACATATGAAATTTGTTTTGAGGCCTTTGTCATTCTGGGTTTCCTCCAGCTATAGCTAGCAGACCCTGTGTTGGGAACCACAAGGACTCTGCTGTTTAGACAAATGGAGCCCAGGATTTAGTCAAAGCACTGGCACTCACACTAGTGAGCATTGGTGGCTATCTCAAGAAGCAGTGACTGTGCAGCTGTAAATACTGTTGCTCAGAAGTCTACCTAGGGAATTTAAACACCCACTGGTTGGAATCTCTGGATAATAAAGAACTGCTTCTGTGCAGACTGCATCCTTGAGTCCTCTGAAATAGCAGCAATTAGTGTCTTTACAAGTCAGAAAACTCCTTCTTCCAAAAGATCAACAAGGCCAGAGACCAGCTTTGATGTACTCGAGGGTTACATCAATCCAAGCCATAGTGAGTACGCAGCACATGAAGAGAGGGCATTAATGGTGATCTATAGGTCTTCAAGTCAGCAAGGGCATGGAGGAGGGACTGAAGGCACTACCAGCCATGAACTTCTCTGTCACATGCAACAGCATTGTCATGGTTTAGAAGATTTCAAGCTTGCTTTATTCTCAGCGCCTCTGGATTAGCGATTTTCTCTGCCTGGAACACTCTTCCTTGAACTATCAATATAATTTAGTCCTTACTTCCTTCGTATATCTGCTCAGTGTTTTACCTATGACGCTTTTCATGATTTTCATAAGTATTGGAATTTTATATTTACCACACCCTCCCAATACCATGTTGTTGGGGATTGAATTGTGTCCCCCACAAAAGGCATGCTCAAATCCTAACCCCTGGTCCTGTGTGTGAACCCACTTGTAAATAATACCTTAATAGATGTTATCATTATTGAAGGTGTGGCCAAAGAGAATGAGGAAGGACCTTAATCCAATATGGCTGAAAGCCTTATGAGCAAAGGCTATTGGAAAGGGACATAGAAGACAGGAACCAGAAGAAGCTAGAGAATGAGACAGATTGCTGTGTGATGGAGGCAGAAATTCAAGACAGGAACCCCAAGGATTGCCAGCAAGATACTACCAGATTACTCCCTACTCCAGGAGATAGCTTGGTTTGTGGGGACCTTGATTTTACACCACTTGCCTTCAAACTATAAGATAATGTGTTCCTGTTGTTTAATTCAACCCATTGTGTGGTATTTGTCATAGCAGCCCTGGCAAACTAATATATAGGTTCTGCCTTATTTTTCTTCATAGAATTTATAAAAATTAATATAATATATATTTATTGGTTTATTAGTTATTTTGACTGCTCTCCCCAAGCTAGTGACCAAGACTGTTTTGTTTTTTTTTTTCTCTTGACCACGCTGGAAGCCTCAATCCTCATTCACCCCTACTCGCTCCGCTCCTTCCACCATCCTGATCACCTTGAAACTAAGCTGTAGGTTGCCGAAAAAAACAACTCACACTGCTAAGAAAAAAACTAACAAACAGAAAACAGAAAAAGGACAGCTGCAGACTCCTACTATTTTAAATACCGGTCCTTCCCCCAGGTCTTCCCTCTTCCCTTTCCCAGTCAAATCCTACTCCTTACCCTGACACTACTCAGGCAGCTCCTTATCTCCCTCCTCTTCTCTCCAGGCCTTTACATGCTCCAGAAAGTTAAATTACCAAAAAGAAACCATTTCTGAACAACTAGGTCTTTTGGTAGATCACTCACCTACCCCAGTGATCAACCCCCACTCCCATACTATCTTCCAATACTTTTTCTCCAACTCACTCTCAGGCCTTAAAGAGCTGGCTGTGCTTTGTTTTGATAGAGTTGAGTTTCACTATCTCTCTCCTATCATAGTGGCCCCCTAATATGGCAATGTTATGCCTGCTTACCATTATCCAGTGCAGGTTTTCTTTGATACTGGACTCTAATTTCCAAGAGGGCAGTCTTCTTGTCAGTTCTTGTCACTTCTGTGTTCCCAAAACCTGTAACAGCTCTTAGGACTTGACACAGAATAAAAGATAATTATTCTTATACTCATCATGGTAAGTCAGGCATGTGAGTCTCTCTCCCAGGAGATCTGGAGCTGGACTTTGGAGTAAGGCACTTGCTTTATGGCTACAGGACACTGATAGTAGGGGAAACAGAGTCTAAGTTTAGGGTTGGCCTTCACTTGGTAACTTGGATGGACTGGAGGCAGATATGATACAACAGGGTCCAAAACATAGTGAAGTGTTAGAGCAGTGGTCAGAATAGAGAGGCTGATAACAGAAAGAAATGAAGATCTGAGGAATAAGTTGAAAAGATGCTGGGAAACATTAAGGAAGTAAAATTCTGTAGGAGGAAGAAACATTATAGAAGGGTACAGCATCACTGGGAAAATAAACACAGATAAGTCCCAAACCTAGTCGTAGAGCAAATCTACAAAGAAACAAAACCTTAGCCTCTTTGTTGATTGCAAAATGCACTTATTCAGTAATTACAATCACTGCAGAATCTTGATGAAAGCATAAAGTATGTCAGATAATTTTACTTGGAACATCACTAGAGTCTTTCCTGTTTAATAGATTGCACAAACACATAGGTGCACTTATGCACATGCACAAATAAAGCCTTTTTATAAAAGTCATGTGTAAATTATATTTCCAGATATTTATCCATTGGGAATCTAGCCTATATTAAAATATTTAAAGATCTCCCTTAAAAGGAAAATAAGGAAAAATATGAGACAAGACTATTGCTTGCTCTCTAAAATCTACAACTATTCTGTGACTTTCATATACACAACTTATGTGAGGAAGACAAACTCTACCAGGCAGAAGGTTGAGAAATTTAGAGTGTGTCTGTGATACTCAATATATTACCAGAGTCTATTAATTTTTTTGGAAGTCAAATTGTTCACAAGTGATTAGAAGTAAATTCTGGATTTGATTCGAAGAGTGGTTTTTGCCATCCTGGAAGAAACACAGTCCCCATTTTGTTCTTCCTTATTTCAATCATTCCTTACTTCACCAAGGGATTATTGTATGCCTAATAGGCACAGGCCTTGTACTAGTTATTGTAAAGAAGTGAGAGTGAATAAATTACATGACCTAAAGGAGTAGAAATACTCAACATAGTAGCAAAGTTATTTGTACACATTATGGTAATATAATGCAGAAAATGCTGGTATCATAGAAAAGTATAGTACAAATAAATGGAGGGAACCATAGCAGGGGCATTAGGGAAGACTTCAGAGGAGTTTCAGTCAAATGGGACTCTGGGAAGGGAGAGAATATATATATATATAAAGATAGAATGTCTAAAATCTCCTTAGGTAGCAGAAACTCATTCCTGTATGAAGCTCAGGGTAAGTGGAATCAGGGATAAGGAAAGTTGAAAGAAGCGTTAAAGGTCAGATATAGAATTGTACTAAAAGCCAAGCCATTTATTTTTCATAATAAATTGATATTATGATCCTCAATCATAAGTAACACATAATTTGAAGATCTCTTATAAAACACTTTTTCTCCTTTAAATACTTCCTATTAATTCCTCACCCTAGATATAGAAATAAAATACACCAAATGGAATACATATACATATGTATTTATGCTTATATATATATATGAAACTCTAGCAGATATGCAGATCATAGAGGCAATAGAAATGATGACTCATTTGTCAATTAAAGACAAGATGACTTCTGCTGTATTCTTGAAAACACATTTAAAGGTTTTTCTCCTCACTAGCATCCGTAGCAATCTGCAAAGATTTCCGTAAGCCTCATTATGCTAATATCATTGTGATGATGCTCTTGATATTGAATGGAATTAAATAACAAGGAAGTTTGATAATAATTTCTAAATAGCAATTAAATTTTGTAAAGCATTTATTTTTAAAATTATCTATGATGAACATTTAGGACCAAGCTAGTAGATTTCATGTTTATGTTCCTGGACATGGAATTATTTGATAGGACAAATCTATTTCACTGCTAAAGATTATGTCACAAAAATCCCTAAGTCAGTGACTGTCAAATATTAAGATACAGAGGAATAATTCTGGGAGCTTAATAAAGACACTCCCAGAGATTATGAAGTCTTGGGAAAGATGAGGAATCTTAAAAATTTTCTCTTGTAATTTTGAACAGTTGGTCCACAAACCACTTTTTGAGAAATGGCTAGTCAATTACACAGAATATGAAAAGGAATAGTTAGATTATTGTTGGCACTCACTTAAGAGGGGAATTATCCCCTAGATCAAAGGCAGATAGAGTAAAGCTTATAAATCTGATGACATTTTGATTATATTTGAATTCAAACTGTAATTTAATATTTGTATTATCATAATTCACAAAGAATCAAGGTACAGAAAGTGGTAATTTGTGTGTAGCAAAAGAAAAGTTCAATAATACTTATTCACCAGCCTAATTACTAAGAAATGAAAGCTTAGCAGACATTCTAGGAGGATGGAGTATTCAGTATCCCCCTAGTGGATAACTGTTTCAGGAGATGGCAACGGCCCTTACGACAGTCCAACTAATTCTTACTTGATTACATTTCACCAAACAATTTTGTAATTAGCCTCCATGTAGAGTTTTCTATTTAGTGACCAAGAACTCCCTTTATTGTTGGTATAGATTTCACATTAAATTGATAAGTTGGTGTTTTGTTTTCCATGTCAGTCTCTTGTGAATAACAGTGTGAGTCAGGCATGTAAACCAGATCAACAACATCAATAATGATTCAAGAACAAGTTTTACTTTCTGCAAATATCAGAAGCTGGCTCTGGATTTCTATGGCCCTAGGAAGGCACTAAAATAATGTAAACTGAGTTGTGGGCTGCATTCTCCAGCTTGTATTTCCAGTGTAAATTTTAAGTCTTTTGATAAATTCTTTTATTTTATTCTCAGAATGCTTATTTTCCCACTATTTGACTGATATCTATGCTTCATATAACAAAAACACAATTTCTTTCCTCTTTAAATCAGATTAAATGCTTAGAAATGATTTCAAATAATCTAATAAATTTAAGATATTTCTTTGCTCACCCTACTCCTCGTAACAATGTGGAATTGTTTCTTATTCTCTAAAATTGTCTGACATGCTTTTTTTTGTCCAGTGAAGTTTAAATTGCTCAACGGATTTTAAGATTTAGGTTTATGACTTTAACTAATTTTTCAACAAATGATAGTATTCAGCTTGGTGGCAAATAGCAGCCTTCCGTATTAAAAAATCGAAAGGCAAAGAAATTGCCTAATCTTTTTCATTTTAAACATTAATATGGCTCGGTCAGATCCTGATACAGAGTGCTTCCGCATTGAGGAATAGCCTGTGACTCCAGGCTTAGCCAGGGCTATCTACTCACTGCCTCTGTGACAGGGACAAGGTGCCATTTTCCACGCCTGTCTGGATGCTTCATCTCAATGTCCCTTTGTGCTACGATTGATGGTTCTTTAAGTGAGTGGAAAGATCAAACTGCTTTATAATGCTGTGTCAGTCAGACCTCAAACTTTCGTAACATTTTAATGTGAGATTTTGCCCTTGGATGAGTGCCCCTTATGAAATAAAAGGGAGAGAATAAGTGAAATTCAGCTTACAGGCTTTACAATTCTGAGCATGAGAAGGCAAAAGGCGTGGGCCCTTAAAATGCAGTGCAAACACACTGATTATCATTGAACAAGTTAGGCATTTAAGGATGACATAACTCTTGAAACATTAGATTAGTTGAAAGGATTTGTTCCATTAATTCTTAGACAGTTAACATTTCGTATAGAAAAAAAGGGTAATTAAAAAAATTGTCTTCAATCCCATGAGAAGCACTTGGCTTTAATACTACCTAAAGCTGTGCCACACAGAGGTTAGTGTTATTTATTGTCATGCCTTCCATCTTTAATAGGTGTCTATTTAATAAAAATTATCAAGAAGACTTTGCTGCTGCTTTCCCAAAATCAATGACTTGAAATAAGTCCATCTGTTAGAGGCTTAAACGTCTTTTTCACAGTTAGACTTCTACCCAAGATACAAATTGCTTTTATTTTTTCCTTTTAAAGAACATTAGTGAATAATGATTTCATTTTAAGGGAATAAAAGTGTTTAAGCACTAAGAAATGGGATACTAATAGTGAGTTTATACAACGTAGAGTGAAAATAATATATAGTAAGCAATTTAAATTAGAATTAAAGTTTTTAATATGTTGTAAACTTTGTGACAAAAAAATAATAAAATTTTACTTAGTAATACACTTGATTTCCAGGTGCATGCCAAAAGACTATAAATAACCACACAAGTAAATATTCAAATTTAAGTGATACTGAAATAAATAATTATGTGTATGTCTTCTCCCCACTTATATTGAAATACTTGAAGCTAGAAGCTCATTAACAATTATATCTTTAGCTCCACTATAGATAATTTGATTTATTAATTCTATTAATTATTTGAGTTCCTACCATGTGCTAGTCCAAGCATATGCTGCAATAAAAGTCATCATTTCTACCTTACATAAGGGGAAGACAGACAAAATAAAAATTTAAAAATAGATAACTAAGTAATGCTACATAACAGTCTTTTTGTAGATTTCTTAAAAAGCAAGAATCTCAAATTTCTCCATGAAAAATGAAGGCTGCATAAATTTCATTCTAATATTTAAAAAGATAATGCAGTGACCATGTAATGACCAAACCAGTTGATAAACACTAGCATCGACAGTTTTTTCCTTCAACAACTTTATGTAACTTGCAGACTTTCAAGCTATTGTAATGTTTTCTTTTCTTTTGTTTTAGGATGACATCAGAGTAGAAATTGTGCTCCTTTAAAGGAGATTTAATTACAAGTCCAGCCAATGAAAGTAATTTAATTTAAATTCACTTAAATTAAACCATTTTTTCATTATGATTGGATTTATTTTTTCATATCTCTAGTCCTGTTACCATGATTCTGCAAATTCTTTTCTACCCAATACAACTAAGGAAAATGGTCCATTCTATCTCTAAAAGGTGGTTACCACAGCAGTTATTTCAATATTACAAACTGAATTTCAATTGTACCTTGGTTTCTAGAATATCATATCAGCAGATTCTTTAAAATTATTAACTAAAATCCTTTCATTGGAGACATAAAGGCTTATAAAAATTTATCAATGTCACCTACATAAACAAGGTCCTTCCCTTCTGTAGGACGCTTCATTCTTTTGTGTACAACCAATATTACATGCGGTAGCAATTTTCATCCATTGAAAAACTTCTTTCAATATTTCTCATAGGAAAACCTAATGGTGAAAAATTATGTCAACTTTAGTATATATGAGAAGACTTTTATTTTGGTCTCCTTCTTTGAAGGATAGATTTGTTAGATATAGAATTCTAGGTTTTAGGTTTTATAGTTCTTTATAAATTGTGTTCAATTTTCTTCTGGATTGCATTATTTCTAGCAATAAATTTGAAGTGACTCTTATCTTTTTTCTGTACATATTAAACTATTCTCCATCTTGCCTAGACTGCTTTTAAGATAATTTTCCTTATCAACCATTTTCTTAAATCAATTTGACTATGATTTTTAACGATGTTCTGTTCTTTGTGTTCATTCTGCCTGGGGTACATTGAGGTTCTTGGACCTGTAGGTTTATATTTTCTATCATATTTATTAAAATTTGATCCATTTTATTGTCAAATACATTTTCTCTTTTTGTTTTTAAGCACATTGAAATAAACACGCTTTCGACCATTTTAGTTGTCCTACAGGTCACTAAGGCGCAGGTTACTGGTTTTCAGTCTTGTTCTTTGTGCTCCACGTTGGCTTGTATCTATTGCACTCTCTTCAAGTTCACTAATATTTTACTGTGTTGCTTATCTTTTTAATACTACCAACCTGATTTTTACATTTTGCAATTATATTTTCAGCTCTAGATTATTCATTTGCTCATTTTATATTCTAAACATTTCTTCTCTGGGTACTTTTATTTTATATTGAGTAAGTTTATAATATTTATATTAGGTGTTTAAAAAGTTTTCCCTGATAGTTTGGTATCTGTCATTACTGAATAAATTTCTAGTAAAAATTTCTTTTGTCTTTATTACGTCATAGTTCCTGCTTCTAAATACATAAAGTGATATTTGAAGGGGGGCTGAACATTACTGATTTTATATTCTCAAATGTTAGATTTTGCTGTCTGCATTTAAAGAACATTGGGCTTCCTCCTGACATGCAGTTAAGTTACTTGTGCATTAACTTGATCATTTTGTGGATTGTTATTAAACTTAGATAAGATACTTCTAGAGATACTAAATTTCTCTACTAGTAGGGCCAAATTAGCCTTACTAAAAGTGCGTTTACCTTCTGTTGTCTGACAAAAACAATAAAATAACTAGGATCGATATTTTAAAAGATCCAGTGGAACCGGTGGAAACATACATGAACATTGAAATTGAAAAAGCAATCACAATACAATAATAGTCAAATGATAATATTTAGAATAAAATCATGATATAAAAAATGAATAATTTCATAGAAATTATCAGTAGATTCAACACAATTGAGGAAACAATTTATGTAGTCAATATGTAGGTCATTAGGAATTAGACATATTGAATCACAAAGAGGTAAAATAGTAAAGAAAAGCAAAACAGGACATCCAAAAGCCATGGGACAACAGAATATGGTCTGGTGGATGTACAGTTGTAATTCAAGAAGGAGAAGAGAGAGAGAAAGAGATAGAATAAGGGACAGTTTTTAAAAGGATGGCCATGAATTTTGCATTATTGATGAAATATATCAAAACACAAGCCAGGAAGCTCATAGAACAACTAGCAGCATAGACACACACACTCACAGATATATTATTTTCAAACATCTGGAAACCAAGACATAGACAATTTGTAATTCAATTACAGAGTAAAAAACACATTAAAACAGGAGAACAAAAATAAGATTACAATATACTTCTCATAAAAAATTATGTGAACAAGAAGAAAATAGAATGAGTGCTGAGAAAATATACTGTTAACCCAGATATTTACACCCAAGTAAATATATTTTGCAGAATTTCAAAAAACTAAAGATTTTTTTAAACAAACAAGCTATAAGTGAGAGTTTACTGCTTGTGGGTATCTCCTACAAGAAATACTAAAGAAGGTTTTCATCATATGGTACAAGGCAGAAAATGGGATCTACACACAATGAAAAGTTCTTAAAGTGGTAAGCTTGGATATAACTACGAAAGTCATTTTTTCACATTAAAAAATAATTGACAGTCTAAAGCAAAAATGGTGACAAAGTATTATAAGGTTTTTTAACATGTGTAAAATTAAAATGTATCACAACAATAGCCCAAAGAATGAGAGAGAAAATTGACTGTATACTCTTGTAAGGCTTATAATCTGTATGGGAAAGAATAATACCATCAAAGTTAAGTTGTGCACCTGCTTCCCAAGTACAAGTTCCTGGGTTCAATCTCTGGTACCTTCTAAAAACAAACAAATGAAAAAATTGACTCTCATTTGGGAGCAGATGCATGAGGTCCTGGGTTCAATTCCCACTACCTCCTTAGGAAAAAAAAAAAAGCAAGCTCTGATAAATTAAAAATGTACTTTGCAAACCTTAGGTCAATTTCTGAAAAAAGAATAAGAATCCTTTACAATGTTAAGCAAATAGCCGAGGCAAAGTGGAATCATTAAACATAATAAATTAATACAAAATATTTTGGCAAAAAAGAAAGGAAGGAAACATATAGAACAAGAAGAAAACAACTAGGAAAAGATGACATTTAACTGCAATCTTACAAATAATTATAATAAATATAGATATCTTAAACTCACTACTTAGAAGACAGATTTTCAAAATCAAGTTCTAACTATATGTTATTTACAAGACAACTTTAGCTATAAAACATAGGTAGGTTAAAAGTTATAGGCTTGAAAATTATACCATCCAATCACTAATCACAAGTTACCTGGAATGACTGTATTTTTATCAGATATAATGGACTTCACAACAGGGATATTACTAGGAATAAAGACTTACAAACCTTAAATTTCTTTGTACTTAACATTTTCAAAATACATGAAAAAAGTCTGATGAACTGAAATGATAAATAGCAAAGTGCACAATTACAGAAACTTTAATAACATATTGTCTTCAGCAATTGATAGAACAGTTAGACAAACTTCTTAATGATATATAAGGATACAGAAATCCTGGACCGCACTCTCAATCACCTTGAACTAATTGACATCTAATGGAGCATTCTACCCAACCACATATAGAACATGGAATATTCACCAAAATACACCATAGTATCTTGTATATAAGTCTTGTATATAAAACAACCTCAACAAATTTAAATTAACTAAAAATCACATAATGTATGTTCTCTTACCACAACAAAGTTAAAATAGAAATCAATAAGTTAAAGTTGTCTACCAATTTAAAATTTTGATGACATACTTCTAAATAATCCATGGGTACAAGAAACAAACAATGGAAAGTTAAAAAGTATTTAAAATTGAATGAATATTATTACATACATCATGGTTTAAATACAGGAAAAAATAAGACCAGAGGATATGGAGTGGGGTAATTAAAGATAAAGTTAAAGGTGAATAAGGGAGACAGAGATTTTATTAAACATTGGTATTACTAGGCAGTATTTGGATGAGAGTTAAACTGCATTATGTTAGGGAAGTGGATGTGGCTCACCTGCTAGCGCATTCACCTACCATATAGGAGGTTCAGGGTTTGGTACCCAGGGCCTCCTGACCCGTGTGGTGAGCTGGCCCATGCATAGTGCTGCCATGTGCAAGGAGTGCTGTGCTATGCAGGGGTGTCCCTTGTGTGGGGGAGCCCCATGTGCAAGGAGTGTGCCCCGCAAGGAGAGCCACCCTGCATGAAAAAAGCACACCCCACCCAGGAGTGGTGCCACACACATTGAGAGCTGACACAGCAAGACGACGCAATAAAAAGAGACACAGATTTCCAGTGCCACCAACAAGAATGCAAGTGGACACAGAAGAACACACAGGGAATGGACAGAGAGTAGACAACCAGGTGGGGAGGAGAAGGGGAGAGAAATAAATAAAAATAAATATTTAAATAAATAAATAAACTATGTTACATTAATATGTCTCTATCATTCCCAGTTGCTAGCATAGTTCTTAATGTATAGTTATGTGATCAGATGACTTGTTTAATGATCCCAATTCAGTATAACCTACTGACATTTATTTTCTTGAAAGAAGTATGTTAGAACACTTACAGCTACTTTGTTTCTGCCAGTATTTCCTTATATCTCTGTGGGTACCCAGTCTCCCTGCCTCAAGTTCTCAGAATGTAGCTGCCTGCTTAACCTAAACTTAAGTTAAAGTTTAACAACCCTCCCCAGAGGGGAGAGAATGTATAGATGGTATCAAATTATAACTTCCCAGAGCTGTAAGCATCCTTGGTAAACATCCTTCCTGTGAGTGTAGTGAAAACATCACCAGACCCAATGTGTACGTTTTACGTGACCCCACAGGAACTCTATTCTCACACCCTATGGAATGTCCTTGTTCTGAAACCCAGTATAGCACCCCTCATTTTCCCATCTAATTGTGGAGAACTATCTTCATTCTCCAAACCACTGCTGTAAGTCTGAAAAAAAACATGCCTGACTAAATGCCAGGTGTGTTCTTTGGTCTTCCAGCCACATAAAATATGCCCTTCAGGAGTTGGATTGTAACAATTGGCAAGCCATGAGCCAGGAGAGAAGAACCACTGGAAAGAGGAAGCATGAGCTCAGGGAAAGGAGAATCTGTGGAGAAAATCCCAGGTTGTCCTATGATGTCCATGTGGGGAGGGCAGGTTGCCTGGATGAGTGGGGACTGCCAAGAGAATATGGGGTCACCTACTTGCTTGAGAGTTGTAGATCTCCACGTGAGTATGGTGATGCCCTGAAAATGCTGATGGGAGTAGAACACATACTGCAGGAACAGAAAATTATGAAGTTAAGGAAAGTTAGTAGCATGCTGTCACAACAGTCAGTTGTCCATTGCTATGGGGGGCTACAGTTAGCTAGAGAAGACTGTATTGAGGAAGACAAAGAAATCTGCCATTTGAGGGAAGAGTTAACTAAGATAAGGAAAATATTTCAGCCACAACTTTGTATACCCTTTGCACCTTGATGCTGCGTTTGTGGGCTAGTGTGGCTAATATAATTAATTTAACTACTGGAAAAGTGGAAAAACTTAGCAACATTAATGTTAGCAATAAAATAGTTTAGCTGCTTAGTTAATAAATGAAAAGTCTTATTTGTTTTGAAGTAAAAACTTACTTGAATCTATAACTGAGAGTTAAGATCATTATATAGATGTATTTACATTATAAAATAGCAAAAGGATAATATCTGAAATTGCTATAACCACATGGGTTTATCTAGACCTACTATTGTGATGGTAATTTTACACTAATTTACCTTTGTTAATGATTACTTCAGGTGTAGTCTCACCCTTGTGTAAACAAGTAAAGCTTTGAGGTAAAGAAAAATTATGTAGATTGTATTTTAAAGCGCTGGAAACAATTTGGGTATAAGTCAATAACTGAAAAGAATGAAAATCTTGGACAAAACTGCATAGTCACAGTGTAGATTAGAATAATTAGAAATATCCTTCAAAGAGGTCTTTTGAAAATAATGTTATTTTACAGTTAAACTTATTTTGTAAGAGAATGAAAATTATAAGTAGCAGCGAATTGTGTTTTTGTGCCTCTCTATTCGTGTCTGCCTATTTGCTCAGTTTATATCATCATACTTTGGAATGACGATATCAAATAGACAAATGAAAATTCTTAAAAGAGCTCTCTTCAAACTGCTAAAATAAATTAGGTGCTTATAAATGTAAATGAATATTAATGGAGCCCAAAACTCTCTCTACTAAGAGGAGAAATTAAGAATCATATATATTTTTAAAATGTATTTCCCTCCCCCTTGTGGCTTGTTTTTGCTGTCTGCTCTCTGTGTCCATTTGCTGCTCATTCTTCTGTGTCTGCTTGTCTCCCTTTGTTGCATCATCTTGTCAGCTCTCTGTGGGGCATGGGCATCAGCTCTCTGCAGGGCGTGGGCCAGCTTGCCTTCACAAGGAGACCCTGGAATGTGAACCCAGTGCCTCCCTATGGTAGACGGGGGCCCAATAGATTGAGCCACAGCTGCTTCCCTAAGAATCATATTTTGTCCTGTAATTCACCAATTAAAACCTTTTAACAGCCTTAAAATGAGAGTAATTAATAATCCAACTGTCAAATTTCAGTAAGAAAAAGTCCTTGATAGCTATGAAAATATCTTTTCTAAATTTTTATTAAAACAAGTTAAACATTGTAATATATTTCAGAACCTAGTAGTCAGTATGTTTTTAATATTATTCACTATTTTAGAATTTCATTAAAGAAAAAAGAGGTTTAAACCTCCTATGGAGGAAGGAAGAAAAAGAACATCTCTTGCATAAACTATAATTGTTCTAATTTTATTAGCAGGGTGTAATCTCCCTAGGTTTATATGGATACTAATAATAAGGTAGTCTTAAGTCTGTTTAGTCTTTTAAGGTGATGAAAATTGTGTTTTTGGCTAATGAAATTGTTCCAAATTTCTTCTAAAAATTGCTTTTTCCTAAAATGAAATGAATATTTCTTTTCTTCACAGAACAGAATAAGGGATAGGAGACTTAAATGGATTTAGAAAGAACTAAAATGTTTGTGGAAATGAATTCATAGTCAATGCTGACTAAAATTTGATAAGATTTTTTTTTAAGAGAAGAGATAAGATGGCTGGTTTTCATAAAATTAGGGTAGAAATTAGTAAGACAAGCCTTGAATAAATATGAAAAGTTGTAGAAGGTAGGATTAAGTAATGGAATGTGTTTGTAAAGGTAAAATTTGTCTTGAGGTGAAGTAACTGTAGTCTTTGTAGTTATGGTTGGTTATAGGAAGTTTGTGAAAGCATTTTTTAAAATGAAATATTTAAATGACTAATTCCAGGAAGCCAGTATATAATAGAAAAACTGAACTGATATTGATAATAACAAGTAATTTTGTAACAGGGAAATCTGTCAGAGGCCACCTCAATCTGCATATTCAAGTGGTAGTAGGGGAAAGATAATCTTGATTCCATTGGGAATCTTAGATTTTCATGAAAGAGTGGAAAAAGTAGTTTTTCCTGTATTAATAAAGTAAAATACCTGTTAACTAACATAATCATGGTAATGGTATAGAAGTAGCAAGTAAAGTACTAAAAATAAAGTCCCTTTGCATTGTTATAAATGCTACTGAAATTATTTAGGAAGAGTATAAATGAAGAGATAGGCTTCAGTATTGTCCAACTCTCTTGCACATTCAAACCAGGCCTCCAGTGTCGTGTGCAGTATCTCTGCATTTGGGTTATTGGCTAGGTTGGTCACTACAACCCTAAAATAATAAAAGGATCTACCACATCTCTGGACATGGCTCCAGAAGTGGATGGAAAGTGCCTTGCTGTTTTGGTCCCTTACAGTAGCTGGCAGTGGCTCTGTGGCTAGATTTACACTGGATGTAGCCTCCAGACTGGCTCTGTTCCATAGTGCTGAAGGGATCTATGCACCAGATCAGTGAAATGCACTGGAGCTTTCCTCAAAGGGTCAGTGGTGCTGCAGTATGTAGGCTCTGTGAAGGATTTACCAAGTGAAACAATAATTACCAGTGTAGAGTGAGTAGACCAACAGACACAATTGGCATTATAGCTTGCTCCCATAGAGAGACACATATGGTACTGCAAAACTGAAACTTAGATCTATTAACTGCAGGTCAAAGAGGAACTTGTGCATTATTTAGTGCATTGCTTAGTGTTAAGTGCTGTATCTACATACCTGATGAATATGATGGTATCTCTTCTATTTTAGATCATCTGCAGAAGGATATTAAACATGTTAAAAGTCTTTGAAAACTTAATTCATTTTCTAAGTAATTAATGAATGTGCCTATAAGATAATACTTTCTTAAGTATTGTCTTTATTTTTCTTGCCATATACTTACCTTGTTATTGCCTGTATTGTCTTTGTGAGTTTAACCCTTGGGCATAATCATCGCTATGGGACTTGAGGTGGCAGGTTCCTAGTCAGCATTTGAAATGTACAAGCTCAAGCCCATCAGCTTTGGGAGGATGTGGCCTTTCTCACACCCATTGCCCAGTATGTCATGGCTGGCCACCTTTTTGGGGCTGCTTACTACCATTTTCTTTATCCTTTTAGTAGGACCATGAACCTTCAGAATTCTAAGTTTATTTCTTCCAGAAACAATGCCTTCCAGAATAAGGTATTAGTCATGCAGAGATTTCATCCAGTTCCAACCATGGTGCAAGACCCACCTTCCCTTAACTTCAATAGAATAGCCAGAGAGTTAGTATAGGAACCAGGGAAGGTGTCTGGTTGGAATAAAGCCCCCAAAAGCTCTGGTAACAAAGTCAAGTTTGAAAGTTCCAGACTCAAAAGAAGTCCCTGATAACTCCAAACAAAAAGACCTCCCCATTGGTTCCTTGAAAGCTGACCGGTGAAGGTAGAAAGGCAGCCAATCAGGACAGCAAAAAGCTGGGCCCTGTGTGTGTCTATGTGGATTCTCCTGATGCCTAACCTAGTTATTGAGGTCCCCGTAGAAAACTCAGAGAATTTAGAAGGAAAAAATGTATAGCGTTGGAAGCCTCCTCATAAGACTCCGCTACCACCTTGTTATCTACTAATGGTTGCTTGTACACTGTTAGACTTCTTATTGTTCTCCAAAAAACATCTTTCTTTTCACTCATCTTTCTACCATCAACGTCAGTCATAACACATGCTCACAATTGAACCCAATGTTGGGTGTGCACAGACTTACCATTGACAGGTGTAACTGGCTGCCTTTGGACCATAAATCCTGCAAATTGGACAGGATGGAACACTTTCCTGTCAAAGCAGAATAGGACACATTGACTAATTTGGAACAAGACCTCATTTACAGCTGAGATTCAGATTATGATTTTCAATGAGATGTAACAGAACAGGTGAATAAGCCCAGTCCTTTATTAAGATACGTGGTACATAATGGTTTAAAATGGTTAACTGCTGAATCTGAATCTGCCACGCTAGATTGCATCTCCCCTGTCTACATAAAATGACAAGAAGGAATCTGTGATGTGGGGTGGTTGCCTCCTGAGTTGTGTAATTTTACTATCAAGGCTAAATATAGAGTAAACCACGCCCCCTGGTGGTTCTACCCATTGACAATTTTTGTGCCAGGTGGAAATGCAATTGTCACTGGAAAGCATGTATCTACTTTAACCAATCACACTGCTCAAGACTTTAATAACGCCAAAGTAGCAATTTCTTTACTAAATGAAGAAACTACCCACTACAAAAAGTAGTTCTACAAAATAGAACGGCTTTAGATATTCTTACTGCATCACAAGGTGGGACTCATGCCCTCAATAATGTTCAGTGTTGTGTACATGTCTTTATAGGTCTATGAGCTTTGGGTGGAGGACTCTTTTTATACTGTTGTCTTTTATACTGGTATAATGTGGATACAATGCTTGCCCTATGGTCAACATAGGCTGCTACATGGGGTTGGATATTGGGGACCCAGGCTCCTCCGTGTCCTCAACAGGTAGTGATCTGTGTGATCTAGACTTAAGTTAAAGGTTAACAACCCTCCCCAGAGGGGAGAGAATGTATAGATGGTATCGCACACTATAATCTTCCAAAAGCAGTAAACATCCTTTGTAAATATCCTTCCTAGGAATGTAGTAAAAACATCACCATGTGTACACTTCACGTGACCCTAGCAGAATCTCTGTTCTCATGCCCTATGGAATGTCCTTGTTCTGAACCCCTTATATCACCCCCCAGTTTTCTGTCTCTTTGAGGAGTTCTATTTTCATTCTCCAACCAGCCACCATCAGAGACTCTCTCCTGTTCATAAGTCCCAACAAAGCCTGTGCCTGACTCAGGCACTCAAAGTGCCGGGTGCGTTCTTTGGTCTTCTGCTGCACCAACACGTACCCTTTAGGATTTGGGTTGCAACAATTTCCAAACTTTTTTTCGCTTTGTGTATTTCAGTGTTGTCCATTCAAGCACTTAAGGTAACATTGGCTACATCTTCACTGCAGATACTCTCTTCACAGTCATAAATTAGCTTCTACATATTTGGTACTGTTTTCAAAGTATTTTTTCCACTTCCCCTTTATTTAGGGCATAATTTATCTTATATCCCTTGTTTAAATTCTAAGTAAGTGTGAAATTAATAGCTTAAAATATTTTTGATTTGAGGTGGTGTGGTGGTAAGTTGAGTTTTCATTTTAGTATTTCATTACTTTTCTGTATATTAGAAATATACAATTGAAAAATATTAGCACAAAATTTAGAAATTATATGTTGCTAACACTGCATACATGTGTATTTGAATATTTTTAAAAATATTTTTTACATTTTAATTGTCTTTTTTTTTGAAGATTATAGATCACAAAAAGTGTTACATTAAAAAGTATAAAAGGTTCCCACATACCCATCTCCAGCCCCCCACTCCTTCCACATCAACCATCTCTTTCATCATTGTGGCACATTCATTGCATTTGGTGAATAAATTTTGGAGCACTGCTGCCCCACATCGATTATAGTTTACATTGTAGTTTACACTCTCCCCCAGTACATTCAATTTATTATGGCAGGATATATAATGTCCAGCATCTGTCCCTGCAATATCATTTAGGACAACTCCAAGTCCTGAAAATGCCCCCACATCACATCTCTTCTTCCCTCTCCCTGTCCTCAGCAACCACCATGGCCACTGTCTCCACATCAGTGATACAATTTCTTCCGTTGCTAGAGTCACAATAGTTCTATAGTGGAATACCAGTAAGTCCACTCTAATTTATATTTTATTCCTTCATCCTGTGCACCCTGGGATGGTGATTTCCACTTCACCTCTAAATTGAGAGGGGGCTTAGATCCCACATAGGTGATGGATGTGACTCTCAGGAACCGAGAATGAATGTTTATTTTTAACATTTTCCTGTTCATTCCCTTGCCACTTGAAAAACTCCATCCACCTCAATTTATACTATCCAGATTTTCTCTTTAACAGGTATCCCTTCTAATATTTTGTCTGTCAGTAATCTCATTATTTTCCTTCATACTAAAGATTCCTATATTTTTAAATATAATTATTTTTCCTTCATTAATTTAATATATATTCATTAAAATCTACCATGGCATTATTCTTGACAAGTAAATAACTTGCCCGTTAAAAATTTCTGTTCAGCAAAATAATAAATTATTTTAAACATTACATAAATAATAGTTTTGTTCAAATTATAATATCTGGCCTCTCTATAACCAATTATGCCTTTTGATTCTATATATCTGACAAAGCATCATAAATTTCATTAACATCAGTTCTTTGATATAAAGAGTGATTGTAAACCTTCTGATACCTTCCTCACTCCTATAAAGGAGAGTTTATAGGAAATACTAGGACTGTGGCTATCTTTCTCAACTTCTTATACTTGACCTTTTGACTAATTAGACAAAAACTACTGAAAAGTTTGTATTTTGAACTTTTCAAAATTTCCATAAACTAGAAAATAGAGAAAATGATAAGATGTCTCTACCATTTAAAAGTAGTATTTTTTTGTTTCTTTCTAGGTTTAGGTTAGTTCTTATATTAAAAATTTTGCTAACAATTCCTTTTTACAAATATTAAAACAAACTAATGACTCATAACACCCCACTTCTCAGTTCTTTCTCTATTCTATCTTCAAGCTACCTTACAATATTTATTTAATTCTGGTGATTAATACTAAACATTAAGCTATCTTTCTACAATTAGAAGATAAATCATCATGTTATAATGAAATGTATGAATTTTTAAATATCAGTTTTCATTTATAGCTTCTGAAGTGATTCAAAATTTATATTTAATTACATGTCCATGTTTTCTTGTTTTTCTAACCCCCAAAAAAGAACAGACTTTCCATTGTTCTCTCATTATAAAGCTCCTTTTCCCTGAAATAAAGTTATTTAGATGTAGTAAAAATCTTTCCCCAGACAGATTGTAACTTCTTACTAATCCCCACTAGCATAGAAAATGCTACCATCTGCATTTAAATTACTTATTTATTCAACTCATTTATATAAAAGTGTACTAAACCTAAAATTCAGTTCTGGAACACTGCTCTGAACCTAGAGGACATCCCATTTCATATAGTTTCCCCAACAACTTGTCTTTAGCAACCATCAAACCAACAGCCTTCACAATGTTGCTTTGCAGCATCATTCAACTGTGGTGTCTTAGAAAGCCAAATAAGAAAATACATATAAAGTCGTGTTTTCCAAAATGGGGGAAAAATCCTATTGCTATTAGAGAGTATCTGCCATACCTTGAAAACATCTTAGCTAAACTGGTTCCCTCTGGCTCCAAATATTATTTTATACCATCTGTTCATTAACAAGAGTGCTTACCATTAACATTTCCTAACAGTTCTGAAAAAATTTGAAGACACATTTTCCACAATTTCAAGCACACTCAATCACTCTTATTGGACGACCTCTATAATAAATGTAGCACATCTTCTTATATAAAAACAGCTCTGCCTATTACCAATTTAGTTACATTAGGCGAATATTGAGAGGCACTATATGCGCAGAAATCTACTATATGCATAGAACTCTGCTAAGGTGTGAGACGAACAAAAACAAGCCAAGCTGGGAATTTTTGTTAAAGGAACTTGCAAGAAATGGATTACGGAGAGATGGAATTATAGTCAACAGGAAGGCAGAGGAACCTTATTAGTAGAGAATGGTCAATTGCTGTTACATTCTAGAGAAAGGGAGCTGTGTTGTACTAGGGAAATAAAGAAAGACTTCTTGCAAGGAAGCACATTTCAGTTGACACTTACTGAACCAGACATAAAATGAGAGTTAGATTTTAGGAAATACATATTTCCACAGTGCTGTGGAGATGGGTATAGAAAAAGTGAGGTCAGGAAATAACAACCATCTTTATGTGTGGATAAATAAAATTTGGAAGAATGTCGTGAATACACTTGAATAGGTGATTTGAGTTAGAACATGGAGAGATAAGCAAGCCACATTAAAGAGGTCTTTATATTTTCTGTAGTAAATGGGTAAGCACTGCAGTCTATTGAGGTTATCCAATCTTTATTTTAACTTCAGTAGAGTGAGGCGAGAAATGGAGAAAAAGATACTTGAGACAGGAGGACCACAGAACCTGTGAGAGAAAATGAAGACTTAAACTAAGATTGTGATGAAGATGATCGAAAGGAAGGACTGCAGATCACAGGCATTCTATTTACTAGTGTATGAAAATGGTAATTATTGCCCAAAAGTTTTCATGTATACTATCATTACCTCACTTAACCAAAATTATCATAGACACACTAACACGATACCTCAGCGGCTGAGTATCATTTTTTTTTTTTTTTTAGATTTTTATTTATTATTGTTGTTTTTTTTTTAAATATTTATTATTATTATTTTTTAATTACATTAAAAAAAATATATGAGGTCCCATTCAACCCCACCGCCCCCGTCCCTCACTCCCCCCACAGCAACACTCTCTCCCATCATCGTGATACATCCATTGCACCTGGTAAGTTCATCTCTGAGCATCACTGCACCCCATAGTCAATGGTCCACATCATAGCCCAGATTCCCTCACGTTCCATCCAGTGGGCCCTGGGGGGATCTACAGTGTCCCGTAATTGTCCGTGAAGCACTATCCAGGACAACTCCACGTCCCGAAAACGCCTCCACATCTCATCTCTTCCTCCCGTTCCCCACACCCAGCAGCCCCCATGGCTACCGTTCCCACACCCATTTCACATTTTCTCTGTGGACGTTGGATTGGTTGTGTCCATTGCACACCTATGTCAAGTGAGGGCTTAGATTCCACATGGGTACTGGATGCACTCTTCCCGCTTCTAGTTGTAGACACTCTAGGCTCCATGTTGTGGTGGTTGACCTTCTTCAACTCCATGTTAGCTGAGTGGAGTAAGTCCAATAAGTCAAAGTGTAGGAGCTGAAGTCTGTTGAGGCTCTGGGCCTGGGTGTCATATTATCAGTCCAGAGATTCAAATCCCCTACATATATCTTAAACTCAGCACCAACTACAATTCCAAAAAAGTAGCATGGAAGTCTTGTGAAAAGAGATCCCCTCTGAGTCCATTTCCATCACGCAGAAACACCAGCTCCAAAGAAGGGCCATCTGTCATGGCAGTGAACCCCTTCTGCCATGACCATAGAACCCGTGGGTCTCTTTATCCCTCAAAAGAACCAATACCTGGGGTTGTATCTACCTTATCTGTCTCTTAGACTCTGTTCAGTTGTACATAGGGGTATTCCTTCTGACAACCTCCAGACTCTTTTTTAGAGACTCACAGCCTTATAATCTCATTTCTCCTTTCCATTTCCCCCTTACATTAGGTCAAACCGCTTCCCGAAGTCATGTTATTATATGTAGACAGGTATATTCTGCTGTTCTGCATTGAATCTTTAGTTCAAGGTCATTTTCTAGTTGCTTCTTCAGCTGGTATGTGGTAGTGATCCCTCGGTGCCAGGGAGGCTCATCCCCGGGTGTCGTGTCCCAAGCTGGGGGGAATGCATCACATCTACACGCTGAATTTGGCTGTGAGAGTGGCCACATTTGAGTAACATGAAGGCTGTCAGGAGGAAACCCCCAGGCACAATGCTACTCTAGGCCTTGTTCTTATTGCAGGTGCATAGGCTCAAAAGTGTAGCCATTAGTATCAAGAGCCCACTGTTGGGCCCTCCTTCCTTCCTGGTTCTTGCCGTTGCACCTGAAGGATTGCCGCTGCTCTCCCAGGGCCCACAACAGTGACCCCCCAGCCAGGAGCCCAGTACCCCCCCAGCTGTTGTTTTTAATTGTTTCCACTATGAGTATATATAGACATTACCATATATCCTGGGCATATACCCTGTATAACTCCCTGTCAACCATATATATCCTGTCAATAACATCCCATATCAGTATTCCTCCGCTGCCATTGTTGAACCACTCTGTGATCCAAAACTTCCTGTAAAGTGAATCCCAACATAATGTCAGCTTCAGAAGAGTCTTAGATCACCGAAATTCATATATACAATATACAGTATTTCCCCAGATCCACCATAAAACCTTTTCCCTTCCACAGCAATAATCTTTTAACTTATTCATATCATATTTCCTGAAACTGATGTACAGATTCCGAAACTATAGTTTTCAAACAAGGTAACATTTGTGCTTACTATGTGGTCCATACTTTAGGTTGTACAGTTTTCTAAATTTTTTAGTTATCCTATGTTTTGTCTTATGGTTTTCATTATTAGTCTGTCGTCCCCTATATGTTTTTGGTGTAATATTAGCTGTTTTATATTCATCCTCGTGTACTCTCACATAACTCCTCTTTTGCCCCCTTATTTACCTTTGTTCTATCCATTGCACGTCCATTTTCCCCTCCCCTTAGGGCCCACAACGCCTGCCAATCTAATGCCCTGGGAGCCGTCCTTTCTCACGAGAGATACAGTTCTCTCTATTCGACAGCATTAGTATTCCCCAGGATATGGGTCCACCCCACCCAATGGTAGAACCCACCTTGGCAAAATGAGCCTTCAGCTATTTCCTCCAGAGTCCGTCCCACATCAGACCATACCCCCTGAGCGTCCTAACCAGGTGACCCTCCTACTTATACTTTGATACGTTTTACTCAACATTTAGTTCTCAACGAACTTCTGGCACTCTCCCATGTTTGTATGTTGCCCCTCCCTCCCACCTATTTCTTGGACCATATTACCCCTCTTCCCATCCCCAGCCCCCCTCAAACCCAGAAAACCCCACCCGAAGGTAACCCCTTGCCCCCATTTTGTCCCTTCTTTGTGCTCATACTTACCCCCAGCTCATCACAGATTCCACCCATACAGACATTAACTCACATCCTTCCTCCACCCCCCGATTTCCAGTAAGCCACTTTTCCAGACTCTAGCTCTCTGAGGCAGTTAACTTATTTCATATCATTGAGGTCATATAGTATTTGTCCTTCAATGCCTGGGTTGCTTCACTTAACATAAGATTCTCAAGGTTCATCCATGTTATCACGTGCGATTGTAGTGTATTGGTTCTTACAGCTGAGTTGTATTCCATTGTGTGTATATACCACATTTTATTGATCCACTCATCTGTTGATGGACTTTTGGATTGATTCCAACTTTTGGCGGTGGTGAACAATGCTGCTATGAACATTGGTGTACATATTTCGGTTTGTGTCTTTGTTTTCAGATCTGATGGGTATATACCCAGCAGTGGTATTGCTGGGTCATATGGCAAATCTATGGATAATTTTTTGAGAAACTGCCAAACTGTCCTCCAGAATGGTTGGATCCTTCTGCATTCCCACCAGCAATGGATGAGTGTTCCCCTTTCTTCACATCCTCTCCAGCATTTGTATTCTACTGTTTTTTTCATGGCTGCCAATCTTATGGGAGTAAGATGGTATCTCATTGTAGTTTTGATTTGCATTTCCCTGATAGCTAGGGATTTGGAGCATTTTTTCATGTGCTTTTTAGCCATTTGTATTTCTTCTTTGGAGAAGTGTCTGTTTAAATTTTTTTCCCATTTTTTAAATGGGTTGTTTATCTTTTTGTTTTCGAGATATATGAGTTCTTTATATATGCAAGTTATAAGTCTCTTATCAGATATATGGTTGCCAAATATTTTCTCCCATTGTGTGGGTTCCCTTTTTACTTTCTTGACAAACTCCTTTGAGGTGCAGAAGGCTTTAATTTTGAGGTAGTCCCATTTATCTATTTGTTCTTTTGCTGCTCGTGCTTTTGGTGTGATATTCATGAAGCCATTTCCTATTACAAGGTCCTGTAGATGTTTCCCTACACTGCTTTCTAAGGTCTTTATGGTCTTGGCTCTTATATTTAGGTCTTTGATCCATCTTGAGTTGATCTTTGTATAAGGTGTGAGATGGTAATCCTCTTTCATTCTTCTACATATGGCTATCCAGTTCTCCAGGCACCATTTGTTGAATAGGCCATTCTCTCCCAGTTGAGT
Organism: Dasypus novemcinctus; assembly: GCF_030445035.2. Taxonomy (NCBI): domain Eukaryota; kingdom Metazoa; phylum Chordata; class Mammalia; order Cingulata; family Dasypodidae; genus Dasypus; species Dasypus novemcinctus. The sequence goes on along the minus strand of NC_080688.1, from coordinate 83,539,408 downwards.
GGGTTTGGTGGCTTTATCGAATATTATATGGCTATATACATGAGGTTCTATATCTGAACTTTCAATTCGATTCCATTGGTCTGTGTGTCTCTCCTTATGCCAGTACCATGCTGTTTTCACTACTGTAGCTTTGTAGTATGTTTTGAAGTCAGGAAGTGTGATTCCTCCTATTTCATTTTTCTTTTTCAATATGTCTTTGGCTATTTGGGGCCTCTTTTTATTCCAAATAAATTTCATAGTTAGTTTTTCTAGTTCCTTAAAGAAGGCTGTGTTGATTTTTATTGGGATTGCACTGAATGTGTAGATCAGTTTTGGTAGGATAGACATCTTAATAATATTCAGTCTTCCTATCCATGAACAGGGAATATTCTTCCATTTATTTAGGTCTTCTTTGATTTCCTTGAACAATCTTGTATAGTTCTCGATGTATAAGTTTTTTACCTCTTTAGTTAAATTTATTCCTAAGTATTTGATTTTTTTATTTACTATTGTGAATGGTATTTGTTTATTGATTTCCTCCTGATCTTGCTCATTATTGGTGTATAGAAATGCTACTGATTTTTGCGCATTGATCTTATAACCTGCGACTTTGCTAAACTTATTTATAAGTTCTAGGAGCTTTGTTGAAGATCTCTCAGGGTTTTCTATATATAGGATCATGTCATCTGCAAATAATGAAATTTTGACTTCTTCCCTTCCAATTTGAATGCCTTTTATATCTGGTTCTTGTCTCAGTGCTCGAGCCAGTACTTCCAAGACAATGTTAAATAGGAGCGGAGACAATGGGCATCCTTGTCTTGTTCCTGATTTTAGAGGGAAGGATTTCAGTATTTCGCCATTGTAAACAATGTTGGCTTTCGGTTTTTCATATATACTCTTTATCATGTTCAAAAAGTTTCCTTGTATTCCGATCTTTTGGAGTGTTTTTATCAGGAAGGGGTGCTGTATTTTGTCAAATGCCTTTTCTGCATCTATAGATATAATCATGTGGTTTTTTTCTCTCAATCTGTTTATATGGTGTATTACATTGATTGATTTTCTTATGTTGAACCATCCTTGCATACCTGGGATAAATCCCACTTGGTCATGGTGTATAATTCGTTTAATGTGTTGTTGAATACGATTAGCAAGTATTTTGTTAAGTATTTTTGCGTCTAGGTTCATTAGAGAAATTGGTCTGTAATTTTCCTTTCTTGTGCTGTCTTTGTTTGCCTTTGGTACTAGGGTAATGTTGGCATCATAGAAGGAATTAGGCAGTGTTCCTTCTGTTTCGATTTTTTGGAATAGTTTCAACAGGATTGGTGTTAGTTCTTTCCGGAATGTTTTGTAGAATTCACCTGTGAAGCCATCTGGCCCTGGGCTCTTCTTAGTTGGGAGATTTTTAATGACTGATTCTATCTCTTTGCTTGTGATTGGTTTGTTAAGATCATCAATTTCTTCTTTCGTCAGTATGGGCTGCTTATGTATTTCTAGGAATTTGTCCATTTCCTCTAAATTGTCATTTTTGTTGGAATATAGTTTTTCAAAGTATCCTCTTATGATAGTCTTTATTTCTGTGGGGTCAGTGGTGATATCGCCTTTCTCATTTCTTATTTTGTGTATTTGCATCTTTTCTCTTTTTTTCTTTGTTAGTCTCGCTAAAGGTTTGTCAATTTTGTTGATCTTCTCAAAAAACCAGCTCTTGGTCTTGTTTATTTTTTCAAGTGCTTTCTTATTTTCTATTTCATTTAGTTCTGCTCTTATCTTTGTTATTTCCTTCCTTCTTCTTCCTGTTGGGTTACTTTGTTGTTGTTTTTCTAATTCCTTCAAATGTGCAGTTAATTCTTCAATTTCTGCTCTTTCTTCTTTTTTGATATATGAATTTATGGCTATAAATTTCCCTCTCAGTACCGCTTTTGCTGCATCCCATAAATTTTGGTATGTTGTGTTATCATTATCATTTGTTTCAAGGTAGTCATTGATTTCTTTTGAGATTTCCTCTTTGACCCACTGTTTTTCTAAGAGTGTGCTGTTTAATTTCCAAATTGTCGTGTGAAGTCTGGTCTCTGTCCCTTGCAAATTTCCAGCTTGTCTCCACTGTTGTCAGAGATATTGTTTTGTATGATTTCGATCTTTCTGAATTCATTAAGCCTTTCTTTGTGGCCTAGCATATGGTCAATCTTGGAGAATGTTCCATGTGCGCTTGAGAAAAATGTATATCCTGCTGTGTTTGGGTGTAATGATCTATATATGTCTATTAGATCCAGCTCTTCTAATATACTGATCAAATGTTTTGTTTCTTTAGTGATTCTCTTTTGAGATGTTCTGTCCAGAGTTGATAGTGGTGTATTAAAATCCCCCACTATAATTGTAGGTGCATCTATTCTTTCACTTAGTTTTTCCAGCGTTTGCCTCACATATTTAGAGGCGCCCTTGTTAGGAGCATAAATATTTATGATTGTTCGATCTTCTTGACAGATTGTCCCTTTCACTAAAATATAGTATCCTTCTTTGTCTCTCACAATTGTTTCGCATTTAAAGTCTATTTTGTCTGATAGTAATATAGCTACTCCTGCCTTTTTTTGGTTGTTGTTTGCTTGTATGATTGTTTTCCAGCCATTCACTTTCAACCTCCATGAGTCTCTGGGTCTAAGATGTGTCTCTTGTAGGCAGCATATAGATGGGTCGTATTTCCTTATCCAGTGTCCCAGTCTGAATCTTTTGATAGGTGAGTTTAATCCGTTGACATTCAGTGTTATTACGTTTAGAGAGTTATTTATGGTAGCCATATTTTGGTTGGATTTGTGTTTGTTATATTTTGTTTGCATTATTTTATTTTCCCCTTCTATTTTTGTCTTTCTTGTTGCTTTTACACTCTCCTCCATCTCTGACTGTCCTGTTTTTTCCTTTCTTCCTGCAGAATTCCCTTAAGAATTTCTTGAAGGGGAGGTTTCTTGTTGATATACTCTTTAAGTTTCTGTTTATCTGTGAATATTTTGAACTCTCCATCATTTTTGAATGCTAGTTTAGCTGGATAGAGTATTCTTGGTTGGAGATTTTTTTCCTTTAGTACCTTGACTATATCATACCACTGCCTTCTTGCCTCCATCGTTTCAGATGAGAAATCAGCACTTAATCTTATGGAGTTTCCCTTGTATGTAATGGTTTTCTTTTCTCTTGCTGCTTTTAGAATTTTTTCTTTGTCTTGAGCATTGGATAATTTGACAAGTATATGTCTTGGGGTGGGCCTGTTGGTGTTTATGACCAGTGGAGTGCGCTGTGCTTCTTGGATATGTACATCTGTCTCTTTCAGTAGATTTGGGATGTTTTCATTCATTATTTCCTGCAACACTCCTTCTGACCCCTTTCCCTTCTCTTCTCCTTCTGGAATGCCTATAATACGTATGTTTGAGCGTTTTGCGTTATCATTCAGGTCCCTAAGTCCTATCTGGATTTTTTCTACCTTTTTATTGACCACTTCTACTATCTGTTTGATTTCCAATGCACTGTCTTCCACATCACTAATTCTCTGCTCTGCCTCTTCTAGTCTGCTGATATTTGCTGCAAGTGTATTTTTGATTTCTTGAATTGTGGTGTTCATTTCCATCATATCTGTTATTTTTTTGCGCATGTCTGCAATTTCCCCTCCAAGTGTTGTCTTCACGCTGTTAACCTCTTTCATTACTTCATCAAATTTGTCGGTGATAAATGTTCTGAGATCTTTCATTGCTTGTGCGAAGTCCCGCCCCCCTTCCTGATTTTCAGTTTGTTGATTGGATTCAGCCATGTTTTCCTGATTACTGGTTTGGTTTGTAGATTTTTGTTGCTGTCTTGTCTACATTTTTTCTTGACGGGTTTAATCAGTTCCTTAGCTTCTTTGTCTAGTCTTGGAGATTAATTAGCTGTTGTTTCTGCGTAAGTGTTATATCTTCTCTTTGTCACTTTGTTCTTCTTATTCCAATTTCTTATTGCTAGTTAAGCTCACTTTAAAGGAAAATATTAGTGCTGGGGAAAGTCAATTGTGTAAGGAAGGAAAAAGTGTGAAGTAGTATTGGTGATATATGTTTACAAAGCAACAATATGAGTTCTGGGAGGATGGAGGTTAGATCATGTAAATTGTGTAGAGTTATAGTAGTAGGAAAGTACCTATAATGAGGTAGACGACTGAATATGGGAGGAATGTGGTACGTACTAAGAGGCTATTGTTTTCGTGAGAGAGGGAAAGAGAAAAGAAAGGTAATAGTTTCAGGGACGAATACCAGATGGAAAACTAAACAAAGGTATTAGAAATTAAGAGTTAGACACTTTGTGGATCAAAGAAAGGGAGATGGAATATAGGAGAGATAGCAGATGGTGGAGGATATCAAGTTGTAGGGGAAAGGGGATAGTCTAGATAGGCTAAATCTATTCACGGAGCAATGAGGCAGTGGAGGGTGAGGAAACCCAGCAAATGTGAGGTATTTCTTGTAGGACCTATTGTATTGTTAAGGTAAAATCGTATAAGAAGAATATTGGGGACAAGAAAGAGAGGATTGAAAAAAAAAAAGAACAACAAGAACAACAACAACAAAAAAAAAGAAAAAAAAAACAAAAAATAAAACAAAAAATAAAAACCAAAGAACAGAAACCCCGCCGCCAGGCTCGGCTGAGCTCAGCCGGGCTCGGGTCCCCTGCCTGCCGCCCGCCGCGGCTCGGCTGGGCTCGGCTTCCCCTCCCGCCGCGGCTCGGCTGGGCTCGGCTGGGCTCGGCTGGGCTCGGCTTTCCCGCCCGCCGCCCGGCGCGGCGCAGCGCGGCTCGGGTCTCCTGCTCGCCGCCCGGCGCGGCGCGGCTGGGCTCGGCCGAGCTCAGCTGGGCTCGGCCGGACTCGGCTTCCCCGCCCACTGCCCGCCGCCGCCGCAGCGCAGCGTGGCTCGGCTCTCCCGCCCGCCGCCCGCCGCGGCGCAGCTAGGCTCGGCTGGGCTTGGCTTCTTTGCCCGCCGCCCGCCGCGGCACAGCGCGGCTCGGCTCTCCCGCCCACCACCCGCCGCGGTGCTAGCTGCCTCGGCTCCACCTACCCAAGGAGGGAGTCCTCCACACGTAGCTGGGATCTCTGTGTATATTTCACAGATGGATCCTCTCTGTTACCTTCCCTCCAAATCGATGTCCAGACACCTCCGGACCAGGAAAAATCCCGAAACAGCCGGTCCCAAGGAGTCTCCGACGCCTCCCAGCCGATTCCCCCCAGGAGCTAGTAACCGGGAAGTTCACTCAGCCGCCATCTTGCCTCCCCCTCCTGAAAAGTCCCAAATTATATCTTATAGACCAGTCCTTTCCATTACCTTCCCACCAAATCGATGTCCAGACACTTCCTGCCCTGAAAAAATCCTGAAAAAGCCTGGTCCCGGAGAACCTCCAGCGGTGCCCAGCTGCCTCTTCCCAGGAGAGACGGCAAGGCAAGCTCACTCAGCCACCATCTTGCCGGAAGTCTGAGTATCATTTTGACTCCCTGGATGGGTGAGACCCATAAATCTTTGAGCTTTGATCTCTCCTTTAGCCTAATACCTGGCTGATCTTCATTACCTAAAAGTTTAATATTTCCAGAATTGTAACAATCAATCTTTCTTTCTATTTCAACTCTATCAAAAACTTTGTATCTCATAATCATCTCTTAAACTTCACCTCCCAATCACTTAGTAGTTACAATTCATCAAGTTCAATCATGTTTTCTTCAAAATTCTATCTGTTCTTCTGTTCTTGCTTTTTTTGTTTATTCCAATGTCAGCACATGAATATCAAGTTTGATATTTTTCCTATTTTCCCCATTTCTGCAAAAATATATCTTACTCAATATTACTGTATTAATCTTCTAAGTGAATGGAGAGACGTGGGACACAGTGTGGCAATATTATTCACATCATGAACTACGAGTGAGAAAGGCAACTTTTCTTCAAGGTCAAGTTCTGCTACATCTAATTGCAGGACGGATCAGGTTATTAACGTCTTCTATCTTGGTTTCTTTTTTTTTTTTTAAAGATTAATTTTATTTTTATTTATTTAATTCCCCTCCCCTCCCCCGGTTGTCTGTTTTCTGTGTCTTTTTGCTGCGTCTTGTTTCTTTGTCCGCTTCTCTTGTCGTCAGCCGCACGGGAAGTGTGGGCGGCGCCATTCCTGGGCAGGCTGCTCGCTCCTTCGCGCTGGGCGGCTCTCCTTATGGGTGCACTCCTTGCGCGTGGGGCTCCCCTACACGGGGGACACCCCTGCGTGGCACAGCACTCCTTGTGCGCATCAGCACTGCGCATGGGCCAGCTCCACGCGGGTCAAGGAGGCCCGGGGTTTGAACCGCAGACCTCCCATGTGGTAGATGGACGCCCTAACCACTGGGCCAAAGTCCGTTTCCCTTGGTTTCTTTACAAACATGAAATTAATGATAGTTTATCCTTTGTATCTGTCAACCACTGCCATGAAAAACCTACATAACAAGAGACACAAAGACTTCATATACAGTTATTTCTTACTCAGATGTCTTCAAAATAACAGCATTTCAGCTATACTGGACTGGAATTGTCTGCAACCAGCAGGTTTTTTTCTAGACCTGCTCCATTAGTCTGTTTTGAATTTGTTTCCTATTAAGGCAATGACAAATTACAATAAACTTTTGGCTTAAAACAACACAAATTTATTAATTTACAGTTTTGATGATTAGAATTCTGATACTGGTCTCCCTGGACTAAAATCAAGGTATTGGCAGGCTGCATTCCTTTCTAGGGGCAATGCTTCTTGCTTATTCAGATTGTTGCAAAAATTAAATTCTTGAAGTTTTGGGACTGAGATCCACATTTTTTTTGCTGTGCATTTCCAACATCTGTGGGATCAATGAGAGGAAGTGCACTCTCCTCAGGAAAATCCAGAGGGAAGACAGAGCTTATTTGCTAAACAATTTTATATTTTATCATATTGTTTGGAATATTCAGTAGGATAACAGGATAATCTGATTAATGACTTAGTATTTTGCCTGATATAGAGTTGGCTCTTGATTGGCTATTTTATTAAATTAGATTATCACATGAAATTATATGAATGATACAGAGATATATACTTTATGTTGACCTACTTTCACCCATTGGTGACATCTTGAAAAATGATAGTGCAATATTACAGTCAGAATGCTGATGCTGATATAGTTGAGATGCAAAATGTGTCCATTGGCACAAGGATCTCTCATGTTGCCCTTTCATAACCATACCCACTTACCTCCAACTCCCACTCCCTCCCCTGGTAAAGGCTACTTTGTCCTCCATTTCTATAATTTAGTCATTCCAATAATGTTATATAAGTGAAATCATACAGTATGTGACCTTTTAAGATTGACTTTTTTTTCAGTTAGCATAATTCTCTGGACTGTCATCCAGGTTCTTGTGTATATCAATGGCCTCTTACTTTTTTGCAGAATAGTATTCACTGGTATGGCTGTACCACAACTGGTTAAGCCATTTGCCAGTTGAAAAACCTCTAGGTTGTTCCTATCAATTTCTTGGCTAACTTGGCAGGCTAACTCATTAGGTTGTGTGGCTATTTTTATGAACGGTCCCTTGCTTCCAGCATTCTTCCACGTTGTCAAATCCATTTAAGTCGGGTAACATGCCCATACCAGGTCATACAGATGATATTTTGTTATGAAAATAATTTTGAAAAAATAACCTGGTTTGCAATAGAGAATAGTCATTAGGTTACTGACACAGTGATGGATTGAAGGTGGGGAAAACAGAATTCTTGCTATGCTTTGACAAGTAATTAGGTATTGAACTTTGAGTAAAAGAAAAATATGGCTAATACTCATTGAATAATTACTTTGCACGAGAGCCCACAAAATTAAGGGACTGCTTAATCTTCATTTATTATACCCAAATTGCAGATGAGGAAACTCAGGCAGAGAGTAGCTAAGTAGCTCTTCCTGGTTTATAAGCCTGTTAGAAGGCCAAGTAGAGATTTGGATGAATACTCTTAATCACTGCTTCTTATATAATGAAAATATTATTATTGGAAACCTGTGCTTATATCTGGGTCTACCACTATTCTATTTGTGACTTTAGGCAAATTACTTAAACTTCTATATTTTGTTTCCTACAATGGTAGATTATAGTACATACCTTGTAAGATATTTGTGCAAATTAAACCAGATTATAGAGGTGGTACCTTTTTGCTCAATGCTTGGCATATTATTGGTTGTCAGTAAATTTTGGTGTCCTTCTTTCTCCAAGTGCTTCTAATCTCTGTATGTGGCTTCATCTATTTTATGCTTAATCTTGTAGGTCTTCAATAAAGTATTAAGCTTATGTTCTTACTTTGCACAACAGCTTTTTCAAAGTTGTTTTGCATTTCAAGATCTCATTTTTCTACTATTTAATTCAACAATAAAAGTGAAAACCACCTTCTGTGCTTTTTGAAATAACCCCCAAACTAGAAAATTAAATGAACATTCCCTGATTCTCAGATCTAACTAAAAATAAGTGGTAGATGTCATCATATAATTTAATGTTTGAAAAGTGATTCTTTCCATGAGAATTTACTCAGGTGTGCAACTAATTCTTAGAAGAGAGATATAATTCTTCATTACTGATGATTATAAAATCTAACTATCTTTTACCACATATATAAAAAGTCCGACTTCATAATGATTTTTCTATCAATTAACAATGTGTTTGTTATAAAAGATACTATAATGTCTTGATGAAAATACCAAATAGTTCATAAAATCCATGCAGTTTGAATTAGCCTCATAATCTCTTTGCAGTTAGGAAACAAAGCAGTTTATGTTATTGTAAGTATCATTACTGATTCTGATCATTTAATTATCAGTTAAGTTTAATCCAAATATTAACTTTGAAAGCTCACACACATTTTACAACAAATATAAATAAAAAGACACCTTGAGGAATGGTTTATTATATTGATATAATTAAACTGCAGGCTGCCAATTACGAATACATGTATTACTGCGAATTGCTAAGCTTAAAGACAGACAAAAAAATTACATAAATTCAAAGAAAACTATCCAATTAAATATTGAAGGGAACAAGGTTAAAGGGATAGCTTTAAGTTACCAACATGCATGCAATTTTGTGTATATAGAAGGAATGCAGTCCTCAACCATCATAAGATAAACAATTTAATTAAAAAAGGAATTACCAAATGATAAAATGTTCTTTTTAATTTTGGGCTAAACTTTGATGTGATGGTAAATTTTAGAACACTGAGCATAGAGGTGAACATCACATGTATCTTTCTAGGATGAGTATTTTAAACGTGGAACTGATATTACTTTTGTCTGATAGCATGCAATTGGTTGTGATTTTACCCTTATTATCACATCATGGCAGTGAAGAACATGACCACAAACATTTGGGTTTGAATACTTGCCTTGCTATTTACTCTCTGTATCTCACTAAGTTCTTAACCTCACTGAAATACAGTTTCCTCATGTACCTATCCCACAAGATTGTATGGTGTGAACTAAATTATTACATGAACTATTTAACATAGTGAATGACTCAATAATAAGCGCTCAACCAAAATTGTTATTGTTTCTAGAACTGCATGCTCAGTGGTTTTCATTACTCCTCAAAGCCTAATCTTTTAATGTTTTGCAAAGAGTTGTCATTTTCTTTGATAATATTTCCAGCTCCTAAAGGATGTGCTGATTTACTTTAAAAAAAAAATGCTTTCAAAAGAGCATCTACAATAGGAACTCTGTGTGATTTTTTTGACGGCCAAAATCATAGGTGTGTCTTTCTTCTGCATTGGGCAATAGGCTATTTTTATTATAATAGGACAGAAGTTACCACACTTGATTTGAAGATTTTATGGCAACACTAATCTGTAGAATTTACTAATGTATTCCATTTATCTTTTTAATTTACTAGGAAAGGGGAATTATAAAGCTTTTTGAACTTTCCTCCCATGAAGGCCCTCAATCAATGAAACAGGAAGAGGACACATCTCTTCAACAAGTTACTAAAATGTCTACTTCAACCATTCTTCCCAAAACTGAGAAAGTAACTGCACAACATATTCATAGACCTGTTCTACCCATTCCATTGTGAGATGAATTTGGGGTGAAGTTTCATTTATCTTTGTATCTTTATATCTGATGATTTCACAGGAAACTCGGGCCAACCTTGGGTTATTTTCCCCACATTTCCTTTTCCTTTGTCTCCAAATACTGTCCCTCTCTTGAGAGATTCTATATGCTACACACTGCTCGATGACAGCTGGAAGCAAGAAAAGCCCATTCATTTTATTTATTTATATATATATATATATATATATATATATATATATATATATATATTCTGTTTTAAAAGGAAACTTTAGATTACATAAATGATACATGGTAAATATAGGGGGATTCCCACATACCCCCCTCCCAAAAAAGCCTATTCTGTATTCATTTTTATTGGTCATAATTTGATCCTTCATTTTTCCCCTAGTCTGTAGCCAGCCCCACTGGGAATACTGATTACTGCCAGCTGCTGACCTCCCTATTGCTAAGGCTTTTATTCAGGTGTTTGTTGTCTGCTAGGAGCTCTGGCCATCAGGAACCTCACCAAGTTGATTCCTCATGCTGACTGCCAAGACCATTTCACTTTTATTTTGTGTTTGCTTCTTTTATGGGATAATGGAATTCATGGCCCATAGGAGACTATGAAGAGCATTCTCAGCCCCATTCCATTTATACAAAGCTATTGACTGGTTCCTGGGATTCAAAAGGAGGTGGGTTTTCCTGTCCTCCTTTCCTTTTCTTCAGATCCTGCTCCTTTTGCCAAACCCTGACCATTTTATCTAAGCATAAAGAAGAAGGAAAAATGAAAGGACATGTTCTCTAGTTTGTCCCATTTCAATTCTATACTATTTGACAACCAAGTGGTGACTGTTGAAGAGAATTAAAATGAGGCTTCTCTGCTCTCCCACGTGGACTCCCCGAGCTTTACCCATGCATCTGACTGTTAATGACCAGTTGATTAAAGGGACGGGAATGAGCATATTCATTATAATTTTGAAATGTTGTGCTGTCAGAAATCAATACTTTGCATACCATCATTCTATATGAAGTTTGTGTTTTTTCAGCTATATTTGTTATAGTTTATTTTTCTGATTTCTGCTGATATGACTAAAGTTTTATGAAGAAAGATTGTCAGTAAAATCTAAATTGGCTATCACTTCACTTTTGACAATTTTCATTAATATCTACAAATTCTCTAGCAGATACTTCTGTTTTCCTCTACAAATCAGAGAATGAACTTTTCTTTTTTTTTAAGAAAATTTATTGGCACCAATACATGTGGAAAATTTTTCTCAGATGAGAATTTTTCACATATTTCCAAAGAAAATACATTTTTGATGTTACTAAATAATAGTAATTTACCCACCCACTGATAGATTTAATCAGTTTGATGTTACAGATGCTCATATACTAGTCTCTACTATGTAGTTTTCACTGCTTTTTTATAACTCTGGCATAACAGTGCTTTGGGGAAGGAAAAGCTTTATTTAAAATAAAACCATGTTGTGAAAGAGCACAGAATTTTGTTCTAAAGATCCAAGTGTGATACTTGTTCAAGTATATCACTACCATATAAATTTGGCCAACTCATTGACCCTGCTGACTAATTTATTGATGTTCAAAATATAACTATAAAATCATGCAGAATTATATTTATTAATTATTTTCAAGAAAATGACCTGGTATTTATATTAATATTGCACATCACATATAATCTCAACTGCATTCAACTATGCATGGCATATACATTCAAATGCCATTAGTAATGTATTAAAAATAACTGTAGTGGTGCAATTATAATGGAATTTTATTTAATTATTTATTATCTTTTTAAAAAATTTTAATATTGGTCTGCTTTAATTTTTAATATACTTTTTAATTTATTTTTTAAAAGAAACATAGATTACGTAAATGTTATGCAAAAAAATATAGGGGATTCCCATATGCCCTGCTTCCTAACCCTCCCACATTTTCCCACATCAGCAACATCCTTCATTAATGTGGTACATTAGTCACAATTGAAGAACACATCTTGGAGCATTGCCAATAAGCAATGATTATAGTTTACACTGTACTTTACAGTCTCTCCTGAACATTGTTGCAAGTTATTACATGATATACAATGGTCTGTATCTGTCACTGAAATGCCATTCAGGGTAATTCCCAAATCCCAAAAAATGCTCCTAAATTACACTTACTTTTCCCTCTTCCTCCCCTCAGAGCTTCCAGTGGCCACTGCCTTCGCATCCATGATAAAAGTTCTTCCATTACTAGGATCACAAAAAGTCTACAGTAGAACAACTGTAAGTCTACTCTAGTCCATTGTCCTTTCCCCAATCCTGAGGATTCTGTGATGGTGATGCCCACTCCACCTCCAATTGAGAGGGGGTTTAGGTCCCATGGAGCACATGGGTGGGACTCGCTTGCTTGCTTGCAGACTCTCTGTTCCTCGAGATGGTCGTCATCAGTCATCTTCTCCTTCTTAGTTGTTCTGTTTGAGTCCAATGAACTGGAGAGTAGGTGTTGCAAATATGTTGATATTCAGTGCCCAAATGGCACATGGACGGCCCAAAATTTAAGTCTCTTGGAATTAAAGCTATTAACTCTAGTACTAACTATAGGCTCAAATAGAGAGGCAGAAGAGCCATGCGTAGGGAAAACATAACTGAGTTCAACTCTATCACACTGGGGAGAATAAATACCAAAGTAGGGCCTACTGGTAGGGCATCAAATTCCTGAGCTTTCTGCCCTGCCTACAGCATCTGGATATCTCCAGAGCCCTTAGGAGCCCCACTATCTGAGGCAATATTAACTTTGGCAGTCAATGAGTTCTTGTTGAGATATGCATAAGCATAACCTCTAAAATGAACTCCCTATTCACTTTGAAATCTCTTAGCCATACAAACTCATTGGTCTTTATCCTTTCTTCCTTTTGATCAGGATCTTTCTCCAGTTGCTTTGCTAGTTGGTGCTTGGTAGTAATACTTTGTTGCAAAGGAGGCTCATCCCCAGGAATCATGTCCCATGCCTGGGGAAAGTAATGCATTTATATGCTGAGTTTTTACTTAGAATTTTTACTTGTTGGGTAACAAGGAGGCTCTCAGGAGGTAACACTTAGGCACCCTGTAATACTATGCTAAATTTCAATTTCGGAAGTAAAGTTTCATAAGTACAATCATCACAATCAAGGGCCCATCAATGGTCCATCTTCCTTCACTAGTCTCTGCCCCTGAACTCAGGGGATTCTTACCGTCCCAATAAAGAATGTGGTAGAGCTCCCTAGGATGGCAATTCGATATTCTTTGGTTATTGTGTGGACCTCCACCCACTGTGACAATGCCCCATGAATACTTGAGCACATTCATATGCCTTATATATATGCCCCAGGTGAACTTCTTCCAATGCATCCCCCCTTTCAGACACCCCACACCAATGATCCTCCCCTGCCACACTTGTAACCCTTCTGTGAGTCGAAAGTTCTTCAAAACTGAAACCAACAAAATAAATCAATACAATTAATAGAAAAATGATATAATGATGCTTTTAAAAATTATAAATAAAATACAAAAAAAGTTTGAAATAATGAATATAAAATTAAAAATTTTTACGTTATGTCTTTCATCATTGTAAGATCTGTTGTCACATATGTATAGTGACATTTGCCTCCATTTTATTTACCCAGTGTCTTATTTTTTTTCATTTTGTCTTCAAAGAAGCTTTAGGTTACAGAAAAGTCACATAGAGAATATAGGTGATTCCCATATACCCATTGTCCTCTCTCTTTTCCCCTTTCTCCTATTAATAATATTTAATGTGAATAATTATAATTATCAAGTCAAGGTGAGAAAATGCATGTGTAAAGACTTAGAACATTTAAAAGATCAGTAAAAATATGACATTAAAGGAAGAAAATAAATATTAATTTCACTAATAGAGATGTTTAACAAGATAAACTAGAAACTGCCCTATGCCTAAAAGTAGCCAGTTTAAAGTGATTGAAAAATAAAGATATTTAATTTTTAATTAGAACTCTATGCATTTTTCATTCTATCTTTTTGATGATATGTTTTATTAGATATTTATACAGACTTGAACTCATACCTAGAGAATGTGTATTATTCTTGTTATTTTCCCTCCTTCATGGAAGGAGGCATTAACTGTAATAACTCATATTAATTATGGACAAACCATCAATAAATCGCTATGCTTTCTCAAGGAGTAGGGATGGAAGAGCAGCTACACGGGAAGAAGGAGGAAAGAAGGTTTGATAAAAGGATGGAGTCATGATATTATAAAGGACTCGAACACGGTAAAGTCACCATCAGAAGACAATTAACCTCTTCTTGCTTATGGACATAGAATTAGGCCATCGTCTTTGTATTGTTCACCAAAAAAGGTTTTACCTTTTAGTGGGTTTTCTTAGAGTAAATACATTTTTAGGAGATGATGACTATCAAAAGTGAATCAATAGTATGCTCCTCCCTTTTGACTATGAATGAATTCTCAAAATAAATTTAAAAAATAAGAAAAGAACAAAATAAATGTTGACTATCTGTGGCAACTTTTGAAAAAAGGGATTATTTTAATTAAACAAACATTAGAAAGATGCTGTAAAGCTCCTGTCCCTTTAAAATGGAGGTCCTGGTATGTTTTTTAATGCTACTTAAGAACATTTATTTCAAGTAACATATAGTAACATATTAGTAATTGACTGTTTCTTCATTCTAGAGACATATATTTTAATATCATTTGAATTTATTAAAAGTACTTCCTTAAAAATTGTAACAAATCACTTTATTAAGCTAATTTAATCACTCCTTTATCAATGCAACACTTGTTTTATTTCTTTCACTAACAATCTTGATTGGATCCATAAGGTATTTTATCATAACTTTATTTGTGAATATATGACATTTCTATATTTGATTAGTTCCCTTTTACTTGTTTGGATTTTAGAGACTATATTTTAGTTCCCATTTCACAGCCACCTCTTAGCAAAAAGGAAAAAAAAATAGTTGTGCTTATGAATATAGGGTTGATTCAATTTTGAATTAATTATGAAGCCATGGTGAAATTTGAAGATTGCACAAGGAGTTCCATAAATAGAGTTTTCTTACTCACTTTTGAGTCATTAACACTGAATCCATTAGGCATTGATTTTAAAACAGACTGTATCTTCCTATGTTATGAGTTTTGTAGACAGTATTTTATATATGTTCTCAAAATTGAAGTTTTGTACAAGAGAATCTTAAATTCACCTCACAGGATCTTTGAAGCAGCAAACATGGCACCAAATAGAATTACTTATTTTGCAAAGTTGACCTTAGGAAAATATTTTAAGTACTGTGTGCAAGGTTTATGTTGGGTTTCCTCCTTAAAAAAACAAACAAACAAACAAAAAAACCCTTTGAACTGGGCATTATTCTATGCATATGATAGATGAGGAAATGAGTGCAGAGAGGAAAACCACCTTATATATGGAAGAACTGTATAAAAACTCTTTACTTGTCCCCATGCTCTTTTTAGGAAACTTGCTGCCTTCATA
The DNA here is from genome assembly GCF_030445035.2 of Dasypus novemcinctus. NCBI lineage: Eukaryota > Metazoa > Chordata > Mammalia > Cingulata > Dasypodidae > Dasypus > Dasypus novemcinctus. The sequence goes on along the minus strand of NC_080688.1, from coordinate 83,523,845 downwards.
TACCTACTGTAATTTATCCTTTTAATCATGGTATAGGTTCACATTTCATGACTTCCTAGTTAAGACACAGACACCTCAGATATATATGCTTATTTCCTAAAAATTATTTATTCTATGATCATCCACAAGTTTCTTGCAACAAGAGAAATGATGGGAATAGCCACAAACCACCATGCAAAACAATTCAGAATTTATAGTTTGAACTTTGTAGAAGGAAAATTAGGTCTTCTTTCAAAAAGGATGTTATCAAAAAATAAGAAGAATGATACTAATAATTTCCCTACTGAGGCATAGTGGTGTCAAAAAGAAAAAAAATATGATTTGGGATAAACTATTCACTCCCATCATATATTAATTGCAGAAAACTTTCAGAACTGCTTTAAGAGAAGCTTATAAGTATCAGTTAAAATAATATGTAAACTGTAACTTGCCATATAAATATCATTTATTTTTGTATATTTAAATATTTTAAGATATACCCTATATAAAGGTTTTAAAATACCTGAATTGAGAGTCAAAATTTTGGTTGTGTATTGTATTACTCTCCCCAGAATTGAACCAGAACTTAAAATTCTGGAATTTATTTTAACCTGTAAAATTTTAAAGTCTTTATATTCATCTTAAAATACTAGACTTTTTTTTTTTATAACAAGGTCAACTGTAAATATTTTCCTCAGAAGAACTTAATTGGTTGCACAATTTTGAGCAAAGCCAGGTAAACCTCAGGTTAACTTGCATATATTCACCTAAGCTCTGCAAAGTCTGTAGTCATTTTATAGTGATAGAATAAATATGAATGTAATGATTTGGTAGAAATCTCTTAATTAAGAGAAGTTTCAGTTCAAACAGATGCAAATGCAAAGGTCAGTGTGTCCAGCTGGATGAGGATTTTAATCCACGACACTGGCAAACACCACACGCAAGGGCATGAAAAGCCATGAGACAGATGTGTGGAAGGAGAAGGCAGTGTCTGAAAGAGTGATTGAAAAGTTTACTCAAAGGGTCCTAGAAACTGACAGTGTAAAGAATGCCAATGCATGGTTTTAAAAAATGTGACAATAAAATGCCAGGAAGCAAGATGAGATTTGTTGGTGTCATATCTGCTCTTGTTATTGAAATCCAGATATTTATGGTGAGGAAGTCGATGCAGTTAGGCTCAGAATGCAGTTAGGCTCAGTTGCAGTTAGGCTTTGTCATTAGTTGTGTTGAAGTGCATTAATGGGTTTTCAATCCAGATCCTCTTAGGAGGATCAAAATCACACATACACACACAAACACAAACACACAAACACACGACACTCACCTCACTCATAACTTAGATATTTAAAAAGTAGAAGGCATTTATTTTTATTTGGAGATAAAAGGCTGAATGAAAAGTAGATGAGTAGTGCACTATTAGAACTTGAGAATATTTCGTTTTGTGTATTCTAATATGGATGCATTTTTTTGAAACCACCAAACTAAAACATTGAAACCCATAAGTTTGGACAGAAAATTTGTTATGCAATTGGAAGTGTACAACTGAGAATCTTCTAAAGCAGGGGTTCTTAACAAGGATCCATGATATTGAATTGAAATTCAAAAAAAAAAACATTTTTCTTGTGAAGAAGTGTTGTTGTGGGTATGGTATAGTATAATGTGGACTTGGTAAGGGGTTTGTGGTTTTCACCTGACTGGCAAAAGGGTCCCTGGAACAAAAAAAAAGTTAAGAACCCCTGATTTACAGTAAGAGCTGTCACCTGAGCCCTTTCCACATTGAAGATTTTTGAGCAGAATAAATGAGTATGTTGTCTTAAACACAACTCTGCCACACATGTTCACTCATCAGAATATACTCTATCCTCACTGAAATAGGCATGTATCCCTCTATTCTCTGGTCATATGTCATAGCTTATCCAGATCTGCTGGCATTTGCAGATACTTATACACTCCTTTTTAGGGTCCAGAAAACTCTGAAAGCCTCTCAGACCCAGATATTCAGAATCTCAGCCTGTCACTGCTATTACAAGGTGTGTGGAGCTCTCTATGGCACTGGATGACATCCTGAGAAGCTCGTCAACTGTATCTCTTTTACAGGCTTCCCATACAGAAATAGGTGTTTCATTGTGTTTTCTCCCATCCCATTAGGACTCAGGCTGAAAACTTCACAACCACATTTAAGATCAGGTTATTACTCCTCCAATTCTTTTCATCTCATTTACTGACTGAAAATTGAATCCTCTTTTAGGGTGGGACTGCTTCCTTTATACCTTTCTGCATTTTCTTTCTATTTTCTGAATCTCCTTAGTATTTTTCAAAATTTTTAGCATATGAATTTACAAAATTAATCTCTTTAAAAAATGTGGATCTTAAATTTAGTTCCCTCCATAAGTAGAGTTTTATATATTGTATGCATTGCAAGAGACAATAGACTTTTTTAGAACTCAGTATTAAGAATTAGATTATTTATTTCCAACTATATCATTCTTCCCTAGACAATGTGTACTGAAAAATGTTTACCGCTGATTCAATAGTGGAGGTAATGTCATAGAGATCAATCTTGTTTTCTTCTCAAAATAATTTTATTAATATCAACTAAAAACAATAATAAAAAGAGCTTGCCAGTGTAGACAGGTTTGTAATGGAAAGACTTTCTTTTTGTAGCCAAGAGACAGTGTCTTGCTTTAAGGCTATCAGCCTAATTCTCAAATCACCAGGAATGCTTAGAGCCTCAAAAATGTTTTATCTATTTAATTCTCACCCTTACCCCCAAAATGTCACTAGCTTTTTTGTACAAGTGCAATTACAGGAAATTGCTCTAGCAGAAGGATTTTTGGCAACCACAGTAAAAACCGATCAATAGTGCAGCAGACTCATAGTGGTGTAAACTTTAATGGAAAGAGTGAACCTGTTTGTTATAAATGCTTCTCACCAGAATTCTTGGCAATCATACCAAGATAGTTAAACCTCAATTGTCAGTTGAGTGGCAATGGAAGAATTCACTAGAAGTCAGAATAAGTGTTTTAAGGCCCAGACTTAAATTTAGCAATTTTTCAGACTGGTATTTAATGAAAATAAACCACTTCTATGTTGTATATAGTCTATTTTATCTATTTTATATAGTCGATTTTATACATATCTCCCACATGTATATTTTAAAGGGTCATTTGCTTTAGTCTAAAGACATTGAAACAAATTTTCTTTAATAAGGAGCCATTTGACAAGTGGAGGTCATATATCTGGAGGTCTTCCAGATATAATTATTAATAAAAAAAAAAACCATAGACAAAGAAGATCACATAGAAGTTCACCTATCCAGCCAACATTACTCAGAATTCCATATGTTCCGTTTTCTATTTCTTCCATGGACTTGTTCCTAATCAATACTTACTGTAGGGGAAGCAGACTTGGCCCAATGGTTAGGGCGTCCATCTGCCACATGGGAGGTCCACGGTTCCAACCCCGGGCCTCCTTGACCCGTGTGGAGCTGGCCCATGCACAGTGCTGATGCGCGTGAGGAGTGCCCTGCCACGCAGGGGTGTCCCCGCGTAGGGGAGCCCCACGTGCAAGGAGTGCGCCCAGTAAGGAGAGAAAGAAAGTGCAACCTGCCCAGTAATGGTGCCACACACACGGAGAGCTGACACAACAAGATGACTCAACAAAAAGAGACACAGATACCCATGCCGCTGACAACAACAGAAGTGGACAAAAAGGAAAACGCAGCAAATAGACACAGAACAGACAACTGGGGAGGGAGGGGAAGGGGAGAGAAATAAATAAATAAATAAATCTTAAAAAAAATACTGTACCCCCATTTCTCATGAAGATGGCTAATTTCCTGTTGCTAATGTAACTAATAATTTATTAATTTAAAACTTTGACATTACAATCTGAGTTAGGAATTGGCTAGTAGCCTAAGATAAATTTGTTTCTAAACGGAAATGCTAATTCATATGATGCATTGAAGATACATTTGTGTTTTGCTAGATTTTCTGCTTCTCTTTGTTTTCTGATAATCAATATCAGATGACAAAAAAAGATAGGAAATATATGAATGTCTTTTGTTCCAAACATTACCTGATAATCAGATGATTGCAATTTAGGAGATAATTTCTCATAGAAATAATATAGTTCATAGACTTTTAAAGGCTCATTATGTTGTGTGTCAGAATAAGCATTCAATATTGCTATTGAAGCAATGACTTATAAGCATCAAAAAGCAGGGTCTCCTCAAATGAAAGTACAGCATTTGGATATAATAGATTCAAATTCTTTAACTAGATGTAGAAGGATTCCTTTATATAAGTTTTTTTTCTAAATAAATTTCCAAAAAACAGTCACTATGTTTTTCACTGGTGAAACAAAATAGTCCTTCTATTAAAAAAATAAATGAGAATTCATAACTATAATTTCCAATAATGTTATTCTTGAAATTATGGCTGTTTCAATAAGTTGTGAGAACATACAATATTCATTTATTCAAAATAACTTATTGATAGGCTGCCATGTGTCAGTCCTTATCCTAAGAACTAGAAATACAACTTTGAATGGAGGAGACCAGGAACCTACCATGTTGATTATATTTTAGTTGGGAAATCAACAAAAAAGACAGATAATTTTAGATATGGCTAGGAACTATCTCTTTGGAGAGAGATATTTAAGGTATGTATTTAATGTTGAGAAAGCATAAGCCATGTAACTATTTCAAAGACCATTCCAGGAAGACTTAGTATCTTCCCTGTGCAAAGTTTCTAATTTGAGAATAAGCCTGGCATGTTCAAGGGTAGAAAAAAAAAGAGATGCTACTGGAACACAAATAAGAGTAAAAATGGTACAAGGTAACATTGGTAGGAAAGTTCTAAATAATGTGGGATCTTGAAGGTCATTGTAAGCAATTTGGATCTTAATCTAAATAAAGCAGGCAGTTGTCAAAAGATTTTACAAGACTCCTTTCTTTTTTTTTCAATTTTTCTTCTTTATTTTCTTTTAAATATTATATTCAAAAAATATGAGGTCCCCATATACCCCCACCCCACTCACCTCACCCCTCCCACATCAACAACCTTTTCCATCATCGCGGCACATCCACAGCACCTGGAGAATACATGCTGAAGCACCTCTGCACCACATGGACAGTGGTCCACATTGTAGTCCACATTCTCCCTCAGTCCATCCAGTGGGCCACGGACGGGCACACAATGTCCAGCATCCATCCCTGCAGCACCACCCAGGACAACTCCAAATCCTGAAAATGTCCCCACACCATATCTCTTCTTCCATCTGCCTACAATCAGCAGTCACCATGGCCACCCTCTCCACATCACTACTACAATTTCTTCCCTTACTAATCACAATAGTTCCCCAGCAGAACACCAATAAGTCCACTCTAATCCATACTCTATTCCTCCATCCTGTGGACCCTGGGATGGTTATGTCCAGTCCCCCTCTACATCAAGAGGGGGCTTAGATTCCACATGGATGATGGATCATTCCTTTTTTTAAAAAGACAAGATATTTAATGGAAATTCATGGGTATTAGGGTGTGGGCTGAGAAAATAGCTGAGTAAAAGGAAATTATTCCACAATCTAGAACTTTCATATTTATCAAGTAAATGATTCAGAGAAAAAAAAAAAGTGATTCCAGTCAAAATGCCAGCAACAATATCCCTCTTGTCATGAAATGGAAGAAAACAAGATGACATTATTTGCAAGGGTATGTAGAACATGATATGAGCACTGTATCATTCACCAAATAAAATTACCAAAATATTAGGGGCAAAACCAAAAAGCTTTACTATGGCTATAGTAATTGCTAATATTAATAACTGAATATGATCACATAGATACAGAGAAATTTCAATAAATTTCTCAAATTATTGGATATACTTGAGAATTAGATGGAGACTGCTTAACAATATCATGTTAGATTTCTTAGTCTTGGTACAGTAGAGGGCTTTTTGTTTGTTTGTTTTTTAAATGAAATACTATCATAATTTTTATATCTATCATTTACCTGTTAAAATTATTGTCTGGCTGATAAAAGGTTTGGAGTTTGCAGTGCCTAACCTAGGTTGAGAGGCTTTGTAGTGGTGTTTGCTTTCCTTTTTAATTGGGGGGAATTGGGGTATGGAGGAGAGGATGCACAGATTTAGAACTGGGTAAGGCATTGGATTTTGCTTGTTCAGTTGGCCTTAAAGTCAGAGGGTTAGCAGCCTATATCTTAAAAGCAATCAGAGTAGATAGGAGATGGTATGACAGTCTTGATTCCAGGTACTTCCCAATTTTAGTGAGGCTCTTTTTGCCTTATTTTGTATCAAAAAAAAAGTTTGGAACTGCTTCCATGAAGATAAAGATGAGAGTGTTCACTCTACATAGGAAGGCCAGAGGCATGGAATCTAGATCAATGTCCACCCCATTGTTAGAGAAGAAAAGGAAGGAAGGATATGGTATTTTGGATCAATTCCCCCACAAAGACATGTTCAAGTCCTAATCTTGCTCCTGAGCATGTGGACTCATTTGAACAGGATCTTCAAAGATCCCATTAAGATGAGAACTCCATCCTCTATGACTGGAGTCCTCATAAGCAATGAAAATTTGGACATAGCAGGACAAATACCAAGAGGAATGACATTGATTGCCAGCAAGCTACCACCAGAAAGCTACATTTCTCAGAGAAGTAGCCTTCTGATACCTTGATTTTAGACTTCTAGCTTCCAAACATGAGCCAATAAATTACTCTTTTAAGCTAATTAGTGTGTGCTATTTTTCATAGGTGCCTTGGCATACTTAGACAAAGGATGACTGGACATGCAGGTAATTTTTTGCAAAAATGTGCAGAAATTTTGTTCTTATAAGTTTGCTTCTCTTCATAAAGTAAGAAATTTGTTCATTTAGTGAGATTTGAGTGGTTATGAGATGAGCATGTGTGCCCTTTAGAAGAGAAAACAGTTCTTAAACCTGGAAAACTGGCTATTGTCAAAAAATCAGATAATTCTCAAACCTGGTAGTAAGTGAGAGATGCAGGATGTCAGCGTAACTTCTTACTGGCCTGATTTCTTTACACCTTAGGAATCTCAGCTTTGTTTTCTTTTGCTTCTCTTTGCAATGTAAATACCCAGAGTAGCAACCAATCTTTTTTTTTTTTTTACAGGGTCCTTACCCACAGTAATGGATAATAGACTGTAGAAACCAATCACCCAAAGTCAAAGCTGAAATTAATGTGGAAACTACCACTCCATGAGCATTTGTTTTTCAAAGGCTTAGTCAAGCAGTCCTGCACCACAAATCAGCAATAAAAATGTTAAAGATTGATTACCTTAATGATTAAAACTGTACTCAGGCCCTTTGAGCAGTGAAGAATGCTAGAGTGTTTTCTCAAGTAAAGCAAAATGGTATCTTCAAATCAAATTTTGTTTAACTCATCATTTGTGAAGTTCTCCCCCAGACTAGAACCTTCAGAGATAAAAATGACCAAAAGAAGCCTTTATAGTTTTTCACATACTTAATAAATATTGTAAGAAATGCATATTATGATCTGTGTCAATTGAGATTATTTTTGAATTCCAAAAAAGAGATTGTTTGTAAACTAATCTATTGCTCTGGGTGTGCTATCCTTTGATTGTATTAAATTCAATTGAGGGGTCTTTGATTGGATTATCTGTTAGGCTTGCTTTTAGGGCTTTTGATTCTACTCTGTCAGTGAGGTGTGATTCAGGTTGAGTTCCATCCCCTTGTTGTGTCTGATATAAACAGACATTCACAAAGATACATAGGAAGAGAAAGTTGTTTCTTTTGATCATGCCCTGGGACAGGAAGGAGAAGGCTCAAACAGCTGAGGCCCTTGCCTAAAATTGAGTCATTTTGCCTGAAAGTTTAGGCTGAAATCAGGAAGAGAGCAGAATGGCTGAGAGATATAGAAGGCTCAGAAAGAAACAAGCCCTCTGCCAGGAGAAAGAGGCAGCTGAAGAGACAAGCCCTATGCTGTTGTGCAGGTGAAATTGAGAAGAAAGCAGAGCAGCCGAGTCTGAGAGAGGAAGCCCTGAGGGGAAGACTGAAACCTTGCAGAGATCAGCGGCCATCTTGTTTCACCATGTGGTAACACACCAGGATCAACAGTACCTGATTTTGGTGAGAAAGCGTCTCTGCTGATGTCTCAATTTGGCTTTGGAACTTTAAGCTTTTGCCCCCAAATAAATCACCATTTTAAAAGCCAATAGCTTTCTACTACTTGTCATTTACACCCCTTTGGCAAACAAATGTATGATCTAACTTTGATTTTTTTAAAAAATGTGTTACTTGTACAATAAAATACCTAATGCTGAGCTATCATTAGTGTATATATGACTTTAAATAGCTCATATAGTGTTCACTTAACTCAATGTTCTTTAAAATGTTATGCTTACAGACAAGTGAAGACAGAAGGCCAGGAATTGGAGTTGAATAGAGAAAGAAGATTGTGTCTGTGTGTGTATTTCATCTACAAAGAGAAAGTAAGACTTAAGACAATTTTAATCTAGAGCTTGGTATTTGTAAGCTTCTTGAAACAATGATTTAATATTTCTGCACCAACTTTGGGAACTTCTTGCCATTATTCTTCAAAGGTGATGTCTTTCCATTCTCTCTATCTTCTATCTTGTACACCAATTGCAAATATACAGTGTTCTCAGTATGTCCATTTCTCTCAGTCTCTGTTGTGTTCATTTATCCTTTTGTTCTGCTATGCTTCAATCTGGACTTCCTGTTGGTGGACCTTTCAGTTCATTAATCCTTTATTCTGCTCTGTCTAACCTGTTATTAAACCCATCTACTGAATTCTTTATATAACTTTGAAAAATTGTTATACTCACTTTTATGCATCTCTACTATCTTTTGAAATGCTCTTTAAACATATTATTAGCCATAGTTGTTTTAAAGTCCCTGTCTGATTTCTGAAATATATTAGTCACCATTTTTCACCATTTTAGTCATCTATTTTGTATTATTTTCTCTTAATTCCAGATATTAAGTTCTCTATTTTTTGCCCATAATGTTTTACCAAATGACTGACACTGTGTTTGAAAATCTATCAAGGCCCAGGTTAATATGTTTCCTTCATCCAAAACGAGTTACGAATTCATTTGCTGAGAAGGCTGGTGGACAGGAAGATCACTTGGACCCATTAAAAGATGGTTTAGGCTTTCCTTAACTTTAAGCTCTTTTTCCTAGAGTGTTACTCTGCTGGAGTCTCAACCTCAGCATGGCCTAAACTCCAAATTTTCTCTTCCTAGTATTGCATGGTTTAATGAGAGTCACCAGCTGCTGCTTTTTGGGGATTTCTTAACACTATGGACTGTGCATGTATAGCTTGGGAGTTGGCAAATGACTCAGGTGAATAATTAATGTAGATATTTGGACTTCATGTCCTTCAGCACATCATTTACTGGATTGCATCTTACAACTCATCAGTTTTGGCAATCATGACCTTCATGTTTTATCTTCTTACCCCAGTGAGGCTTTAGCTTTCTTCTCAGTCTCTGCTTTCCAAAGCCAAACATTGGCTTGTGTCCTTAGAGGAAAAGTCAAAGAGTGTGCACTTCTCTTTTTAGAGGGATAATAGCCTATCAATCTCAATGCCTTCAAACAGCTCTTCTGTGAGTCCTGTATCTCTTTCACATTTCTATTCAAAGAAAGGGTTTTTCAGTATAAGTATTAAATCATGGCTAGAATCAAAAGTGTACATTTACTTTAAGATAAATCATTTCTACACAGTAAGACCACAGAAGAGCTGAATAGCATGTTTTTAGCATTACCTTCATCTCTTTTATTCTTTGTTTCTTTCAATAATTATTTCAATGCTCTAACTTATGCTGAGATGTGAAGCTTACCTCATCACTACATGGTTGTCTGATGCTCATTTTTTAAGAGATTCCCCAGGACAGTCTCATAGAATAAATATCTGTAAGTGTTGCATATTTCTAAATGTGTATTAAGCTCTAGTGTGTATATTTGAAGACAGTGTAGCTGGATATAAAAAGAGTCATATTTTTTTCTATTAAGATTATTAAGACATGTCTGGCATGAAATGTCGATATTGTGTTCTAGTTTAAAACAGTGCTGTCAAGAAGTCTCAGAGCCAGCTACTTTGTTTCCCACTTATAAGTGACAGGACATTTTGTTCTTTCTTTTTTTTCTCGCTCTCATTTCTAATTCAGTAGTTTTACTGGGCTGTAACTTAATGTTGATTATTCTGGGTCTTATTCTACAGATACGAGATGTAGTTTATATTTTTTTATTGTCTTTTTTTTAAAGATACTTTTAATATGTCGTCAGGGTTTCATTGGATTTTTAATAATGTTTTCTTGGTGATTCTAAATATTTGTCTTTTTTCCCATTGTTGCATTTTTCTTTTTTTGAGACTCCAATTAGATATGTAGTAATGTGTTGTTATTTCAAAGGTTTGATCTTTTTAAAAAATTCCCTTTGTTCCATATTAAAAGATGAGGTAGGTTTCTTCCTAACTTGGGGTTAAATTTTGCAATGTGTTTTTATTGCCTGATTGAACTTTACTCAAAAAAATCAATCTTATTCTTTACTATTTTAACCACTTTCAATGGGATAAGCTTTTCTTTCATTTTGGTTTCTTATGATAAATGAGGTGTGAATACCTGTTCTACGGCAGGAGTTTCCTGCCCTTGTGTGTTGAGTTGATGGGTGTATTGCAAAAGAATGTGGAAGCATTACTGTGTTCAAGACTCAAGGTTCCATGAGTCTTTTGTTCCCACAAAGGACTCTGTGAGGCCACTGCTTTTTTCTTCTGAGCTAAGTCTTATTTTTCTCTCCCCAGTTGTCTTCTCTCTGTGTCCATTCACCGTGTATTCTTCTGTGACTGCTTCTATCCTTAGCAGCAGCACCAAGAATCTGTGTTTCTTTTTGCGGCGTCATCTTGCTGCATCAACTCTCCTTGTGTGCGGCGCCATTCCTGGGCCGGCTGCACTTTCTTTCGTTCTGGGCAGCTCTCCTTACAGGGCGCACTTCCCACACGTGGGGCTCCCCTACGTGGGGGACACTCCTGCTTGATACGGCACTCCTTGCGTGCATCAGCACTGCTCATGGGCCAGCTCCACATGGGTCAGGAGGCCTGGGTTTGAACCTTGGACCTCCCATGTGGTAGGCGGACGCCCTATCCATTGGGCCAAGTCTGCTTCTCTTCATAGGATTTTTTAGGACTATTTTATATATCAAAATGAAATGTTCTTTCTATTTTAAATATTAATTTAAAAATATTATGATACTGAAACCTATATTTTATCATTGTTCATAAAAAGCCTCTCATATTCTCCTAACATATTTAATAAGAAAGATATTTCCCTTATAAGGATTGTTTTCAATATATCATAAATGGAATACTTTGAAACATGTAAGAAATGTAATTGCCGGTGAAAACAATTTCTTCAAAATATTTGGAACATTTGCTCACCTTTCCCCAATTAAATCGATAATTCTGATTTAGGGGTATGCTGGAGCTAATAAAAAGTTTTTAAAAAATTTCTCTACCTAAATTTAATTTTTATAAAAAGTCATATATGTTTATAACAACATATGGTAAGGGTCAGCATGTAATCATGGCTTTAATAATAATTTTTTTGGTTAGTGGCATAAATCTTTTCAGGAATGCCTATAGGAAAAAGGACTTACTCCAATAATATTTCTGAATGATTAGGACATTGATCCTTTCAAACAGTTGTAAATCAAGCAAAAGTATATACAAGATACAATTATGCAGCCTCAAATATTTTAAGTATTAGAAGATTTATTTTTCTGAACTTGACCAACTATCTTTTATAGGATTATTGTAATTTATATACTAGAATTGTTGGTAAAGGATGACAAGATCTCCCATCTTCCCATGTTCCTTACGTTTAAAAGCAATTAAATTTCTGATGAATTTATTTTTTTAAATATTCTGTTCCTTGAAACATATATCATATTGATTAGCATGATCTTTCAGCAAATAACAGAAAGAGGAATGTTTATAACGACGACTAACATTCATTGAAGGCTTTATCTTTTGATGTTCTAACTCTATTTTGTATATTCATTTATTCTATTCTTATAACAAACCTAGAAGTTAGGAGCTATTATAGCATCCCCAGTTATTAGAGATGTCATACAGACATGTTACACAAGAAATTACTGTCAGAGTTATACTTTCAACTAGGCCATGTGTGCCCAGAGCACAGGTTCTTTTTTTTTTTTTACAAAAGAAAACCCAATATTTTATTTTATTTTATTTTTTTTGGGGGGGGGCACAGTGATTTTTTAAAAAATTTAAATTATTTATTTATTTTTTAAAAATTACATTCAAAAAATATGAGGTCCCATTCAACCCCACCGCCCCCACCCCCCACTCCCCCCACAGCAACACTCTCTCCCCTCATCGTGACACATCCATTGCACCTGGTAAGTACATCTCTGAGTATCACTGCACCCCTAGTCAATGGTCCACATCATAGCCCACACTCTCCCACGTTCTATCCGGTGGGCCCTGGGGGCTCTACAATGTCCCGTAATTGCCCGTGAAGCACCACCCAGGACATCTCCTCGTCCTGAAAATGCCTCCACATCTCATCTCTTCCTCCCATTCCCCAAACCCAGCAGCCACCATGGCTACCCTTCCCACACCCATTCCACATTTTCTCTGTGGACATTGGATTGTTTGTGTCCATTGCACATCTATGTCAAGTGGGGGCTTAGATTCCACATGGATACTGGATGCACTCCTCCTGCTTTCAGTTGTAGACACTCTAGGCTCCATGGTGTGGTGGTTGACCTTCTTCAACTCGATGTTAGCTGAGTGGGGTAAGTCCAATAAATCAAAGTGTAGGAGCTGAAGTCTGTTGAGGCTCTGGGCCTGGGTGTCATATTATCAGTCCAGAGATTCAAATCCCCTAAATATATCTAAAACCCCAGCACCAACTACAATTCCATTAAAGTAGCATGCAAGTCTTGCAGAGCACAGGTTCTTAACCAGGACAGTGCTCTGTTACCATACACTCAAGCACTACACTGGAAAGTCTAGTGCTATATTTAAGCACTGATAGCAAGTAGTCTGATTTTACTTTCCTTCTTTTCTTTTCCCTTCTTTCTTTGGCTAATGACCTTGAAATAAATTGTCAAAGATTTAATGAAAAGATTACTCTTGAATTCATATTCCCACTTCATAAAGCCCATCAAATTTATTTTTTATGAGTTTTTTTTTTTGAAGGAGAAAAGGCACAACAGACTTGAGAATGAGGAGAGTAATAACTCATTGTTAATTTGTCAAATCTTTGTCTGTGTTTAGTATCCCTAATATATCTTGAGTATATCCTGGGTCTAGAAATTCAAACGAAATTGATCATGTCACCAAACTGACCCTATAAGGATTTTAAGAATAAATGTAAGAATGTAGAAAAAGCTATAATGTATCAAAAGAATTTTCAAATTGATATTAGATTCATGATAAACACCAGAGCCACCCAAAAGAATGTTCTGGGATGACGAGAATAGTCTGTAACTTTGTTACTCTATATGGTAGTCACTAACCATATATTATTATTGAGCGCTTGAATAGTGTCTAGTATTAATACAAATAAGAACCTGTACTTTGGGAAGCGGACTTGGCCCAGTGGATAGGCCATCTGCCTCCTTGAGCAGTGTGGAGTTGGCCCACGCGCAGTGCTGATGTGCGCAAGGAGTGCCATGCCACGCAGGGGTGTCCCTGCGTAGGAGAGCCCCACGTGTGGAGACTGTGCACCATAAGGAGAGCCACCCAGCACAAAAGAAAGTGCAGCCTGCCCAGGAATGGCGCCGCACACACGGAGAGTTGACACAACAAGATAACCCAACAAAAAGAAACACAGATTCCCGTGCCGCTGACAACAGAAGCTGACAAAAAAGAAAAGAACATGCAGCAAATGGACACAGAGAACAGACAACTGGGGCAGGGGGGAGGGGAGAGAAATAAATAAATAAAAATAAATCTTAAAAAAAAAGAACCTGTACCTCTTAAATTTTTTAATTACCCTTAATAAATAGAAACACGTATTTAATATTTAAATGATTTTGGTATGTGTTCTTCAATAATAAGTCATCACTATGTAAAGATACAGGTTCAAATGTCCAAAATTCTAATGACAGATGACTAGAACTAATAAAATGTATAATTAATATTAAATTAGCATATTAAAAAATTCATTTCATATGCATTTGTCAGCAAGATGTTGATGAGGAGCAAACCAAAAAGTAATGTTTACTATAATCCCATCATATTTTAAAATGAAAGAAAGAAAGAAAGAAAGAAAGAAAGAAAGAAAGAAAGAAAGAAAGAAAGGGAGGAAGAAAGGGAGGAAGAAAGGAAGGAAGGAAGGAGGGAGGGAGGGAGGGAGAAAGTGGGACAGGGAAAGGGGAGAGTGGATGAAAGGGGGAACAGAGGAGAGGGGGAAATGGAGTGAGGGAAGGAGTGATGGAGGAAGAAATGAGTGACACCCCTGGATAATTTATGCATCTGTCATATTAATTTTCTATTGCTGTGCAACAAAGTATAACAAATTTAGTGGCTCAAACCCATTCTTGTCTCACTATCCTGGTTTTCCTATTGGCTAAACAGGGACAGGTCTCAGCTCCAAGATGCCCTCTCACAACATTGTAGGTTATTTCTTCCATGCCAGCAGAGTAGCTTATCTTTGACTTCTTACCATACTTGCAGCTGGAAGACAATGTGTCTATGAATGTTGAGCCAGGAGTCCCAAAGCCAAGATAGATGGTGTCACCTTGATACTGCCTTCACACAGCAAGGACAAAGAATGTGAGCCGTTTGCTTAATTGAGCCAAAGCTGGCCACTGTGCCACTCAAAGACAAAAATGAGTATAACACTTTGCCTCCCCCTTTGAACTCACCTCCATCTGTCCCTTCTTGAATAAAAATAATACTTTTTAAAAAACTGTCTTGCTAACTAGGTGGGACTGAGAGCTCTCTGTCATAAAAAGAGACTTAAGGCCATTTGTACTCATCAAGGATGCCAGGATTTTCAAATTCACAGCCTTGTTGCATACAGGTACCCAGGTCAGCTTATGTAAATGATTCTAAAGAATAAAAAATATTTTGTTCAAATATTTATCTCTCCTCAAATGTAAGCTGTGACAACTACTTGCTCTGCCTACTAGGTTCCTGCATGATATCACAAGGATAGACCCAAACTTGTATCAGAATTTATAGTTTTCTATTTTTTCAAATCCAAATTTCAGTCATCAATTTTGCCAGTATCCTCAATTCCTAAGAGGCAGTTGCACAAAATCAGGAAATTCAAATAAATATACACTTTGTGAGCTCAAATCTTTGTATTTTTCCCGATGGAGAAAAATAGTCATATATATTGTAAAAGCATGATATTTTACAGAAATACCCTGAATAAAACTGTCAGCGCAGTAAATGACTTATATTTCCATAAGTGGTATAGGAAGAATGAGAATATAAAGTTAGACTGAAGTTTTTCTACTGCTATCCATTTTTATTTCACCAAAATAAATCAAATAACAAAGAAATAAAATCACCAGATAAAATCTATCTTTATTTTGATTTAAGTATACATAATATGATGCCTTATAACTTCTACTTACTGGGAATGCTTTTGATTCAAAACTTAGAGCTTTAAATTGATAATGATTAAAACTTTTCATTGTGCAAGATTGTAAACTCAATTTTATAATCATTTGAACAATGGCTTAAGAGAATCATTTGCTTTTTGACAATGACAATAGCATAATGTTTTCATAGCATCTAGTACTTTCCATAATGACTGTGTAGGAATGTAGAAAACAACTTTGCTTTGTTGTTCTGTATAATCAGATTTGGCACATTTTTCTTCTATCTCTGTGTATAAACTCCTACATTTAAAAAGGAATATTTAAAGATTATGGTCAAATGGAAGAAAATTAAATTATTCTATTTCAGTAAGTCATCAGGCACCCGGAAAAATTATAAAAATTTAACTACTCACTTCCTGGCTCAGATTAAGTTCTTAATAGTTGTTTTTGAAAATGTAAAACATTTTGGTAAAAAATTTAAGCCATTTGATGAAATTTTGAATTATTTTGCAGAGCTATTTATGTGAAATCTATATAACCATCACTTCTGTTTTTTTGTTTACTTTTTACAATTTTTTGTTATGAAATGATTTCAGATAGATAGAAAAGCTCCAAAAATAGTTCAAACAATTTCCAAACATTCTTCACCTAGATTCTAAAACTGCGACCATTTAATCACCTCTGCTCTATCTCTTTCTACTTATCTATCTATGCACATATATTTTCATATGCATATATTTAATTATATTACACATTATGCTCATATATGTATTTTTTATAAAATGTTTGATAATAAGTTGCAGATGTGGTAACTCTTCTAAATTCTTGTATTATATTTCCTTAAAACAATCAAATTATCTTCTATAGCAAAATAAAGTTATCAAAATAAGGAAATTAATGTTGACGCAATGCATTACCTCATTTATGGACTACATTATAATTTCATCATGTCCCTCTGATGTGCTTTATAGAACAAACACTTTTGGTTCAAGAACTGATCCACTATTATAGGTGCATTTGGGTGTCATGACTGCTTGGTTACCTATAAACTGGAGTAATTCACCCATCTATCTTTCATGATCTGGGTATATTTATAAGTACAGACCATTTACTTTGTAGAATAGCCCTCAATCCGGGTTGGTCTGATTAAGTTTATGAATATTTGGCGGGGAAATAACAGAAGTGCTGGTGTCATCTTCTCAGCACATCAGAAGACACAAGTTGCTTATTCATCTGTAACATCAGATGTTAATTTCTATCACTTGGTTAAGTGGTGTCTGCCAGATTTCTCCCTTGTAAAGTTACTGTTCCCCCTCTTATTATAAAATATCCTAAGGCGAAGAAATCAAAACCTTGTAAATGTCCTGTTTTTCATCTTATTTCCACCCTCCAGTTTTAGTACCCATTGACGATTCTTGCCTGAAACATGAATACTACGGTGGTGGACAAATGTTGATGTTTTATTAATAGTTCCATTAAAGCTTGGTAATTATTACTTAGAATTCTAAGCTAAGAAAGAGCTCTCCTTCATCCTCACTTATTTTTTCAGTCATTCATTTATGTATGTTTGTGTGGACTCATAATTTCCAATTTTGATCAGTGCATTTAATCCATTACTTTCATCATTTTCTTTGATGCTCAGTTTGTCTCAGAATATGCCAAATGGAATTCCTTCAAGCTGGTTTCTGAATCTTTATGGCATTTCTTTAATATCATTTGCGGATTATATATTTTTTTGCACAGCAATACGATCACAGCCTTGGAATCAGCTATGTTCATGGCCACGGCCATGGAATCATCTGTGTCTCTAAGGAACTCTGGTTCTTTTTCCTGGAGACTAGTATTTGGAAACTAAGGTCTGGGTGCACCATTGCTTTCTGGCCCTCTTAGCAGTTAGAGAAATGGGAGGGTATCTACATCTGCCTAGATAGATAGATGTGTGCACACATACACAAACACATGTACAAATACATAGACACTCACTAATCTGCATATATATATATATATTCTCTATATAGATATAGTATTAATATATATTAACCCCTATGAGTTGATCCCTACGCTTTTGTTCCACCATCAGTGGATTCAGGCTAGCCTCCCCCTTTCCATCCTCCCTGCGCTGATGGCTCCCTGATCTGTCTGATTGTTTGGCTTGTTTTTGTTTGTTTGCTTTGTTGTCTTTGCTCATTGTCTACTAGTTGTCTGCTCATTGGCTGTTTGTTTGTTTTTGTTTTTTCTTTAGGAGGCATGGGGAACCAAACCCGGGACTTCCCATGTGAGAGAGGTGCTCCACTGCTTGAGCTACATCCATTCCCAAGCCTTCCCCTCTTAATATTAGTGCATCTCTTTCTGATATTGGGAAATCTGGGTTTTATTATCAACAATATGTTACTTTCTCAAGCTAACAACATAATTTATTTTGATAGTTGCTTACCCATGCCACTGTGTAAACAAGCCAACAAACTATAATTCAATCATTTGTGTACAGATCTATTTTTTGTCTTTAACTTAGGTTGTATAGTCAGAATAGAGTGTTCAAAACTAATTGGGTATGTTCTTCTCCACATTGCCCATCAGTAATATTATGTTTCTCATTTGTAATATATTTAAGTTATTATTGTTTACATTTCTATTCCATTTGGGACCCACCATCCTTACTGATTTTTATTTACTTATTTATTGAGTAAATGAAACATTAGAGTGATTCCAAATGTAAAAATACATACAGAGTTGTGTATAATTTTCAAAGTTGTGTCTCTCCCACTACCCTTTCTATCTTTTCCTAACCCCCTTCTATAGGTAACCATACTCATTAGCTTTTGATTGCTCCTAACTTTGTTTCTATATTTTTCCCTTTTTCTTACACACAGATAGCATGCTCTTTTTCACATTTCACCTTTCATTTAAAAATATATCATGGAAATTACTCTATTTTAGTTCATAGACATTCACATCTTTTCAAATAGATATAGGATACTCCATTGTATGGAGGCACCATAGTGTATTCAACAACTTTCCAATGTATACGCATTTGGGATGCTTCCAATAGTTTGCAATTACAAACTCTGCTGCCATTGCATTGCATAACCAAGTACATATGGGTTTTGTATTGTTGAAGATGCAACTTCAAAGTAAATTCCCAGATGTGGTCTTGCTGTGTTAAAAGGCATGTTAGTTTGCCACAATGCCATATACCAGAAATAGTTTGGGTTTTCTAATGGGAACATATTAGGGTAGAAACTTACTGTTCCAAAGCTGTGAAAATGTCCAAATCAAGGCATCGTCAGGGATGCTGTCTCACTGAATTGCAACTGTGGGTGACAGGCAAGTGGCAGCATCATCTAAAGATGCTTTACCCCCAAGCTCAACTGTGGGTCATCAAGCACATGGCCAGCACAATGCCAGTTCACTCATCTCTCCCCATTCTTCTGGCCTATCTCTTTAGCTTCAAGCTTCTCCATGAACTCCAGCCCCAGGACCTCTCCTTCTGACCCTCAGGTTTTGTTCTGAGTGTCTCTACTTTTAGTCCCCCATTTATAAAGGTCTCCAGTAAGAGGATTAAAACCCACCCCAGATGAGGTGTACATCTTAAATTAAGATCCTATTTGTCAAAAAATTCACTCACAGGAGTGAATTCACTTTAAAAACATGCTTTTCTGGGGTGCCTATAGCTTTACCCAAAAGGTAAATGCATATGTAATTTTATTAACTATTGCCACACTTCTCTTAATAGTTTTAATAAAATAAGCAAGCCCATAGCAACTAGATGGCTTTCTGTTTTGCAGATGTCTGAATTTTGTCACTACTTTCATAGCCAATGTATGTGTGTGCATGTGCGTGTGTGTGTGTGTGTGTATATACATATATATACATGCATTATATTTTGTGCACCATTTTAGTTTCAAGGTAACAGGACCTATATCTCACTCATTTTTTTCAACCCCCTAACACACAGAACAGAGTGCCTTAAAACATAATTTCTAAAAAAATGTATTTTAATTGCTCCAAAGTTGGGAAAGTTATTTAAATTGCTAATTTTTCCTACAGAATTTTCTGTTCTTTGGGGACAAAAGTGCATGATTTTTTAATGAGAGTTCATGAGTCACAATAGGTATTAGAAAATATTGACAAATGAATGATAAAAACTCTAACTAAACATGGGAGATTTCTTTTGCCTGACATCAAGTCTTGATTTGGAGATACATAAATCAAGAAATAACCAAAAGGTAGAACAATGAAGCAGACTAGAGTACAACCTCACATTTATGTTCAGTTGTATTTCACCTAAAGAACAAAACAATTCAATAGGGGAAAATAGTCTTTTAACAAATGGTACTGGGATAATTAGATATCTACATGCATTAATTATTTAATTAATGAAATTAGACACTGTAGCAGTTTAATATTATTGATGAATTTCAAAAAGAAATATTGGATTATGTTTGTAAACAGATCTTTTCCTCTGGGCATATTACATTATATTGGATTCACAGGTTTACTTGATTATGTAATTATGTAAAGCTCTTGTGCCAGTAGGGCATTAAGTCCCCACCCTTTGGTGGATGGGGACTCACAGATAAAAGGCATGGCAAAGGACAGGGTTGAGGGGTTTTTGATGTTGGAGTTTTGATGCTGGACTTTGATGCTGAAGTCTTAAGCTAGAGCCCCAGGAAGTAAGCACACAGAAGAAAGAGAAGCAAGCCCTAGGTAGAGAGGAACCCTTAGCCCAGGAAGAAGCAAGCCCCAGGAAGGGAGGAACCCAGGAAGCCTGAACCCTGGCAGACATTGGCAGCCATCTTTCTCCAACATGTGAAAACAGACTTTGGTGAGGGAAGTACCTTGTACTTCATGGCCTGGTATCTGTAAGCTCCTACCCCAAATAAACACCTTTTATAAAAACCAACCAATTTTTGGTATTTTACATCAGCATCCCTTTGGCTGATTAATATAGACACTAACTTCACACTAACATACCATACACAAAATATAATTCAAAATGGATCATAAGCAGAAATGTAAATATTCAATTCTAGAAAAACCATAGGATGAAAGCTTTGTGATCTGGTGTCAAAGACTTCTAAGATATAACACTAAGAGTACAATGTATAAAATTTTAAAAACAATTGGATTTTGTAAAATTTGAATACTTTTGATCCTCAAAAAACACAAATAAAAATATAACACAAAACATAAATGTGAGAAAATATTTGCAAGTCATATTAGATCAAGGCCTTGTATTCAGTATATATGCAAAATACAAATGACTATATAATAAGACAAAAGTACATTTAAGAGTAGACAAAAATTTGAAAAGGCATTCCAACAAGGAAAATATTTGATTAGTTACTAAGCACATAAAAAAGATGCTCAATAACATTTGTCATTAGAAAAATGAAATCAAAACTACCATGAGATACCCTCCATACCAAACTAAGATGGATAGAATAAAAAAGACAGAAAATTCAAAGCGTGGTGAGAATGTGGAGAAACTGGAAACTTCATGTATTGCTGATATGGATGTAAAATTGTACAGTTACCATGGAAACAATTTGGCAGTTCCTTAAACACTAAAAACAGTTTTACCATACAAATCAGCATTCCATTCCTTGATAACTGCCTAAGAAAAAAGAAAACATATCCTTTCAAAGACTTGTACATTCATGTTTATAGTGAAGGCAATCCAGACAACCATTACTTATCTAGTGAATGGCTAAACAAAATGAAACAAGTCTACTGTATATTTTGCCAAAGTAATTGTAGCAAGAGAAAGGTTGAAAATACAGAAGAGAGTATGCACAAACAACAGAGAAAAGCTGCTGAGAAATTGAATGGTGTAGGGAATCGTATCACAAAAATAAGGGATTCACCGAAATTAGGGAACGAGAATGGGAGAAAGTGGAAACGGATGGTAGTGCTAATTTATAATTTCACTTCAAAAACTATTAGTAATAAGTATAAAGCAGTAAAACATCAAAAAAGACATACTAATAATCTGAACATTAAATTCATATTCCCTTCTTTAGTTTTGTCAGTATACTCTGTTCACTCTTTTTAACAGTCAAAATAAAGCCCTTGATAAATTTATATAAAAATTTGTGACAGAAAAAAATTAAACAAATTGAGTATCAGCAAAATTTTATTTTTACAAAATGGATACCAATTACCGATTTTGACACACTGAGCTTAATAAGTGGTACTATTGTTATTGTTAGTAAATAGATGACTTTATGAAGAAAGACAAAATGCCATTTGAGTCACTAAAATAATTTGAATGATAATACAACGTTAAGTTCAAAAGATCATCTAATTGAAATCTAAAGGTGAATCTCTGTTTTTAAATTTAGTACATATCTGAAAAGTAGTGTGAAAGAAACAACACTCAATGAGAATTTCTGACTGAAAATATCTGCATTACAGTTAATTAATTAATATTTTCATTGCTGATATAATTAGCTTTTACTATGTTAAACATGTTTGGATCACCCTGTTTCTATGAAAACCTAGCTTATAAAATAGGGGAGAAATTATATTCAGGCATTATTTTCTTGGGTTGAATTTTTCTTTCTCTCTTTTAAAAATAAAATTGCCAAAGTCAACATCTCTGTAAGAAAATTAGAGAATGTTACTAACTCAAGCATTATTTCCACAGAAACCTACTTACGATTATTAGTACTATATGAGAAATTCGATCACTCAAATATTCCCATTGAAATAGAATATTTATAAAAAATCTTCAAGGAAAATTTATAAATATATTCAGAATTTATGCAGGATTTCATCCATTCCATATAATACGGGATTGAGTATTTTGAGATTTATCCAGACTTTCACATATTTGCCTTAGTGTCATATTTCTGTTAAACACCTTTTAAGACGTTTCAGGGTAAAAAATTAAAATGTCAGAGTAGTAATGTTCAATTTTTTGTGTGCCTAAAAAAAAACCACAGGCTTTTCCTATTTACCATCCATGTGTATAAGCTCCTTGCTCTTCACTTTCATTTCCTTCAAGAAAACATATCTTAATTTAAGTGAGTAGCAATACCATTGATTTAAAACTTGAACCTGTGTTTACTTATATTAAAAGCAAGCAAATGAATTGCAAAGATCCTTATTTAACTATCCTTTGAAACAAATTGCCTTTGGCACATCACTCAAATTGTTAGGAGAAATCAGTGTGTCATAGTGACATGACTCACATCTGTTGTGTAGAGGAATAGGAAGCTTAGAATGCACTGTAGGAGACAAGTCACAAAATATGTTTATATGTGGCTTTTTTTTCATTAAAAATGATTGAAGTATAACATTCATACATGAACATATATAAGCAATAAAGTGTATAGTAAAAGCTGTGAATTTATGAAACTAACATGCATAACATAATTCAGGGATCCCGTGCATCAACCCACCATCAACACCTTGCATTAATGTGAAACAACGCTTACAAATTATGAAAGAGCATTTTCAAAATATTACTACTATGGTCTGTACCTTATATTTGGTGTAATTTCCCTCCAAACCACCCAACTTTTAATACCCTGTACTGGTACTGTATCTTTATTATAGTTCATGAGAGAACTCTCTCATATTTGCTGTTAACCACAGTCCATTCTCCGCCACTGGATTTCCTGTGGTATAGTCTCATGGTTTGTACAATCCACTCAACATGTACACTCAGTGGCTCTCATTTTCATCACAGAGTTGTGTTGTCATCACCGCAGAACATCTTCATTATTCCAAAAGGAAAAATCCCATAGTCCTTTCTACCCCCCTATTATTGACCTTTGGAATTGATATGTCTTCATTGCCATTCTGCAAAAATATTACAGTATTACTGTTAATTATGGCCCATAAATTACATTAGTTGTAATTTTCTCATGTATCACCATACCCATGACACTTGCTAAAAGAACTTTCTTATATTTATTAACCATAATCTTCATCCACCACCAAAATCACTGTTATACAGTCCCTAGATTATCCTCTAGCTTCCTTTCAATCGACATTTACATGTATTTTAATCCAAAAGGACAATTATATTTGAAACCTTTTATATAATTTTTCAGACTGGGGAAAATACAGTAAAAAGTTTTACTTAGTTAAGTCTACATAAAACAGCAATTCAGTTGAAGTAGGTCATTATTTTATTGTGAGATTTAAAATGAATGGATGCTTATTTATTCTTACATCAGTAAATTAGCCAATATGTGCAAGAATGGAAGGAGAGAAATACATACCTTTGTTATGCCATACAATCTATGGTAGCTGAAATCTGATGCTTTTTAATGGAAGAAACATGAATTTTCCTACCACTTAAATACAATGGAACTATCTTAAAATGTTCAGGTAATTACGAGTAAGATGTTGTCAGATCTTAAGTTTAGTGCTATATGGTCATGTCTACATGATGCATATATATGGTCTACATGGTGCATATGTAAAGCGTGTAAAATTAAGTCTAGTTTAGATAATTTTTTCAGTGATTAATATGCTGATATTATAGTTATAAAATAATTGAAAAAAATAAAGGCAAAAATGACTCTACTAACCTGACATAATAATTGAAAAGGAACTTATTTTTTAAAAAAGGTCATAGATAAGTTCTCTAAACTTACCTTTGCTTGCTCTAAAGGGAAAAAAAGTTTCAGGAAACTTCCAACTATATGTATTGTTCTAATGTGCATGTGATTTTATAGAAAGTAGCTGGCTAAATATAATAAGAGAAATCATAATATCTTGTTTGGATTTATCTCCATAAAAACACTAGGGAAAAATACTTAAGCTTTGTGTGCCACTGTTTCCTCCACAGTAACATGGGAGTAAATGAAGCATAACTGAATTTCTTATGTTAGTATAAGGAACTTCCCCAATTATATTAATCTAATTTTTCTCAGCAAACTATTCAATAAACAGGCATTGTTATTCTTCGGATTTCTATTTTATGGCAATTTTTTTTTAGTTCATTCATCAAACACATATTCAGTGCTTATTTCTATACTAATTACTGTACTGATCAATGTGGATACATAACTTTTCTTCAAAGAGCTACTAAAAGAGGCAGAAAGTACATGTGTACAAAGTGCTACATGCAAATATGAAATATGCAAATATAGAGTGGAAACTCACCAGAAAACCTTCTAAATTAAGGTGAAGTTATGAAATTTTTCCTGAAGAAATTTCTTCTTGATATATAAAATGAAAAACAGATAAACAAGAAGGCTGACATTTTTATTAGAAATAATATGCTATAAAATCTAGAAATCTATGATTAAATCAAGAATGATGCACTAGACTTTAATGATTACCAGCCTCATAAAAGACTGAAAAGGAATATGCTTTAATCTCAAAATGGAAACAAAATTCCTGTTGTTAAACTTACTTTAAATAACTTTGTTAGTCTCAAATTCACCTAAAAATAGATGTTGACATTTTATCTCATGTTAGGCATATTCTGTAAGGTGAAAATAAAAGCTTTTTACTATGTGGCTTTTCTTTATTAAACACGCATTTGACTAATATTTGAGAAAGAACATTATTTAACTTTATTTTATGACATTTCGTACATTATCTTGTCCTGCGCATGTAAAATGATTAAATGCACTCGTTTCTGATATGCTAATGATTGATGCACAAAATAAGATTGTTTCAATCATTGAAAAGGATGGCGCTTAGACAATGAGAATGCATGTGGTGGCTCAGGCAGTAGCAGGAGGAGATTGCTCTCATTTCCTCACCATTCTGCTTGGACCACATTCCACCACACCGAATGATCAAAACTGGCACTTACACCATGACATTAATTATTTTGCCATTTGTCAGTTTTAAGGCTGAATGTACTTGCTAGTATGTATATATGACTTCCCAGGAAATTGCAACGATATTATTTCAACTAGGTTGAGTAATTTTTCTGTAAGGATTACTATCACAGCATGGCTTCTGTGGCCAGTGAATACCAGAAGACAGAAGTTTCAGTGTCTCTACTACCTTTGTCACAAGTACATGCTACTAATTGTCAATACATGATTTAAATCTTAAATATTATCATTTTCTCACCAAGTATGAGAATAGTTGTAGGGTTCTTTGTACTCCATTTCACTCAAAAATTGATCTA
The DNA here is from genome assembly GCF_030445035.2 of Dasypus novemcinctus. Lineage (NCBI taxonomy): Eukaryota > Metazoa > Chordata > Mammalia > Cingulata > Dasypodidae > Dasypus > Dasypus novemcinctus. The sequence continues at coordinate 83,498,155 of NC_080688.1, read as the reverse complement.
AGCCTTTAGGGGGGAGACCTTTGTTTTTTTTTATTGACTTTGTAATAATATTACATTAAAAAAATATATATATGAATTCCCATTGAACCCTACCACCCGCACCCCACCTCTCCCCGCCCAGCAATACTCCCTCCCATCATCATGACACATCCATTGCATTTGGCAAGTACATCTCTGGGCACCCCCGCACCCCATGGTCAACGGTCCACACCATGGCCCACACTCTCCCCCATTCCATCCAGTGGGCCCTGTGAGGATTTAAAATGTCCGGTGATTGCCCCTGAAGCACCATCCAGGGCAGCTCCATGTCTCAAAGACGCCTCCACCTCTCATCTCTTTCTGCCTTTCCCCATACCCATCAGCCATCATGTCCACTTTTCTCAATCCAATGCCACCTTTTCTATGTGGACATTGGATTGGTTGTGTCCATTGCACCTCTATGTCAAGAGGAGGCTCAGATTCCACATGGATACTGGATGCAATCCTCCCACTTTCAGTTGTAATCACTCTAGGCTCCATGGTGTGGTGGTTGTCCTTCTTCAACTCCATCTTAGCTGAGTGTGGTGAGCCCAATAAGTCAGATTGTAGGTGCTGGAGTCTGTTGAGGCTCAGGACCTGGCTATCACATTGTCAGTCCAGAGATTCAAATCGAGGGGGGAGACCTTTTTGAGGTGCATTTGAGGATTCTTGTGTCTCCAACTTTGGAGCCCCATTGTATCATAGCATTGTAGCCCTATGCAACAAGAAGAAACTCTGCTGGTTTCTCAAACTTCCAGCAGCTACCCTGTGTCTGGGCCAAGCACATCGAGATTTTCATCCACTGGGCCTAGACTTGGCAAAAATCTCAGGCATAGTAGCTAATGTTCTTTAAGTCATGTATAGAGATGCTTCCCACTTCCGTATTTTTCACTCTATAGTCCTTGTCGCTTCTGTGTGTTTTAGACATTTTAAAATGCAGAAGCTTGAGACCTATTAAATATAATCAATTTCATCTAAAGTATGATCTTTTTATGTTTGGTTTTTCATCTCGTGTAATATTATTTTAGAGTTTTTAACATAGTTTCCAAATTAATTTGCTCACATTTCTTACTTTCATTTCACACTTCCTTCCTTGGCTTCATTTTCTTTCTTTTGAAGTTCTTATATTAAAAATTCTTTTAGTGATAAGACAGTGGTAGTAAATGTAAAGCTTTTATCTGAAAATATCATTAACTCACCATCATTCCTGACAGATAACCTGGCTGAACATAAATTTTTTTTTGAATTTTATTCTCTTAATGATTGGGAGATTTGATTCCTCTGCATCTCTGGCTTCCATCTCAGCATTTGTGAAATCGCTCTTAATATAACTATCAGTCCTTGATTATAACCACTATTTTCCCTCTGAGAGCACGTGTGTGTTGACCCATTTAATTGTAAAATGTGTAAGTGCAGATCTCATTTATTTATTCTATTGTGTATATACGTTAGGGTTAATAAATCTATGGAATTGTGTTTTCAGTCAGTTCAGGGAGGTACATGGTTTGTAATTCTTCATATATAACCTCTCCAATTTTTCTTATTATTTTCTGAGACTATAATTTGTCATATACTTGAACCTCTCTTTCTATGCTACATGTCTCTCAAACTCTTTCATATTATCTAACACATTGTCTACTTTTACTATGGTGGATAACTGCTTAGAACTGTTCATTAAGTCTCTTTTTAGTTGTATCTAATCTTTTGTTTAATCTCTCCATTATTTTTTTAATTCCACTAGTGATTTTTTTCAATTCTAATATTCATTAATTTTTTTCAAGTAAATCTAGATATTTATGATGGTCATTATGTTATTCATTTTAAATCATATTTTATTTCTTCAAATATAAAATATACAGTTTTATTTCTAAAATTGGTATCATTAATGTATACACAAATTTCTTCAGGTATATAAGTTTTATTAGATATTTTGCTAATTCTCACTCACCTTTACCAACTTACATGTTTGACAGATAAAGTGGGTTGAACTGTTTCTTCCAAAGAGATGTTTTCAAATCCTAACTCCAGGTACTGTGAATGTGAAATTATTTGTAAATAGAACCTTCATGGATGTAATCAAGGTAAAATGAATTCAGACTGGATTGGATGGGACATAAATCTAAGGACTGGTGTCTCTTATAAGAGAAAAGTAAAGGGGATTTAGGCCCAGAGGCATAAAGGAACCTCAGAGGGAAGAAGGCCATGTGATAACAGAGGCAGGGAATGAGGGATGCAGCTACAAACCAAGAAATCCCAAGGTTTGGTGGGAACCAATAGAATTTAGGAAAGGGCAAGGAAAGGGCCTTCAGACACAGCATTCTCTGGCTGACACCTTGATTTTGTACTATTGGTCTCCAGAATAAATTTCTGTGTTTTAAGCCTCCCAGTTTGTGCTATTTTGTTATGACCATACTAGAAAATTAATACAATCTAGGTAAATTTTTGGAAAATATATTTTTATCGAAATTAAGGTGTGATAATGCTTTGGGACTATTATTAAGATTCTTTCCTTCAAGGACAGTTTCTGTTTCCTTCTGTCCAGGAGGAGAAGGGAGCAGAGAGAAAGCTCGCCACCAAACTGGGACTTCTTCAGTCATCAGAGACTCTTGTAAAATTCATAACAAATGAGAAAAATCTCAGCAGTTTTCATTTATAGAAAATATAATATTTAGTAGGGTAATAGAAGTGGATTTTACAGCTTCTTCTCTTGACATACACTTCTCTAAAATGCTGTATTTTTTTAAAGCTTCCATTGGGAAATGGAATATTTCCATACCTAGTATACCAAGTATTAAAAGAAAGTTTAACTGTGGGGATATAACATTAATTTTGTTTTCTTGGATTAAAAAACAAAACATTCACAAGAATTGCATGCTACTTTATTGGAATTGTAGTTGGTGCTGAGGTTTTAGATATATTTAGGGGATTTGAATCTCTGGACTGATAATATGACACCCAGGCCCAGAGCCTCAACAGACTTCAGCTCCTACACTTTGATTTATTGGACTTACCCCACTCAGCTAACATCGAGTTGAAGAAGGTCAACCACCACACCATGGAGCCTAGAGTGTCTACAACTAAAAGCAGGAGGAGTACATCCAGTATCCATGTGGAATCTAAGCCCCCACTTGACATAGATGTGCAATGGACACACCCAATCCAATGTCCACAGAGAAAATGTGGAATGGGTGTGGGAAGGGTAGCCATGGTGGCTGCTGGGTTTGGGGAATGGGAGGAAGAGATGAGATGTGGAGGCGTTTTCGGGACGTGGAGCTGTCCTGGGTGGTGCTTCACGGACAATTATGGGACATTGTAGATCCCCGCAGGGCCCACTGGATGGAACGTGGGAGAGTGTGGGCTATGATGTGGACCGTTGACTATGGGATGCAGTGATGCTCAGAGGTGTGCTTACCAGGTGCAATGGATGTATCACGATGATGGGAGGGAGTGTTGCTGTGGATGGAGTGGGGGGTGGGGGTGGTGGGGTTGAATGGGACCTAGTATTTTTTGAATGTAATTTTTAAAAATAAACAAATAATTTTTTAAAAAATCACAGAAGTTTACGTAGTTTGTTAAAAATAAAAACAAAAACATGAGCCAATTAAAAATAGTTCTTATAAATTTTCCAAAGTATTAGTTTTTGATTCTGTCTTAGAGAATTATTTAGGCTATCTGATGTTTAGTTTTATTTCGCTTATGTGTGAAAGGATAAAGTTAACTTCCTACATAAGTGAAATAAAACAGGGTATAAATGTTTTCAGGGATGGATTATCATCTTTTTCTTCATAATCTTTAATTTTCTTTAATTGTAACTTGTTTATTTATATAACAAAATCTAACTATAATATTGAATTCCACACTTGAAAAATTACTTATAATAATAGGCAATGTAAAATTATTAACCAATCCCAATCCTACGTTTTAAAGTTTAAATTATATAAAGTGTTGTTGACATTAGATTATAGGCCCAATATTTTTATCAGTATCATATTTTCATTCTGGACTTCAAGAAAATTTTTGCATCATGGCCCTTACTCTTTAGGAACACATTCTTTTTATATGATAGAAAATAACATGGTCAGGGTGGTAAGAAACTCAAGAGTCTAAAATTTACAGGTGTTGGGTGGGACTTCCAGGAAAGTTGAGTGAACAGTACAAATCCTTTGCCTGAAAAGCAATGATGAAACTAGATAAAATTGTCTAAACCAATCACTTCAGAACTCCATGGATTGATCAAAAGCACACATCCAATTGAGAAGACTTTATTCAAAAATACTACTGAACATCAATGAGAACCTTAGGAGTCTGCTGTGGTTTGGCCTGGGACTGCTCTGATTTCCACTCTATTTCCCAGAATTAAGGCAAAAATTCTTACAGGTCAGGGCAAGCTGATTTGATGTAGAGCCAAAGCATAGCAAAAGCACACCCAAAGGTGCTGTTGCAAACAAAACAAGGCAATCCAGAAAAATCAGAAACTATTTGAGCAGGTCAACTCGCAGGCTGTCTGAGGTAGTGATAATGGGTGGGGCCAGCAACAAACTAGAAGATAAGCCAGAAAATTTACAAATAAACCTGGGAATGAAATAGCCATAGTAGACTGGCTCATACATCCTTTGTGGTTTGGAAGGTGAAGGCTGAATGATTGTGCCAGGCTGTGAGCAGGTTCAGGAGAGAACAGAGAGGATCTTAGAGCAGGCGTTCTTTTTTCAATTTTTTTAAACTTTTAATTTTTTAAAAGATACTTAGATTATCTAAATGTTACATAAAAAATAGAGGGAATTCTCATATGTCCCACTCCCCACACCTCCCACATTTTCCCACATTAACAACATCCTTCATTAATGTGATACATTCTTTGAAATTGATGAACACATTTGGAGCATTGCCACTAAGCATGGATTAAAGCTTCTGTTGTAATTTACACTCTCTCCCACACAATTCTGTAGGTTATGGCAAGATATATAATGGCCTGTATCTGTCGTTGCAATGTCATTCAGGACAATTCCCAAGTCTCGAAAATGCCCCTGCATTACACCTGTTTTTCCCTCTCCCTGACCTCAGAACCTCCAATGGTCACTGCCTCCACATCAATGATAAAAGTTCTTCCATTGCTAGAATCACAATAAGTCTATAGTAGAATGCCAGTAAGTCTACTTTAGTCCATAGTTCATTCCCCAATCCTGAGGATTCTGGGTTGTTGAAGTCCACTCCACCTCTAATTGAGAGGTGGCTGTAATCCATTAGGGCCAATGGATGGGACTCTCTTGCTTACAGTTGAATACTTTCTTGTTTCCTTGGTATAGTAGTTGTGTCCATCATCAACTCCTAGTTAGTTGCCCAGAGCAGGAATTCTTAGCCAGAAGTCCATGAGCTTGAATTGAAAAAAATCAACTTATCTTTATTTTCTCTGACCTTTAACTGAAATCTAACGTTTCCTTCTGTGATGGTTAGGTTATTGTGTCAACTTGTCCAGGTAATTGTGCCCACTTGTTTGGTCAAGTAAGCACTGGGCTAACTGTAATATAAGGGCATTTATGGACTTTAGTCACCTTTGACTTTACTGCAGTGGTGAATCATAGATAGCTGATTACAATTACATCAATAAGGGAGATTGCCATTAGCAATGAGTGGCACTTTATCCAATCAGTCGCATGCCTTAAAAGGGAAGTGATTCCAGCACTGGGTGAGAATTTTCCAGCTTGGTTTTGGACAGCCATTTTCTCCCAGGACTCAAGAACCTTCAATGAACTTTCATTGGTGCCCCTGGTTGCAGCCTGCCTGCGGAACCTGGACTTGTGCATCCCACGGCTGCATGAGAGACTTATAAAATCGCATATTATTAACAGATATCCCTTGTTTATTCTGTTTTCCTACAGAACCCTGACTAATACACCTTCACTTATGAATGTATGCAATAAATTGCAGTAACTTTCATTCCATGTCACATTACAGTTGTTGCATATCTCAAAAAATCACTTACGCACACCCATACTTCGAAATTTCATAGTTGTTAAACCCAATGCTAATTGAGTGTCATAAAACTATCTGCTGCTACATTCTGAGAAGGGGTCCATGGTTTCTACCTGACTGTCAAAGGAGTTCGTGGAACAAAAAAGGTTAAGAACCCTTGTCTTAGTGGTTCTTATCTACTCATCTCTGAGGCAAAGGAGGCTTCAACCAGCAGAGTGTAAAGTTGTGGCAGATTTATAAACTGCCTGAAATTTGAATATGGCCCTCAAACAATACCAGGATCCCTCAGCAAATTGTAGAAACCTATTGACTCAAGGTGTTTCACAGTAACCTCTAAACCCGTTTTGCTTGGGGATCTTGACTGCCTGAAAGAATACTATTTCAAGAATCTTGAGAAAGACTGGGTCTTCCTTGTAAAAGTAAAGCTAGGCATTAAAATTTTAATCCACCCATTCAAAAGTCCATTAGAGAGAAATAAAATATAGCAGCATGGATTAAGAAAGAATATTCAGAAATATTTATCTATTTATCTGTATCTGTTTTCCTGGAATTGCTGAAATGGTTTATCAGACTTAATACCAAAGTTATAGACCACAGCCACTTAGTTTGATGATAGGCATCAGTCAGTCATCACTCACTGTTTTCATTCCACTGTTCTTTCCTCGGTGAAAATTAAGGCGGGAAGGCAATTAGGACACTGATAATATTCTTCGCATGACTCCTTTGACACCTAAACTAACCCCTCCAAATTCCTAACAATGGAAAAGTGCTTGCTAGATTGTTAGTTGGATATATGTATGAAGATTTTTTGTTGTTGTTAAAAATGATGAAATCAACTTGTAAATTCAGTTTTACCTACATGAAACTAATAAAATAAGAGCTATAGACGTGATTGAAAATCGAACAAGTAGTTGTAGGGTAAACTTAGAAAATTCCCATAAGGAAGTAATATGTGTTGACTGTGTTTATATTTAACCTGCCTTCTTCACCCTAAAGTTTAATGAATATAATTTTGTAGAAATGTCCATTATATTATGATTTGCTGCACATTCTTTTGTCTGCCCTTTTTTTGATGCCTGCCAGTAGGCACCCCTACTGCCTTCAAAGAACAGCATGAGTCCTGTCAAGTTTTCATAGGGTGAGACACGGTGGGATACAGGAATAAAAATAAAGGAATAATCAGAGTGCTAGGCAAATTACTTAAAATGTATCTTAAAATATCATTTGGCAGTGTGAACTCATTACTGATCATATTTTTCATAAAACTTTGTTAGGAAACTGGGCCAGAAAATTCATCTGCTAATGTAAGAGGTCTCATAGATTTTAGAAATAATTAACAAATATATCCTAAGTATTTATCCATATTCTTTTAGCATAAATAAGATTTCTCTCCCCTGCAAAGCAGTAGAAAAGAAATTTTGCCCATTTCTTATTTTAGTACATGTAATTAAGTAGGAATAAAAATTCTTGCATTCAGTTTATTATTATGTCTGTGTATAAATGTTTAATATTTGAGAAAACCCATTTCTTCATATGAAAAATATGCAGTATGATACTGATATTAATTTGCCTTGAAAATTTTAGGGAGTTTATCAAACTCAAGTAGCAAAATTATGGTTTCAATAAATATACCTTAAGTGTACATGTCAAGAAAGATAAAGAAGAATATTTTATAATTATAGAGAAAAAATAATAAATTTGAATTCATATACACAGAAAAAAACACAATACCTCAGTAAATATGTAGTTCTGAGCAACATAATTAATAACCTAAATTCCAGATACATAACTGCATCAAGTAATGCCAAAATTGAATATACTTGGGACCTTAAAAAAGACATAAATTTTTGAATGATTTAAAGTATTTTTACTATATCTCTAACAATAAATATATAAAACTACAAATATCAAAACCAGTTCTAGAAAGTTCTAAATTGAATAGACGTTAAATAACACACAACTAAATAATCTGTGGGATGATGAAAAAAATAAAATAAAATAAATTAACCAAGTAATAAAAATATCATATATATACACAAAATCTTAAAAATAACACAACTGAAGGAAACTGGAGATAAAAACAAATGGAGGAATATGCTCTCCTTCTTTATTAGGGGACTTAATAAAATTCTCACCAAATTAAACTAAAATTCCAACATAAACATAATCAAAATTCAAAATATCAGTACTATATATATATTTCAAATATAAAAAAAATTTTATGCACATATGTGTTTCAAATTTATACATCATTATATGCAAATTTGAAATATACATATACATGTAAAAATAACCTGTCCCCCTACAGCATACCATATGCAAAATTAAATTCTGGATTCCCAAAAAAAGAGAGGTAAGAATAGCTAATTAACATATAACATGTTACTTAACTTTATTAGTCATCAGAAAAATGTGAATTACAACTCTAATGAGATACCATTACACAACACAGAACTGATAAAACTGAAAAAATGTAAGGTACAAAGTGTTGACTAGGATTTATAGCAACTAGGTTCTTTAGTAGTATCTACTAATTCTGAATATGTACATCCTATGCAACTGCTAACCTAACTTTTCATTTCTGTGTGTTTGCCTATTATGGACATTTCATATAAATTCACACCATAATATATGTCTCCTTTTATGTCCTGACTTTTACAATTCACATTATTTTCTCAAGGTTCATTCATGTAGCAACATGGATTAATACCTCTTTTCATTTATATTGAATGATCCATTGCATGGATCCTCAACATTTTGTTTTTCCATTTATCAGTTAAAGAGCATCTGGACCATTTCCATTTTTTGGCTATTATATACAATGTTACTGTGAACATTCATATACAAGCATTAGTGTAGACATACGTTTTCAATTCCCTTGGATATATACCTATGAGTGGAATTTCTGGATCATATGGCAACTTGCTTTTATTTGAGGAACTGCCAAGCTGTATTCCACAGCAGCAGTGCCATTTTATATTCCCAGCATAGTGTATAAGGGATCCAATATCCCCACATCTTTGTAAATCCTTGTTATTGTCCTTTTTTTTAAAAAAAGGAAATATTTACAGAGACATTACATTTCTAGATGTATTGCTTAAACTTCCATAATCTCTCCAGTAGTTTAGATAGAAAATGACTATTCGGCAGCAACTGATGCTTGTTATTTTAGAATTGTTAGCTAAATTCTTGGGCCCCAGAAGTATTGTGAGAGATGCCAGGGGTAATGATCTGGGCAAACTGAAGACTGTGATACTGATTAGCCAAATAAAGTAAGATACTGCTGCACCACATGAGTCATTACCAAGCCATTTGATTATAATTTCAGGCATTATCCACTAACGGACTTTTATCAATGGGTAATTAGAGGAATACAAATAAAGGAACAAACAGAGCTCATAATTGGATCAACATAATGATTTCCTTTCAGAAGGAAACCAGACATGATAATATTTTAAGAAACTGAAAACGGTATCTATATATTTTAATAATAAAGATCCCTTTGTGGAAATGTTATAAGGCCTTTGAAGCTAGCTCAATAGCACTTTGTGATATCAGGATCTGAAATGGCAACCCTCACTGTGTGCTCATCCTTTCAGGTTTCCCTTTGGTTCTCTTTTATTCTTCGCAACTGTTCTATGTAACCTGACTATTGTCATTAAATCTGGTAGTGCAATGAAATAACAGTGGCCACCTCTTCTCCTCATTCTTCAGTTGGTGAGCTAAAATAACAGGAGACATGTGAACCCAAGTGTAGGAAGATTCACCATAGTAGAGAAAATTAAAGATAAAATGTTTCTAAAACAACAATCGGACATTCTATTTCAGTATTTACTTGGCACCTTGAACGCACTAATGTATCTAAGCAATGTCCAGAATGGCTTTCAGATACCACCTGATATCAGTTAAACTTATTCTCAGAAATGTATTTTATTAAAACTTTCAAGGTAGTCTGTATGCACTTGTTACCACAACTAATTGTATTGGTGAAAGTGTTTGCCATCAAACTTAAAACCTGTTTCTTTTTCTGCTTCTAATGGACAGAAAAGAAACCAAAATTAGCATTGTTACACTTAGAAAATGCATGTGAACCAGACATTACAACAGAACGACTGCCTTAATCTAGGAGGGTAAGACTAAGTCTCTGATTTTTTTAGAGTCAGGAGATGGTGATGTATACTCAAATAGAAGACCATTTATTTTGAAGAGAAACAAAGAAAACCAAACAACACATGCAAAAAAGTGTATACTCTAAACCAACATGAATTAAGTTGAAATTAAAGTATTCTTTACCTAAATCTCCTCTATTTTAATTATGTTTTATATATAAGATTTAGAAGCAACATTATATTTTTGATGTAACCAGGGAGCTAATTCATGAGACTGGTTTCATATAAACATTACCTTCAATCACCTTGGGATTTGGATAAAATTTTGCTGGGAATAGAGAGGACTGTAATATCTAAATACCTAAACAACTAATGTTGGAAACTTCTCAAACTTAATGGAAAATGAGGATTTACATATTCAAGAGTTCAGGGATTCCCAAACAGGATAAAGCTGAAGAGAGCCATGCCTAGGTACATACAGTCATGCTGCTGGAAACCAAAGAAAAAGAAAAAATTTTAAGAGTAGCCAAAGAAAAATGATATATTGTACACAAAAGGACAGTTATCAAATACCTGGACTTTTCATAAACCATGGAGACCAGAAATCAGTAGAGAAACAACTTAAACATGATAAAAGTTTTAAAAAAAATCAATTCATAATTTTATACCCAGTAGAACCAAAAAACCCCATAAATATGAAAAATCCTTGAGGAATGGATGAGTATTAAGAACAATATCAGAAAAAGGAAAAATTGTGAGAATTGTTTTCACTGTCTTTACACTATAAAAAATAATTAAGAAAGTTTTTTAGTCTGAACGGAAATATTAACCACTGGGAAAGTACTCTTTTGAAATTGTCTTGTGGAGCTTATAAAGCAGGTTGATGTAAAACGTATGACTAATATAACATACAGGATGACAGTGAGAAGGATCTATATGATTGCATTGTTTCTATATTTTACTAAATGAGGTTCAATTCTAACTAGGTAGAGACTGAAAATTTAAGGATATAATAAAATACATAGGTCAGTAACTACTAAAATAAAGCAAAGAGGGATAGCTAAAAGTCAAGGAGTAAATTTAATTTGATTTCTGAAAAATAATCAAATAATCCATGAGAGGACAGGAATGGAGGATAAAAGAGACCAAAACAAAGAGAATAAAGAAAAAAATAAAATGGTAGTTATGACTGCAAACTTGTTGACAATTACATGAAATATTAATGGGCTAACCTCCACAATTTAAAAGCATTTATAAGAATGGAGAAAGGACAAGGTTCAATTATATGCTGTCTATAAGAAAATGCTTTAAATATTAGGGTTTAAAGTAAATGAATTGACACAATAGTTCTACAGTAGAATATCAATAAGTCTACTCTAATCCTTATTTTATTCCTCCATCTTCTGGACCCTGGGATGGTGATGTCCACTCCACCTCTATATTGAGAGGGGGCTTAGATCCCATATGGCTGATGGATGCAATTCTCCTACTTGCAGTTGTAGGCATTCTCAGTTCCCTGGTGTGGTGGTTGACCATCTTCACCTCCCTGTTAGCTGATCTGGGTAAGTCCAACAAACCAGAGAGTAGGAGCTACAATTCTGCTAAGGCTTATGCAAATAGTAAGCATAAGAAGACTGAAGTAGTTATGTATCTGTCAGATAAATTTGACAAAAAGACAAAAATATTACAAAAAATAAAGAGGAATTTTTAATAATGATAAGGTGATAACTTCTTCGAAAACAAAGGAAATAATAAGTGTGTATGTGCCTACTAAGCCTCAAAATACATTATGCAAATATTGGAATGATTAAAGGGGGAGATAGATGATTCCACAATGATAGTAGATGTTTAATACTCCTTTCTCTCAGTAACTGAGCAAGTTAGATTACATATCAGTAAGAAATTAGATGATCCAAATAACACTTTCAACTATTTGAACTAATGGATATTTCTAGAACACTATACCCAATTATGGCAAAATGCACATTTCTGACAAATGCATAAGTATTTTTTATACTTGTTTTCATTTTTCTTCCCATTTTTAAAAAATTACAGCAATTATAGGGGTTGCATCTGCTTCTTTCAGGATGGAATGTACACTGAGTCAAAAAAGTCAGTATATTTGAAAGAATTGATAAAATGTCTCTGACTCTATCATATTAAAACAATAAAATGAAATATCTAGGAAATCTCCAGACATTTTTGAAATTACAAACACTTTGAATAACTCATGAATGAAAGAAAAAAATGCCAAGAAAATTAGAAAATAATTGAATTGAATGATGATAAGACAATATATGAAAATTTGTTGGTTGCAGTTAAAGTAGGGTTTACGTGATAATTTGCAGTTTTAAATACTTATAATACATAAAAATGAAAGGTCTAAAATCAATGCCAGTGGTTCACCATAAAAAGTTAGAAAAAAGAAGAGCACAGTAAACAAAAGAAAGGAGATAAGAAAAAATTGAATAGTAATCAATGAAATAAAGAGAATCTCCACCTCTGCTGAAAAGAGAAAAGAAATAAAGCCACAAACTAGATATTTGAAATATTGAAAAGGTGGAAAGATCAAGAAGATGGGGAGGGGAGAATGCCAAGAATAAAAGAGTGTTAATCACCATAAATCCTAATACATTAAATTTTCGTGAATAAAAATATTTTAATTTACATATTAAAAGCATATATAACAATAAGCTGTAACCTAATAAAAAAGCTCTAGGAAAAAGGAAAACAGAAACATTAGGACGTTAGGTGAAACTGTTAAGTAATTCAAAAGTCTTTTCAATCAGCACTAGAATACAATGGAGACAGACCATTATATGCCTAAAGAAAAAAAGTATGGGTAATGCACTTCCTATTTAACCCAACAATATTTCAAGTATTATGAACAAGCCACAGCTCATGGAACATTTTTCGTAGGAGTCTTTCTTGATGAAATCCTGCCAAGCAGGAGATGATGGAGAAAACAGAAAGCACTGGTGATGAGCATTTGGATAAAATTAACTGAAACTCTAAGGGGAAAAAATGTGAGGATAAGGAAGAGAAAATAAAATATAAATTTCAAATGAATTGGCAAACAAAAGTTCATTAAGTGTCTTATTTTCCATGTGAGAGACAAAGACTCATTTAATGCTGAAATATCAAGAGTGTAAAGATATTAATAGAGCAAAAGTAATACAAAGAAGGACAATGCTGTTGATCAAAATTAGTTAGTGGAAGATATGAAAGAAATACACTAATTTTATTATTACTAAAGCTGGGAAATGAATAAACACAGTTTATTAAAGAGGATACTAGCAGTACTGTAGATATGTATAATTATTATACGCTAAACAAAGACACATGCTTAAATAACAAAAGGACTTAAAAGACAAATAAGCAAGAAAACTGACCACGTAAGGACATAGAGTATGGCAGATATTTTTTCCAAAAAATGTCTGTAATAACTTTTCCCCTGCCTCGTGCTCTCCTGCTGTGTCTTCCTGCTACTACCCTTCAGGAGTTGGAAACTTTATCTCTACACCATGGATTCTGGTCAGATGCTGTGACTGCTTTGACTGACAGAATATAGGGGGAAAAAATGCTGTGCCAAATCCTTTAAAGCAAGACACTATGTAAGAGTAGGCCTACCCTAAATCAGCCATGCTATGAGAAGCCCGAGTTTTGTTGAGAGTCCTGGGGAGATGATATGCCATGTGGTGAGCAAGAAAACAGAAGGGGCACAGATGTGCTAGCAATAGGCTTAATCCTTCAATTCCATCTTTTCCAGCAGAGGTCTGGAGCCCTCAAGATAAACCAAACTCTTACTGAATTTCTCACCCAAAGTATTTTGAGCTAAATAAATTTATTTAAGCCACTAAGAGTTGGGCTAATTTTAGGTAATAGGATTCAATAGGAAAATATAAAATAAAAAACATAAAGAATTAAGAACAAGTACTGGAAAAGGTCTTTGAGTTCAACTAACCTATAGAGAAGAAGATTAGATAGATAGAGAGATAGATAGATAGATGACTTATCGAGATGGAGATGGATAGATAGATACAGAAAGAAAAAAATATTCACAACAGGTCATGGGCAAATCCCAAAGCTATGCTATGTATGCAAGACACGTCTAAAGCCAAATGATATATAAATATTTGAGGAAAATAATGAGCAAATATATAAAAGGGAAAGGCAAACGAAAAATAGGAGTTGTTATGATCTTCATGCAAAGCAAAGTAGAATGGAGCAGAGTATTAAATGAATAAACAGAGGACATCTTAACAATGGAAAAGCAGATAATGCTCATTGAAAATGTCGTTCTCAGTGTGGGTGATGATGTCCATTATAGCATGAATAGTAACAAAAGGGTAGCAACTCTTCCAAGACAGTATTTGGAAATTTTGTGAAATAGTCAGAAACATAGAAGCACCATGCATCTCTGCATGCAATGTATAAACAAGAATGCATTTCACAATAATCAATTATTTTATGTAAAATGAAAATTGAACCTGATTGTTTAGGGGGAGCTTTATTTTCTAATCAATGCAAATTGCCTCACCAAAGAGCTCATGATCAGACAACCTCATTCATTCCCTGGACATTGAACAAAGAGAGTTCATCACTTTCTGACATACATAGATATTATAAAGATTTCAGAAATGGAAAACCAAGGTAGATTTTTCACTAATATAAAGAATGTGACCTATGCAAGTATTTAGACCAAAGCAATAAGTTAAACAGTATTAAACTTTAGAAAATACTGCATTTTTTATTACTATAATGAACAGTTTCATATTTGATATGTACACCTGTTCTGTCTATTAATTCATTTATTTTTTGAACTTAGAGAAAAATAAAATATTTAACATGAGATAAAAACAAACGATACCCACATTTGTTTGATAAAGCTCTTGTTTTAAAATATATTTTTAAAGTTCTTAAGTAGTTTGAAGAGAACTTTTAAAGTTCTAAAAAATATCCGTAGTTTCAAAGTTTTACCAGAATATAATTGATAATTTTATCTCTATATCTATTTGATGTTTGAGCATTATAATGCAGATCTTACTAATTATTTGAAATGCTAAGAAAGTTTAACTGTTATTTCTAATGTAGTATAGCAGTTATTTCACTTTTAAGGGGGCACAATCCAGTTATAACCACAATGCTTGATCTGTATTTTAAAAGCTTTGTCTCTGAAATCTTTTCAGTTATTCTGATTTTCCAATTAATTCCCTTCTACATTTAATAATAGTAAATTGACCTAAGAGAATAGTCATGCTTCTTCCTCATTCAATTTCCATGCAAATAAAATCATTTTTGAAACTTAAAATAATAGTCTTTTATATCAATTAGATCAATTAGATCATTAAAGCAATTATATCATTTCTTAGCTACTTTTATTATGAAATGATATCATTGTATTAGAATCTCACAAATTGAAGGTGATGCCACCAATAAATGTGTAGCTATAAAATATACAAAAAAAATATTTTTCATGTAGATAGCCCAATTTATACTATAAATCCTTCCCAACTCAGATTAATTTCAAAGAAAATATCTAGATATGTTGCAAAATAGACATCACATATTACACTTTTAAAAAATGTAATTTGTTACTTAGAATTTATTGCAGTTATTGGAATAATTCTAACCTTGTTTAAGTCATATTTTAATGACTTAAGACATTTTTATAATTATCATATCAAAGCACTAATCTAAACTATAGAAAAGTTATTTACTATAACTTCCAGGACATAGCCTTGAAGCCACAATGCATCTTCTCCAATGTTACTTAATGTTGACAACTAAATTTACAGGGAACTTGACTGTACAATGTACAAGAATCATAGACTTCTGCTTCTAAGTCATCAACAGTAATCGATTATTATCAATATTTTTATAAAGTGAATGTAATTATGCAGCTTTCATAAAGATTGCCAATATCAAAGTAGATTTTGTTTGTTAGTTGTTTAGTTTGTTATAGATTTTTCTGTCAGTGAAGTCAAAATTTACCCTTTCTTGGAGATTTTGATTCAAAACCTCACCAGTAATTCAGGGAAAGAGCTACATGTGTTCTACAAGTAACTCAAGTAATTAATCTAACCATAGAAAACTGAGAAATTTGCTATCAATTAAACGGAAAGTCAGGATGATAAGAATCTTCACTCTCCAAATTTTCAGGTTAATTGAGTTTTTCATTGTAACTTTTTAGATAAGCACATTTGGTTTGCTGGAAAAGCAGTTTTTTACAAAAGAAACTTGTCTCTCCCTACCTTGTGAATTTATTTAGCATGCCTCCTTTAATTTGGACAACGCAGATTATCCTACAATCTATTCCATGCCTGAGTGAAGAAAAATTTAGATTTGTGTGAATAAATTGATGAGATATTTTAGTAGAGACTTATTTACTTATACTGGAAAATTTTTAGAGTCCTAGTAGCTCTATGGAAAACTGATTTTTACTTTAAAGTGACTGCAATAACATATTTTTAGTAACCTATCTGTGTTTTCAGGAATAAAACCTAAAAGATTTATAAAATAACAACCAGAATGATTATGAGAAGAAATGTAGAAGCCCTTATATTTTACTTTCAGCATAGAAAACAAAATGAGATAGAGTTTAAAGGATTTAAGCAAAAACCTATTAAGAATACAATTTCTACTATATGTAATCACTGGAAAATTCACCTTGAAAATTTTAATTTTACTCTTTTAATTATTATTGTTTTTTTTAATCACCTAGTATACTTATCATCTTAAAATGGCCTAATAAAAGAGTCTCCCTCATGGATTGGTTGTGAAAAATATATGAAATAATTCATTCAGAGTATAACAGTACCAGGAAAATAGTGAATTCTCATTAAGTACTTACTAAGAACCAGGAAACACTCATTAAATCAAATACAATACAGAGAAATAAAATAAGTTGATTCATAAGAAAAATACTCCATCTAATATCTAATAACAAAAATAGAAAGGAATTCAAATTGCCAATATTACCAAGTGTTGTAGTTTCCTGCTTAAGCAAATACCATGAAATGGGTCAGGTTAAACAATGGGAATTTACTGGCTTATGGATTTGAAGCTACAAGAAAGTCCAAATCAAGTCATCATCAAGGCAATGCTTTCTCCCTGGAGACTGGTGTTCTGGAGCAGGCTGCTGGCTATTCTTGAGCCTTAGCTTGTCACATGGCAATGAACATGGTGGCCTCTGCCTTCACTTCTGGGTTCCATGCATGCCTAGCCTCTTATTTCAGTGGCTTTCTCTCTCTCTCTCTGAATTTTACTCCACTTCTAAAGGACTCTAGTAACAGGATTAAGACCCATCCTGATTGAGATGGGACACGCTTTAACTGAAGTAAACTCATCAAAACATCTTACTGGCAATGAATTCACATCCAGAGGAATGGATTAAATTTCAGAACATGATTTTCTGGGGCACCTCCAACTTCAAAACCATCACCGCCAGTTGTACCTATGTATTACTGTATATCCATACAATTCTGCATCGCATCCCTCTTTCATTATTCCAGAGAAAGTAAAAAGAGATTATCACTAAAGCAAAAATATGAAAATGTTTGCTGAGAAAATAAGTGGAGAAAATATGAAATCCATAGCCAAACCTGATTACTATATCATTTGAGACAAATAGATGACAACTCAAAAAGTTATGAGAGATAGAAAATACAAATATTATTAATCTTTCAGACACAGATAGTAGGAAATAAGAAAGAAAGGGATGTAGGGAAAGCAAAGTAGGTGTGGTGGTAATGAGAACACTATTAAAAGATCAATCTACTATAATGAAAAATCTGGATGGCATCTGCTTCTAAGATGTGAAAATTCAGACTGAAATTCTCCACATATTTGTTATCAAAGATCAACTGTATCTTGTAACATGTGTATTGCTTGGTACTCAGATTATTTTCATAAAAATAAAACATACCATAGCAAATATAACCATCAGCATAATAGGATGCAGTATGATGCAACTTCCATGTCCCTGATTAAAATCCTACTGTTATCTCTCTTATATCTCTCTTATGCACTTTATTTCTCCTTTTGCTAAAAAAAAAAAGAGGAAATGTTCCTTGTGGCAGGAAATATTCACTACAGCTGCCAAAATTACTGGTGGAAGACAGCAATTCAAGTAGTAAATATATTTTTATGGATAATTAGTTGATTGAATGTCTGCATGAATTAGAGCCTTTTCAATATTCATGGCTAATTTATATCTATGAATATTTTATTAATTTCTGTTTTGTTTGAAATAATGAGCTACAATAACACAGACCTTGAATACTTAACATTAATAAAGCTAAATAATGTCAGCGACAATTTTGTGATTAAGTATCACCCAAAGCTTCCGTGACAGGGCAATATAATATGCAAAATACAAAATCTGTATCTCAGGTATAGAGGCATGTGATTCATTATTTTCTTAATAAACAAGAAAATCTAGGTGTAGAACCACTTTCATTATTTCCAATACTTTTTTATGGACTCGCTTGATGGGAAGATATCAAGTCTGTTTTTTTCTAGCAGAACCCTCCTCCACAGATTAGGTTTGATCACCTGCCCAAGACTGACACATACTTTTTTGCATAGACTTTCATTTATTGGAGTAAATTATTGCCCACTTAGATATGTCTTAAAGCATGTAAGCCAAATTTTAATTGCTTATTGTATTTCTTCCACTAATATGTAAGTTTTGAAAGCAGAGATAGCTTTGGTTTGATTTCCTTTTTTTAACCCAACCCCTCAATAAAACTTTGAATGAATGTATAAATAAATAAATAGCTCTGAAATTCTAAACCCTCTCCCATAATTGGGCAAGAAAATGAAGAATGACTTCTAAATATCTAAACATGGGACATTAAAATATAGTAATGAGCCAATTCTCTTCTAGAGTCCACAAAAAAGAATGTGTATGCACATACCACTGGCCTTACCTTTCAGAATCTTGCATCTCTCTTATCAGACTTCAGAAATGGTTTATTTTCCTACAACTACTGCAAGTTTCTCATTACTGGTCTACTCTGAAACAAACACACCAAAAATTCAAGCAGATTCATGTAACTGTCCCCCCTGGAGATAGCATATCTTGTCATTCCAGCTGGAACAAACAGAAACAAAATCAGGAAAGATTGAGGGAGCTGAAAATGACAGCTTCATCATAAAGATATCTGTGAACATCACCACTGCAACAATATCAGAATCTGCAACAGTAATATTTCTGTAATAGAAAGCCTGAACTGTAGAACCTAAAACACATTAACCATTCATATTAATATATTCAGTATTTGGACCCCACTGAAGTATCAAAAGATACAATGTCTCTAAACCTCTTCTCAGATTTCTCCTTTTTTGCTTCTACTCTAGACTGAATTCACGCCAGAACAGTGGAGTGGTGGACAAAGCCCAACATTAATCAACATCTTTGTGTTGTGTGCCTTGGGAAGAATGGAGGTTACTTTGACATCTGTAAATAATGTGTCAGCTCTTGAAATGGTTGCTATTACAAACGTATTGATCAACAGTAGAGAGACATCTTGCTACTCAAAGTCAAACCCAATATCTATTGTACATGTTTTATATTTTGGAAAGATTTATATACAGGTACAGTAAATAATAATACATGTGTTAAATCTTTAATGATAGAAAATTCTGTCTGAATGCTTAAAAGCCTGGTTTTGTAAATTTCTAATATGTTTGATTAACCGAATTATAACATGAAAAATGTAATTTTAGAAATGGGAGTCTACAATACCTTAGTTGGAACCCCTGCTTGTCCATATTTCAGCATGTAACCAAATGCAACTCAGGTGTCTTTGAACCTCAAATTTGTTAATTTAGCCAATTACCAAAGCCACTGTAACATTGAATAAGATACTATATTTATAAATATTAAATATCTATTTTAACTTGAGCATTCTAATAGCTGAGACAAGAAGATGTAGAGGAATGATGTATTTTCAAGAGCATATAATCTTAACCAGACAAAACCCTAATGGTTTCAATCACTTTATTTCTCTCAGAGTACCTGAATAGCATGAATTGCAAATTACTTCAATTCTAGATTAGAATCATTATGAATATTTTATGAATTTAATTTCACTAAATATATGTTACAAATTTTTCTAAAGAGAGCTACACATGGCTTGGGAAATAGGCATTGTCCATTACCTTTTGACAGGTAATAAAAAGTGCATTTGTTGTGAGATGAAAATACTATTACCTCCTCTTAAGATTTTCAGTATTTGATCTTCTGGTACTTTGCATAGCTGGAGGAAAAATATGTCAAAATATACCTAGAGTTGAATTTTCTAGGCAGAGTAGAAACTCTAAATGATAAATTATTCTAGGTAGATATTTAAATTTTATAGAATCTTTGCACTATTACAATTATCTACACTAGAATTTACTGTTGACATGATCAAACTTATGATAGTAGAAATTAACGCTAATACTGTTTTTCATTTAATTTTTTAAGTTGTGCAATTAATAGGCTTTAAGAACAATTTGTTCAAGTTCATTTGTAAGCAGTGTTCCCCCCATATACTTAAGTCTTGTAAATTCTAAACCAATTATTAATATATATTTTCATAAATCTTTTAAAAGTGGTATGTGTAAGATTTTATGGGAATTAGGAAGATAAATTGTTTATCAGCATTTGGAAACTGGGGGAAATTTTATAACATAACCAACATTTGAGCTGCAACTCGGAACACTTGCTTACTTGATTACTTTATTATGGGATTTTAACTATTTACATTTGCCTCTAGTCAATTTCTGCCATCCAGGATTTCCAGGAACCTTAGAGCCAGTAATAGCTACACAATGGCTCTGTACCGCTTTAGGGTCAGGTTTTCATGAAATCAGAATGAAGGGTATCTCTTAGCTAATAACCTTATATCTGGACTTAATAAAAATTGCAAATCGTTTGCATTTCTGCCTGCTATCTCTCAGAGTAGAAAGTCTTTCTAAAAATGTGCCTGTGTGTTTTCTATTTTTATTTGTTAAAACAGTAATTCATGCAAATACTGGTATTTCAGAATGTAAAACTTACCTGTAATTTCTGTTCTGCAAACCACTGGAAATAAAGAATCTCAGGTTTTGATAGGAATAAATGAGCTTTATTTACATCAAGTGCTATCTGAAGGAGTCACACCCACTACTAAAAAATCTTCCCTTCTATATTTCTTTCTTTCTTCACTTTATCAAATACCTATCTATGAAACTACAGGTGTATTTTGAAAGTTTCTAATGAATGTCTTGCTCAGGTTTTTAGTATAAGTTATTTCTTGCTAAGTTAAATGTTCATTAAAAGCTTTGGATCAAGCCAAACTTAAATTGCCTTCAGCAACACGATTTTTTTCAACACCAAGACTTATGCCTCACAATAAATTTTATCCCCATTCTCTCATAAAGCAAGACACTTCTTGCTTCTTTGTCTTCTACTTTCTTACATAAAGCACAACCAGGGTCAAAATATTCTAGTTCAAAAGTACAGTGCCTTAGAACTCAGTAGGACAATGACTTATTGATAATATTCATCACTTTTTTGAAGGGGATAGATTCACAATATTCTTAAAATTCTCTATAAATATAAATTACAACAGAAAAACATATGGGTGTAGACATATCTACATTGTTTATTGGTGTGGGTATTTATGCTTTATGTACTGGACAAACAACCTGACAGGTATACTTTTTCCAGAATTAACATGTTCTTTTCAGGATTCTTTTAGAAATAAAACACATCTAGTTCACTGTCTTCTGCATCGACAGTAATTATAATAGGTTTCCTTTCTTCTTGAGAATAGATACTTAAATAAAACAGAATGCTACACTTGTAAATCTTTTTCTTTAGTTTTGTCATTTGCCGTCAAAAGACATTTTTTCTACACAATCATTTTTTCTGGTTTAAGAAGTTGATTTCAATGTTAAGGGAAGAAAAGTACCAGATGGATATGCAGCCTGAACAAAAGAAAATTAAATTAAAAGGTTCATTGTGAAGACAAAGATCAACTCTTTGAATTCCCATTCATAATCCATTATTTTCATAACCCTACACCTCTTTAATGATTCTGAGTAACAGTCTGTGAATTATGCTTAGAGTCTGCTTCAAATGCTTTCTATATTTGAGGCATATTTTACAACTGGAGGAGTCAGTAAAACATATTTAACCACTAATCTATGTGACAATAGACTTCCATGATTGAATTGATCTTAGATAAAACATGGGGCTGATTTTACTTCAGAGGCAAAAATAAAGCCAGGAATTAAACAAAACTGGATTAAATATAACCAGTTATCAATAAGGAGTAAGACCAACTAAAAATATTAAGGAAAGAGGGAGATAGAAAGAGATAGAGTCTTTTTGCATTAAAGGAAAGATCCTGAATTTCAATAAGTGTGAGTAAAGAGTAATGTAGCAAGAATTATTCACAGACCTTTTAGCATTCAAATTATGGCATGCATGCTGCATGGTGCACTTTTACAAGCCTGCAAAATAGTAACCTTAATGGCCCAGCATCTTTAAAAATCAAAAGTCTGCAAAATGATTCACTTGACATGCATATTGAATATTAATAACTTCAAGTCATTTAGTTTTTAACCTTTTACGTTAATGGTCAGAAATGAAACATGCTGAGAACAATTGCCTGATAGAAGCGGAAAGTGTTTCTGATGGCTATTGGGTTTCAGTTAATAAAAACCATCAAGTATATATTATGTTAGATTAGTGAGATCTGGATTCCATATGACAAGTCATTATTATTAAAGGCAAATGGAGGGTATTTTCAAATACACCCTAGAGTGAGGTAGGCTAAAATATGATGGCATGCTCTTGAATGTCAAGGACATTTTGTGCAGTGGGTAATGGAAGACTACATGTAATGTGCAGTTTGGGAACTGCTTCATGTTCCTCTGAAGACCTCAAAGCATCACACTGAATATTTTATGGGAATCGGTCACTCTGTGCAATAGGTTCAAGTGCATAACAAATATTTATAGACAATCATCATTTTAATGACAGAGAGAATGTGTCAATTCTAACTGCATCATTACAGTTAATGCATGAGTAAGTGTATAATGTTTTACTCTTCTATTTCCCCTTCATTTTCTTTCCCTTAAATGTAACCAGTCACATTTTACATAATCCATAAGTCACTCCCTGTTAGAAAATTAGACTCAGGAATGGCTGGGTGATTTTTCCCGATAATGTAGTAAGTGGTAAGCTATGATTCTAACTAATTATGCCTTCCAAAATGTCAGCTATACTCATTACGAAGTAGGAAGACAAGTGAGACTGGAGTGACTTTGTTTTATGAATGTTAAACTTTAAAAATATGCAAATATTGGTAACCTCAGAAATAAGTGCTTTGTAAGGATGAATAAAATCTAAAAGTTTAACTATGAAACATGAGATATGATTCAGTGTGAGCACTATATTATGTAGGAAAAGCACAGAACTTGAATCAGATGATCTGAATTAGTGTGGCTTCTCTGCCTGCTAAGTCTATGACCAACCCTGAGTAAATCACTTAACCACTCGCAACTGTCTTCTCTCTAAACCAGTCATAATCAGACTCACATCACCAGGTTGAATTCTGAATTACATATATATAAGAAACTTTGAAAACTCTAAAAATGTTGTGGAAATGAAACATGGTGTTATTAATGGCTGCAATTTAAATGGTGACAGAGAGCGGATCATCAGCTGCCTAGAGATTGTAGGAAGGGGCAAGGGGGAAGAAGTATAAAAGGGAAAAGAGAAACTTTTGTGGAGAACATATAAATATATTATCTTGGTTGGGATGATTGTTTCATGGGCAGAAACATTTGTCAAAACTCAGAATGTAGTACAATTTAAATATTCACAGTTTACTATATGTCATTTTACACCTTAGTAAAACTGTTGAGAAAAATACTAGCATTACTATCGCCAAAAAATTGACAGGGATGTTTCGCAAACACAACATTGAGTAAAGGAAGTTAGGCACAAAAGAAAAGTCAATGTACTTTGGTTTATGTCATATTCAAAACCAGGCAAAAAATATACACTTTGCTAGTGTATATTCACTTCATTAGAAGTGAAAATTATGGATACTTTTAGGGAAGAACAAAGGAGTAATGCTTGGATGGGATCAAAAAGAAAGCACAATGCTGAAAATATTCTACTTCTTTACCTGTGTTTTAGTTACATGAATTAATCTTGTGATAACTCATTGAGCTATATAAATATTATTTATGCATAATTCTTTTCTATGTTTTACATCAATTTAAAAAATTATTTTTAAAAAAGTATGATTTGTAGAACAGATGTCACCTTTGTTGGTACCACTTTACATCCTACTTGGCTAAATCTTTTACCTGGATAAGTATATAAAAGGCTCTATCGCCATAAGAATATACCCAAGAGTCTCGGTTCTTCTGTTCTTCTAACCCACTAATTAAAAAGAGTCCTGGTGCTACCTCAAGCGCAAATTTTGAAAGAAAGAGGATATTATCTGGGAAGTAAGTATAAAAGATCAGAGGAATTTTAGATGCAGCATTGCAATAGCAGAAAAGGCATTTCATTGTGAAGAAAAATGCACAGAATGACCAAAACAGAATAAAGACAAGCATATTCTTCAGGTGTCCATTCATAACTTCCAAAGACCTTGGCTCTTTCTTACTGTTTCCCTCAGAAACAAACCAAATTCCTCACTCAATCCCTCATTGAAGTGTAACTGAATCCCTGCTTATTTTATTTCTACTACAAACACTCTAGTTCAATTTGCATCACTCATTAATTGAACCTTGTGTCTGGGCCTCTGGTCAGATTTTCTTGTGTGACTCTTGCTGCTGTAATCCATTTTCTAAAAATAAGCCAGACTGATTTTCCTATCGCATATATTAAATTACTAAATTAAAGAAATTAAAGCAGGATTTCCATTGTACTTGGAATAAAAGTCCATTATCTTAAAATGACTTTCAAGATCCTGCATGAACTGGTTGGTCCTTACTTCCTTCTCAGACCTTATCTTATTCTTCTTAATAACTTGCTCTGTGCATTACATTATTGACCTTACTTTGGGGAATCACCCAAACTAATCTTCACCTCAGAGCAAGCATTTATACAACCTGTGTCTTTTCCATAGAATAGCCTTACCTTATTCCTTCCCACAACTTACTTATATTAAATGTTAGGTTTTCAGAATGGAGTCGATGTCACTCTTATCTCAAAGGTATTTATTGTACACTATGAGTTTGTTTCTATTCGTAAGAGTATGCATTGGTCCAATTTATTGTTTGTGTCCCCATGTCCTTTGCTAGTGTATATCAATTTATAGCATATTTGGGCAACTAGTAACACATGCAACACAATTAAAAGACACCTGTCTTTTGCCTCTCATCTTCCTGAACTACACTACCACAAACTCTAATAACTAGCATAATATTTAGTTATTAATAGGAATTTTTTGATATGAAGGTATAGTCATGATTAAAATGTTGATTTGTAATTTACTGTAAGGTATGAGATTTGAAAATTTTGTAAATATGTTATTAGTCACCAGTGTATTTAAGATAATTTTTTCCTTAATTGAAGAGCTAGGAACAAATTTAAAATATATGTTATTTCTAGTAATTTCCCTGATGAAATAAAATCTAAATGGGAGAAAATAACTGAAAACTTAGTCCAAATAGCTGTTGCAAATGTGTATTCTTCTCTATCTGCCTAATGGAGCTCTACATTGAAAGTGCCTCTCTGGAGCTGCTTTTTCACAAGTGTGTAGAAAAATGTAGGGAGTTCATTGAGTTATAAAAGTTCCATTAATTTCAACTAAAACTTATCTGTACAATGCAAACTCAGGGCTTCGCTTAACTCTCCATGAGAAACTGCACAAATTTGGGACTGCCTGATAGAAACTGGGAATTAGAGACACAATCACATTTGCTTGTTTAAAGACTAAAAACAGAAATAGTGTATATAGAAAAAATTTTTATGGGTCAGTGATTCAATCTGAAAACGAAGAATGACTCTTTAGAAGAGGTTAAAATAGAGGAGAATAATATGTAAATAGATATAGAAAGATACAGATACAGAGCTAAATATAGATATAGATATTTCTCTGTAGATGAAACTCATTCTAACACCAATTAGATGTCTGCATTGTGGTAGGCACTTGCATGATAAAGAACAAATGCCCTTATTCTTATATTCCAATTGTTACCAAGATCATAGAGAGAAAGGCTTAAAAAGTATATGCCGGTATGATAAGATACAAATGATTAACCCTGAAAAGGTGGAAAAATATGGAAAGCTAGAACATCAGGTATGCCAGAATTTGAGTATTCTTCATGATGTAAAAGAAATTTCTCCTGAAGCCTAGGAAGACATGTCACTTTGTTTCTCCAAATCAGAAGGAGAAAATTCACTGGTTTTGATATTAAAAAGTTCAGTCAATGAGAGCATAACAGCCTCCTATAATATTTATCTCAGTGTGATACAGAAACAATTTGAGTTTTTGATTTCACAATGTCCATGCATTTTTATATATTGCTCTTACAAGCAATCTACTTTGTAATATTCCATGTAAATAATAAGCTATAAGTTTAAATTCATTGTTTCCCACTCTTGAGTTACAAGTTCTTTTAATTTGTTGATGAAAATTGATGGATTGAAATAGAGTTTTGATCGTAAAGCCTCAGGTCATAAAATGCTTCATTTACATATCACATAGAATAGCACTTTCAATTTTTGCATTATTCTAAAATGTAACTGAGTTTATAATAACATTATGCTTTGCAGCAATGGAAATAGCACAGTACATTGATTAGCATGATTGTGGATTGATTAGATTTCATTCTACATTGATGAGACAAACGAGACAGGCAAAGGAAACTCTGCTGACTCTGAATTTATGAAATAGCCCGCAAAACACTATCTGTTAACCAAACAGCATTTAAAGTTGTTTCCTATTCCCAGAAAATCCATACTAAATGCTCCACATTATAAATTCCATAGGTCAGTGATCTCTGAATGAAAAAACAACAACAAATGTGTATCTCAACCAGCGTCATTTTGTTGGGCTACCTCAAAGAAAAAAAATGTTATCATTTATGTCCGAAAAAAAAAAAGTCACCATGACCATGAGACACCAGGAAGCTTTCCAGGAGTAATAGAGAAACTGAAACAGCAGGACTATACTTTCTGGTGATATCACTAACATATTTGTTTGAAGAAAGGATCACACTAGCTTACAATTGTGTATTTAGCAATGTTTTCTGAACACTTTCTTATGTTAGCATTGCTTTAGGCTCTGAGAATACAGTGGTGAGCAAAGCTATTTTCTAGAACATTTTTTCATAGTCCCATATGGCTTAATTTATCAGCAATAATTGCCATTTTTGACCCATCTTTTTTCTGTGCCCTTTTTCTCCCTTGGCTTCAAGGTCAAAGCAGTATCTTGGTTTCTTGCTAACCTCTCTGGCTTTTATTTTATTCCATCAATAACCATCTACTTTGTATTTTCCCCTAGATTTAGACTTTCCTAGAGTTCTGCCTCATGATGGCTCCCAACAGTCATATAGAGAGGTAAACACTCATCTATATCTCAGGCTTCGATTTACTCTTAGGAGACTGGTTTGATATCTTTAGCCAGTTGTATGTCTTGATGGCATTTACAAAATAATACTTAATCTTTTCGCCACACCTCTTGTCCTTCTCTTATTTCTCTTGTTCTATAACTGGCAACACTAACTGTCAATTCACTTTGTTTCAAAATCTGGAATCAAGTTAAAGTCTCCACTCCACCTTTTTCCTTACTTACAATTAAAGACCATGTTGTTTAGACTCATCTAATTTCCACTCTCAGAGACTCTATTCTAATCAGGACCTAAATATTCTTGTATACAAAAACAGTAAAATATTAGTTTATTATATGCATCTCCTCTTCCTGCTTTAATCCAGTCATCCTGACTTTTCACTTTAAGCCAGTCATCCTTGTTAGCTTCAACCAGGTCACTTCCTTGAACTTCCAAACTATATACAAAATAATTAAGCTCTTGATGGGACTCCTGCTATCTCCTGAACTAAATGCAATTTTTCATTGCAGCATTTAATAACTTTCCTTATATAATACTCATCGTTTTTCAGTTATAGTATTAAGAACTTTAAGGGCCTAAAATCTTACCCTGATTTCAAGAAACAAGTTAGCCTGTCAAGTTCATGGATGCTGGCACAAAACATGAAATTCCTAGCTCAGATACAGAGGAGAATTATTGCCTATGACACAGCAGGCAGCATATCTTCATGCACCTATCAGCCTCCCTAGCCACCCATGCTCCAAGTCCCAGAAAAATGTGGAACAGGCCAGTTGTATGTAGTACACACAGTAGGTTTCCATCACAGCTGAGGAATGTTGAGTTTAGTAAACCCCAATCTTTTAAAAGGACCTGCTATCAAACCTATTCTACCTTGACTCAGAGTAAGAGAGTTATCTCTATCATTCTGGTCAGCAAATGTATCTCCCTTCTACCCCTGGAACAGACAGTATTTCTATCTGCTAATGCTGTTTGCCACAAAATATCCAGAAAGCAATAGTCCAGACAAAGTACTCATAAGGCGTGCAGAAATGCAAGGGACATAGTTAGAATGATCTCCCAGTACACATATTCCACTCCATTATTGTCCTCTCTATAAATTTGATTTCCCATTATCAGGGAGGTTTATTAAGACAGAGATTAACTGTCGTGACCAGTGAAGGGGTTTATTATTGGCCTGACAAATGTAGCAGCTAGCGTTTTATATGCCCTACCATGGCCACCTGTTTCATTTTTCTATCTCCCTTAATAAAACCATAAAGAAATATAAACAACTTATTGAAAATAAAATTATCCTTTATGTTCAGAATTAAAGAGAGATGGCATGCTGAAATAATCCTTTATGTAATTACAAAGGTATAGCAGGGATTATGGGAAGTACAAGCTATGAAACAGAAACTCTGGGCTACCAGCAGCTCTGCCATTTGACCTAGAAGAATGTGGTTGAAGTTTAATCCTGGAGAGGGTCAAGTAAACCCAGAACATTGTCTTGGGAAGGGGAATCATCTGTCGTCATGTAATAATAGCCAGACTGAGGAAACCTCTACAGGAAGGAAAAGGGAAATAAATATACAATTTTCATTACTTTTTTCTCACTCATATCCTGCTGGGCCCCTTACTGCATAATTCTAATAAGGTAACTGTGGCAGTTTAGATTATTTATGAATTCCAAAAAGAGAGATTATGCTTGTAAACTGGTCTGTTCTTCTGGTGTGATACCCTTTGATTGTATGAGATTCAGCTAAGAGGTCTTTGATTAAATTATGTAAAGATTGGGCTTTGATTAGACCACATCAGTAGGGTATAACTCAATTAAGTCCCCACCTCCTTTGTGGGCTTTATAAATGGACACTTACTCAAGAAGACATACATAAGAAGACGTAGGAAGAGACAGCTCCATAGATACCAGAAGAGACAACTTTCTCATGACATGCGAGAGGAGAGAACTTTAATGCTGTGAAGAGAGATAAGCCCTATGCCAGCCTGTAGCTGAGAGAGAGGAAGGCTGAACCCTCACAGAGATTGGCAACCATCTTGCTTCAACACATGGCAACTGACTTTGGTGAGAAACCAACTTTAAGTGGACTCTACAGGGACTTGTAACCGTAAGCTCTTGCCCCAAATAAATACCCTTTAGAAAAGCCAACAGATTTCTGGTACTTTGCATCAGCACCTTTTTGGTTGACTAATGCAGAATTTGGTACCAAGATGTAGGGTCATGCTTTTGAAATTACCAAAAATGTTGGAACAGTTTTATAAATGGGTAAAGGGTATTTTTTTGAGGAACTGTGAGATGCTTGATGGAAATGGCCTAGATTGTTTTGAAGAAACTGTTTGTAGGAAAATGAGTGCTAGAGAGAATTTTGATGAAGCCTTAGAAGTAAATGCTGAAACTACTATTAGAAATTAGAGGAAAGGTGATCATGCTTTAAAGTTGCAGAGAAATTAGCAACATGACTCCTGATGTTATATGGAAGACAGAATTTGAAAATGACAAAGTTGGACAGTTAGCTGAAGAGCTTTCCAAAGTAAACTTGGGGAATGCAAACTGGCTTCTCCTTGCAGCTTATAGCAAAATGCTAGATGAGATGGATAAGCTGAGAACTGAACTGCTGGGCACAAAGAAACCAAAAACTGATTCTGGAAATTCAAGGCCCCTGGAACTCAAGCCCCAAAGATGAGGAATTAACCCCATTTGAGGAATTAACTAAACTAGGAACTTGTAAATCAGGATTGACTCATGAAAAGTTTTACTGTCTGATGGCTTAGACCTCTACTTCCTGCATGCCAAACCAACAAGGTTTTGCAAGATCTGAATGAACAAAAACACTGTCAGCCTGTACTAAAAGGGACATGGAAGGGAGAGATGGAAAGGAAAATGGCTTTAAGATGAAAACCATGGAAGCTGAGATCTGTAATCAACACATCTCCTTGGGCCAAAAGTAGGAACCCATCCATTTGTATAGGAAGGGTAAGTTTGCTGGAGCATTTGAAGAGGGTGGACTTGTCAACCCATTGTTCAGTGAGAGTTTTGCAACCCCAGGTTACAGAGAGTGTGGAGCACATTCTCCAAGGGTTGGGTAGAGGTCAATACCCTGTTGCTCTGAGATAGGTGGGCCTGCTCCCCATAGATTAGGGAAGATGAAGTCACCAACTCACTGTCCTGAGAGTTGGGCCTGAATGGCAGAGATTAGAGAGAATGTTGCTGCCAACTCATTCACTATACTAAGAGGGTTGAGACTGCACCCTAGGGACTGGGGAAAGAGTGGCTGTAGCCAAAGGGATGCTGATACAAAATACCAGAAATTGGTTTGTTTTTTATAAAGGGTATTTATTTGGGGTAGGAGCTTACAGATACCAGGCTATAAAGCATAAGTTACTTCCCTCACCAAAGTCTATTTTCATGTGTTGGAGCAAAATGGCTGTCAATGTCTGCGAGGATTCAGGCTTCCTGGGTTCCTCTGGGCTCAGCTCCTCTGTTTCCCCCACAAGGTCAGCTGTAGAGTCTGAGGCTCTCTAGGCTTTGCCTCTCTCCACAAGGTCAGCTGTAGCTTATCAGGCTAACGGCTCTGTCTCTTTCGCCAGGGCTCCAGCTTAAGGCTTCAGCATCAGACTCCAACATCAAAATTCCTCAACTGTCTTTGCTATGCCTTTTATCTGTGAGTCCCCACCCACCAAAGGGCAGGGACTCAATGCCATAATGACATGGCCCAATCATAGCCCTAATCATAAATCAATCATGCCCAGGTATAGACCAGATTACAAACATAATCCAATATCTATTTTTGGAATTCATAACCATATCAAACTGCTACAGTGGCCATAACCCCATTTTTCTTGGAGGGTGATGTCTGGAGATAAATCATCACTCAGATGCTTGATGAGGGTAGAATCAAGAAAACAGCCAATGGGCAAACAATTGGAAAGGATGAGCCCCCTGAAGGTCCCAGGGAAAAGAAACCATCATCTTAAGAATGACTCTTAGACTTTGAAATCTAATGACATATGCCCTGCAGGTTTTCAGAACTTTGGAAGACCTGTGATACATGTTTCCCTCCCTAATTCTCCTATTGTAAGGCAAATTGTTTGTCCTATGTCTGCTCCTTTGTATTTTAGAAGCAGATAAATTGCTTTGTATATTTCACAGGTCTACAGCCAGAGGGGACTTTGCCCAAAGGCAAATTATATCTGTATAAACTTATATGATTTTGTATTCAGTGTTGTTACTGATTTAAGATATTTTTAAAAATATTGCAATGTCTTTTGGAATTCTGAGGCTAGAGTGCAGTAGTCTGAGATTATTTATGAATTCCAAAAAGAGAGATTATGTTTGTAAACTGGTCTGTTCTTCTGGGTGTGATTTCTCTTTGGTTGTATTAGATTCAACTGAGATGTCTTTGATTAAATTATGTTATGATTAGGGCTTTGATTCAACCATGTCAGTAGGGTGTAATTCATTTTAATTTCCTGCTCTCTTGGTGGGTTCTATAAACAGACACTTTTGTTACTGGATTTTGTCTAAGTTCTTGACTATGTTGCAGAAATAAATTTCAAGACCACATTGGGTGAGTTAGGCCAGTAATTTATTCAGGTAGAGGGGGAGGAGAAATGGGAGAATATAACAGACCATGGGTCCCAGGTGAAGAGGAAGGGAATGAAAAATGATAAAATGGGTTGATTTACAGACTAGAATTACCCATTATAGATTATAAAGGCCAGGGTTTTACTTGCATGTTGATCCATGTATGGGGAGAAGGTGGTTAGAATGGGGGTCCAAAGGCAAGAGAGTGAATTCAGATCTTGTGCCTGATTTTTGAACTGTTAAGTATTTTACCCCTTTGCTAATGGTATAGATGGAATCCCAGGTGTTTGCTGTTTTGATTGATTACCCCACCCATCAATCCCCTAGAAGGGTCCAATGATTAAGTCCTTGGGGAATATCCAGGACTTCTCTTGGTTTCCCCTGGCTTCCGGAGGAAATCTAGTTTTGAGTGGCAGAATCTTGGGGAGGGTCTTCCAGCAGCTATTTTTGGGTTTTCAGTGTCCACATGGACTCTCTTCCAGGCTCCAGATACATCTATTGAGTCCCTATCTCACTAGCTGGCTTTGTTCCTCCACAGAGAGTTTATACCTTTATTCTTAAAGGGGTGCTGAAGGATGATGATCATTCTGTAGCTACTTCCTGCTGATTAGGGACTGAAGGCCCTATCTGCAAGGTGTAAAACCCTCCTGCTATTCTATCTCAGTTGGAGGAAGAGGGATCTGTCATCCTGGGCAAAGCTGGATGAAGTTCTTATTTGGCTTACACGGTGTTGATTCTGGAAGAAATAAACTTGATTAGAATTTTGAAAATATATGGTCCCACTAAGATGATACTGGGCCACAAAAGTAGAAAAGGTCAGGTGCCTACAAAGGTTGCATTTTCTCAAAGTTGATGGGAAACAGTATTTTTCCTTTATTTGTTTTATGCTATTGGTTAACTCTAGGGAGAAATTGCAATAGGCAACAGGATTAGGTATAAATTGCCAATCCCAGTTCCTATGATAGAGAAGAGGAAAGAGAAGAGGCATTACCCCTTTTAGTTATAATATAGGGAAGAATTACAGGAAGTGAAAACAGACAAGATTTCTTAAAGGGTGTCTGCTCTAGGCATCAGGCTAGATTTAGAGGGAACAGCTGAATTTGATGTAGACACTACTTAGCTTTTTTTCTTGAAAAGGGATTTCAGGCTGTCCAATGCCTGGCATTCATACATCCTATCAGGCACTTCTGTTGAGCTGGCACTTTCTTGGGCATCTGGCTTCACTCAGGATTAGTTCACCAAGCTGGAAATTCCTTTAACTTTAATAACTGTGGGAGCAAGCTGAACTACAGAGTAAAGTTCCTTACATTTTGGCTGATAGAGAGTGAGGTTTGGTTTTTTGCCAAGTTTTGATCAGAACCTGGTTTCCAGGTCCAGGATAAGGAAAGATTGCCCATGGACCATCTTGAATGGGCTAAGCTGAAGTCTTAGCCACCTCATTTGCCATTTCCCTTCTGGTGGGAAATGCTTAGCCCTGGTAGGATGTCATGTGGATCTACCAGTCCTCCCCAGGGTATGAGTGGGACAGGTTCTGAAATAAAGACTAGAAGGGAGACCTGGATTATGCATATTCATTAACTATTTAGAAAATGAAGTTTACCAGGACTTTTAAAATGTTCAGTATTTCTCCGCATATGATCTAAAATAGAAAAGATAACACTATAATCATCAAGTGTCTATCTAGAATAGGATATAGGTACCACACTTAATACTAATTAATATATTACCCAAAGCATACATTTTACTTTGAGCTGCAATTAATAGATTTAAGTTCCAGGTTTGCAATATCATACATGTTATTTCTCCATGGGACCAGGCCATAATGCCGTTTGTGTTTAAGTTCTATTCACAGTACTCTGGTGATCATTGCTCCACTTGTACAGCCAGCATTTTGCAGCACCCTGAACCCTAGAGAGAAGCTAGGAAGGTAGGTTTCAGTATTCCACCAGTCTGGTGCATAGCCCACTTTGACACTATGAAAGTGTGCTAGTCTGGAGGCAATATACATGTGCATTTAGCTGTATCAAGTCATCACTGGCTGCTGCAGGAGTTTGAAGCTACAATGTAGTCTCCATCCACTTTAGGAGCGCAACCAGAGATGTAGTAGATAATTTTATTGTTTTAAGGGTTGGTGGCTAATTTAGCCAATAACACAAATGAAGAGGAAACCTGCAGTGTATTGAAGGCCTGGTTTGAATGCATAAGAGAATTTGACAATATTGAATTCTATCTCGATTTTTACACACTTTTTAAATACTTCCAATGCAATGTGTAACATATCAAATGAACTTTTTAGTACTTTGCTTATTTCTACACTTTTACCATGAAGATGTTAATTAGCAGGTACTCTTAGTTACAGTTTCTAATAAGTTTTTACTTTAATGTAAATTGGGTACCTTTATTAACTAAGACACAAGAATTTTATTAGTAACAACTTTGTGAAATTTCTCTGCTTTTCTAGCAGTTGAATCAATTCCACTTGTGATTTATACATTCAATTCAGTTGCAAGACAGTACTGACATTTAAAGGTTCATTTTTAGGTTACCTTTCACCATTATCCAATTTATAACAGGTGAACCCCAAATCCGTTTTTCTAGGCACAAGCAAGCTGACAAAGTTAAACACAGATTTTAAAGTTGAACACAAAGTTAAGCACAGATTAAAACAGAAAATTTTATACCTTTACATTTCTAGGCACTCTTTGATAATAATTGATGGCATATGAGGTTTCTTATTTTCCAGAAGAGGTTTAGTAACTGGTCTTGATCTTGATTTCTATTCGTACCTTTTATAGGCACAACAGAATTTAAACTGAGAAGCCCTTTACTTCCTCATTTCTCAGAGGAGACCTGACAGGAGGTTTCTGGGCCTCAGATTTATCTGTCCTCTTTCCTTACACTGGTTTAAAAGAGGCTGCTTTTGGCTAAACTGTGGCCCTGTACACCAGCAGGAAGCAGAATTTCCTGATTCATGAGAAGACACTCCTATGGGGAGTTTGCTGGTATGTTCTTTATTCTATGAAAAATGAGAAGCACTTTTTAGTCAACCGATCTGGCATCCAAGAGTCCTAGTCTGACTGAAATATTCAACACTCCATATAATTTGAAGCTGATGCTCTGTTCTCGGTGTTCTGAGACTTTTAATTTTCAAAGCCTGGCCTACAGGCATCGCTGTGGGTGACCTAGGTCCTGGGGGATGTCTGATTAAATTCCAGAGATTGGACCAATGCACCCAAGATGAGTTAGTAGAAGACATTCTGAGCAGTTACCCCAAATAAAAGTTCATGAGATAAGTCTCAGGAGATATTTGGCTGTCCTCTGAATGGAAGGGCCCAAGGAATGGTGACCATTCAGAGTTACTGCTCCGATTCTTGGCAGCCCTACATTTCAGGGTCCGAGACTGACTGCACAGTTGTCCAAACCAAAGTTCCTGAGTTAAACCTCAGGGAATTTTTTTTTTTTTTTAAGATTTATTTTATTTATTTCTCTCCCCCCCTCCCCAGTTGTCTGTTCTCTGTGTCCATTTGCTGCGTGTTCTTGTCTGCTTCTGTTGTTGTCAGCAGCACGGGAATCTGTGTTTCTTTTTGTTGCATCATCTTGCTGCATCAACTCTCTGTGTGTGAAGTGCCATTCTTGGGCAGGCTGCTCTTTCTTTCACACTGGGCGACTCTCCTTACAAGACATATTCCTTGCACGTGGGGCTCCCCTACATGGGGGACACCCCTGCGTGGCATGGCACTCCTTGCGTGCATCAGCACTGTGCATGGGCCAGCTCCACACAGGTCAAGGAGGCCCGGGGTTTGAACCGTGGACCTCCCATGTGGTAGGTGGACACCCCATCCACTGGGCCAAGTCTGCTTCCCAAATCTCAGGGAATGTTGACTGCTCTCTGATTACTATTACCCTGGGAATCAGAGCCCCTGCCACTAGGCATTTCCTGGGCCATTCTGGACTTGGGAGACAGGCAGAATAGATCTCAGGGTAGAATAGATCTCAACATGAAGATGCCAAGCTGAGTATTGTTCCTCATTGGAGAAGCGGCAAAAAGTTTCTTCCTCCTGTTCTTTCAGGGGCCTTAGACACAGTCCTAGTTCTATGACTTTACTGTCTAGGAGTTCCCCAGATAGACCAGCCATCAAAAAGCCATTAAGTGGTTAGAGGTTGATTGTTCTAGCAAACTTGCCTTGGGGCCCTGAGGCAATCACTTCCCTGCTAGCAAAGGCATTTTCAGTTTTACACTTTTTAAGACATTCCAAAACATTTTAACACAAACCTGTAATGAGAGATTCAGTAGCAAGAAGCAGGAAAGTAAAATATGGATAAAGGTTAATTATGCAGGGGTATCCAGGTCTGTGACCCCTATGGGGAAGAGAACTTCCATGGCATCCATTTTTACTCTCCCCGATGCCTTCCCAAGGCATCTCAGACCAAGTAGCCAGGTATAGTTGATAGGAATATAGCCTGTAAAGGCGTGGACACACAAAGTCCCACCTCCAGCTCTCTGGCTCTCCTTCATTGCCATGTACCCCTTAGGGGAAAGAGCAAGAGATGGTAATGGCTGCCTGCTCCAAGGGCAGAGCTGACCACTGCAAAAAGGACTTGAAACAGTGACTCAGTGTGCCCCTGCCCTGTGCTGCTGCCCTCCCAGCTGGGGTCAGATCTAACAAGACTGAGCGTGTAGCATGGATGTGGAGAATGCCCATACCCTACCCTCTTCCCTCCCAGTATTACATCCTTGGAGTCTCACAGGCAAACCCATTTAAAATGGAGAACAAAAGGAAAACATTAAACAGGCTGTAGGCCGTTGTTTCACTTACCAATAAGCTCCTGGCTGTGGCTTGCCAAATATGTTACTGGATTTTGTCTAGGTTTTTGACTATGCTGCAGAAATGAATTTCAAGAGCACATTGGGTGCGTTAGGCCAGTAATTTATTCAGGTAGAGAGGGAAGAGAAATGGGAGAAATAACAGACCTTGGGACCCAGGTGAAGAGGAAGGGGCTGAAAAATGAGAAAGCAGCTGATTTACAGACTAGAATTCTCCATTATAGATAATAAGTGTCCAGGTTTTACTTGTGTGCTGATCCATGTGGGGGGAGAAGGAGGCCAGAATTGGTGTCCAAAGGTGAGAGAGCAAATTCAGGCCTTGCCTGTGCTTTTTGAACTATTAATTATTCCACCCTTTTGATAATGGCATTGAAGGAATCCCAGTTGTTTGCTGTTTTGATTGATTACCCCACCCATCAATCCCCTAGGAAGGCCCAATGATAAAGTCCTTTGAAAATATCCAGGGCTTCTCCTGGCTTCCCCTGGCTTCTGGAGGAAATCTTGTTCTGAATGGCAGAATCTTGGGAAGGGTCTTCCAGCAGCCATCTTGGGGTTTTTGATATCCATGAGGACTCTCTTTCAGGTTCCAGATCCATCTATTGATTCCCGGTCTTACTAGCCAGCTTCACATTCTCAAGAAGATGCAAACAGGAGAAAAGACATGAGAACAGAGAGAGCACTTCAAAGACACAGAAGAGGAGAGGACTTTGATCCTGTGGCCCCAGGTAGAGATCAGCAATTTGCCTGACACATGGCATCTGACTTGGGTGAGAAAGTATCTCTTATGGTTCCTTGAGTTGGACTCTTTAGGGCATTATAACTATAAGCTTTTACCCCAAATAAATACCTTTTATAAAAGTCAACAGATTTCTGGTACTTTGCATCAGCACCCCTTTGGCTGCCTAATACAGTACCAGAGGATATGGGAGTCTGTTGATGTATACCTTACAGTTCAGTATCCCAGTAAATTGATAAATGGTAGAGTACTGTGGATAGACACAAAAGTGAAATATTTCCCTGTGAGGCCAAGGTGCTACCATGTCAGGCCAAGGTGCTACCATTCAGACATGGTTCTTCTATTGGAACTGCATGCCATTCAGGGGGTGGAGAAATATCAATAGCTCAACTCTTGAAAGTGGCAGTGGACAGATCAGCATTTGTGAGAACATATTTTTGTGTATATTCCTAGTCAGACAGTCTCCAGCCCTTCTGCTATGTTTATTTTGTAAGTGAAGCCACTGGGGAAAGGCTAGGGTAATTTGGCAAAGTGGCTGACTTACATCCATAGAACAGGTCTTTGTTTCTCCTTGATCATTGTGAGATTAAACTGCTATTGATAGCCATTAGGTGATATTTTTGCAACATATGAATATTTTTACATTCTATATTATTCCACGAATTCCATTCACTGATTTTTCAATTTTCCCAGTCCGTGACCTGCCTATCAATTATTATCCTTTATCCATTAGTTGATCTATGTAGATCTGTGACGTAGATTTCTCTTTCATATGAAATGCATAATCAGATGTACTGGTCAAAATTCTGTTGAGTGGTAGAAATTAAAGAAAAAGGCAGTGCTATCTACTTCATGCTATTACCAGCATATAGTGTAGATCCCTCCATGAAGCTGATCAGTGCTTTTGCTTCCTCTGCTAACTAGTTATAGATATACCAAATGAGGTTTTAAGTGTGGATGAAGGAAGACGTGTTGAAGCAATAAAAGAAAGTATCATTTCTACCTGCTTATGAAATTTGTGGGTGCCTACTGTATCTGCTCAAGCCTTTCCATTTATATAATGCTTTCATTTTATAATAAAATGTGCTGCTGTGAACATCCAAATTTGAGGTTCAGTGGAAGAGATAATACCTAATACATGATTGACAGTTTAGACCCATAATCATTTTTTGTCCTGTGATTAAATGTTCCATCTCTCCAAGGAATCTAACAGCAGGTTTAAGAATTGTGTTTTAAATTGAGAATAGTTAACAGAGGAGGTGATAGACTTAATCTAAAATTTCAGGCTAAGCTCTGTGATTCCTCTATTGGAACTGCATGCCAGAGGTTTTATTCACCATTTCTATTGGACTCCCATACTTTTAGGACTGATTGTCCATAAGTTCAAAGTGCCAGGACAATTCATAGCAGTCTAGACCTGCTAGGTAGCCTGGGTTCTTGCTCTGGGTTACATTCCAGAAATAGCTTCTAGCAGAAAACTCTAATGAGGTACATGTTGTCTCCCAAATCCAAAGAGGCCCATTAAGAGTTGAGTCTTTCACCATGGTAGATACATTACAGAAACTTATGCTCACATAAAGGGGTATCCCAAAATTCACCATGCCTGTAAACTTCCTAGAATTTTGCTGGGTTTATCTTCTACCTTTGGGCAAACATATGTATTGACAAGGCTTCTAAGTCACTTGATACTCATTGCTTAGTATAATATTATCAATGTTATTGTGCAGTGTAATTTTTTGCAGGCCATCAGGATGAGCAAAACCCCTATGAACTATACTATGACTGTGAGCAGAAGGGTTGGTAAAAGATCAAAAGTATTATTTTGTCCATGTCAGGAAAATGCAAAAGTTTTATTTTTTTATCTATTTTTTGCCTGCTGTTTGGGATGGAAAAAAAGGTATTTATAAGGTCATTTATAAGGTTAAATTTACATACCAGGTGTCAGAATCTGTATTAATTAGTTCCAGTAAAAATACTACATCTCAAACAAAAGTTGTGATTATCAATACCACGCAATTAAATTTACAATAATCTACTGTCATTTCTAAAAATCAGTATGAATTTTGCACTAACCAAAGTGCAGGGGAATTCAATGGAGATGCGGTACTTTTACTAGTCACTTCAAAGCCTCTAGGGATATGGAATTATTTTTATTTTTGCCCACTCTTAGAAGGAATAGCCAATTACTGGATTACTGGGACTTCTACTTGGACCTTCCTCCATTACTAACCCTCTCTTTGGAACCAATTAAAATATCCTGCCATCTATAAAATATATCAATTTCTACCTTATATTCTATAACAGAGAAAATGACTATAGAATAGGTCTACGTCTATGATCCCAACATGCTCCCTATTAAAAGTACTTGGGCCAAGATCCAATCACCCTCTGCCCTCTACATCAATCATTTGTTTCCTATTGTCCCTATTTTGGTAGACAACCCCAATGATTAATCTAATTTCAGTATCAACATATAGTAGCCCCAAGATAGTCTGTGCATTTCTCTTTCCTTTGGAAACAGTCATTCTTTTAAAACCTTTGGGAGAAGATTCATATTCTATACCCTTCTTTCAAGGGAATATTCTATACCCTTCCTCTTAATCTGGAGACTAGAGGTCTCCAAAGTGCTTACATCTAAGAACTGAGGAAGAGGCAGTATAGCCTTATTACAGTGACTTATGTCCTCCCAACAATCTTAGAATATTTCCTTGTAATTATGCCATAGAATCTCTTAGTAGGCTGCCCAATGTTTTCAATCCTAAAACATCCACAGGTGAATTAGCCAAAACAGTTTTCTACTCATTAAAACACTCTACCATTTCAACCCTTTAGCTTATTGTGGCCACTTTTTTCTAAGATCCATAAGTGACCTGACCTCTACCACTGTGGGATGCCTTAATTCCCACTGAGATCAAGAAACCTAATTTCATTGTGGCATCCCTTGTCACCATCTCTGCATTACAGAATTCAGCTATGAAAGTACTCTTCATGTTGAACAGAGCTTAGAAATTAATTGTCATTAAATTTTAACAATATGTGTATAATCGAAACCTAGGCTCCATTGTTTTCAATCATACTTGTCTTATGTGTTCAGGGAAAAAAATAACCATCTCTTGACAAACTGTCATGGGCTCTTATAGTTCTCCATATGGTGTCTTCATTGTTACTTCATAGGGACTGACACTCCACCCCTCCATGTGT
Source organism: Dasypus novemcinctus (assembly GCF_030445035.2). Classification (NCBI taxonomy): domain Eukaryota; kingdom Metazoa; phylum Chordata; class Mammalia; order Cingulata; family Dasypodidae; genus Dasypus; species Dasypus novemcinctus. The sequence continues at coordinate 83,457,140 of NC_080688.1, read as the reverse complement.
GCTTCCTAGGACCAAAGGAAAAAGCATCATTGTTGCCTTAAAATTTAGTACCACCACTGTTAACGGATGGCTCTGGCTTCTGGGCTTCTAGGTTCTTGGCTTATGTCACAAAAAGAATTTAAGAACACACCATAGGGTAAGCAAAGGAATAAATAGTTTATTAAGAAACAAGAAAACTAGAAATGTACATGGTCCAAGGCATGGACCCTGGTGTACTGCACGATGTGTTGCATACGTGGGGTCCCAGATCAGAGCTTTTTAAAGTCTCTTTGCTGTTCTGATTGTTTGCCCCACCTGTCATTTCTCAGAGGCCAATGGTGAGGCCTTTTGAGAATATCTGGGGCTTTCCCTTGACCCTGAATGGGATTCTCATTTCAAGTGAGATTCTCATTCCAAATGAGATTCTTTTTCCAGAGTCTCTCAGGATTCCTCAGGAGAATTCTGGGCACGGTGTCACACCCATGTGCTTTGTTGTCTATGTTGTCTGTCAGCTATGTTGTGGGCCGGGTCTTCAGTTGTGACCCAAGTCTTCCCTTTTCCTATACTAATCTCCCTCACCACCATTTGATCTCTCACTGCCTTGTCCTCCAAGTGCTCTTCATTCCATAATATAGCTAGTGATATGTTGAGTAATTTTGTTGGCACTTCATAGAATGCATTACCTATGCCCGATTTCCCCAAGCAAAGACTTTTCTCACATACATGAGAAACTGAATTCCAGAATCCCATTCTTCCTTGTGCCACTCCTTGTACCAAAAACAGTACCAATTTATATCCCAAAAGGAAAGCACACACTCAAAACATGATCTAAGGATGATTTATGTACCAAGGGGTTAATGATAATGTTTTGAGCATGTTTAGTGGAATTATAACTGATGTACAAGAACCCAGATGTAGCAGAAGCAGAGATGTCATCATTCTTTGGTCCAAAGATGATGGAGTCATGTGGAGTAAGCCACCTTGAGAGGTGGAGTGATTTTGTGCTAAAAGCAAAAACAGCCCCTGGTAACCTTCTAGAGAAAGAGTCAAGGGTGAAAAATCCTCATCTCAGTCTCCTCTCATCTAACCTCACACTGTTGCTCCCCCTGGAGTGAATGCAGTAGAAATCCAGAAAACAAAGGATCACTTTGATAACTGGTTTAGGCCCCCATCACAGGGAAGGAACAGGAGGAGTAGAGAGAATTACAAACTAAAAACAAAGAGCTATTATATCATTGACTCCATTTGCCCCAAAGCCATTGAGGAGGAGGAAGAAGGTGAAGCTTGCCCATGTTTATTCTCCGTAGAGTTTCCTGAGGTCAACCATTCAGATGTCTAGCTCTCAAGACTGCTGATTTCCCATCGTGCTGTATCAGATCTTCTGTTTCTGAGATGAGTCACTTAAATTCCCTCTCTTTTATACAGATACAGAGCAAGAGGACTGTTATTGTACTCAGATTAGAGCATAAAAGAATCTTTTGTCTTAAAGCTAGTACATCATGCTTATATTGTCAGTATTCAAACCTGTGTGTTGAAGGAACTGAGCTCCATCAGTAAGCGCCCTGGGTATTTAAATATTCACAACTTCCATGAAACTCTTTGGTTGCTGAAATAGATGTGACTTCTTTCTACAAATCCTAACCCTTTAATATAAAAACTATCAGCATGCAATATTTTGTACTCAAATAATAGTAGATATATCTGTCTTGTTGTAACTATGGAAGATGGTGCCCCTCAGAAGAATTTGAAAATGTCTCAGAAAGGAGAAGTAGAGAGAGGCCTTTGCTAATGTTTGGGTTTGTGCTAGGTGATTCCAAGGAAGAGAGAGGGAAACAGGGGCCAGTTTTGGATGGAACACTGTCAAGAAGTGGGTGTGGAATTTATGATTGTGTATCTCACTTTTATTCATAAGGCAGGAGGATTACAGTAAAGCTAGACTTTCTGGTCAGAAGAGTGGCAGAGTTAGCAATTTTGGTGTAATTGGTGTCGTGCTGTCCTTTCGTGAGCCTTGCTAAATTCTGATAGGAATATCAGGGTCTGGACAAGGCTGATGTCCTCTTGTCAACAGAACTGATTTTCACTGCCTCAGTTATAAACCTGATTTTTGAAATGAGATAATGAAGGCCTTAGAAAATGTGATTAGATCAAAGTCCTAAAATTTGAACTGGTAACATCAGTAACAGACTAGATTTTTGACACCTCAATCATTCTCTCTTTGCCATCACATTCTATATCCACATGTTTCTCTGGGAAAGCTTTATCCTTAAGCCAACTGATCCCTGTTTTGGCATAATAAAATTGTCCAGATAGTTTGAATGGTTATGATTCTATAATTTAAAAGTAAATATATATTAAAATCACTCTGATCTCTTGAGTATCAAGTAATCTGAAAATCCTAATGGTTCAAGTATAATATAGGTATAGCTCTAGAAGTCACTATAGCTGACATATAATATAGACTTACAGCTCTCTCATAGCTAATGTAGAAAAGAAAAGAAAGAGATTCATGTTCTATTTTCTCCTAGGTATCTTCAACATCTTGAACAGTATAATGGTTCTGGGTGGTTGACAACTTGATTAATCTGAGCAGTCACTGATCAGAAACACACTCAAACACTTTTTACTCTGAAGGATTTTCTGTCTCCTTTGCGGATAAGATCAATCAGAACTGGGATAAATTGAGCAGCTCTATAGTGGAAGAGCCATATCTTAGAACTGAAAAGTGCTCTGTCTTTTCTGGCTCACTTTAGACAGCTTTTCTCATAGAGAACTGAAAGGTAATAAAATATCCTTTAATATATCGAAAAAATGGGTCTCTACCCTGTTATTTCATACAGTTAGCAAAAAAATCTCAAACAATTTCTGGTCCATTTCTTACTCATATTTATATCGCAGAGGTTAACAAAATAAATTAATTAGATAAGGCAGGACTTTATATTTTTGCTCTTTTCCCCATTGTATGGACAACATAGAAATAAATTTGCTCAATCCTCCCCTTCAAATAATTTTTTTAATCTTTTTTCTCTAACTTTTCTTTAACCACTTCATCCCGTCAGTCATAAATTCCTGTCATTCTGTCATACGTGTGTCTTGGAAACCACCATTTTTCTAAGCATATTTCACATTGAGACATGTTCACTTTATTGATCTCATTTCTAGGCTTTCTATCTGCCTCAAACCCATGCCAGTACATCCTTCTCCTTCCTTCTAAAGCAATATATAAAAAATGTGAATTTCCAATATTTAAAGTTTTAGTACCATCCTATTCCCTTTACATTAAAGTCAATGGTGACAATGGTTTGTAGCTGTCTGTACCCAGGAAAAGCATGTTCTTAAAGCTAATCCATTCCTGTGGGAGTAAACCCATGATAAGGAGTATCTTTTGTTGAGGCTACTTCAATTAAGGTAGGATTCACCTCACTCAGGATGGGTCTTAATTTTCTTACTGGAGTCCTCTGTAAATGGAATGAATACAAACAGAGAAAGTCATGGAAGAAAGAAGATGAAATCAATGAAACCCAGAAGAGAAGGAAGAGACCAGCAGATGCCACCTTGTGCCTTTGCCATGTGGCAGAGTTGCCAAGGGTCACCAGTAGCTGGTCTTCAGGAAGAAAGCATTGCATTGATGATTCCTTGATTTGGACATTTTCCCAGACTCTAACCATAAGTGAATAAATTCCCATTGTTCAAGTTGAACTATTTCAAGCAATTTTTTTAAAGCAGCCTAGGAAACTAAAAGTAGTGTGTCAGCAACTCCAGGGCTTAGTGCCTACCATATAGCCAGCCTCTCTTCTTTTTGTACTCAACACAGTCTAAAGATTCAAAACTGCTTTAGAAATTCTTCATTACATTGAACCATCTTACACCTCTGCAAATTTGCTCATCATTATTCCTCTGCCCGGAGATCTCCTTTTCCTACATTTCATTGGCTACCATCTACTCATCCATCAAGATTCAACTCTGGCATTATTCCAGGGCACAGTCCATGAATACATCAGGAGGTAGCTTTCTTCCTACTGCAATGAAAGTATTCTAATATTACCCTGGTAGGTTTTGTTGCTGTATCTATATCTCTCATGTAGCATGTCTGATTTATTTATTCAATTAATCTTTAGGGCCTACCTTGATAGCCAGAGAAGAAGCACTCAGATATTTGCCGAACTTTACTGAAATTAACCATTTCTATAGCTTTTATTTGCATGAATCTTTATGTGCATTTATCATATTCACAATTATGAATATGTTTAATTTTTTTTTTCATAATATAATCTACCCATTTCTTCAAGTCAGGAACAATTTCCCCAGTTTCTAGTGTAAGGTCTGCACACAGCATGTATTCAATGAATATGTTATATGAACTAAGAAGAAAAGATTAACAAGGTCAGACAGATTGAAATGTGTGATCATATTATTGAAGGCTATGTTAACTATTTTAGGAAATCAGAGCTAGGAAAGTGTCCATACCCTGGTGAGGTATTTGGAGCTGCATGTACCACAGAAAAACATGTTCTTCAGCTTAATCCATTCCTGTGGGTTTGAACCCATTGAAAATATAGATTTTTGATGAGGTCACCTAAGGTAAGATGTGGTCCCCTCAGTCAGAATGGATCTTAATGATATTACTGGAGTCCATTATAAATGGAATGAAATTCAGACCCAGGGTGAGGAAGCCACAGGGAGCAACCAGCTGAAATTCAATAAAATCTGAAAAAGAAAAGAGAAACCAGGAGACACTGCCATGTGCCTTGCCATGTGACAAACTAAGGACCAAGGATCTCCAAAGGCCAGCCCCAGAATTCCACTGTCTTCTGGGAGAAAGCATTGCTCAGAAAATGACTTGATTTGAACTTTCTTTTAGCCTCAAAATTGTGAGCTAATAATTGCCCATTGTTTAAGTCAACCCATTGATGGTATTTGCTTGAGAAGCCAAGGAACCTAAAACATCTGGACTAGTCAAAGAATCTTCATATAGAAAAATCAGAAGAGAAGCGATTGTTTTTGTTTTGTTTTACTTATGGTTTTTCTATTTTGTTTTTTTTTTTGTTGTTTCTTTTTCTTCTTTCAAAAATAAAAGCATGGTAGATAAAAAAGGACTCATCCCTTTGTACACAGAAAAAGAATTTAGACCCTATGGACCTCAATTTATTCACTGTTTTTTTTTTGAAGGACCTGAAATATATATTGTCTTCAGTTCCTTACAGCTCCTTCATTCTGCATTTTCTTACTCTCTCTTACCTCAGGAGCAATAGCTTTGATAACTGTCAAGATGGTTACTTTTTCTTATGAGATAAAGGGGAACCAGAGACATAAGAACTCTACAGAAACTAAAAAAAAAAAAAAAAAAAAAAAGTCAAGAAAGAAAAAAAGACAAATATTTTGCCAAGATTTATTTACACCTAATGTATTAGTGCTCAAAATCTGCACATTTAATGTCTTAACAAATCCTCAATGATCATGCTCAAGTACTTCTTTGACTTAAACCAATTAGAAATTCCTCTTTCAAATGAATGATTATAATCTACTATGGTGGACTTTTTTCCTACTCAAAATGAACTATTGCAAATTTTCATCAGGCTGGTATACACGAATTTCTCTCCCAAATCTTGTTATGAGTGCTAAAGCAAGTTTGCTTGCTTAGCTTTGACTACATTTGGCCTTAAATATCACTTAGTAAAAAAAAAGGAAAGAGATTTTATAACAAAAATTACATAATACTTCAAATATTTTTATCAAGTTCTATATAGTTGCCTGAGAGTATCACAAATAAAAACAGCCTATGTTCATCCCCATCATTATGTCACTCAAGGGTCTGGGACAAGGTTTTATGAGAACAAGTGTGTTAGAGATGCTGAGGGCTGTCACAGAGTCATCAGTTGCCTATGATCTGGCCTCAGGATCGTCCCAGCCTCTGTTTTACCTAACAGAAAGGAATATAGGTGTTCTTCATATTAAACGTACAAGCTTATTGTGTTGCCAGCTCTCATCTCTCCTCAATATAGGGCAAAGAGTAGAAGTAAACTCATCAGAATTATTTAAGGATGGAAGTTACAGACACACACTCAATAGCCACCTCCCAGCCTTCACCTACATCCTCCATCTCCTGCTTCCTTTTCTATTATGTGATGATGTTTCAGTCTGTTCCCATTGCACAACCCCTGGGATATGTTAGGTTCAAGGCCTGACTAGATCTTAAACCCCAAATTGGAAGCAAGCAGCCCCAGATCCTTATCAGGACAGGAGACTCTCAGTGGCAGGACCCCCTCTCCCTGGAGTATATAAATAGTAAATACTTAAACAGCACAGGATCTCTCCTCTCCAATGTAACACACAGCCCATGGAATGGCCATCTGCTAACCCTGACCTGAGCAGCTGACCTCCCTGGGGGACTGGTGACGATGGGATCTCTCCCTCCACTCTTTTGGACTCTTTGTGCTGTGTAAAGAAGAGTGGTCATTTGTTGAAAGTTTCTGTGGTACCTGGGCCTGTGTTTCCATGATTCACGTGTAGCAGCTCACTCCATAGCAGAGTAGAAGGGCAATAGTGACTGGAGCTCTTCTGGTCAAGGAAGGAGTTGCATTTCCCACAGCCTGCTCAGCAGTGTAGCTCCAGGTTTACCTGATGACCATGGACTTTATTAGGTCAACTGAAGACAAAGGGATAGCTGGGTGGCACTGTTTCTTATCAGTCATACTCTATAGATATGCCCTGCTACTCACTTTTCCATTTCACACCAACCCATCAGTGATACTTCTTAAAATCTGAAATCAACACCAACAAGTTATAACACTGTTGCTTACATCTGAGGACTTCAAAAAATTCCATTAAATTTGCTAATAATATTGGTATATTGGTGATGAAGGGAAGGAACATGCATTTGACTCTAAAGTCTCCCATCCCTCAATATAACCCAGGATTAATTCTGTTTACACTAAATGTGAATAAGTAATAGTATATTACCCACAAAACCAATTTTATACCCTGGTGACCTCTGGCTCATTCTTATTAAAAAGGAGCTTTTGTTCTCAACCAATACAACATTGGAAATAGAGGCTCTTAGGAGTGAGAGATGAGAGAATTAGCATAGGACAAGGGTTCTTAACCAGGAGTCCAAGATTTCAGGGAGTCCTTGAGCTTGAATTGAAAAAAATCAATGTATTATTTTTATTTCCTCTGACCTCTAACTGAAATCTAGCATTTCCTTCACTTACGAGAATAAGCAATATATAAATTACAGTAGTATTCATTTTACCTGACTGGCAAAGGGGAACAAAAAAAGGTTAAGAACCCCTGGCATGGGATAAAGTAAACAGGAATTAAGTATATTAGTCATTAATGAATTTGGTTTTAATTTGTTAAAATATTCATTTTAGCTATTGTGTCACTCTTTATTTACTTATCGGATATAAGAATACCATGTGCTATGATGAAGATGGAATGATTTGGAGGAAATGGTGTAAAGTCAGTAGAATCAATGGTGGGGAGATCTTGGTATTTTAAGCTCACAAATTTTTTATCAAATGGAATACTATTTCTTTTTACTCTTTGGCTAGTTAAGTTAATTTCCTCAACCTGTTTCCTTATCGGTAAAATTAAGGATTAAAATGTCTAGCTCACTGAGTATTTATGGGGATTAAATGAAATAATATATAGATTGCAGAATATGCAGTGTTCAAAAATTAATTACTTTTTTTTCTCATGGATAAAATGTTTTCTGTAATCACTCAAGGCGATTTCTTTGAAATATACCTAGGGGTATAAGGCAAGCAAAAATTTGAGAAGAAAGTCATGGATCACATTTTAAATTGCCAGTTTTCTTTGCTTAGTTATTTTACTCAAGAAGTCTTCCTCTATCCTTGCTCAAAAAAAGATGAAAGAAGATTGCGAGGACCCTTTGGCAAGAGATGATTAAAAGATTAGAGTAAAAACTTATACTGTACTCCCAAAGAGCACAATCAATATGGTCAGGCATCTTGTTTAAAAAGATCTGTTTATTAAGCTTTTTTACTAAATCTGTTTGTTTCCACTGGATACCTATTGATTTAAAGCATTTTATTTACACTTGAAATATTCTAATGGAAATAACAGATTTTGATTTTTTTATTCCCCCACACCTTTTTGTGTGCTGTCTGCTCTCTATGTCCATTTCGCTGTACATTCTTCTGTGTTTGTATTTATTTATTTTCCCCTCCCTCCCCTTGCGGCTTGCTTGCTGTCTGCTCTTTGTGTTCATTGCTGTCAGCTCTTCTGTGTTTTGCTTGTCTCCCTTCTTTTGTTGCATCACCTTTGCTGAGTCAGCTCTCTGCAGCATCTTCAGACCAGGCGGCACTCCATAGCATGCAGGCCAGCCTGCCTTCACAAGGAGGCCCTAGGACACGAGCTGAGGGCCTCCCATATGGCAGACAGGAGTTCATCTAATTGAGCCACAGCCGCTTCCCTAGATTTTGCCTTTTGATGGCAAAATTCTTACAGGTATAAATACTAACACACTATTAAAAGAATTTAAACTCAATTTGCACTGAAGATGGACAATACTATCGTCAACATAAAATGACCTAATGTATAGCATTGATATTAAAATTTATCATATTTTAGTGTTTACAATTATCACATGCACAATTAATTGATCAATGCGCATAATATTATAAACATTTCAGGGATTAATAATATCCAGTTGAGCCTGGCAATGTATTTTATCTGAATGGAAATGATATTTTCTATGAAAGAATTAGAAGTACCAATTTTTAATATGCATACTGCTGAAGGGTTTTCTTTTACCTTCCTTTCCTGCTTTTTTAAACCTATCTAGGACAAAACCTATCTATTAACTGATCTGTAACTGTGTCAATACTTCATCAATATCACTGGAGGAATTGTATTAGCTATACAGTATATTGAAAATCATCACATTTTTATTGACTTCAAAGGCAGATCTTTGTGGCAAAGTAGAAAAAAAGAGGATTGTTTAACAAATACACTGGAGAGTAACCTTACTCAGACTCATTTGTCAAATGTCTCACTATCTTCCTTACTCTTAGATTTTACTGATTTCTTCCAGCTCTCTGTAAACTCTATTAAATGCATGTTATTCTTTCAGGAGTGGCCTTAGTTATAACATTTTTATAATGTGAAATATAATTCTTGTTGTACTTACTCTGCTTTGGTCTTTACACTTCACCTCCTATATTTTGAGAAAATTAGAATATAAAGATATTAATATGGTTTTAGATTATTAGACTTGGAGTATTACTACAGATATAACAATAAGCTAATGAAATGATGGAGTATCTTCCATTTTAAAGTTCGGATAGGGAGATTTCCTAGTTATAGGTATTATAAATTAGGCAGTCACTGAAAAGGAAAAGAATATTACAATTTAAAATTAGGCATATAATTTATCAAATATTAAATATAAAATTAGAGTTTATGATACCTATCAGTATTTGCTTTATCTCAAAAGACCTCTATAAACAGCTATTAATAGCTAAAGTAATAAGTGAGCCAATGCAGTATATTGCAAAATATTTCTGGATAGCAACTGATAATATTATTTCCATATATGTCCCCATTCTATAAAAAAAGCCTATCATTATAATACACTGCATATTGCAATCAGTATCTTTAAATAATTTAGGATTTTAAGAATATATAAAACAAATGAAGTAAGTGTTAAGATTATCTGAACTGAAAAATAACTTTAAATATATACATATATACATACATATATACATGTTTTCAAATAACCAACAAGTAAGGCCTTTCTAATTCTTGTTTTCTAATTACCAATTTTTGTTTAACAAATTATCCCCAAACAGAATGTCTTAAAAAAACAAACATTTTATTACATCATGATGTTTTTAAATCAGAAATTTGGGCAGGTCTCAGCTGGGTCCTTTCTGACTGCCCATGGCAATGGCTGAGGTCACTTAGAGATATTCAGTTGGCAGATGGGTTGGCTTGGAGGGTCCAACTTGTTCAGGGACACTTGGAAGGCTGAGTTCCACTTGGACTGTGGACTGGAGTGCCTCAACATGGCCTCTCCAACATGGTGGCCTCAGGGTAATCTGATTGCTTATATGACAGTTCTTCTACTTTGAGCTAACATTCCACCAATTAGTGGAAACTGCCAGATTCTTCAGCCCTCATCCAGGAAACTGACAGTGCCATATCTACAGTATTTTATTTGTAAATCAGTAACAGAGCCAGCCAGATTCATGGAAAGAAAATTTAAACTCTCCCTCTCAATGGGAGAAGTAACAGAAAAATATGGCAATTAAAAAACAAACAAAGTAACTTAATATACTAGATAATGCCAACTAGATACAAATTATTTGCATACCTCCGACATGCAAAATAAACTCAATTGTCTCCTTGGCTGTGAAAAGTTTTATTCCATTGCAGTATCGGTTTGAAGGTCAGAATCTTATGATCTTCTTGGGTACAGTTCCTTAAGTCCGCTTTAATGTGATCCATCCGTTAAAAGTAATATAAAATAAGTTTTAATTTAGAAGTCTTTAACTTGTTAAACTCTGATTACATAACATATATATTCTCTCTTAAGTCACAAAGTTCAATATATCATTGGTGCAAAGTTGAGAGTATTAAACATAGCATTTGCAGGCTTATACAAGACTTTTCCAGTGTGTTTTCTTAGGTTCTGCTACTTGTGTGCAGTTTTTCCAAGACCTGTGAACGACAGAGACACACACTCTGCCCCCCCACACTGATACACAGTGGTGAGACTGGCGTAGCGTGACTGTAACAGGTACTTCTGTTCAAAAAGTGGCAAAAAGGGATACCCAGTATTAATCGTTCATAACAATTTTGAAATCTACTGGACATGTTTCAAATTTATGGAATAGAGCCAAGTTATGCTCCCTGGAAAATATTCTCTGTGTTTATGATTTCACCTTCTGGGTTCTTGGTTCAGCTCTCTGACTTATGATTAAAACTGCATACGTTTCCTCCATCCTATGCAATGCTTTGCGAATATAAAGGCCTCTTGTTATATTGTACAGTCTATGGGTTTTTTTTGGTCAAAACTTGTATAATTGGCTTAAAACTTGTGGGATTTCTGTGAATTGAATTCTATTTTAAGCCATTAGGTAAAAACCACACCCATATTTCATTTTAATATAGACTCTTTTATATTTTGAGCTGAGAGTCAGTTTCCTATGAGAACAACATTGAAGATCTTAGGAGCGTTATGTCTATTTAAAATGGACCTTATAAGCATATCCTTAAGATGCTGAGAAGCCCTATTAGGCTTACTTTAGATCTTTTTGACATCTCATTAAAGGTTCTTGAAGTCACCCTATTGAGATCTTAATCTTCAGTCCACATCCCTGCTTTATTATAAATGTCCTGGATTTGATCTTTGCCCTGAAGCCACTTCTTTTTTTTTAAGATTTATTTTATTTATTTCTCTCCCCTAGCCACCACTCCCCCCTCCCCGCCTGCCCCAGTTGTCTGTTCTCTGTGTCCGTTTGCTGCGTGTTTTTCCACTTCTGCTGTTGTCAGCAGCATGGGAATTTGTGTTTCTTTTGTTGCGTCATCTTGCTGTATCAGGTCTCCGTGTGTGCGGCGCCATTCCTGGGCAGGCTGCACTTTCTTTCGCGCTGGGCAACTCTCCTTACGGGGCGCACTCCTTGTGCGTGGGGCTTCCCTACGCAGGGGGCACCCCTGCATGGCAGGGCACTCCTTGCGTGCATCAGCGCTTCGCATGGGCCAGCTCCACAGGGGTCAAGGAGGCCCGGGGTTTGAACTGTGGACCTCCCATGTGATAGACGGATGCCCTATCCTTTGGGCCAAGTCTGCTTCCCCCTGATGCCACTTCTTATTTGAAGAACTTTTACAGGGAGAGACTGAAATGAGAAAGTTTCAATCTGATTCCAGTAAATCCTGACTCCTTTATATTTCTTCCAAATTCTGCTTAAAACTGAAGTTAGTATTGTTTTTACCTCATCTTTCTCTCCCTATTTGTGCCTAAAATAAGCTATTTAGCACTTTCAACATTCCTCATAAAAAATCTTCCTAACCATACCTAAAAGGGCATCTGGTATATTTTCTATCTTGCATTTCACTACAGCAACTGAACTGTCAAACTTTTGCCCATTTCCCTACCCTCCAATAACAATTCTTGACTCTTTCCAACTCTCACCCAGAATTTCCTGAGGGCTTCCAGCTTTCACAGTCCATCCTGTCTAGATGCTTCCTTTTGTTTGCCATGCAGTCTTAAGCAAATGCCTTATTGCTTTGGTTGTAGTCACAATAGATGACACTGATGAGTCACAAAGTATCCCCAATCACAGAAACTTAAAACAATAGCTTTTTCATCTTTGTATTATATCACAAATCTATGGGCCAAAAAATACACATTGGGCAGGGTTTTGGCTCCATGTGGAATTGACTGGGGTGACTGTGTGATATTCAGCTGGCAGGTGGGCAGCTTTGGAGGTCCTAGAGGGCTAGCTGACATATCTGGCACTTGGCAGGATTGCATGGAGGTTAGGCTCACCTGGGCCTGTTGACAAGAGTAGTCAAACAGGCCCCCCAGCATGGCACTCTTAAGGTAATGGGGAGTCTTGCATAGTGACTAGAAACAGGAGCTGATGCACCCTACTCTTTTAAAGCTTGGGCCCTAAAATTAGTATCATCACTTCCACAGTACAGTCATCAAAGGCATCATAAAATTCACCCAAATTCAAGGGGAGGAGAACTGGATTCTACCTCACAATGGAAGGAGAAAAAAGCAATTTCCAGGCATCTTTAATTGGTGAAACTGTATTTATTATTGACAATTTGAATATTATTTTTGGATTACTAATACACCATAAAATACTAAAACTTTTTTTTTTTAATTTAAGGAAGTACTGGGGATTGAACCCAGGACCTTATATGTGGTAAACAAGCAGTCGACCACTTGAGCTACACCGGTTCCCAACATATTCTAATTGTCTCTTGTTTGTATTGCCTTAGACTGTAGTAAAACAATGTTCATGAAGACTGATACAGTGTTCAGTTCATAACTGGTGATATGTAATTATGTTTGAACGAAGGAATGATTGCATAAATGAATGAATTTGACTTAACCTAAAATGAATCCTAATAATTATTTGGCCATATCTGGTTACAGTATTTACAACTTTCATTGATTTTTTTCTTTTAAGTATATAATTGGATTTGGAGAGAAACATCAAAATTTTCAAGATTTGCAAATCATCAGTGCGGTTTTCTCTAAGCATTAGTATGAAAAGAGAATGCTGTAAGAAGCACTGTTTGTTGTTGTTGTTTTAAAGATTTATTTTATTGGTTTATTTCTCCCCCCTTGTCGCTTGCTGTGTCTGTCTTCCTTGCTTCTTTAGGAGGCACCAGAAGCCAATCCCAGGACCTCTGATGTGGGAATGAGGTGCCTAATTGCTTGAGCCACCTCCACTCCCAGCTTTGCCGTGTCTCTTATCCTGTTTTTCCTCCCCATGTTTCTTGTTGCATCATCTTGTGTCAGCTTGCCATGCCTGTCCCTCGCATCAGCTCATTAGCCTGCTTTGTTGTGTCTCTCACCATGTTTTTCTCTTCCTGTGCCTCTTGTTGGGTCAGCTTGCGTCACCTGCCCGTCATGCCAGCTTGATGTCTTCCTTAGGAGGCACAGGGCTCCAAACCATGTGGTAGTCATCTGAGTCACATCCGCTTTCTTGGTTGTTTTTAACTACTCTTGTGCCAATAACATATTTTCAAAACAGGTTATATCCGAGGAAATAAAGGAATCTTTGCTTTAGGAAATAAAGGAATTTCTTTATGGGAGGGTCTCAGGCTCATTATTATGTTTAGAAGGGAAGCTACCATTCTTATTTGAAACTTTGCCTTCAAAGTGAGACTGGTGTTTTTATCTAGATCATACGTTATACATTTGTATAACTTTTGGCAGAAATTGATAGAGGTCATGAAAGTACGCACTAAGTAAAAAATAGAAAACAAAACAAAAGCAGAAAACTGGTACTTGACTGTTGTTTGACCTCTGAGATTCATAAAAGTACAAGCAATGACAGTTTTATGCCATTAAGTGAGTATAATATGCATCACGTGGTTAGAATTTCCGCATTTGTGTATGGCGGGAAGCACAATTATGCAAATAATTCAAGTCTCATTTCTTTTCTTGATAGCACATGAATTGAGTGGGAATATGCATAAGAGTCCTCTCCTAATCCTAGACCCTGCTGTGCCCTTCTCCTTTACATAAAGCAAAGGAGAAAATCTAAAGCTAAAAGGAAGCACAGTTAGATTTCGTACATGATAATTAGCATCATCTGTACCATGAAAGTTATGTATTGGGAAGTTTAAAGGCTACTATGATCTAATAATATGGAGGGCAAAATGAAGCCCTGTTTAAAAAGAGTTAGGTATGCAAATTTGGGGTGCTGCCCTGAGCTCGAACAGATGTTTGAAAATTTAGCTCAGTGTGTTTATTCATTCTAAATATGTTTACATAATGTATTATATGCTATTTTCTCAAGCACATTTGCATGGAAATGTGTGTATGGCCCTGATTCTGCCATCTTTAATCATGTACAACTGCCACTGGCTTCTGGTGGAATTATGCACTTGTCAGTTGCTGCAGAATCAGGCCCACGATGGGGGTCATGCTAACATTGGAGCAAATTTCCCTATTGTTGGTGGCTGTTTGGTTTTTTAGCAGTGTGTACAGGCAAAGACTGGGCAGTGAGCAAGGCCTTAAAAGGTCTGGCAAGAAAATTATTAAGGGTGTTCCAGAATTACTGAGAGGAATTTAGTATAAATTAAAATATATTTGATTCCTTTTAGGTGATAAATTTTCTGATGGATTGGATTGTGTCACCTGGAAAGACATATTCAAGTCCCAACCCTAGTCCAGTGAATGAAAACTTATTTGTACTTAGGCTCTTTGAAGATGATATTATTTGAGACCAAACTAGATTAGGGTGGACCCTAATCCAAAACAACTGGTGTCCTTATAAAGAGAGGGCATTTGGACCCAGAAAGAAAGATGGAGGGAGAGAGAGAGAAGGCATGTGGTGGAGGCAGAGATTGAGTTCTACCTCCATAAGCCAAGGAATGCCATGTGTTGCTGGCCACCCACCAGATGACAAGGTAGAGGCATGGCAAGTTTGCCAAAGGCTGCCAGTGCAAAGTACAAGAAATGGGTTGGTTTTTACAGTGGAAAATGTATTAGGGGTAAAATCTTACAGTTCTAAGTCTGTGCAAATGTCCAAATCACAGCACCTTCAAAGATGCTTTCTCACTAAAGTGAACTACAGGGGATCTTGATGTCCTGCATGTGGCAAGGTAAGATGGCAGCTGATCTCTGTCTCGGTCCCTGCCTTTCCCTCAAGTTGCCCCATCTCCAGAGATTCAGATGTGGGAGATCAGACATACGGCTTGTCTCTTTCTGGGCCTCTCTCTCAGCCTCAGTTTCTCTGCATTCTCCTCAAGTCCAGTTATGGGTGATCAGGCATTTGCCATGCCTCCTCAGCCTTGAGCTGCTCCACGGGCCCAGCTCATGGAGGCTTAATGCTTTGGCTGCTAGTGATGCTCAAGTCCTCTCTCACATGGTGGCGTCAAGATGGTGGCTCCCTTCCTCTGTGTCTTTCTGTGTGTTCTCAGTTTTATATAAGACCGAACAAGAGACTCTTGACATGCCTCACAGACATAGTCCAATCAAAAGTGATCTACTCAAGCCTCCTTAACCGAATCTAAGCAAAGGTCTCCTCTTCACTGCATTTACAGCCTCAGCAATGGGTTAGCTTAAGAACATCATGTTTTGTGATCCATACAGGCAAACCAAAACAATGTTATTTAAGAAGAATCATGGCACTGCCAACACCTGGATTTTAGACTTCTAGCTTCTAGAACCATGAGACAAAAAAGTTTTTTGTTTAAGCCTCTTAAACACAGCTAATCTGTGGCAGCCTGGCAAACTAAGACAGAACCATGCTAATATTTTCTATTTCTTTTTTCTTTTTTTCTTTTTTTAATATTTTCTATTTCTTTAACTATTTCTAAAGCTAAATTTCCCTCTCACGCTCCTCCTCCTACACACACCTACACACCCGCCTCCAATACACTGCTTTTAATGACTTGAGTAGTACAAGAAGCAGTGATTTGGAGGAGGTCAGAATACTCAGATGATTCTCTCCCACATATTAAGTAGCATACAGCAAAGAATTAAGGTGTTTTTTAAATTATTTTTTCCCCTTAAATTTCCACATACTTCTAAGCCTGGTGATTTAAAACTTTCTGGGTCTCTATGCATTTCTTGGATGGCTGGATAATCTATAGTGTTCAGTAATGTTCTTAAGCAACTGGAGAACTTTTAAAAATTAACATATCTACTTGTTTGATAAGTAATTACTTAAAATCTCCTTTTTATCAATTTTTTTTTTTCCTTTCAGGGGTGCATTGGTGAATGAAATAGTAAATTCTGCCTTTAGGAGGTTTACAATCTTCTTAAAAGGAAAAAAAAAACAGACATTAAGCAAATTATACCAGTTATTATGATAAGTTCTATGAAGGAAAATTATTACAGATCATTCTGAAGAGGATCACAGGGAAGACTTAATTTGGATTGGAGCATGGGTGTAATCTTCTTTGACTTAGTGACTTTTAGACTAAGACCCGAAGGATAAGTTGTTCTTAGCCAGTCTGAGAATAGGTGCAATTTTCCAAGCATATAAAAGGGCATATGTAAAAACTCTGAGGTGAGAACATGCGTTGAGAGGTTGCTGGAGCTAAGGAAAGCAAATGTAAATGCTGAGTCCACTGGAGTGGCTCTGACAAATGACTACGGTGTGGTTGACAGGGTCCCAGTCACTCAGGGTCTTATGAACCTCTCCCGGAGACTGACTTTTACCCGAAGGCAATGGAATACCACCAATAAGCTTTTAAGCAGGAAAAATGGGACAATTATATTTTCATTTGCAAAACATGAATGAATGGCTGCTGTGTTGAAAATCAACCTGAGTTGATAGGAGTAGAAGTAGGAAAGCCAGACTAGTAGATAGTGCTCTAATGATGATGATTTAAGCCAGGGTAGTGGAAATGACCCTGAAAAAAAAATAAAAAATTCAAGGAAAGTGAGCAGAACCCAGTGACAGGATGAATGGGTGCAGAAAGAGTTCAGAAGGATTGACACTGGCAGTCAATATGCTGGTGTAAGCACCTAGGTAAACCAAGGCCTCAGCTAGTGAGAGGAGACCAAAAGGGGGGAAGAGCTAAGACTTAACCATTACTTGAGAAGCCTGTGTTCAGATATTCAAATAACTCTATTAAACAGGTGCAGAGAATGCCAGTCGGGGACAATGAAGGGCAATGAAGGGCTGTCGAGCAGAAAATGGGAGTTTTGGAATCACTGGTGCATCAGTAGTTATTGAAAATCCCCTGGGGAAAGCACAGAGACCAGCTCTGAACTCCGTAGTGAATCCTGAGGACCCCAACTCATGGTGACATTTTTCTCTTCATAGCACACCTCCAAAACCAGTGTAAATCCCAGTAGCCATCTTTTAATCATCTGCACCTAACTTTTATCATTACACACACTTGATGTTAAATGTTCCTTTCATTTGAATTATCACGATACTCTTCAGGATTGTGAATTTTTTTCCTTTTTCCAAAATACCAAACTTCAATTATTCTCTCTGCCAATTGTTTTATCATTATGAAGCTTTAGGTGGATATCCATGGCACCATTCCACTCATTGCCTTAATTTTTATTTTTCAGAGATTTTTTTTTTTAAAGATTTATTTATTTATTTATCTCCTCCCTCACCCCCGGTTGTCTGTTCTCTGTGTCTATTTGCTGCGTCTTGTTTCTTTGTCGGCTTCTGTTGTCTGTCGTCAGCAGCACGGGAAGTGTGGGCGGCGCCATTCCTGGGCAGGCTGCACTTTCTTTCGCACTGGGCGGCTCTCCCTACGGGGGGCGCACTCCTTGCGCGTGGGGCTCCCCTACGCGGGGACACCCCTGCGTGGCACGGCACTCCTTGCACGCATCAGCACTGCACATGGGCCAGCTCCACACGGGTCAAGGAGGCCCGGGGCTTGAACCGCGGGCCTCCCATGTGGTAGACAGATGCCCTAAGCACTGGGCCAAGTCTGTTTCCCATCAGAGATATTTTTCAGTCCTCTTTCTCTCTGTTGCCCTCCACTTGTCTTATATTGGTTTTCTCACCCTTTGTTTGAAACCTAAGTCCTCATAAAGCAAAATCGTCTTCTTTAAAATTCATTAAACATGCATTCTTTACAGCTTTTTAGTAAGCATCCACAAGAGGGCACTTAATAAGTAAACTTTAATTAAGACTATTGCTAAGAAACAGCAATACCAAGTAAAGCCCATGCAAATAAAGGAAGGTAGAAATAGGAAAAAAAATGAATAATAAAAAGTACTTATATCTAAGTAGGTAGAAGTATCAAGAATTTATATGTTGTTTATGGTATATAAAAACACATTACAGAGGACATATTAATATATGTTATCTTTTTAGGATCAAAACAGTGAGACAATGTACAGAAACAGTGTATTAAAAATCATAGACATTTAGGAGCAGGTGCATGTCTATCTCCCTCACCATTTCCTTTAGGGAAAAAGAAACATATTGAGGCAGGTTAGTGTAGGAAATGAGGGAAGACAGCTGGTCAGAACTGTGCCTTGACCCTCACAACCGAGACCCACCCGGCCCCAGAAACCCCTGAGGGACAGCAGCCTGCTCAGACCAAAGCCTTACCCCTCACAGCCAGGAACCTGGTCACGAGGTTTCTTTTGGCACTCCCAGGCTCAGAAAACCCCAGATAATTTCAAACAGAAAGGCTCCAAAATCCTTTTCTAATGTTGACTAAGAGCGACTATTACTTTGACATGTGGGGTATGAGTGGAAAGCATACTGATTAAATTATGATTACATACTTCTACTGTGAATTTGTAGAACTATTATGAAGAAGACTTGAGGAGTTCAGTCCCAGGACTTGTATCTATTTTAGTAGGAGAAGGGGAAGACCTTGATGACAATTTCTCCACTCTTATCTCAGTGCTCAGAACTTTTGCACTCCTAGCTCCCACCCCTCTCATCAGGGATCCATAAAACTGCAGGAGACTTTTGTTTGGGGCTCCTTCCACAGTGAGCTGCACCTTTGCAAGAGGGGAAACAGAACAGGAGGGGCAGGCACTTTCTCTCCAGTTAACCTGTTAATGGTTTGCTTGCACTCTCACAGTATAGGATTATTGCTTGCAATATCACAGCATATGTTTTAATTGGCTACTTTTCACACCTGGCAGCTTGGCACAGCTTTCAGCTCATCTCAGCTGTTGACAAGATTAAGTAACAGGCTCCAGGGCTTAGAGTTGCACTAGGCTGCAAAGTGTTGGCCAACCAGCCTTCAGATGTGAAGGCTTAAGAGGAGCAGAAACCATTTCAACACCTTCAGGTTGTTGGAAGAATTTATTTCTTTGCATTTATATGACTGAGTGGCCTGTTCTTTTGCAGGCTTTCAGGTGAAATCTACTTTCAGGTCCTAGAGAATGTCAACAACATCTAGGCAGGGGTTCTTAACTTTTTTTTATTCCACAGTCCCCTTTTCCAGTCAGGTAGAATGAATACTACTGTAATTTATTTATTGCATGTATTCATATCTGAAGGAAATGCTAGATTTCAGTAAGAGGTCAGAGAAAATTAAGATAATAAGTTGATTTTCTTTTCAATTCAATCTCACGGACCCCTGAAATCTTTCCTGGTTAAGAACCCCTGATCTAGAGGCTGCCCCTTTTTGCCATATCACATGGGTTTTTTCAATATGGCTGTTTATTTCATCAAACCTTCATGGAGAGTGTCTGACATCAGAGAATGATCAGTACCTCTTGTAAGACTATTCACCCAATTAAGCCAGACCCATCCAGGATAATTTCTCATTTGATGAGCTCAAATACAACTGATTTGGGATCTTACATCTGCAAAATCCCTTTGCTTGTGTCATTGGCTAGAAGCAAGTCTCTGGTCCAGTTCTCACTCAAATGAGTAGATTAGACAAGGCTAGAAGCAAGTCTCTGGTCCAGTTCTCACTCAAATGAGTAGATTAGACAAGGTGTGAACTTCTGGAATCAGGGACCATGGGGCTGTCATAGAATTCTAACTACCACAATGGGCTAAAAAGGGGGAAGAGTATCAGTGGAGTTTCTACCTTGGACTGGCCTCAGTAACTAGTCTCCCACTTCAATTTGGTCAGCAAAGTCATTCTCCCAACTGGCAGACCATGAGAGATGAGCAGGTTCTCCACCAGAAGAAGCAAATTTGGTTTGGAATAGAGAACCCCTTGTCCATATGCAATGACAAAATGAGAAGCAATCTCAGTGGCAAAAAATTAAAAATAAAGGAGAATGCCAGTGGTTCAGTGATCTCAAGTTTGTACCCTTGGTTAGGCAAGCAATAAACCCACAGACTGGACAGAAATACAACAAGAAGTGCCAGGCAATGAGTGAGCAAGAGCTTTCTGCGATGAGCTCACTGCCTACAACTGACTGGCTGAAAGTTGTTTGCGCTTACCTGGGGAACACTTTAGTCCATTGTTCCTGCACCTCCAGGCTGACTGTAAGACTGTGCACAGCGACAGGAGAAAGTGAGAGTGGCCACTAAAAAGCAAAATCCATGGCAGAAGAGAAAATCATCTAGGCTTTGAATGGGCTTCCCAATGCACAAATACACATCAGCAGTGGGGATGGAAGAATTACTGGCTCAGATGTTTGAGCATAGTATCTGACCACAAAACTATGCTTATACAAGAAGACCACTAGGAAGCCAGAATTAAAAACAAAACAAAAATTTAAAAAAATAATAAATTGAACAGAGATATAAATAGCCACAGTGAAGGAAGGACACCATCCACGTGTTTAGTTCTGTCAACTTACTAACTAAACAAGCAGAAACAAACAGCAATAACAACAAGAAGGAAAAGGAATCCAGATTAACCAATATATATCATTTGAAATATCCAGTTTTCAGTGAAAAGTTATAGGCTACTGTCTTCAATTTTTTTTTTTTAAGTTATCAACAATTCTCTGGAATAAATGGTCATTTAAAAAGGTTTTAGTGCAGTGGTACAGTAGGAGTAGGGACAGGGGAAAGTAATGGAAATTGAAGTATCAAGGATTTTTCTTTTATTAAAGGTAAATATATATATATTGAATATTGTATGTATTAGAAAAAAATAAATATTTACATGGAGATTTTAATGAATAAATGGCAATAAATAGGAAATAAATGATGTTTCGTTTTTAATCAGTAGGGTAAAAATTATGAAATAAAGGATATTCTTCTAGCCCAAAGCATTAGGATGAAATATCATGGTAAAATAATTTCAAGAGCTAACCCCTGTGAATTAACGCTTAAATTGTGTTTGGGTTAAATTTTAATATTCAAATATAAAATTTTCATCATCATAGACTTAAAAAACCCAGACAGGTATAGTTTTATGACAGAAAAATTATAAATACAAGGGTAGGAAATCATATATATATCTCTCTATGTAACTGTCCACCTAATCATCCATCCATCATACAAACATACAAACATACATAAGTGTATATATATCAGGTAAGTACAAAAACCAGTATGCACAAGTAGCATGACTAGCATAGTGAGAAATAGGGGAATACCTGACTAAAGCATTAAATAAAACAGAGTAATACATGATAGTATTATGGTGGATTGTTGACTCCTGAGGCACCACCAATAAAAAACATTTGATGAGTGTTAAGCTTAAGTCAAGCATTCTAGACTTACTGCAATTAGGAGGACTCACTCATTGACAGGATCTAGGGAGTATCTCCAAATGGAGAAACTATGGAAAGGTTATTATAGAGTTTAAGACAGGTTTTTAAAACCAGGGAATTGATTGGGCTTGGACAATGTTTATGACAACTCATCTTTGTATTTAGATAAGTTTTGAAAGAAGATCTTAATGAAAAAGCTTAGAATTGTCTCTTCTAGGAATACTTTCTCTAGAATGTCTCTCCTAGGACTACTTCCCTGGAGAAGGCAATATTTTTTATTCCATGCACATTTTCACATAGGAACAGAAAATTACATCTGGCCCCAACGTCATTTAATAGAGGAACAGAAAATGTTTACTTCATTACTCACTAGCAAGAAGCTAAGAGTTATAATGAAATAATTTTATCCAACCAAGAGTGATTATATATTCCATTGAAACTTCATCGAACACTCAAAAATATTCATCTAACTTTAGTTCAGAAAAAAAATAACCATAAATTCCTAGAAGATTATTCTAACCACATTCTTGGGCTACAATGCAAATGTTAAACAATAATATAATGATTTACAAAACTGTAAAAACTAAAACAAACAAACCTCTCAGTTGGTGATTATTTAAATGTAAAATGCCCTACTAAATAAATAACTTCTTGATGAAGATGAAGTTATTAATTAAAACTTAAAAAAATTTGAAGTGAAAAACAGTAAGAGCACTTCATATAGATAGCTGTGAGCTCTAACAAAAATTGCTTTCTGAGGTATACGTATGTTTTTAGTACATTAGAGAAACAAATTCAGAATATTTCCATTTGTGCTTCCTGGAAGAATAGATAACTGAATATGTGGAAAGTTTAATCTGAGAATTTTGGATTAAAATTGCTTAAATTACAATAAGAATTTAAGTTAAATCACTTCTGAAGTATTGTAAAGGCTTAGATTATATATATTATATGCATTATGTCTGATAGTATATATGTGTAAAAAATATTAGTCACTCTAGCTTACCAGGATTAGTGTTATTCTAATGAAAGATACATTCTATAAGGCTTTTATAGAGGCCCCTTGTTTTAATGAAATCCAGGCATCCTATTATGGTCTTAGGATAAGAAATACTATTTAGCAAAACCTTTAAAATAAGGAAGTACATACAGTTATACCATAATCAATAAAATTGAACACATGAAATTCTGCTTAATCTTATTTTATTTCAAACAGCTTAATAAAAACAATTACTTCTAATAACTGCAGTTATTTTATATTGAATGTTAACTATACAGTAAATGTAATACTATAATTCTTTCCCCAACTGGATATATTAGTCTGAAGGACAGTTCCACTCTCCTGGTGAATGATAAAAATGATTTCTTTAGTAAATTGTGCAGGAGAAATATTAATATGCCTTTATAGCATGGGATTAGATAATGATATGGTAATAATTGAGAATATTTATATCTACAGATACATCTACCATAGATAAGGATTATAGAATGTGCATTATTGATAGGGTTATTGCATATTGAACTCTTCAATTAATACAGGCATATCTACTATATTTATCTACTATATTCTCTGTCCATGCACTCTATATGCTAGATTGGATTTGACCAAAATGGTCACAACCTAACGATTATCCCCAGGCTTCTTACCTCCCAAAGATCAAATGCAGCTGAGCACTGGTGAGCCAGAGAGTTGAATTGAAAACTACAATAGAGGGTAAAGTCAGAATATAGCGCTGAACCAAATAGACTCTATCCCATTTATCCCTATTCTTTTTGTGTAAAGAGTTTATGGGAAATGGCTTAAATTAGACTGTTATCTTTGGCAGCTGCTTAAACCCCTGTTGCTCAAATAAGGGATATTCATGTTAATTTCACTTTCCTTCCCCTATTTCACGGAACAAATACATTCCCTCTTTGCTGTCAATAATTTGTGAAAAACCTTTAATGCAGAAGAAGAATGGATACCATTTTAGACATTTTTAGGGTTTATTTAAAAAGAAACACAGAAAAGCAGTGAAATAGAAAAGAACAAAAATGCATTGAATTTCAGGGGGAAATGGAACAGGATATAAAGAAAATTGTTGAAAAGGTACTATATAAAAGAGAATAATGTGAAGTGAGATTAAAGAAGAAGTTGAGAAGAATGGACATTATTCTTCCACACTTCATATCTGGAATATAATTTTAGCACATGGAAATAAGTAAAAGCAACATTTCCAAGATTAAACTTGCTCCCACAAATGATCAAAATTCTGAAATCTGGTATCTTCTTCCACCCACATTCCTTTTCCCTTATTTCTTTCCTTTCACTTTTATAAGGTAAATGAAGTCTTCAAAAATTAAATTGTTACGTTTTGGGATTTCATAAGCCTGCTCTGGCCCGAAGGTGGCGTTGTTGGAGTGCACCAGTGCTTTGGTTCCATCCTAAATAAAATATTTGACATACCAGCTGAAGTATATGTAGGGAAATTTTACTCTGGGCCTCTTCTGAATTCATCTCTGGTATCTAATCTGCTAGCTTTCCAAAACAAACTTTCAGAAGCAATCTTATTTTTCCAAGCTAGTGGAATTAAGGGGTAAGCCGTAGATGAGAGCTTCCCTGTTGACTTTAACTAAGACTCTTGTGGCACACAAGATTTTCAACTTTTCCTTGTGATTATCATAGATTTCCAATTTCATTTTATAAAGGATATTAAGTACATAAAAAGTTAGGACACATAAACTTAAAATTAAAGACATTTCTTTAAATTGAATTACACTGAAGTTAGAGTTGTCAGATAAAATACAGGATACCCAGTTAAATTTGAATTTCCATGAGATATTTGGGAGTGCTTATATTTTTAAAAAATGTTGTTGTTTATCTGAAATTCAAATTTAATTGGGCATCCTCTATTTTTATTTGCTAAATCTGATAAATCGAGCTAAAGTGTAACATAGTCATGTACCTATCAACCTTTGAGGTTAAACATTTGAAAATATTGATAGACACAGATTGCAACTGAATATGCGAGCAGTCAACAAAGTAGTGAAATGACTGACAGAAAAAAAAAGTTGATTATTCCCAATGATTTCTTAGAAATTAACAAATCTTTTTGAAAAAAAGGTGAAGACCATGTAAAGCTAGTCAACTAAGAGATATGACAAAAATGTGAAAATCTCTGCCTCCTTTTTAATGACATACATGGAGAAAAATATACTTTATTTCCTTAAAATTTTGAGGATGTTTACAAATATTGAAAGGCTCGAGGAAAGAAGCACTCTAATAAGCTGTTAATCGGAAAATTATACAATCTTTTTTGAAGAGGAATCTGACAACAAAAATTAAAAAACAAACAAACCATATTCCACTAGACTCATAAACATTCTGTCTTGAAATACGACCTGAATAATAATCAATGTACAAATATTTATCAATAGAATGTTTACTGAAGGATTTTACAATAATGAACATTTACAATGTTTCTACATATAGAAGTTTTGATAAATTTATTAAATAATTTGTAATGTCTCCATAAAATGAAAACTGTGCAGCCTATATGAAGAAAAAAGAATAAACATATTGATACAAAAAGCAACTAGTTACTTGCAACTACAGACCTAACAAATAAATCAACCCACGAAGTATTCACACAAAATAATTGGTGACATTCCCCAGTGCTTCTCAATCTTCTCAGAAAGATGTGCCTGAAATTTAGTGATCAAAGCCTCTGGATAGAGTGGAGGTAAGAAACCACAGACTCAGAGACTTAGAATTTTAGGCTGGTGGTGGGTACTTCCAAGGGTCTCTCGACTACCAATTTAATTGATGAATTCATTTCCAGTCTTCCACAGGTCATGTTTTTATTTCTTTATTCAAATCCTAAATAATGGATATGGTTAGCGTTCTTTTCTCTTGGTGCAATATTTTCTGTTTGTCTACGGGGGTGGGTGAACCTCAGAATTGCTTCTTTGGCTGAAGGGTCAATGTGATTTGAGGATCTTGCTCACGGTGAGCTGCCTGTCTGCGGGGCATCTGTGCCCCCCTGGCTCCACTGCACATCTGGGACCACAGCATTCCATGCATGGTGCTTTTCCGACCTCAGCAGCCATTCAGCACATGCATTTATTTTCTGGATTATAGTTGTTAATTATTTCTCTTCTATTTGATGGTTTCAAAGAGACATAGGGCATTAAATAAGACTTGTTGTACCATATTAAAACCAAAAATCTGATAGCAGCAATCTTAAAACACCTTTATAAATTCTCACCCTTAGAGTCAGATTTTAAATCATTCCAGTAAACACCAGACAATTGCACACACAGATTCAGGGATTCTGTTTGAGATAAAAGCTGAAAAACATAGCCACCTTTCTTTTTTGTTTTTTTCCACTTACAGGAAAACTAGGAATTGTCCAAATACGCCTGATTTTGTTTGGCTTGTCTTATAAGTGAGAATCTATCAGAATGAATTAAGTGATGGTCTCATTCCATGAATTACCATGCAGATATTACTGACATGTTACCAAGTTTAAGTAAAAGAAATAGAAAATTACATTCACCCATTAAATACTAGAAGAAGATGCCAATAAGGCCTTTCCCACTTTCCACACATCCTTATTTCCACCTGCTGAGTAAGGCTCAGATTTTGTTTGATTGACACACTGTGTTTTAGGCTTCCCCAGGTACAGCGACCAGATTCCTGGAATCAGCAAAAGATTTTCTTTATTAAATCCACAACCTTTTATTCATTCATTTAATCTTTCATTTGTTCACTCAACAAATATTCATCAGCATTTGCACAGTGTACCAGGCAATGGTCTGATATTGGGAAAGCATTAGCATTAAATGGAAGCATAGATGTCTAATTCTCATGAAAGGACAGAACATTTTAAAAAATAATAAAATTAAAAATGTATTAACTATGAATAAATTTTAAGGCCAAAGTTAAGCAGGAAAGAAGAAGGTGAAATATGGGGATTGTGTGAAATTTCAATTATTATGGTCGGAAAGGCTTAAATGAGGAGCTGACAGTTGAGTAAAGTCCAGAAGAAAGTGGGGAACATTGGAACATAGAGTAGAGGGAACACCGAGTCAAAAGGCCTTAGACTTTTGCCAATTGTGGGAGATGGTTTGACAGTCACAACCTGTGGGAGGAGGCATTGGTCGCTACTGGCACCTCGTGTGCAAGGGCCAGTGATGCTCTGAGCACCCTACAATGTGTGGTGCAACCACTCACAGCAAAGAATTAACCACCCTACCTGTTAGGAGTTCCTGTATTGAGATATCCAGCCCTAAACTGATTATGTTCCTGTCCTTTCCTAAGCATAGCAAGGAGATGAGTACGAAGAGAAAAGGGTGAGGGGAGGAAGGTGGAAGGCAGAGCAGTATGAGCTTAGAGAGACAGCGTTAGAGAGGAGGGCACACTACAGAGTGCCTTGTTGTTTAGGAAAAAGACTGACCTTGACTAGGCGATGGAGGGAAAACACTGGAAGGCATTCATCGGAGTAGTGATGCAAGACTGCAAGTGGTTTAACAGGATCACAGCACACAATGGTAAGAATTCAAGGAAGAAAGCTGAGCCAAGGAAGGCACTGGTAGCTTCATCATGAGGCTGTTCCAGGCAAGAGATGATGTTTCCTTGGATTCAAGGCATGGCAGTGGGGGAAGGCAGAAATAGATGGATCCTGAACACATTGTGAAGGTTAGAGAAAATAAAATGTCCTACCACGCTGATGTGGCTAAGGGGGTCTGTAGGCAAGGGCAGCAGGAGGTAGTTCTCCTCCACCGGAATGTGGGAAGACAAGGAGAAACTGCTTCTCCTGAGACTGACAGGAGCTCAGTTCTACTTTCAGTTTTGAATAAATTCTATTTTCCTATAATCGTGTTGGAATTTCTATCACCATTGCTGTATTTCACAAGCTGGAAAGCGACTCAGAAAGCAGTATGGGGTGGAGTTTAGATGTCTAATTTGTGTGCTATCAAAACAAAAGTTAAGTTATAAAAGCAAAAGCTGTGGAAATTGGGGATATTTAAATGGTGGAATAGAAGCCATAAGAGAGTACTGATAATGCCTTCCAGGTTTTGAGGACTGGCTTTTAGGAAACAGGTACCTTAACTATTCATTAGGCAAACTTAAGAACCATGAGAAGAACCTATAAAATGGCAGATTTTGGCTCAAAATAATGAAAAAAAAAGAAGCATAAGCACTCTTAAACGATGGAATAATCTGCTAACAAGCCCTCTATTTGCTATTAAAATTTCATGCTGAGTCTGAATGACCATCTCTCAGGAATATATACAGAAATTTCTCGGATTGGAAGCGATGTAAGATTCTTTAACATCCTATTTACCCTAAGTGAGTATGAAAGAGAGTCTACACTTCATTACCACTCACAGTTGTGTTCCAAATTTATTAATACACCACATGAGGGTCCTTGGCTGTCAGTGAATATGAAAAATATCCTAAATTATTTTTAACAATGGGATTTACTACATGTTAGTATGAGTTCTATTTTTATCAAATGATCCAGGGTCAATAAACCACATCAAACTCTCTGCTTGATTCTTAGTGTGTTGTTATATTATTTTTCAGAAACCTGCACAGAAGAATAATAATTTTCACTCAAATATAACTGTTATAGTTTTTATCCCAGGTGCTACCATTAAAGAAGGTTGTACCTTCCAGATTCAGAAATGTCTGGAGAAATTGTTTTGCTGTTCTTCTCTAGTCAGCACAATATAACAATTTTATCTAAAGATAAATATGATCTGGAGGGCCTTGTACACTTTGTTCTTTATTTTTAAATATGATTATATGAAAATTTGACAACTGCAAAAATAGTTTCCATTTTTTGCATTTACCAACTTTTTCTTAAATGATAAATATGATCATAGGTAAATTCTGAAACACTTGTCAGCTAGGAATTTAAGAAGGCCTGAAGCATTTTGAAACTGGAAGAACTGCTTTGGGCTATTTTAGAAAGTAATTTGATATATTTTTGTACATCCCATAGTGGTATGACCCTTTTCCTTCCTACAGCTTGAGTTCTTAGTGAGTACTCTGGGAGAAGTATGGGGACAAATAGATTCTTAATAATCATCAGCATTCCAATTTTCTTTCATTCTCTTTCACTTTTGAGGTTGTATAATGGACATAGATTTTAAAAGTTACTGTTTCCATTATTTTCAAGAAGATACTCATTATATTACTTCCTGAGCATCTTTCTCAGCACCTAGTTTTCCTTCTTTAAAATCGGCCTCTTGTTGGCCAACTTGGATTAATTTCAGACAATTTTATTATCCTACCCTTTGACAGAACAGACTACAGTGACAGATAAAAAAGACACCACACTAAATGCTGATTCTCCTTGCATAATTGGTACATCATTTTGACAGACAATCAGCCCAACAGGCAATAAAACTAATTTTGGATGGTGACAAACTTTTTTTTTTGACAGAACATATCATCATTGTTGTCAAAATTGGCTGGAAACAAGCACAAATCTATTGCATACTTTTTGTTTTATTTGGCAGAGTCAGACTAATTGCTCTTATATGATAGTATATCCACCTGGCCTATTCCGTGCTTTTGCAATTACCAAAATGCTGGAATTGTTTTATAAATGGGTAAGGGGTATTTTTTGGAAGAATTTTGAGATGCTTGATGGAAAAGGCCTAACTTGCTTTGAAGAGAATGTTGATAGGGATATGGATGATAAAGAGACTTTTTATGAGGCCTTAGAAGTAAGTGATGAAACTATTATTGGAAGCTGGAGAAAGGAAATTTGTGTTTTAAAGTTGTAGAGAACTTAGCCAGATTAACTCCTGGAGTTTAATGGAAGGCAGAATTTGAAAAGGTCAAGCCTGGGCATTTAGCTGAAGAACTTTACATAGTAAACTCAGAGAATGTGGCTTGACTTTTCCTTGAAGCTTATAGTAAAATGCAAGATAAGAGAGAGAAGCAGAGAACTGAACTGTTGAACACAAGGAAAACAGAAACAGATTCCAGAATTTCCACATCTCTGGAAATCAAGTTCCAGACAACAGTTTCCCATTTGAGAACTTAACTAAACTTGAAATTTGTAAATCAGATTTTAAAATACAGTTATCCAGAAAAGATTTCTGAAAAGTCTACTGTCTGATAGCTTGAATGTCTGCTTCCTGCATGCTAAACCAACAAAATTTTTGAGAGAGCTATATGAACAAAATCGCTGTCAGCCTGGAATAAAAGGGACATGGAAGGGAGAGATTGAATGGGAAATGACTTCAAGAGAAAAACCATGGAAGCTGAGATCTGGAATTAAGACATTGCTTGAGCCAAGGAGGAACCCCATCCATGTGTACAGAGAGGGTGAGTTTGCCCTGGCACTGGAAGAGGGTGGATGTTCCCACCCAATGTTAAGGCAGAGTTTTGCCATCCCAGGGTACAGAAAGGGTGGGGCACATTCCCCAAAGATTAGGGAGGTTCAGGTCAAAGCTCCATAAGTCTGAGAGGGGAGGGCCTATCCCCCATGGACTAGGGATGGCCAGGTCACCAAACATTGCTCTGAGAGGATTTGACCTGTTTGCCCGAGTTTAGGGAGGATGTTACCTTCACCTCCCTGTATGAGGGAGGTTAAGACTCTAACCCAAAGATTGGGTAAAGTGGGGCTATCACTCTAATGCTCTTGGAGGGTAAGGTCTGGAGCTTGGTCACTACCAAGATGTTTGAGGAGGGTGGAACCAAGAAAATGACCATTGGACAAGCCCATGGAAAGGGTGGGTCTTCATGAAGCCACCGGGAGAAGAAACTTTCATCTTAAGAATGATACACAGACTTTGAAATCCAATGAAGTATGCCCTGAAGGTTTACTGACCTGTAGAGAACATGTGACTCATGTTTCCCTCCCAATTTCTCCTTATGATAATGAAAATGTTTTTCCTTTGTCAATTGTGTATTGGAAGCAGAAAAATTGTTTTGTAAGTTTCAGGGGTTTACAGCCACATTGGACTTTTTCTCAAGACAAACTGTATTTCTTTAAACTGATTGTGATATAAATATGTATTTAGCATTGTACAGAATTAAGGTGTTTTTTTTAAATATTGTAACGTTTTTTTGAAATTCAGAGGGTGGAGTGTAGAAGTTTGATATTGGTTATGAATTCCAAAAATAGATATTGGATTATGTTGGCAAATTGGTTTGTTCCTCTGGGCATATCAGATTATATTGGATGCAGAGGTTTCACTTTTATTTATTTAAATAATGATTGAGGCTTTGATTGGGCTACATCAGTAGGACATTAATTCCCTACCCCCTTGGTGGGCAGGGACTCATAGAGAAATTGCAACACAGAGAAGAAAGTATGGAGTTTTTGTCCTGGAGCCTGGAAAGTAAACACATGGAGAGGCAGATACATGAAGAGAGACAGTTCTATTGGACACAACAGAGGCCCTGGGAAGAGAGATAAGCTATTTACCTGGCACTCTATAACTGGCTTTGTGGAGAGAGCAAAGGAGCTGAGCCCCGAGAGAAATGAGCCCCAAGAAGAGAGGAACCCAGGTAGCCTGAACCCTTGCAGACATCGGCAGACATCTTGCTCCAACACATGGCAACAGACTTTGGTGAGGGAAAGTAACTTATGCTTTATGGCCTGGTAAATGTTACCTTCTACCCTAAACAAATACTCTTTATAAAAGCCAACAGATTTCTGGTATTTTGCATCAGCACCTCTTTGGATGACTAATACAATTTTATTTCTCTGTATCGCTTCTTCTTTCCTCCATAGATCATTGATGTAATCCCATTAAGGAAAAAAAAATCTTTCTCACTGAGTCAGTTTTGGAACCACTGTATTAGTCGGGGTTCTCTAGGGAATAGAATCAACAGGAGATATCTGTAAATAGTATGAGATTTTATAAGAGCCTCTCACAGGACTGTGGGGATGCACAAGTCCAGGTTCCACAGGTAGGGTGCAAACCACCAGCTCCGATGAAAGTCCAATGAAGGTCCTTGATGAATTTCCAAGAGATGTTAGCTGTCCAAAGATGAGCTGGGAAATTCTTTCTGAAAGCTGGAATCACTTCCTCTTTTAAGCCATCCAACTGATTGGATAAATCATCACTCACTGCTCACATCAGTCTCCCTGGTTGATCGTAGATGTAATCAGTCATCTATGCAGTAAACTACCTGATGACTAAAGTCCATAAATGCCCTTGTATTACAGTTAGCCCAGTGCTTGCTTGACCAAACAACTGGGCACAATTACCTGGCTGAGTTGGCACATTAGCTTAACCATCACACCCACATTTATTGTGCATGATCTGGCTAACAAAGGATAAAAAAACTAGCAAAGGTTTTATACTTATGTGTCAAAGGAAGGAGAAAAAATGAGGTAACTCACCTGAGTAGAATTGGAGGAAGAAGTGGTGTGTATATGTGCATGTGTTACTTGTGTGTGGCTTTGCATCATGAGTAAAGGTTTGGGACCATTGTCATTAGTGTGTGTGAGGAATTGGAAGCCAAGAAAAGGACAGAGACTTAGGGTGATTTTGAGGTGAGTGACATAAATTGTACAAGTCTGGAACCTGTCTTTGCATAAAATTTCAATTTTGTTAATCTTAGATTTTTTCTCAATTAATTTTTATTTTTAAAAAAGATGGCATTAAAATAAATATTTTTTGTGTGTGATAACTGGGATTTTGGGTGCCTCCTTAATTTTTTTACCTCCAGCATATTCTTCACTCACCTCACCCAACCTTCTGCCCTGATAATAAAGACATAGGAAGGACTATTTAGAATTTTGCTTTCCTTTTTTCATGTGTATAAGGATGTCAAATCTTTGCTTAACATTTTCTCCATAGATTTAGATTTGGGAAAAAAAGGTTTTATTTCAAATATTCTTTTTAGAATACCATTTCTTTTACTGTACCTCCATTTAAAGATAGAGTACTAAGCCAGTATTTTGTTATTGTTGTTGCTTTGTGATTTTTTTCTTTCTTGTCAAGAGTTGCATAAGATATACTAAAAACTCCTCTGAGAAATCAGAGGAAAATCAATTGTGATCCTTACCTTCGAGGTACATGAAATTTTTTATAGATAAAAGGTAATCTTTTCCACTTGTCTTTCAAAAATTTTTTCTGTATGTAAAAAAACTGAATAGATTGTGTGACAAAAAAAAAATATAGCATAAGAATTCAGAATAAATCACTTTTATAAAGGCAGTTTCACAATGAAGGAGATTGGATGAGCCATAAATGGTGGACTGCTTGGATATAGACAGAAAAAAGAAATGAGCATACAATTAGTGTTTGGTTTATATTTTTGTTTGTTTTCTTCCTTTGTTTGTTTGTGTGATAAAAAACCACATTAGGCAGAAGGAAAACAAGACTGGAGCAAAGGACAATATAATTGAAAGGAATCTGTGATAAAATATACACCAATAGAGAAATAAGATATTTTTTCATTTTTCATGAACAACTTACAAACCTAAATGTATGGTGATATGAGAGTAAAGTTTTGCAATTGGAAAAATAATTTGGAATTAGTTCAGTAGTATCTCCCTTCCCTTGATTTTCTGCCTGTGTCCATAAGTGGCCACACCATAGGGAGAAGCCTGAGGGGTCTCCAAAGGAAACTGAGAGTGGCAGAGTTGGGGAAACCATGCACTTTCTTTTAGTCAAAGCGACTTCTCATATATTTATTTCTCAGTCTGTGGTAATCTATGTAATATTTTAGTTTTAAAATATCTCCCAAATCTTTAAAAAAGCAATTTCTTTGAAAATGTTGGTGTTAGTCTAACTTAACTTCAACCCACAAATGTTCAAGATTCATTTTAGAGTTTGAATCATGCTATTTTGTATTTCATCTGAAATATTAGACAGTTGGAATGGATCATGGACAGTAATTTTCATATTGTTTAATTAGGCTGTGTGTTCAAAAATAGATGAGCTAATTGACAAATTAGCTGCTCCTTGGCAGGTTATATTCCATCTGCCTCCTTCTACAGGTTTCATGAAAGGTTGAGTCACTGAATTTGTGAAGCATTATAGAATGCTTCACAAGCATTATAGAATTTGTGAAGCACTGGGTCCTTTAAGTTCTGAAACAAGGTTTTTAAGGGTCTAAAATACCGAAAGAAATTAAACAGAAATTAATTGCAGAAGATGATATCTTTGATTAATATTATTTGTTCTTGTTTAAAAGGCTCCAAGAATTACTGAAGAATGCTGAAGTAAACTAAATGGAAAGATTTTGACAAATGCCTTCATTTTCAATGAGGCTGAAGAACAAAGTAAAGAAATATAAGTTTTAGACATTTCTTTACATATGCCCCATGCTTCATTTGGTATGATGATGAGACGTTTTGAAAGTCTTTGGTTCACCCCAAATTTCTTGTCATAATTTCATTCTGAGCACCCATTACCTGTAAGCAGCCCTTCTCTTTACTTGGAACAATTAAACAAACAACTTATTAATAACCATCCTTCCATTAATTCTCCTTAGTACATTTCTTAAAGTTGTAAAGGGAAGAGGAGAAGAAAGAATAAAAGTAGGAAGAATGGAGAGAGGGAGAGAAGAAGGTAGAGTGGTAGGAAAAAAAGATTGGGGTGGGGGGGAAGAGAAAGGAGTATAGTAATGCATGGAAGACAGAAAGTTACGGAGAAGAACTTTCCTGCAAAGGACTGCTAGTTTTCTTAAGCCATCTTGACCATCTGTCTCTCTGGAGCCATTTTTTTGTCTTAACAAAAAGGAAAATTCACTAAAGTTGCCTTTAATTTAAAGGAAGGAAAGAAGAAAGAAAGGAAGAGGAGAGAGGGGGAATCATGGAGGAAAATTCTTCTCTAGAAGCTCATCAAGATTAACTTATTTAGAAATTCAAAAGTAATTGACTCATCTAGCTTGAATTGAAAGCTTCTGTGCTAGTGCTTCAAGCAATGAGAAAGGGAATTGAAAGAAGTTGTAGATAGAGAAATTTGGGGTCCAAGTTTCACTACATTATTGATTGGAGGTTGAAGTTGGAAAGGAAGCAGGTTATTGATTCAGCTCAATTTTTTTTATCAATATGTATATGCTTCCTTATGATATGTTTGATCAAAAACAGACAATAGTCCAAGGAGTAGCTAAAAGCTCTCCACAAGCTATTCTTTGTCAAATTCTTTACATTTATAATTTCCTCTAGCCTCAAAAAGAAGGTTAGAGTAAGGTTCCTCTTTTATAAAGGGAGAAACTCAGATATTGAATATCTTTCCCACGGTCACAGAGCTAAGAAATATCAGAACCAGGCTTGAAGCCCAAACTGTTTAGTCTGACTCCAAAGACAGCACAATTTGCATTGCTCAGGTTTGCTACACAGTTGTTGTTGTTGTTGTTGCCATATCCTCTTTGGTCCCTTTTCATTTATTAATTGTCACTCTATTCTTCAACATGTGATTTGGTGAATCATTGCCATGATTAGCTTGACATCCTTCTCTCCTATAGATATTTTTTTCTTTCTACTTAAACCCATGCCCAACTCCTTAGCCTTTTAAAAATTGCTTGATTATCACTATAATCCAGGAGTTATTTCCTTTTTCTCTTTCCATACATTATTACTTGGGAGATCATGTTTATATGCACATCATATTGTGCATATAAAAATGCAATTACTACCTCTCTACAGATATTCCTGATTCTTTAACTCCAGTCCACTTACCTTTCCTTAGTTCTATCCACTATGCTCATATTTTCAAATTGTACCAGCCATCAGAAATGCAAATCTGAAGCTGAATTATTCTCCACTCCAAACCTTTTGCTATAACTCTATTCCCTTTATTACTGAGGAATATCATTTCAGACCACCAAAAGTAAAAATGTGGGCATTATTGCTCTCGAATCTCTCATCCTAGCAATTCCTTAAGTGATTTTATTCCTTTGAAGCTTTAAAGTAAGTGCTTCTTTTAAATGGCACAGATAGGGAAAACGGACTTGGCCCAGTGGTTAGGGCGTCCGTCTACCACATGGGAGGTCCGCGGTTCAAACCCCTGGCCTCCTTGACCCGTGTGGAGTTGGCCCATGCGCAGTGCTGATGTGCGCAAGGAGTGCCGTGGAGCCCCACGCGCAAGGAGTGCGCCCGTAAGGAGAGCCGCCCAGCGCGAAAGAAAGTGCAGCCTGCGGAGGAATGGCGCCGCCCACACTTCCTGCAACAACAGAAGCGGACAAAGAAACAAGACGCAGCAAATGGACACAGACGACAACGGGGGGGGGGGGGGGGATTAAAAAAATAAATAAAAATCTTTAAAAAATAAATAAATAAATAAATAAATGGCACAGGTAAATATTCTTAATTCCTGTGAGGGCAAAAGGGGCTATTTCCCAACTGTAACATTTGACCTTTGTTATCTAATCTAGATGGCTACTTTTTCTGTTTATGAGGATTTGCAAATTGACATGAAAACCCAGATTATAATTTAATGGGAGTATCTTTGTAACAGCAAGACTACTTTGTAATTCACTCTCAAGTCTGGTTTCTTTGGGCCACTGTTTGTTTCCTGTATAAATACATGTTTTGGTGTCTCACTACACTCAAGGGGGATCTGAGATCTGACATCTACATCTACGGTACATCTGAGAAAGGGGAGTTCTGTGCTAGCATTCTGGTGATGAGGTGCAATAGGCAATGAGAAACCTTGACTTGGGTAAATCTAATTTCTTTGTTAGGGACCATTTTAGGATTTGTAGAACCTGAGCACTACTATTCAAAGTGTCCTAAGACACTTATTATGAAAGTGTAAAGAACCCCACTCCCTGCCCCCAGACACATTTAACACACATGTAATGCATATATGCACGGTCGCTAGCAAGCAAAGAGTAAGAAGCAAAAAACAGGGAGGGGAGAGGAGGGAAGAGCAGGGGGGTGGAAAGAGAGGAGAAGAGGAGAGGGGAGGGGGGAGGGAAGAACTACTGCCAGCAGCACACATCATGGGATTGGAAACTGTAGTTTCAATATTGGCTTGCTTTGAGTAGGCTTGGGAAGTATCAGGGAGTAAACTTGACAAGGAGCAAAAGTTTTGTTGTGGTTTTTTTTTGGGGGGGGGGAGGGGTAATTGAACATTGTTTGTTTACTATCTACTCCAAAAGATCCTTCCAGTCTGAGTCAGAGCTACTGCCTGGTCCTAAAGTTTCCCTCTGCAGGACAGAACAGAGGGCAATAAGGCAGTCCAGCAGATGTCTACTACAATATATTCATAGTAAGCACATGACTCTCCTAAGCACAAGACTCTCCTAATGCTCTGACAAAGAAGACTTTGTTCCAGAACCACAGAGTCTCCTCATTTCTGTTAGCCTGAATTTCTGTTAGGATTTGGGGGTTGAGAGTGCATGATCTGCCCCATAAGTTTGCCAGATGTTTCTCACATCACCTATGATTAAGGTTTAGATTTAAGCAATGGTTCCCAATTTCAATTCCCAGTTGCAACATTGGACAGAAATAACAGATTGTTTGTCAGCATCTTCCTTTAGACTGTACATGTTTTGAGGACAGGAATTGTGCTTAATCAATCTTGGTATTTTTAGAATATATCACATGCCAAATAAGGAGTTGGGATTCAGCAAATTTTGTTAATCAAATGGCATTCATTAAACTGATAGGAGCCTACTTTCAAACACAATTCTGACATTTGTTAGAATTACAAACCAGCAGTTACTATCCAAATAAATAGAGATGACATTTTCAAATAACTTAATGGGTTAATTCCAGCTAAGATACTTAAGTATGTGGTAAAATTAAATAGGATCATATATTGCTCTTAGTTTGCTTCAGATATATTTTTGTTTTTCTAAGACTCAAACTGCATGTAACTTAAAGGCAAGGAGTTTACTTTATATTCAGACCATTCAGAAATGAAATATTTTCTCTTCTGCTCTTAAATATGCTTTATAAAATTTATACCTGAAGACATTATGTCTGTTACAAGATTTTTGTTCATTTCATAGCAATATGGTTAAGCAAACATATTTAAGTAACAAGAAATATTTCAGGAACAAAGAATAAATGAAATCATGTGTTGGATGTAATTTTACAATGTCTATATTCAGTTGAGAAGCTGGAACAAAAGGATGTGCCATTTTAAATCCAACATATCCTTTTGTTAAAGATGCATTAAAAAATTTTTTTTAAATGCATTATATCACGTTTCATAACATACTCTCTTGCCAGAAAAGTAAATAGCTTTTTCTTTGCTTTATCTGAGAGTTCCATGCATAAGAAAGTTTTGGTTAGACATTGCCAAATTCAATCCATGTTATGATTCAGTGAAGTCAATGACATTTGACATATTGAATTGCATAACGCTCAGAGTAAGTTTATCTTGACATTTGTGAGTAATGACATTTATAGAGAACAAAAAAATGAAATGGCCTATTTTCTGTTTTCTCGGATTTCTGAAACATATAATAGAGGCTTCTGAATCAATACAAAACTGGGAAACATAGACACTTAGATGTTGAAAAGACTAAATGGATTTATTATGCTTAAATTTCCATCCCAGATTGTATACCAACAAAAGTATGGTTTATTATTATTTTTCTAATACAGGCAAAATATGTAAAAATGAAAGACCCCATAAAACTTTAATTTGTGATAATGTTCAACACATGTTCAGTAAAATGTTTGATTTTAAATGTCATTTAAACACAGCCCTATATAGGCATTGGATACTCAAGATTTGTATTATAATTATTATTATTCTATTAAAGGTGTGAATATTTTTCTTTAGAGCCAAGTGAATGTGTACCTCGGTGAGCTAGCTTGTAAGAGAGAGAATGAAATTTCTCATCGGCTATGTAATATTCTAGATATTGGATAGATTACTTTGGGAATAAGTCTCATATGGATGCAGAGAATAAA
The DNA here is from genome assembly GCF_030445035.2 of Dasypus novemcinctus. Lineage (NCBI taxonomy): Eukaryota > Metazoa > Chordata > Mammalia > Cingulata > Dasypodidae > Dasypus > Dasypus novemcinctus. Next base: position 83,418,539 of record NC_080688.1, on the reverse strand, counting down.
TAAAATCTTAAATCACATGTAAGTAGGCATATTCTGTGAAATCCTTTCCACAAAACAGAAGAGAAATAGATGTTTTTGTTACTCTGCAAGTCAATATTACATTTATCATTACCTATCCTCGCAAGAACCCATCCATGTAGTCTGTGATATCTTTATTTTAATGGTAAGGCATCGAGTCCACAGGATGGAGCAATAGAGTGTGGATTAGAGTGGACTTACTGATATTCTATTCATGAACTATTGTGATTAGTAATCGAAGAAAATATGGCATTGGTGTGGAGAAAGTAGCCATGGTGGCTGCTGGGTTAGGGAGTGGGAGGAAGAGATGTGATGTGGGGGCCTTTTCGGGGGTTGGAGTTGTCCTGGGTGGTGCTGCAGGAACAGTTACCAGACATTGTATGTCCTCCCATGGCCCACTGGGTGGACTGTGGGAGAGTGTGGGCTATGGTGTGAACCATTGACCACAAGGTGCAGCCATGGTCAGAGGTGTATTCACCAAATGCAATGAATGTCTCATGATGATGGAAGAGGTTGTTTGTTATGGGGGGAGGAGTGGGGTGAGGGGGGTGGGGGGTATATGGGGACCTCATATATTTTTTAATGTAACATTAAAAAATCAAATAAAGACAAAAAAAAAAGATCAGCTACATAGCTTGTTGGAGGGTAAGGTGAGATTCAAACTTACTCCTATCTGACTCCAATGACAGTATGTCCTATAACACATCAATTTTAATATTTTTGCTTGTGATTTGTACAGGAGTAATATGGCGTGGCATATGGGATATCATTCAGCACCAAGTTTAATTCATTCATTTTGACTGACTCCCTGGGTAGCATCTCCTTTGTAACCAACAGCCCAGGGTTGGCTCCCCAATTATGGTAGAAAAAATCAGACTCCACTGGAGAAAGAAAACAATACTTTAGTCAAATGTATGCAAGAGAAACAAAATAAAATAGCAAAGAAATAAGTGCTTATTTCCATTGCCTGTCCTTGACCAAATACTTTGGTCAAAGAAAAATGCAGCTGTCAGTCCAACATCCATATAAGAATAATTAAAGAATGCATAGCCAGTATAAGTACGATTTCCACTCCTATGTCTTTGCCTCTCAAATGTTCATATCTCTTCCCTGTTGTATCACTCTTTTGTAGCTTAATACTATATTTACCAGTATCAAGTGCTATTTTTAAAAAATTAACTCAGGCTACTTGGTTTCTTCTCTCAGATTCAGAAAACCCAAGCTTTTTGTCGAATCAATCCTCTAATTTAGGTATGTCATGCTCTTACTTTACTTGCTAAACTGTATTATGGACTCAGTCTTTGTGGTCAGATATAGAAAATATAGGACTTTCTAATTTAGAAAGACAATTCATTTTAATTATAATGTTTTCTATTTTACAATGAGATGAAATTTTTTTCTAACGTTGTTGAATGGTAAGTGCATAATAACTTTTTCAAGAAATCAGAAGCCTACTCAAAAATGCTCTAGATTTCACACTACGGATATAAGAAAGATAAAAATAGATGACTCTGATTCATTCCATAGGGAATATTGATTTTTAAAATTTAACTTGATTTATGTCTGAACAGGAAAGAAAACTACGTTTAATCTTTTGTGAGAAAAATTTGTTAGCACTATACTAAAGTTTGGGCAAAATGATTGTGGCTTATGGGTTTGGGGAGGAAAGGAAATTTTACTAGACAAGTGATTCATAAAAACAGAGTACAATATAGCCTTTGAGAGGGTTGACTTTTGTGAACTGGACATGAATTGCCCTAAAGTTCCCAATTTCTCATTTGGAAACATAAGGGGTTTAGATCACAAAAATGGCATTTTGAAACAAATTTGCCTTTGTACTCTGCAGTCATAGCCTTGGGTGATGAATCATTTTGTAAGCTCCATAGCAAAATAAGGGAAATGCTTATCACAGGATGGAAAACAAGATTTCAGTGAGTGGAATGATAGGAAGATGTGTATGGAGCCATTATCACACTGCTAACCATTAGGTTCTGTGCTTGCTCTTTTCTATCAGCACAAGATATAAATGTATAGACTGAAAAAACTCTTTAGATATAAAATGATAGTTTAAGGAGAATGATACTGCAGAAATGATGAATGATGTAACAAAAGCAAGAAAATAAAAAACATCACAAGTGGGATAGTGTGCCAGAGAAGGGGCTTCTCACAAATACTCTGAGCTGTGCAGAGATATCCTCTGCTTTTTGTCCATCCCCGTAATTGTCTTTGAAGTCCTCCTCTAGACCAGTGCAAAGCATATGGTATCCAACACAGGGAAAAAGAGGTAACATAAAAGTGAAGCTAAAGTTTATTACAAGACATAGATATATGACAGTATGCTGGAAAACTGCAGTTCACATGGAGAAAAAAATGAGACACTAAAATAATTTTTGTAGGCTATCTATATTTATCCCTTGACTGATTGATATATTCAATCATAGTATGTGGGTCTTATTTCTAGTTCTTTGCTAACTAATTACTGGGCAAATTGCATAATCTCTATCAACCACAATTTTGTCAGCTGTAAATACAGAGGATTAAACTAAAGGTCCCTGAGGTTCCATCTAGAGAAAACATTGGATAAAGTGTTCATGTAAAAAACAAAACAAAATAAAACAAAACAAAAAACAACCAAAAATAGTAAGGCATGTCTAAAACAATAATCAAATGAGTTAAACACAGATCTCTTATCTCCCTTATTTCAATTTGCCGAGAAGAAACAGAATTGAAATATAAAATATACTATCAAGACAGAACATTTTAATCAGAAATGTTTTAAGATCACACAGAGAATAGAGAAACAGGCAAGGAATAAATGAAAGAGAAGAAGAACTGACCCTAGGAAAAGTCACACTGAGGTCACACATTTTCCTAATATGAGATGTTGCTCAAAAATGTCACTCAGACTGGTTGGGGTAGGACTCTCATAAATAACTGTATTGTAGGTCTAGAAATAGGAAAATGAGTATCAGTGTCAAAACTTTTTCTGAAGTACAACAGTTTTATTTTTCATATGTATTAGCTACAATTTAATGTCTTGAATGTGACAAATGTTTAGGGTATACGCAATCATAACAATTTTGAGCCCACTATCTATCATAAAATGTAAAAATGTTCTATTTTGAAATATCATGCATTTGTAGAAGTTTCAACAACAATTACATGCTCATTAGACGTTCTCTATAAAATAGTATTCAAACCCTTCAAGAAAATAGGTGTGTAAACCACTTGATAGGGCAAAACTAATTTTAATATAATAAACATGGAAGGTGTTTCATCACAATCTCAGCAAGTGGCCTATCTTCAGATCCTCTAAGGCAAGAGCCACTGTCATGCCCTGCCCCACTGCCCAGCCCTCGTTTTGCTAAACTGAGCTGTCTTCCCGTTCTATAGCCCAGCCCTCCTCTTAGGTAGGGACCAGAACACATAACTGTCCTTAGGACACCTTCATTTATGAGAACTCCCGGCTACCACTGTTTCAGTGTTCTTCAATACAGTCTTGTCTCTCTACTAGGGACTGTTTGGAGTCCTTTCTGATACCAAGATGAGTACCTCACTCTAGGGTGAAAAGTGGGATGACTCTTGGTGTTTGAGGCACAACCTCTGAGGAATCTGGAAACTTATTGTATACTTTTCAAAGTTTGATTTAACCTTTTTTTTTCACATTGTTATTGTATTTCCTGTATTTAAAGGTGATCTTTTATTCTTAGTACACTATACTACATATTCTCTTTACTTATAATATACTTAGAATAATACACACAGACATGAAGCAAGCTAGTAAAATAAGGAATCAATAGATGGATCTGGAACTTGGCAAGAAGTCCATGTGGACGTCAGTAACCCCAAGATGACTGCTGGAAGACCCTCACGAGAACTCCCACTCAGAACAATATTGCCTCCTGAAGCCAAGAGAAGCCCTGGATGTTCTCCAGGGGCCTTATCATTGGCCCCTCCCAGGGGATTGATGGGTGGACTAATCAATCAAAACAGCGAACACCTGAGACTCCTCCCTGTCATTGGCAAATAATTAATGATTCAAAAAGCAAGCACAAAGTCCAAAAGGCCCCTTTCTTGCCTTTTTCCCCCACTCTTGCCCTTTGACCCCTGCTCTGGCCTTCTTTTGCTGCCCCCCCCCCCCCCAACTTCCCCACATGTAAAACCTGGGCATTTAAAATCTATAATGGGGATTTTTATTCTATAAATCAGCCCTCTTTATCATTCTTCAGCCCCTTCCTCTCTATCTGGGACCCATGGTCTGTTATTTTCTCCCATTTCTCTTTTCTCCATTCCTTAATAAATCACTGGCCTAACTAGCCCAGCCAGCTCTTGAAATTCATTTCTTGTAGCTTAGCCAAGAAGCTAGAGAAAATCTGGCTACAGACACACACATACAATATTTATTTTTATTTCATGCTTACCTAAATTAAATTTCTCATGTGTGTATCATGCTTTTCCAGATTGGAATATAAGCCTGTGTTTTCATCTTCAAATGCACATATTGAAAGACTTTCATGTAAAAGTCATTAGAAAAAAATAAGTCAAGACTTATTAGCTCTCAACTTAGGCAGGGCTTTGTCCTAAGGGATATTATCATCAACAATTTTAGGTAAAGTGAGTGAGGTTAAGTAACTGGCTTGAGGTCAGAAGGCTAATCGAGGCAAAGCATGGATTCAAACACGGTCTATTAGAATCAAGTTAGTACAGGTAGTTGATTTGCAAGTATAAATCTTTTTATAGAATTTTGCTTTTATAGGAATTTACATCGATTGAGATAATTATAAATCTGCAATAAAGACCATATTTAATTTTTCACATTTCTCTTGTTGCTTTTCCTCATTCTTTGTGGCATGTTCTAAATGTTGCACACATGAATTGGACTTGCAGTGGGCAGCCCCTTGGCTGGATGCTGTGGGTGTGACCTGCACAGGTGTATATGTACATATACACAAGTATATATGTGTATATGTGCATAGGTAAAAGCTCCTTCTACCTGTAGGCTAAAGCACCAGTCAGCTTGTGACCACGCTTTCACCTTGATGCAGGCTCAGGACTTCAGCCCTCAGTTCCCTAGTCAGCTTACTCCGTTGCCAAATGTGCTGAGAAAAGACAGGTCACAAGAGGGCCCTGCTTTCCTGGAACTCAAATCTAGTAGGAAAGAAAAGACAAGAATGTAGACAGAAGTGAGAATTAAACACACACACACAAAAGACTAGCATAATGTTGTACTCTGTGAAAAAGAATTCCGAAGTCTTGTTTTCTCCCATCACACCCTTGCCCAGAGTCTCTCAGAAACAGTTGACTCTGCTGCCTTATTCACCAGTAAATTCTGAATCATCCTAATCCTGAGTGCAGAAATTGTTCCAGCAAGTGCCCAGAATCTTTGCTGTTGACTCCTGAATTGCTCTGGGCAATATTTTCAACCACTCACATGGAAATCTCTCCTATGGACTGGGTCTCTAGATTATTTGGTTCTGGCTATGAATGCCACACCTTAAAGTAAAGGCATAATTGAAATGCTAGGCTATCATGAAGTAATTAGCTGAACCATCACGACCTACCATTGTCTGGCACTTTGGTTTGGTAATCTGAGTGGGAATACTCGTACAACCCTGATGTCTCAGGTTCTGCAAAAAGAGTTGGGGAATCCAACCAGAGAATGAGCCCTTTGAGCCTTTCCCGACATCCGGTAGCTTTATCCCATCCTGCCTGGGGCCTCTGCCCCCCCCCCCCCCAGGCATTTTATGAATGCTTTTGACATGAGGATGATCACTTTCATTATTAAGCCTTATAACCTATTTGTGTGGCAAAATGTTACAGTGGGTGTAGCCCCCAAACCACCCCACTGCCTAAACATGGTAGATATTCTCTGGATTCTTCCCACAGCACCCTGTGCATATGCCAATGGTCTCATTTACCAAAATATACTGAAATGTTGAGTGACCTGAATTTCCTTACTTTGGAAAGTGTGTTGTTTCAGAGCAAGGGCAAATTTCATTCATCCTGGCAATTTTAACACCAAACCCAACAACTCTCCCATACCTAAAAATCGTACATATTTTTAAAATGAGTTTGGAAGGAATGACTTGGCCCTACCATTAAATCAAGAGGGTCAACTTGATTTTAAATTTTGCTGTAATTTCCAAACAGTATTTTTTAACATCTGAGATAACTCTGTGCCTCAGGGAGAAAAATTCTACTGTAAGCTCCTAAGTTATGAAATAGACAGCTGCTCAAAAGGACAGATATCTGGTGAGTGAGCAGCTCCTTTGGTTAGTTCCTGTGCTTTGCTTGCAAAGCCTCCTGCCAGTGATAAACTCCCTGGGTTTCCACTCCATTACTGATTGAGACGTGCCAGCACGAACTGCTGATTCCCAGAGGTTAACAAGAATCTATTGATTCCCAGAGGTTAACAAGAATGCCACATAACTTAATCTTGTTTTTCAGTATGTCTTCTGTCCAGTTTGTAAAGTTCAGGACAGTACATTCTGAAATTGTCACTCACTGATATAAACATAGCTATGTTCATAAGATATTCGCATATATGTGATAATCTCTGGGTTTCTGAAATTTTGTTTCTTCCTCATTCTGTTTTTATTGTCATTGATAATCACGCTAATTCTGGAAAATAATTATGAGTAGCTATAGTGAGTTTGTAACGTGCTCTGTAAGATGTTGTGTACCTCAGATACTAATGTCTTTCTCTGGGATTGGGGTGGGCTACATTTTAAAAATCAAGTCTTTGAATAAAATTAAATCTGATAGGATGTTTCCCTCCTAAATATTCTGATCATCTATTGATAATGTGACCTGAGGCTAAGGAACAAATCAAGAATTAACAGGATAAAGAAAAAGGAACTCTTTTTTAATATAGGAAATACCTACATGTTTTTTTTTCTAATTAGTCATGCTATTCTGTTAAATGTGTGGCAGAGATAATAGTACATTACCCTTTCCATTTTATTTTGAAATTTAGAAATAAAGACAGTGTAAAAGATCTGCCTCCCCACTACTCCCGGGCCCTCCACACTGCTCACCCAACTCCCTGCTAGAGTTCACCCTCCCTGAACCATACGCGACCCTACTTTCAAGGACTCTTATATTACAACTTTCAGTTTTCTCTAACTTATACTTTCAGACAAGAATTCCTACTACTCCAAAGCCCAAGGTCAATCCTGCACCCATGGCATTGCCCAGTTAGAGGGTTCAATGACCCTGCACCAATCTATCTGTAAAGACTCAGGTATCGTGGAGGTTTTCCTGGAATAGCCTGGCCAACTCGTGGTTTTCAAGTCTGTAAATTCTAAGACACAAATCAACACTTTTATAAGCAGTCTGTAACTTTTAATTCACTTGCATCTTAATTTCTCCCTTTTTACTGTGCTATCAGCCTTATCTACACAATTTTTGGTTTTCCCCACAAAAAATAATATAGAATAAGGCATTCCTGAGTTGTTAGCATTGATATTTCAGTCTATGGGCACACATTCTGCATCTTCTTTACTCATCATTAAAGTGCCTAAAATTATACAAGGATTGTTGATATAATGGTCTTTCTTGCAAGGGTTTAAATTCAAAAAGGGCTCTTCCTAAATGCTAGTATTTCACAGAGCAGACAGGATGAAGTAACAGCACTAAACAAGGCAACACTGACTTGTGAGAGAGAGTAAAAATTGAAAATTTATTTTGGTTCCCACTTTTCTTTCAATGTTATCTGGTGGATGAAGCATTTACCCTGCCTTGCATGAAATCTCTGTAGATCCAGTAAACTGTACTGCCTAGTCCAAGGTAAATTGAACAGTAGGATAGATATTCCTCTTTGGCTTCTCAGGTCTTCTGTTAGTCATGGGAAGAGACCTTGGAGCCAGCCCTCTTGCCCTGTCAACTCTACCCACACTCATAAGCTGTTGTTTTGGGCTACACTCAGGTGAGAACAGGGAGAAACACCACAGATCTCTAAGAGTTCTTTGTCAGCTCTAAGACAGATAACTTAAATTTTAAACACTTTGTAATATTTGTTTGAAGCATGTCTGTATATTTGCTAAATAAATAAAATATAAATTCATTATTTAAAAAGACTAATTGGGGAAGTGGCTGTGGCTCATCTACCATATAGGAGGTCCAGATTCGGTTCCCGGAGCATCCTGGTGAAGGCGAGCTGGCCCGTGCAGAGAGCTGACAGAACAAAATGACACCACAGAAAAGAGACACAGAGGAAAGACGATGAGAGACACAACAAACCAGGGAGCTGAGTTGGCTTAAGCAATTGAGTGCCTCTCTCCCATGTCGGAAGGCCCTGGGATTGGTTCCCAGTGCCTCCTAAAGAGAAGACGAGAAGAGAAGACAAGAAGACACAGAAGAATGTGCAATGAATGGACACAAAGAGCAGACAGTGAATGCAAGTAGGAAGAGTGGTGAATAAATCCATTTAAAAAAAAAAAGACTGTATCAACATGATTCCAAAGTTCAAATTGAATGAGCATACCAAAGTCATCATCATCTCTCCATTCAAAGGAAGCATTATATTGTTCCTCTCACATTTTGTAAATTCTTCCCTCACTCTACTCCTCTATTCACCTATTGTTTCGATTTCCTTCTCTTTATTTTCTTCCTTTTCTGACCTGAATTACTTTCATTCCTCTGGCCTTTTCTTCTTCAACTGCAGAGTCATGACTTTCTCTGAGATGCTGTACCACTAAGTCTATTTGTATATAGTCTGTTTACTTGTGCAAAAATTCATGACAAGTGGCCCTCCTGGATGGTTGAGTGGTCAATGGCTTAATTGTAGCAACAGAAAAGACAGGAGAGTGATAACAGAGTGGGTCAAAATTGTCAGGTGACTTAGAAATATAGAAACACACATCAGACATAACAGATAAGCAATAAGGAGCCAATGTAATCACTAAAGCAAGAAAAAGCTTAATCTCATTAGAGATTAAACAGAACTCATTTTTGAACACTCATTACCTTCTTATTTATGAACATTTACTTTCAGTGATGATGTTAAAACAATCAGTATGCAGCATTATAGGAGAGTTACTGAAATCAAATTAATTGAAATATTAATGTTTTGCATGGCATCTAATAAGATTTTTCAAAGGTGTTATGATATATAAAAATAATTTATAAAAGGCAAATGCAACTCTGTGATCTTGATGGTAAAATGTGAATTATAAGATTTAATTTTCTTTTTCTTCTCTTTTATTGGCATTTCACAAACATAAAGTATATATTTAATTATGAGGAATAATTGTGAATCTGATCCCACAACCAAATAACGTCTTCCTACTTCTAATTTTTATGTGACTGTATAGCACACATAAATCCACAGAGCAATTAACTGCACCCAGAAAGTTGTACTGATTTACTTTCCAAAATCTTACCAATTATAGTGTAATTTTAAAAAGCAATCTATAGGGTTTTTGAAACAGTTTAGTCCCTTAGACATAAATATGTTCCCCCATTCTTTCTGTATCCAGTTGAAAAGAATTACAGCTATAAATACATATATGTATTTAAGTAACAGTCCTCAGACTCCAAACAAATAATACTATTTAAATTTCTGTTTAATTTTTGAAAGTTCAGTATACTGGCTAATAGTTTATTTATTTATTTATTTTTAAGAGTTACGGGAAGCCGGGACCTCACACATGTGAAGTGCACATTCAACCACTGAACTACACCAGCTCCCTGATATCAAGAGTATTTAGTACTGGGAAAATATATTTATGTGGTCTAGGCACCCTCTAGGAGCTGATATCTACATTTAGAAGTGATTTTTCTGCAGAAAAGAACCCAGACAGGAGTCTGAGAAGGAGTGGCCAGGGAGAAAAGGGGTGAGGTGGGGGAAATCAAGTAATAGTGAATGCACACACATTTCAGCAAAGAAGAGAGTTCACCTCCCTCAGATTTTGTTTTTTTTTTTTTTTAAGATTTATTTATTTATTTAATTCCTCCCCCTCCCCCGGTTGTCTGTTCTCTGTCTATTTGCTGCATCTTGCTTCTTTGTCCGCTTCTGTTGTCGTCAGCAGCAGGGAAGTGTGCGCAGCGCCATTCCTGGGCAGGCTGCACTTTCTTTCACGCTGGGCGGCTCTCCTTAGGGGGCGCACTCCTTGCACATGGGGCTTCCCTACGCGGGGGACACCCCTGCGTGGCACGGCACTCCTTGCACGCATCAGCACTGCTCATGGGCCAGCTCCACATGGGTCAAGGAGGCCCGGGGTTTGAACCGCGGACCTCCCATGTGGTAGACGGACGCCCTAACCACTGGGCCAAGTCCGTATCCCATCCCTCAGATTTTGTTGACAAAGCCTGTGGGAAGAAGACTGCAAGTGGCCCCTGAGATGTGGCAACATGGAAACCCCTGGTATGCTTGAGAAGAGTGGCTTCAGCACTGGTTAAGAGGAAGAAGAGCCTGACTGGGTACCTTTCAGGGGTAAGCAGGATGTGACTGGACACCAAAAGTTAAAGCATCTCTATCAGGGCATATTCATGTAATGAGGGCCAAGAACTGGAGCATATATGGAGGGATATGTGGAGTCATGACAGGGCTTTTAATCAATTTTGAGATTTTATAGTATCTGTTTTCGTTTCCTGGTTTCTAAAGCAAAAACTACGTTATAGGTTGGCTTAAACATAGTAATTTATTGGCTCACAGATTTGAGGCTAGGAGAAGTCCAAAATTAAAGAGTCATCAAGTTGATGCTTTCTCTCAGAAGACTGTGGCATTCTGGGCTGACTGCTGGTAATCCTTGGTCCTTGACTTTTCTGTCACATGGCAATGCATATGGTAGTCTCTCCATACTTTTCTTTTCTCTTCTGGGTTCTGTTGACTTCCAGCTTCTGGTTGCTCCCTATGGCCTTCTCTCCCTTTTTTGTGAATTCTATTCTGCTGAAAACAGACTCCATTGATCCAGATTAAAGCCCAACCTGATTCATTTGGACACCTTAACTGAAGTACCATCTTGAAATGATCTTATTTACAATGGGCCCGCAACCACAGGAATGGATTTAGTTTAAGAACATGTTTTTCTGGGGCATATTGCTCCAAGCCACAATAACATCTTTCTATGCTGATGTGAATAGTCTAACAAAAGCATAAGGAAATACGTGGCTCATTGCTAGAATGCTTTTATATAGGTGAGGGCAGTTTGAGTTACTTTGCAAATATAAAGAGCTGTGGGTCTTATCTAGGCAGAACAGGTCTTCCATTTTAAAAAAGAGAAAGGTAAAGTACATGGGCTCAGTTAAAGTAGCAGTTGAGTGGTGGCAGGATGGACCATATGCTTTGCTTCTGTTTCCTAGTGAAACAAATCATGGCCCTCATTCATGAGTATGAAAGCAACAGGCTATGATGGAGATCTAAGGAGGCAAATGGTTTGAAATAATCCTCCCTGAAAGTGGGAGAGTGTTTTGACTAGAAGAAATTTGTAGACTTGCTCACCTGTACTGAGAGGTGGTTGTGATAAATTTATAGAGAAAAAAAGTGAGAAAGGTTGACATTTCAATTTTCCTCCTCAGGCACAGTCATCAAGTGAGTGGAGGAAAATTCCCAAGGGAATGTGAAAGAGGGACATGAGAGTTGAAGGTGTCTGCAGGTGCATGTTGGATGCTAGAAGTCATAGAATACTACCTAAGCAAGGAGGAAAGAGGGGATCTGAGGGAAGAGATGGGCAGTGCATAATCTACAAGCTCAATGAAGTGAAGGTTTGGGTAGGTACCAAGAAGTTTTAGAAATTTTTTATTTGAATGAATTTTGGCACTCCATATTGCTTTCTCTAAATTTGTTAGCTATACTTCTTTGCATTCTTTTAGTATTCATTCTAGGGTTTGCAATGTATGTCTTTAACTTGTCATAGTCGACTTAAAGTTAATACTGTACCATTTCACATATAATACAAAAAGTTTGAAACAGAATAATTTTACTTTACAATATTTTGTGAGCATATACATTATATATATTATAACATTATATATATTATATACATTATATATTATATATAATATATTATATTATACATTAATAATTATATAATTATATATATTATATATAACATTTATACATTATATATATTATATATAACATATTAATAATTGTATATAATAAACTACATTATATGAACTACATTATACATTCTGTAATACAGTATTCTAATAGCTACTTTAGTCATCATATATCTTTTAAATAAATCGAGAGGAAAAGAGTATTTAATTATTTACCCACATCATTACCATTTCTGATGCTCTTTGTTCTTTACCATACATCTCAGTCTGCACATGTTTTCAGCAATTCCAGTGGAAGAACTTCCTTAGCTTCTGTTTTGGTACACATCTGTTGGTAAAGAGGGTCTTAACATTCATCTTAAAGTGGCATTGTTTTGCATTTATGTTTTCTTTGGATATAGAATTCTGCATCAAGAGTTTGTTTCCTTTTCAGCTCTTTGAAGGTATAATTTACTGTCTTCTAGTCTTCATTGTCCCTGACAAAAAGTGAGGCACCTTGAATCTTGATTCCCTGATATGTACTCTATCATTTTTGTCTTCTGACTACATTCAATATTCTCTCTTTAGCTTTGAATTTTAGTAGTTTGACTATGATATGCCTGGAAGTGATTTTTCTTTCTTGTTCTTTTACTTTGGGTTTGATGAGAAAGTTTATGGTTGTCACTGTGGTAGTTTGAGACTGTATCTATGCTAGAAAATCATGTTCTTGAAACTGGTCCATTCCTGTGAGTCTGAGTCTATTATAGATGGGACCATTTGATTAGATTACTTAGGTAATGTAGGTCCTAGGGTGAGTCTTAAGTCTCTTACCGGAGCCCTTTATTAATGAATGAATATGCAGAAATGGGGCTGCAGAGACAGAGAGAAGCCCCCAGAAGTTGTGAGAGGAAGCTGCAGAAGTCAGAAGCTGAAATCAATAGAACACAGAAGCAGAGAGAAAGCCAAGAAGCAGGAGGCTGTGGGAAATGGATCCTAGAGAAGGAGGGAGCACCCCCATCAAACACCTCCATGTGCCTTGCAATGTGAAAGAGGACTCCTGGTTCAGGAAGTAAAAGCATTGCCTGATGAAGCCTTGATTTGGACATTTATCTCAGCCTTGAAACTGTAAACAAATAAATCCCCATTGTAAAAACTTAACATTTCTGGTATACTGGCTTGGCAGCTCTTAGCAAACTAAAACAATCACCAAATTTAAGAAATTTTCTGTCATTAATTCTCCTCCTCCTCCTCCTCCTCCTCCTCCTTTCTGCTCCTCTTCTTCTTTTCCTTCTTCCTCCTCCTCCTTCTGTTCCTCCTCCACTTTCTCCTCTGATTTTGTTTGACCTGGCTCCTGTCTCCCCCTTCTGAAACTCCTCTGAAATTGTTTTACTATTCACTGAGGCTCTCCTCACTTTTATTCTCAATCTTATTTTTCTCCCTTCCTCAGATAAGATGGTTTTAAAAAAATTGATCTATCTTCAAGTTTACTGACCCTTTCTTCTGACACTCTAGTCTGATCTTAACCCCACTCAGAATATTTATTAATTCCTATCTTGCAAATTACAGTTCTAGAATGCCCATTCATGGTTTTTTATCTTCCTATTTCTCTGATGAGAGCCCTTATCTGTTCTTTACAATCATATTTTCTTTAAGTGGTCCAACATGGAAAGAGCTGCTCCAAGGTTTTGAGCACTAATTCCAATTTTTAGATGGTCTTGGAGTTGGTTTTCATTATTTATAGTTTCATCCTTCTTTTGACTAAAAATGTTTTATTTTGTGCCAAGTATCATGGATGCTATATTGTTGAGAATGTGAGTTTTGTTGTTTTCCTCTAGAGAGCATGGAGTTTTAGTTTAGGTCATTTAGAGACAGATTTGTTTGATAATTTTGAGGTTTCTCTTTTAACTTTGTAAGGTTGGACTAGATGTCCTGACTGTTGACTGCAGTAGACTTTTCCAAAGATATGACATTCCTTAGATATCAATTGCATTCATGGGTTGGTCAGTGAAAGCTCTCCATGCTGACTATTCAGAATTATATATCCATCACTATACAATTCCAGAATTTCCCTCATCTCATACCTTATCACACCTACCTCTTCCACACCTTGTGGAGTCTCATCAAGGCAGATGTGGATCATGTATTTGTAACCAACCAAAGAATCAAAGGGACCTCTTTGCACACTCATGCAAATCCTTCTCTATGCAGCTTTCATCCTCTCAGTTCTCTGCTCCACAATTCTCAGCCTCGTCAACTTCTCTTAACTCTGATTTTTGACTGCCTAACTGAGCTGTGTTCTGCTGGGCTCCATTAACCTACACTGTGTTCAGTAAAATACCATGAGGAAAACAAAAAAAACAAAACACAAACCCTGGGTGATTGTGAGTCTACATGTGTTTCTCTTCTGTCAGTAATCACAGTCTTGAAGTGCTTGTTTCTAACAACTAAGAAGAGTTCCATCCATAAATCTTTCCAGGTTTATAGTTTTATGGTATTAAGCCTGGTCTGATCCCACTTCAATTATTTAAATTATGGCACTAAAGAAGACTGGCCTGGACAGCTAGTTCTCAGAGAGTAGATTATTTAAATTTATTTGGGAGATGGTACTATTTTGGTAACAACAAGATATAGGACATATTATGATACTTTGTAGTTGAAGGGAGTAGATAAAGGGGAAAAGATAATTGAAAGAGAGATGGTTAAGAGACTGGTCAAACAGATCCTAGTTGTATCTTACACATGATTGGTGAAATCATACAAAAGAATGATGATAATGGAAAAAATGGTGAACAGAAATATACTGGGCCAGATGCTAAGATCTTCACTGAATGTAGTGCCTAATTAATGTGAAGGGTTATATACATCTTTGGCAGTGATTGGTAGAAAATTATATAATCTGAAGGCATGTGCTTCATAAGTATATTTTATGTTGTTTGTCTTAGAAGGCTTAAACAATATTCTCAAACTAGTAACAAGGAAAATAAATACAAAATGTCATCTAAATCAATTCCAGGAAGTATAATGCATGAGGTATACCAGAAATAAACAATCACAACTCCAGAAATCCTTCTGGAAAACACTGTCTTTGAGCATTTGCTGGTAAGTGTTCACAATTTTCATTCCTTTTGAAGAGTTGATGGATTGAAGAGTTTGGGTCATGGGGCAGTAGTGAGATTCTGGAAGGAATGTAAGGGAAAATGTGATTAATTCTCATGTTTTTTTTTGGGGGGGGGATTGGGGGGCCTGGAAAATCAGGGTTAATTTTGCTTCCCTTCTTGGGCCCATATTTTTATCCAGCATTCACATCTTTGAAAATGTTCTAATTTCCCAATGACTGACTACATGACATGGAAATTATGAAACATTGGCTGACTAAATAACTAAAGCATTTGAATTCTTAATCAACTAAGACCTTACATTCATGAAATTGCCCTTAGCAGGAAAGAAGGAAAAACTTTGTAGGAGAAGCATTATTTTCAAATAATAGCAAAGTAATGTGCTTTGAGGAAGTTATTGACTGACATGTATAAGTTGGACACCTTCAAAAATAAAATTCAGGACATATTTTGATGAGAAAAGTTAAATGATTTTTCTCAATGTCTTAAAAAATTAAAGTTCAAACTGTTAGTTTTCCTAATATAGTTGTTGTCATTTTCTTTGGTTACTTTCTATTTTTGTCTTTAAAGTAAAGAGAGAGAGGTTTCTAAAATATTTTCCTTTAAGCTCAGGTATTGTCAAAATTATTTATAGATATAAATATCCAGATAGCACATTTTATTTCTCCACATGTATAGACAATTTATTTTAATTCAAATACTAAAATTATTAAGTGATTCATAGTTATAATTGTATAATTTAGAAATGTATTTGATAGGAATAGTCTGTGCCTAAATTTGAAGAATATAATTTAATTTTTACCATATGACATATGAATTGTTGTCAGTTTTTAACAGGTAATATATTAGTTGATGAAATAGGCAAAAAATTAAAATCCATTGTAGAAATGAATATGAACACAGAAGGAGAACCTTATTTTAGTAAAAATGTGGAAAATAGGAATTAAATTTTAAGCAAGCAATTGCTTAATTCGTGAAGGAACATATGTTTTTAAAAACAAAAAGACAAACTTTAAAATAATTTCAATTTCTACTAATGTATTCATATGTATTTTTGTGACCAGGAGTGTGCATGCCAGAAGTTTACAGTATATATATATAGTTTGTATATAAACTATTTATGATAAACATTATCTTATATATTTTCATATATCTGAACATGTTTATCCTATACTTGCCAGTATTTTTTTCTAAACTTTACTATAACCAAAAAATAACTTACCAAAAATCAAGTAGATCAATAAATGTCATTTTGTTACAGTGGTTGAGGAATTGGATGGAGATATTAAAGTAAAATTGTTAGCATTTTACAAAAAGCAAAATGAACTCATTTTAATGCCCATTAAAGCCTGGAGAAATATTGAAAATATTTAAGAAATTTGTCAAAGGCACCAACCAATGAGAATGGATCCATCATCCAATCAATATTGTCACATGAACCAATCAGAAAGGTTGTTGGCTGTCAACAGCTGGTCAGGGTGTACTGGTACTATACCATAATATTGAGCTAGTCTTCTGAAAAGAAGTACATGATATCAGGGAGCATACCCCAAAAAGCCACCTTAAAGAAAAAATCCAACAGGAATATTTTTCCCAATACTTCATATTAAAATGTTAAGGTTTGCACATGGGGTTATCTCAATTGTCAGACTATCATTTTTTCCCATATAAAATTTAATGTTAGCTCATCACATCATGTTTATCTAAGAATGATCTGAAGATATTGTAGCCCAAAGACAATGGAGCTGGCTTTAAACAACTGGGACACCTTTAATAGTATTTACTTGCAAAATATGAGCCAAATGTGTAAAGCTACCTACACACACGTATACATAAATAAATTTGTAAAATATAAGATAAAACCTGTTGTGCAAGAAAATTATAATTGATTTGGTGGCCACATTAGGTCAGATAGTCAAGGAAGACCTAAGATAAGGTAAGAATACAGAAAGTTATGCTCCATTCTTACCAAAATAAATTTAAAAGTTGTGAATCCTCACTCATTATTGAAGTTATCACAACTAAAATCTGAGATGTCACTTAATTACTCCTAGCTTCATTTTTGGTATCTTTTATTTGGACAGTACCATGAGTTCTGATATTTCTTTAACTTTCACCTTCCTCATCCCAACCACCAACCCTATTCCTAGATCTTCTTATGTGATATCATGTAGGTTATACTTGGTCTCTGAGCCTAGACATTGCCACCTTGATTATTTGCTTTTAGTTGCTTTCTTATGTCTGATGAATTACCATGTCAAACTCCTGCTTTTATTTCATAGCTCCAGATTCATGATCAGAGTTCTTTGCCTTGTATTTTATTTCTTCAAGCATATATCTATGAAAAAGAAGGGTGCACAAGATGAATATTTTATTCATACTGAAAGCAGGATTTGTTTTGCTCTTTAGTCTGAAGAGTCTTTTTTATTAATTATATATTTTCTATTATACTCAGCTACCATAAATGGGTTATGTGGCCAATTTATTCTTGCACACCCCTGACTGCTGCTAAATCAGGTCAACAGTTCTTCTCAATAAAATCCTTATTAAAGTGTATTCCGAGAAAAAAAAAAGAGTTATGTACCAAGAGAGTAAATTTGTGAAAAAAGTTTTCAACAGTATTTTGAAACTCAAACATGGATTTATGTCAATGTGTACAATTGAAATTTCATGACTATCCCTCATTTGAAAAATCAGTCTATTATTAAAACTTGCAGAGATAAGTTTCAGTATTACTAGAGTAAGCAATGCAACATTGAAAACACATTCTAGCTCCATTCCCAAAGTAAAATCTAAATAATGCAAGATTGATTATCAATGCAGTTTCTATGTGCATGAACTTATCTAAATTATAGTCACACTCAAAAAAAATCACATTGTATTAAAATAATCTCATTGACAATGTTTGGTTACATTAGATTATTTAGTATTTGATCCCTGTATTTGTCTGCCAAAGGGGTGCTGATGCAAAGTACCAGAAATGTGTTGACTTTTATAAAGGGTATTTATTTGGGGGTAAAATCTCATGGTCCCAAGGCTGTGGAAAGTCCAACTCAAGGCAACGTAAGAGGTGCTTTCTCACCAAAGTCAGCTGCCATGTGTTGAAGCAAGATAGTGGGTGATCTCTACCTGGTCTCCTTCCCCTCCAGGATTCTTCATCTTCTTGAACTCAGTGGCCCCAGGCCCTTGAGGCTTCGTGTTTAACTGATCCTGTGGTCCCTTCTCTCTAGGCATAGGACTTGCTCCTTTCCTGGCCTTCTGTATCAGTCTTGGCCATTCTGCTCTCTTCACAATTTTTCTGTAAGTTATCAGGCAATTTATCTGTAAGTTATCAGGCTGTTTGAGCCTTCTTCATTCTGTCACATGGCAGGATAAAAAATGAGAGCGCTTGCTTTTCCTGTGTGTCTGTCTGTCCATGTGAGTTTGTTTATTATCAGACCCAGCAAGAGGGCAGGGACTCAAACTGAGGCACATTTTACTGAAGTAGTTGAATCAAAAAGCCCTAAAAGCTTATATTAACAGATAATTTAATCAAAGTCCCCTCAATTGATTTTAATACAATCGAAGGATATCACACCTAGAGGAATATATAACTTTGCAAACATAATTGTTCTTATTTTTAGGGTTCATAAAATTTCTCAAACTGCCACAATCCCCAAGATTGTCGTGGTTTTCTCAGGGATAACTTAAAATTAATTACTCCAACTTCAAATGTAAGGGCTAAAACAAAAGACTGGATGGAAATAAAAACATCCCCATTGAATATTAACTTTGTTGGCAGTCGTATAGATTATGATTGGTAGTTCTTTAAAATTTATAATAGGAAAGATAGTTTAAGTCATGTAACTTTTTATAGCATTCATATATTTCCTGAATATAAGGAAAAAGAAAGATGGGCAAATGGAAAAATTAAATTATTTACTAAAATTATTAAGAATTATTAGTAGATTATCAATATAGAGATATAACACATTTACTATTTAATAATAAAGAGAACATCATTAAGCAATAGCAGATATGAGAGAAGAAAATGTAAGGTTTTTTAAAAATAAGAAAACAATAGTATTTAATATCATTGAAACTCTGGCAGATAATATTCTACTAGTATAATTTTGTTTTCTTTAAACATTTCATGTAATGCTATTTCTTAGTCTTCTTGGTGGAATTCACTGTGTTAGTAATTGAGATCATTATTGGGCTCACTAAAAATTACTTAATGAATTTTATTAGTAATTATAAGTATCCAATATATCCAATAGATATATATTTAATTATTATTTCTTTAAAGACATTTCCACTTTATTATTTCCTATCTATAAATACTAGATGACATTAATGGTTGGAAAGTATTGCTGACTTCATAACAACTTAACTCAACAAGGAAGAAACTTCAACATTGAGGAGAAGGAACTGCACTGTAAAATTTGACAAGAACTTTACTGAGTGTTGTGGATTCAGTGGCTTCATAGTGTATCTATGACACGTCTGAAGCTTTAATTGTTGGAAAAACCTTAATGAACTGCTAGACAATATTGCTAAATTGGAATAACACGGAGTCTTTTTCAAATACAAGCAACATCATATCCTTTGAAAGACATAGTGTGTTTTAGTTTTAAATGCATATACTTGATAATCTTCATTTCCTTGGTATATAAAATAAATTATTGAAAATAATTTATAAAATCATTCTCCCCCCATTTCTTGTATTGGGCAATGGTATCACCACAGGAGGAGCAAGTGCCTATTTTTCTTCTCCATCCATCCCAATGTTGTAGAAACTCTATTCAAGTCATGTTTGCCTGAGAAGAATGGACTTCCCTTTATCCTCCCAACTAAAAACTAGACTTTAGGGAAAAACTTTTACTGGATATAAAGAAGGCTATTCATTATGATAATATCAATCCACCAGAAAGATGAAATAGTCATAAACTTATATGCACCTAAAAACACAGCCCCAAACTCATGAAGGAAAAATTGACAGAAGTGAAGGGTGAAAAACACAATTCAAAAAAAACCATAATTATTGAAAAGAAAACTACTTTTAAAATATAAATAAATAATTCCATATATCAAAACTCTACAGTTGAATACTTCAATGTCCCACTTTCAAATAATGAACAGGACAATGTGGCAGAAGACCAACAAAGAAAAATGAAAGTCTCAGCAACACTATAACCAGCTAGATCAAATGGACATCTCTAGAAATCAGTCAAACAGCAACAGAATATGCATTCATCTCAAGTACTCATGAAAAATTCTCCAGAATAGATCATATGCCTGGAGGTAAAACAAACTTTAATACATTTAAAAATCTTGAAATTATACAAAGTGGAATTAAATTAGAAATCAATAACAAAAAGAAATATATGAAATTCACAAATATTTGGAAAAAAAATAACTCACTCCTAAATAACCAAAGAGTTAAAAAAAGAAGTCACAGGAGAAATAAAACCCTTTGAAGCAAATGAAAATGAACACAGAACACAGGGAATTTGCCACGGTGATAAATTGATAGCTGTAAAACATCTATTTTAAAAAAAGGAAGATCTCAACTCGATGACCTAAAATTTCACCTTAAGATAATAGAAGAGCAAACTAAATTCAAAGCAAAGAAGAAAAAGGAAATAAAGAATAGAGAAGAAATAAATGAAACAAAAATAGAAAAGCTAAAGGAAATAACTTTTGATATATTCCAAACATGCAAATAACCAACCCATAATGCAAGAAGATTATGGAGTTCATTGAGACCTGCCAATGTGTTCCCAGAAGCCATGATATGGAAGCAGAACCTGGGAGGGGGAAATGCTGTTGGGCAATCCTGTTTCAATGAACAATCTGAACTGAAGATATGAGAATCAGAGTTATGACAAAATGTTTAAAATTTACTGTGAAATTTCAGTTGCTGAAACTTAAATGTGACTTAATATTTAGAAATTAGTAGGCATTCCCAAATAGAGTCATACAAGGAGAAAACTCTAATGAAACAACAAACAGAAAACACAATCTGCTGTTCCTTTAAAGACATGTACTGTCATTTATAGTGATACTTATAGTTCAATTCTGTCTCAGTATAATACTATTAATAGATATCATGGTAACAACATGTAGATAATGGTTTTCATGTAACAATTTTTTTTTATCTTTACTGGTTATATAAAATGATAGGTTTTAAGTTCCTTTCTACCTTCAATGTACGAAGCTGCTGAGGACAGATTATGGCTGCTGAGGACAGATACTGCACACTACAAAGTCCCAGTTTGGGCATTATGGAGTTTGCAGCATGCAATGGAAAACATAATTTTTGAAAAGAAAACTACTTTTAAAATGTAAATAAATAATTCTGTATGTCAAAACTCTACATATTATAGATACTATAGGAGGATATATCTAAAGGATACCCTGTCCTATAGGATTATGGGTGAGTACCCTGGAAATCAAAGCTTATTTAGACTGACGTTTAAGGATATAATTTCAAAGTCTGGGCAAAAAGATGGAGAAAGATGGCTGGTTGAACTCTGTATTCAATACTCCCAGCATTCCTAGTGCTGGACACCCTAGCTTACCACACTGTAGTACAGATCTGTTTAGGGACAGGGAAAGGAGAACATGAACTGGCTGAGTTTCTCCTGAATAACCTCAGAATTTTTCCTTAAATTCCATAGAAAGGATTCTTTCTAGAGTACTTAATTTTGGTTCTGACCTGGAGAATAAATGCATTCCTATTTTGGAAAAATCCAAGGTGGACAATGGAAAATATATTCACTTGACCAATGTCTTAATATAACCATCTAGATCACCGGCAATGACGTTAAAAGCAACCTGACTGTATCATCATTGGGTGGTACACATGGAAATATTTAATAAGGCAGATTTTATTAGACAGGTTTTCAGATGATAAGATTCTGTCTTTCTGATTACATTTTCCTATAGTCTTTGAACCACCTTAACCCCCCACTTTCAAACTAGGATATGTAGAAAAACAAAATATGGATCATACATTAAACTAAGTGGAATGCATAAACATTTTGATTATATAAAACACTAAAATAGCACTTGGTCATCTCTTGTACTTGAAATAGAGTCAAGCATTTCATAGCTGTATTATAAATCTTCATGTTCCAAAACTGGTCAAAGCACCAAAGTGTTTCTTAATGTTAACTACAGATAAAGCCACCTTCCTTCTACTAAATGCCAGGAATCTTTGAAATCTTTAGAAAGGCTAGAAGCTCTTTCAAGCCTGCATGGAATCATACTCTCCCTTTAAGTGGTCATTTTTCACAGTCTTGAATCCTCCAGAGAGATTGTTTTCTTCAGATAAAAGTGTGTTTTCTTGTAATAACATTCTGCAAACCTTAAAACTGGCTTCCTTTAACTAAATTTCTTTCCAATAAATTTATAAAACAAGTCACAAGGAGGATAAGCATGGCCCATTTTAATGCTAACGATATATGAGATAAATACCGGACACTTTTATTTTCTCATATATAACTAAGGCATTCTCATCCCAGAACATCTGAAATGTGTTTTTATACCTAGTTGTACCTTTCCAACATAACTTTTAAACTGAGCTAAAGAGCTTAAAAACAAAAAGACAAATATCCTCTCCTTAAAAAAAATAAAAAAAGACATTGCTTTTTATTTTATTTATAACCAAGTTTTAACTGTGCTCTGCTTTATTAATGTATGGTAGAACAGAAATTCTGAAGCTCTTTTTAAAAGTGAAAATGTGTAAAATTATCACCATTTGTAAAAGGATAGAGGTCTCTTTCCTACTTTTCATTGTAGGTAGCTAGTAATGATAACAATTATTTTGGATTTTTGATATCATAATTTTAAATCATCAGAATAGTTCTGCATTAAATATCCCTTCATATTATGAATAAATTTGGATAGTATAGATTCAGAGAAGTTCAGGCCAAAGCTGAATATTTTGTGGCAGATCAACATGTAATGATTAGATGAGAGACATATAATTAAATATCCCTCCATGTTTAATATTTCATTTATTCATTGCATGGTTAACAGATGCTACAAACATTTTTTAGTCATTGGCTATATGGAGCAGCAGTAGGCAAAAACCAGTCCTCCCTTTATGTAGTTTACATTATAGAGAAACAGACAATAACCATATCCATAGGTGTAAATACAGATATAGATGAGATGATATAGATATAGATATGGAGATAGATCATATAGATAGAGATGGATATAGTATGGATACAGATATAGGCATATAGATATAGCTATAGATGTAGACATAGACATAGACATAGATGTTGATGTAGGTATAGATATAGATATAGGCATGGGCATAAATAAAGAAATAAGTCTAAGCATAGATCTAGAAATAGATATAAATATATAGAAGATACAAAATAGAAATAGAATCGATTAAGACAAAATTATAGATAATGTTGAAAAAGAAGGGCAAGAAAACAGACTAAGTGGCTGGAAAAACATGGCTAACTATATCATATTGATAATTTTTCTTTACACAGAAATTTTTACCTTCAATTAAGAAGTTAGATGTTGCTAAGGTAAATGAAATACTGAAGCGAATTACTAAGAAATATTACAAAATCCAAAAAAAGTACATGAGTTATTTATACACCTGGCAGTGTCCTTTTAAATTGCATAAAAAATTGTTGCTTTGCATTCTAAAATTAGAAGCATTATATAATGTTTTCTATATGTTTAATACTTATTAGAAAATAAACATTATGTTTCTTCTAGTCTTCCTCTTTTGCTTCCAAGCCATTAAAATTTTTTGAACTTTATATTTCATTTGTTTTTAATCTTACATTTTGCCTAGTTTAGCAATGACCGTATGTTTTATACTCAAGAAATGTCGAATGGATTTAATCAAAGCCAATTTAATTAAACCCAAATTTTTCATTATGCAGAAACAAATACAGTAACTGTTTTTTTTATTCTGGGTTTAGGCAAGAATTTCTTCAATATGACATCCAAAGTTCAGTCAATAAAGGAAAAATATGGTAAATTATACCTTACACAAATTACAGAATTTTGGCCTTTAAAGATATTATGAAGAGATTAAAAAAGCAAATCACAGCCTGAGAGAAAATATTTACAAATTACATGTACAATAAAGGACTCATCCAAAATTCTAAAGATCTCTCCAAAATCAGTAATAAAAATAATAGAAATAATAATCTGTTCATGAACTATTGTGATTAGTAATCGAAGAAAATGTGGCATTGGTGTGGAGAAAGTGGCCATGGTGGCTGCTGGGGGTAGGGAATGGGAGGAAGAGATGAGATGTGGAGGCGATTTCGGGACTTGGAGCTGTCCTAGGTGATGCTGCAGGGACAGTTACCGGACATTGTATGTCCTCCCATGGTCCACTGGGTGGAACGTGGGAGAATGTGGGCTATGGTGTGGACCATTGACCATGAGGTGTAGCGGTGCTCAGAGATGTATTCACCAAATGCAATGAATATCTCATGATGATGGAGGAGATTGCTGTTATGGGGGGAGGAGTGGGGTGAGGGGGGTGGGGAGTATATGGGACCCTCATATTTTTTGAATGTAATATTAAACAAATAAAGAAAAAAAATAGAAATAAAAAATAGGCCAAAATTTTGAAAAGGAATTTCACCAACAAAAGTACACTCACTAATGACCAGTAAGTATATGAGAGGATGCCAAATATCCTTAGTCATTAAGAAATGCAAATTAAAATCATTAGATGGCATTTCACCTCTTTGAATATGTAAATTTTATTTATAAGTTACAAGGGTTCAGGAGGAGAAGGAGCAAATGGAAATTTTTGACACTGCTTATAAGAATGTAAAATGATCAAATAAATTTGGAAAATAGTTTGCCAGTTTTCTAAAAAAGTTAAAACACATACCTGAGGTATGATCCAGCCATTATTCTAGATATTTCCCCCCAAAAAATGAACGTAAAAGTCTGCACAAAGACTTGTAAACAAATGTTCATAGTAACTGTATTTGAGATAGCAAAACAAATATCTAGTGAAACAAATCCCTACAATAAAATTTTACTAAGCAGTGTGACTATTGATAAATGCAACCACTTGAATTCATACCAAATAATTTTTCTGAGTGAAAAAAAGCCGAATTTCCTTCCCCTAAAGAAAAAGTACATCCAGTGTGATTTCATTTATGCAGAATGTAGGAAATGTCATTTAATCTGTAGTGAGACAAAGCAGATCTATTGTTCTGGGCTGTGGCTGAGAGTTGAGTTATTGAGAACCATTATAGTTAGGGCACTGGGAGACATTTAGGCATAATGGATATAAACTTATCTTGACTATATAAGTATTTCACAGGTATGTATGTATTGGTGTGTATATAATTTTACACTTTAAATATAAAACATTTATTATATGTCAATTGTACCTTGATTAAAAATAAAATGAAACAAAACAAAACTCAACTAACAAGCACACAAAGGGCATTTCATCCAAGTGCTCCTTGGGTTTGAGCTCTCTCTGTGCCCAGAGATAGGCTATGGAATTGAATTCCTTATTTATCTCCCGAAAGGGAAACACCACTATTTTCCGGTCCCCTGATCTTGAAGTGAACTTGCTGTGTTCTATGGATTTATGAGGTCCTAGTGTTTTTTTGGTTTGTTCTTTGTTTTTTAATTTTGCATGAACCAGATAACACAGATGGTGGTGAGTAAATACTTAGAACACTCAGAAAAGCTGTCACTGACAAACCAGACATCAGTTCTCCAAATGGGAAAGAAAGATAAAAATGAGCATTGTTCTTCTTCCACCCTATCCCTGAATACGAAGAAAATACCAATTGGATAAGATCACAGTTTAAATCAACACATCAGAACTACTGCAGAGGCTGCCAGGATTTGAACTCTGATGGAGCAGTCCTTTGTCAGTTCCCCACAATTTCTGCCTCAGGAGGCCAGTCTTTGTCCTGTATGTGAAGGCACTGAGAGAACAACTGCCTCAAATTTTGGGCACTCATCACCAATGCCAACTAACAGCCACTGCTTCCTTGTACTAACACATTCTGTAGCTTATTGCAATCAATGAAAAGGAGTTAGTGGTCCTCAGTTTCCTCAGGAAAGAGAAGCAACTGCATGCCAGGAAAGGATCAGAAGAAAGAGGTAAGGAACAAATGGAGTTATAGATGGAGTACTGTATCCAAAGGATAAATACGGACTTCATTGAAGGATTTGGCCAGGTGGTTTAAGTGTGAGTTTAACCATGTCAAATTCCAAAATCCTTAAAGGATGTTGTAGCAGTTTGACATGGTTATGAATTCCAAAAATAGATATTAGATTATGTTTGTAATCTGGTCTGTAGCTGGGCATGATTAAGTTATGATTAGGGCTTTGACTGGACCATGTCATTAGGGCACTGGTGGGTGGGGACTCACAGATAAAAGGCATGGCAAAGGACAGAATTGAAGGTTTTTTATGTTGGAGTCTTGATTGTTGGAGTTTGATGCTGAAGCCTTAAGCTGGAACCCCGGGATGTAAACTCACAGAGGAAAGAGAAGCAAGCCCCAGGAAGAGAGGAACCCTAAACCCAGAGAGAAGCAAGACCCTGGAAGGGAAGAACCCAGGAAGCCTGAACCCTTACAGACATAGGCAGACATCTTGCTCCAACACGTGAAAAAAGACTTGGGCGAGGGAAGTAACTTATGCTTTCTGGCCTGGTATCTGTAAGCTCCTACCTCAAATAAATACCCTTTTAAAAAAACAACCAATTTCTGGTACTTTGCATCAGTACCCCTTTGGCTGACTAATATAGTTCTCCTTCATTTACTGGTGCAGTGCTCTGATGCATCAGACTTTGGAAATTATGGGTGGTTCTGCCAAGTGGAAATCTACAAGCTGTGGAGGGGCCCTTGAAGACATTGCTGGGAAAGATCATGTCCACAGAAGGAGTGTTTGACTAGTTTTAAGAAGTGGACAATGGCTATCAGAGGTGCAGCCTCCATCCTCTTTAATTTAAGAGGATGATAAGGGTCTTGGGAAGTCTGTGCCTAAGTACAAGAGTTCTGGGGAGGTGGCAGATGGGCACTTACCTTATTTTCACCCAAAGTATAGCAAGGCTGTGGCTATAACCCAACTATTAATACTTAGAATTCAATATCATTTTAAATAAAAGTACTTTATTCAGAATCAAATTTCTAAAACATATATATTTTTTCATATTTGGAGAATGAAACTAAAAAGAGAAGAAATACTTAATTACTTATTTAACAGAAGTCTATCAAAGGTGTAGAAATACACTTGCCACTTCCTCTGAGCTTGCACATGTTATCATTGCACTGATCATATGGAACAAAGTATGAGATTTTAAAAGTGTAATATGAAACTTCTCAGAAATTACCTATTGCTGTTATTATTAGCTCAAGAGTATTTTAATTGTACCTCCCATATGCTTGAGTTAAAATAATTGCTGGTTTCAATGATGTGGTTTAATAATGATAAATGATTTCTATTGAGTCTTTTAAAAAATTGTTCCTATAAATTCACTATTTTTGGTGACTTGTTCTCCAAATGTTCTCATGTTCTTGGTCTAAATCCACATTTCTGTGAGTTTAAATCGATTGTAGATAGGACCTCTTGAAGGTGTTATTTTTAATTGCAGTGTGGCCCTACTTAATTACGATGGTCCTTAATCCAGATTACTGGAATTATTTACATATGGAAGAAATCCAGACAGACTGAGAAAAAAGCCATGTGAATGAGTCAGTTGGAATCCAGAAAAGAAAAGAGAGACCATTGTTGAGTGGTGGAAAACAGAGATATAAGCAAAGGTACCCTGCAAATCGCTGACCACTCAGACCACCGTCAGGAAGCAGGTCTTCTGTAGCCAGTGTTTGAAGTGGACGTCTGGCTGCCGAAACTGCAAGCCAAGAAAGTCCTTTTGTTTAAGCCAACCCACTGTGTGATATTTGTCATAGCAGCCTGGAAACTAAGACAACACCTCTTGTACCTTTCTGGTTAATAAGTTTCAATTTCTTGACAACCTAAAGAATTCAAATCAATTCATGATTTCTTAAAAAAGTCTTTGAAGTTAAAATTATATCTTTTTATGAATTTGAAGAATGTGTGAATCAGAAAGATATAGTATAAATAATGTTATGTATATATTTAAACAGTAAAATAATAAAATACAAAATACAAATTAGTTGCATTATATTTCATACTTAAAGATTCATTTTGACATGTGAATTTTAGAACTTACTACAAGTTAAATGACTCCTACATTAGATTTAAATAAAATCTAATCAAATTATTTTAACTAGACCAAATAAGTATGTACATGTTAAATAATGAGAAAGGATTATTATATGAAAAAATTGGAAATATTCATGGGAATATTTGATCATTCTTTCCACTTTAAAAGGCAAAATTTATCTCTAAATAATCGAAATATTTCTTATCCCAGAAGAGTATTTTTCCATTTTGTTTGTGGATTATGTAGAGTAATTACAAAAGGATATAAGAGGAATCTTCCTGCTGTCTTAGACCCAACTAGTCCTAGTCAAGCATTTATTAGACAGATACAAATATCAAGGAAAAAAGACTAAATGATCCTCTGAAACTATCAGAAGCATAGAGACTCTGGCACAGCAATGCACAATAGTCACAGCTCAAATCTTCAATCATCATGCACACATCTTTGACCTGTCCACTACAATTATCATTAAGATCCACAGCACATGCAGTGGTTGGACTATTCATCACACCTCCACACTGTATAAATCCCTCTCTGTTAAGCCAACAAATTGGCCATGTTATATACAAAGAAAAGAAAAGAACAGAAAAAGAACAAAATCATTGACAAAGCATTAAACACTGACCAATTTTTTCTGCTCTTGTGTCATTTGACTTTTAAGCATAAACAAAATGTATACATTTAGATTCCTACATGTAAATAGCTTCTGAATGGAGCAAGGTGTTAACACTAAATAAACAAAGCTATTCATAGGGTTTGAACAGAGGTGACATACACTCTGTCATTTAGTATTTAATGAGTTGGCATCATATTATGTGGAAAATAAAATAAATATCATAAACTCTGTTCTGGGGAATTTGCATTAATAACAACACAAATCAGTATATATTGAGCATGAGAGGGGAGAAGAAAGCAGTGTAGATAAGTGAAAATTGTGATAATATATGAAAAGTTGGGGGAGAGATAAGAAAAATTAAAGTTGTGAGAATATATTTCATTCTGTCCATCAATTAGAGCCACACCTATACTTCTGGTTTAAAACATAATTCAGATAACACACTCAGTATCTAAACATGATATATCTTATTTTAAACCTTTTTTTAAAAGAAATTACCAGATTAGTTTATAAGGCAGCATTCCATCCTGAAACATCATTTAAGAAATAAATTTCTCAGAAACTGTTTTTGTCATCCTCTCAGAAAATACTTCTGAATTCAATGAATTCTACATCAGATCATTGAGATGCATACCCAATATCACAAAATTTCAGATCAAAAAAGACTGGCACCATCACCAAATGTGTTCCCTAGAAGTTTAACTTCAACACTGTTATTGAAAAATGTTGTTTGATCCTTTCCTATGTGCAATCCCCAGACAAGTTAGCTTTTGCTTGAATAAATAGGATTTTTTTTCAATGATGCTGCATACAACTTCCAAAGAGGAAAAGTAAATATTAAAGGAGTTTAGCTACATCCGATGAGATTTTTAAGGTTAAAAACACCAACAGGTTTTGGGATGAGAGCCAATATGTGAGATAAAACAAAAGTAAAACTTATACATGACTAATTTTCTGAATAACTTTCAGAGATAGATTGTAGCATACAAAGAGCATGAAAGTGTGGGAGTTTATAATCTTTTTGATTATTGATTGTTTTCTCTTTTGAGAAATAAATCAAAACAAACCAAAAAACCCTCATAATATCCTTAGGGGGATGTGTTTAGATTTTGATAGTGGGATTCTGCACAGTTAGTTGGGTTTCAACCCCATAATAAGCTGAAAATTAAGTGGAAACATCAATATAATTGCGACTCTATGATAGAACGTGTCTTCTTAATTACACTTACCGTGGGCTATGCTTGAAGTCTATAAATCAAGTGCAGTGAATCTATTTCTATGACTGCATTGTTTTGAGCTTAGTCCTCTGTTCACACTGGTAACTGCTGTATGAGAACAGAATTTTTGCCTGTGCTTGGAATTGCTCTAATTTGTTCTGGTAATGGGCGCCAGATGTCAGAGTATAAAAGGAAGTTGGAGCTGGCAAAAATATTGCCATTCTGACCTTCTCTTGAATTCCAAAGTCCTTGCTCCTTTTTGACTTCTGTGAAAATCAAACATTCACAAACATGCTGAACGGAGAGGGATAAACTGCTTCCCTCCTGTGGAAGCTGTCAGAGCAGAAGAGAAATGGGGAAATGGCACTTCCCTGGAAGGGTGACATGGCCCCTTTTCTCCCCTTTTCTCTTTAAGGGGAGGAGGGCAGAAAGCAAGGGGACTAAAGAACACCCAGTCCCTCCACAGAGTCCTCGCCTTCATGAAGACTGCTACTTCTTCAGAATTGCCTCCCTCACCTGGGTCTTTGACATCTCTCCAGTAAAAATGAAGAATGTGCCGTTGGTTTTGTTTTTCTTTGTCTTTTATTTTTCAAAAACTAGAGGACTATAAGGTTTTATTATTATTTTTTTGTACAATGCATATCCAATTTAGTTCATTTGTTACCCAGTTTGTATTGGTCTTTGGTTTAGATCTATAAAAATCTCTGCAAAGTAAATCAAAATACAGATTCCTGCTATTGTTGAGAAGGGGACAAACTTGTGAAAAGTCAATCAACTAGTATAGGATTTACCTATCTGAGCATTTACATCTCATTTTCATTAAGTGATTTTCTAAAGGTTGACAAGATCCAATGCAGCTCAGCTTCTACTTCCAAAACTTTTCAAGTGAGTTTTGTGTATTCTTGGTATAACGGGGATTTCTGCTTCTAAGTAGTGTCCTATAGCAGATCTCTTTATTTTCTTTTTTGCAGATATAGTGGAAAAAAATGCCATTCTTTACTGAGGGAAAATGCAGTTTTTCCTCAGTGAAAGTGGGGAATTATTATTAAAAATGAATTAATTTCTTCTTTTTATTAACTATCATTTAAGCAGTGTATAAAAAGCTTTAAAATGCTTATAAAGGTCTAAAATTACTTTAAAATTTTAATTATCTACTATTTGCCCAACATTGTATAGTATAATAGACAGAATTTAAACTCAGTAAAAACCTTGAGGGTTTTTTCAAGTGTTGCTATTCCTAAAACTCTGCTGCCACTGCATATTTCCTTGTAATTGAGATAATCACAGTTGTTATTTCTTCTTCTTAATTTTTCCACCAAAGATCAGAAAATCCAAATATGTCTCATTTTGTATTAAATTTGGTTTTTCCTTTCACTCCATGTTATTTCATTTTTTCTGTAGTATTTTCCTAAATTTATATTTTCTTTGAAATAACAAATATTAAAGAAGTAAGTTACAAACAGAGACATCTGAAGCCTCTGCAAGCAAATTATCCTAGTAGGCTTCTAGAACTCCGTTCATTGATAATGTTTATCTAAGTGCTACTTTACTTATTCAGTGGGCCCCACAGCGATCTAGTTTGGTCAGCATTGGTGCTGTGAAGCACGGACCCACGTTACAGGGTAGTCATATGGTTCCCTTGAGGTAGTCATATGGTTCCCTTAGGGACACAAGCAAAAATTGTGCGCAGTCTTTGAGGGTTCTTCCCTGCGTCAGCTTTAAGAACATGTGTAGTTTACTTGACTTCTTTGATACTCAAGTACTCTCAGCTATACAGTGGGATTAATATTTCCTCTTTTATAAAGATTCCCTACAAAATATGTGAGAATACAAAATATCTGGAATATGGTGTACACTCAGAGAAATGCTATTGGAAAATACAGGTGACAATTCAAAGCATCAGCAGTCTCCGACATTTAACTGGACTAGTACTGTTAATTTTGTAAACTTTTTTCAACTACTAATGGTTGTAAATGCTACATATACAGTTACTTACAAATAATTACAGTGTTGCATCATTTCTTGGCTTGTTTTAAGGCATGTGTAATTGACTACATTTAAATGTCCACAGCCAGAGCCATATTTTCTCTTCTGAATGCAATCAGGATAGAACAGCTATGATATTCCTTCAAATTGAAATAGCAGGCTGGTCTTCCGAGATCCAAATACTCTTAAACATTCTAGCATCCTATCTGTAAGAGTAAAAACCAGCCGAAATAAAGTAATCCACAAGTTGAAACCTAGGGTTGAAAATTAACAAAGGATTATAATTACTGAATCATTACAGAAAAGCTTTTTTCTTACTTTTCTAGTATATTATAGAACAGCCAAAAGTTAAAACCTAAATTACTGAAATTCACTAGACTAGTCTCAGCCTTGTTTATACCTACTACTGTGTTGGTAACCTCTCCACCTTCCCCTGTGTAAATCCCTAAAAACACTGAACTCCTCATACTCCGGGAGACAGATTTTTAGGCCAATATGCCTTCTGATCTCTTGCTTTGCGCTTAAAATCAACTCTTTCTTTCTTTGAAACCCCAGTGTCTCAGGAATTGGTCATGAGCACATGGGGCTGAAAACCCCACTTTTGCTTGGTAACGATATTTCTTTCTAGGTTCTCATTTTTTCTACTGTGTTGCTCTTTGTGACTCATCTCTGAATCACCTCCTCCTTTCAAACACCAAAGAACTAAGGAGACTAATGACTCTTCTGCACTGGTTTCCATGACTCAGGCAATTAGTACCAGTTCACTTCATTGCTTTACTTTTAGGAGACCTCACACATTCTCCCCTATTGCAGGGTTTTCTGTTCCTTCTCTACCTGGGACAAATTGGTCATCTTCAAGGACCTTTGATATTTGCTTTTATAAAGAAATTATCCATGTACTGGCTATGATTTCCATCACACCTCATCAAATTTCCCAGAGGTAAAGAAAATCGTTGTAAAACAGCTTTTCTGGGAGCAAGGAGAACCAGAAAGGGGAGAACTAACTGAAATGAGTTTATTAGAAATTAATAAATATATATGCAGAGCAGTCATGGATCTTTAGATCAGACATAAACATAATGAAATGTAATGCACAGATTCACACAAATACCTACATAGTAATTTCACTTGATGATAGCATCTTGGGTAAGTTTTACAATGACATAAGGTATTTATCTTATGATAAGGAAGCCTTTGGGATATGGCAGGAAGCATTTCATCCAAGAAGAGTAAATTTCTTTATTGCCTATTTACTCTCCAGTTGCCATTTAATTCAAATAGCATTTAATCATGAAATGAACATTTTAACTAGAAAATATTAACCATTGTTCTTCTTCTTTGTCAACTTAATAGTCCTTTAATCCTCAGTTAATTAAAAAACAGAGAAAACATGGAACACGGGCAGTGAAAACAGCTGATAAGTGGAATTACATCTTCAAAGCACTGGCAACACCACAGAAACTTCTTCTGCCTCAACTTCTTCCGGTCACACACAGAAAGATCAAACATTAATACTGGTTCCTGAATTCTAGATAGGGTGATGGTACTTTTAAAAGCATAATCACTCCATTAAAACTAGACTTCACACCATATTATTTGCATAGTAACTGTCTAATTCAGAAATTGTCTCTTACAAGTAATATATATGCCAGAAGGCAGGGTGCAGACAATGTAATAGATCTTAACTGCTTATACACAAATTCCTGGGTAGTAGAATGATCAGTGAGTTTACATTTAGAAGCTTTGGAACCTAAATTCAACTATAAAATTATTAACATATGCTCTTGAATAAATTAATTAGAATCTCTGGTATAAATTTCTTCATATGAAAACTGAGAATATTATTAACTTCCCTACTTTTCTCATAGGGTTTGTTAGTACTTACTGGCATAACTAATGCTACAGTATTTTTTAAAATAATTTGGTTAGATCTTATTGAAATCTAGTTTTATATAGGGGTTATTTTGTTGATGAGACTGGGATAATGCACTTTATTTTTAATAAACGTAGGGAAAATTTCTTTCAAATAACCAGTACTGAATGAAATGCATTGTCTCTACTTTCAGTAGGAAGCACCTGTACTTAAAAATTATGGAGTTTTCTTTTTAAAAATCCTTAAAAAAATCTTCTCATTGTCCTTGAGTATTTTGCTTCAGTCACTCACTTTCCCTTCTGAAGCCAGATCTGATTTCTACAGTAATGCAGACAAGAGTGTTCTTATTATCTGAGGATTTTCTCTTAAGAAACAAACAAATAAAACTTTCTCCTCTTGCAGCATATTGATGCAGAAAATTGTACCCATTGGGCAAAGGCTCTATTCTCCTTTTCAAAAGGCTTTGTTATAATGCACTTTTATCATTACAAGAGTTACAGTAATCCATTGACATTGACTAATAATTTTATAATCAACGAAGAAATGGCATTATTTACTTGTGTAAGGCATAAATTTCTATCCATTCAGGGATGCTTTCATTGCTGAAAATAGCTAACGATTGTTAGTCCAATCAAAAATATTGTTTTGAGGGAAGACACTTATCATAGGCCTGTCTGCCACGCCTGCTGAGATGTGCACATGACACAAGGTGGGCTGCACACCTCTTAGCACCTGTCCCTGTCCCTCACCTGTACATAAATCTAGGAATGGGCATGTGGCAGTTCGCTTTCTTTGTCAGGAGTTTCTGCCTTGATTTCCCTGAAAAATGTCATTTTACCTTTCTTAAAACGGCATTGTAGGATTTGTGACAATAGAGGCTCAACTTCTCATATGCCTGTATAAACCAGAGTAAACCTACGCCTACCCATAAAAGAAAGAAAAGGGGGCCATGTGCACAGAAAGAGATAAGATAAAGAGGATTTTAACTTTGTTCAATTCCCAAAAAAGACCAGTTTCACCCCTGTCATTCCTTTATGACAAATTAATAAATCTTATCCTCATTGAATTTCATTCACTTGCGATGGAAATCCTGATTAGTACCTTTCTATATAAGAAATTCTACTGGATGCTTGGATAGAGCCTGACTTCTTGGTGTTATGTGCTAATTAGAGATATAGTTTATGTAAAAAAAAATTAGCTCTTAGTATATGTGTCCTTGTGCAAGAGATAAAAAGAAGGAATTCCACAATGGCTCAGAGGAGTTGGAGAAACACTTGGAACCCTCCATGGAAGATGTGGGGCATGTTTTACTTTGGATGGTAGGGTAATAGTCAAATCAGGTAGAAAGGAGAGATCATCAAATTTTCGGCATCGGAACCCTAAGGAGTATATTCTGATAATAGCACAGAGGGCTTTAGGGCACTTCCTGCTGAGGCCAGGCATGGGTACCCACTCAAGGCCGAGGCAAAGGAGGCCAAACACGCGTCCCAGTGTGAAGTCACCGGGCACTCTCGCTGCCTTAGAAGAGCTGGGTCTCCACGGGGCCCAAGCTTCTTTGAACAGCCCGACAGCTGCAGTATTCACTTTCTTCCCAAAAAGAAAGGTAATCAGAAGGGAACTGATTAAGGCCCTTGGATAATTATGAATATGTATTCCACTTTGCTTTAATAAAGGGCGTTCAGGGTCACGGTTGTGCAGGGCCGGAGCTTGGGCAGAAGGCGCAGTTGCCTGATTAGAATAGGCTAATCAGGCCTGACGGACCCAGGTGGTACCAGGCATGTACGGGGGCGGGGTGGGGGGGGAGTATCCCTCTTGATTATTCAAACTGTAACATACACTGAATACCTTCGCTGGAAGTCATATTAATATCAATCTTTTTCTACTCATGTTTCCTACACTGAATTGCCCAGTTACTTTAAACAAATCACTTAAACTCACATCCCTCATTTCAAACAGAGATTTTGAACTAGTCTGTTATCTCAAAAGGGTGCAATTGTAATTATTTGAGCATATTAAACTATATGAATAGTATGTACCTGTTTGTGAAATCGTGTACTTATTGGCATGATATATAAACACACATGCGTTTTAGGGATGAAGTACATAGATAAAGTCTGGGAGTCTTTATGAAAATTACTAATAGTTATCTCTGAGTGCTGGCATTATGGGTTATTAGCATTGTATTTTCCATACTTTCCTGTCACAGGTACATTTTTACAGTAATTTTGTATTATGCGAATGATCAGAAAATATGTTCTTTTCAAAAATCAAGAAATATAATTAATCTTTACATAAATGTAACTATAATTAGTGTTGTGCATTCTGGCACCTTGTGTTTGTATGCATCCATACCTGTTGTTTCCTCTTCAATTTAGAATAGGGTCTTTCCAGTCTTTCTCAATAGCTATATATGTGAAAACTCTACTATGCCATATAGAACATAATAGGTTTGTAATAAATATCAGTTGACTCTAGATGCAAATCAAGCATATTTTCAGATATAGCACATTTTTTAACCATAGATTCTTACCTTGAAATTGCATAATCAAAATTGATGTGTCCAAAATTCATGGAATTCATTTATCTCTTTTTCTGATACATCATACGAAAATATTGCTCCCAATCCTCTCTGCAGCAGCTACCAACATCAGGAACAGACTTTCTCGTTCTGCATTATTGAAGCTGCCATTTCACATCTCATCCCTAAAACCTTGTCTTTTTTTCCTACTTCCATTATTGCATTCAATAATTGCATTATTTAACTCTGTCAAATGTACTGGGATATAGTTTTCTATGAAAATGTAAATATACAATGCAACAGCATCCGATTTTGAAATTAATTTCCTAGAATGACTACCCCCAGGTTAGAAACACTCTTTTGCTTTACTCAGTGCTTTACAATGAGTAAATCAGGTAAGTACACCAAGGCAGATGATTTTAAAAGATGGACAAAAATGAATAATGCTGGAAAAGTGAAAAGTAAAGTACTTTTCTTCAATTCCAAAGTGTTCTGAACATAGTTTTATGTTGGTGTGTCTGTGCTTCTGGCCACGTACATCAAAAATTCTTTTGCTACTTAAAGGTGGGTAATTTAATTTGAGAGGGAAAGTTCTGAGTTTTGAAAGAAAAACACAGTGATAATAAAATTTCTCTGTATCCTTTTATTCCCATATCATACTGTTGAATTTGGACCAAGATAAAGAAATTCTTTTTAAATCATTAAGTTAGTGATGTGGAATTTTTTTTTTTAATGACTTAAATGAGAAAATAAACACGGCACTTTGATCAGAGCTTGCTATAGCAAAGGAGTCAGCCACCACCATTTGGGTTTGGCAGAGGCCAAAGGCAGTCAGTCAGGAGGTGACAAAAGCTATAATTATAGACTAAAGCGGAAGCCTGCAGTGATAACCAGATTGGAGGGCATTGGCCTGGGGAAGCTGGAGGAGGGAAACTAAGAGGGTGGCTTCCTTCGTGATTGGTTGGGGGAATATATTTGGCCTTCTCCAGTTAGTCCTAAATTGGAATTGGGGACAAAAATCAAGGCACCTAGCAGTCACTGACCAAGTCCTGATCCTTCTGGGTGGTTTGGATTCCAGGACTGGTTGCTGCAGATTGTGGGTCATAAATCTAGTCCGGCCATTGTCCATCTGTCCGTTCAGTCCCTCAGTAAAAGGAACATATTTTAGGAACTCATCGACTTTTTAAATAAAAGGTCATATAGTAAATAACGCTTAAAGACAGCTTTTCCTGAAGAGGATGTATATTTTACCTCAAATTTGAAGGAAAAGTAGAAATCAGCAAAGTTAAAGAATTTGTGGATGGAAAAGAGGCTTGTGGATGAAAAAGAGAAGAGTGTATGCGAAGACTGTGAAACAAGAAATAGCACAGCACATGGTTAGACAGGAAGGTGCAGTGTCACAGTCCCAGCAAGTCAGATTGTACAAGATGAGTCAGCTGAGGTGCAGTGGAACTAGACATCACAAGGCCTCTTGTTAGCAGGTGGGTCATACATGGTTAGTGTGTGAATGTTTCCCTAAGAGTATGGAGAAGCCATTTAAGTGCTGGGACATAATTAGAGCTTTCTTTTCAAAAGATCATTCTTTGTTCTTTTTAAAAAGTAGATTGAAGGGGAGCAGGAATAGAATGAACTTAAACTCTTGAAGAAATCCTAACAAAATATAAGGAACTAACCTGTTAGCAGTGGAACAGAAGAGAAATAGGATGGTTTAGAATAGTGCTTTGCAAACACCAAGTTGCATTTGAAACCCTAAGGGAACTTGTTAAAATGCAGATTCTGATTCAGCAAGTCTAGGGAAAGGGCTTAAGGTTCTGCATTCTAATAATCTCCCAGATGCTGCTGGTGCTGCTGATCCAAAAACTAAACTTTGATCTTTGAGCAGCAAGGAATAAGAGAAAGAGTTCTTCTCTGGGTGATATTCAACTATATAAACATAAATTTTGTACACCATTTTGTATCCTGAAAAAAATCAAGTAACAAAATTATCTATCAAAGCATGCAAAATTTTAAATAGCAATAAAATAGCCTAAAAGTAATTATAAAAAAGAGAAATTCAAATTATTTAAAATAAAATAATGTGAATTTTAAAATGAAACTATTTAGGTATGACCATACTGGAAGACATGAAATCATTTTGCATCATTACTTAGATTCAGTGTGAATATCAGCCAGAAATGCCATAGAAATACATATGCTGTTTTAGTAATAACAAAATTTGCATTTACCATTGGTGATCTATTTCTGTACAATGTTAAATACAATCCTTCTCAAATGCCTCAAAAAATTTAAGTAGAAGGGGAAACTTCCTGATTCATTCTATAACTACAAGAAAATTAAAGACCAATATCCCCTATGAATATAGATGCAAAAATTCTCAACAAAATACTATCAAACCAAATACAGCAGCACATTAAAAGAATTATACACCATGATCTAGTGCAATTTATCCCTGGAATGCAAGGGTGGTTGAATACAAGAAAATCAGTTAATATAGTAAGCTACATTAATGGAATGAAGGGGAAATATATATATATTTTTAAGATGCCAATTCTTAGCTGCTGAGGTTAGGAAAAAAGAAGAGATATGATGTGGTGGCATTTTCAGGACTTGGAGTTGTCCTGGGTAGTACTGCAGGGACAGATGCTGGACATAGTATGCCTTGCCATGGACCACTGGGTGGACTGGGGCAGAGTATAAACTACAATGTAAACCATTATCCATGTGGGGCAGGAGTGCTCCAAAATACAATCACCAAATGCAATGAATGTCCCACGATGATGAAAGAAGTTGTTGATGTGGAAGGAGTGGGGTGAGGGGGGTGGGGGGTATATGGGGACCTCATTTTTTTTAATGTAACATTTAAAAAAATAAAGAGAGAAAAAAACATAAAATTTTTATAAATGTAGTAGATATAAAAAATAAAACAGCAGAAGAAAAAAATAAATCAATGCAATCGGGAAGTGGATGTGGCTCAACTGATTGGGCTCTTGTCTACCATATGGGAGGCCCTGGGTTTGCTTCCCAGGGCCTCCTTGTGAAGGCAGCTGGCCCACGCCTGCAGAGAGCTGACAACCTGTGCTCATGGATTGCTGACAGCCCATGTTCACAGACAGCTGACGGCCTGTGTCCATGGATAGCTGGTGCAGCAAGATGATGCAACAAAAAGGGAGACAAGCAAACACAGGAATGCACAGCAAATGGACACAGAGAGCAGACAGCAAGCAAGAGGTGTGTGGGGGGGTGGAATAGATAAATAAAATAAATTAAAAATCTTTTAAAAAAATGAATCTCGCTATTTAAAAAAATTATGCAATCATAAGCAAAATTCCAATAGCCTTCTTTGCAGAAATGGAAAAGCCAATCATCAAATTTATATAAAAGGGTAAGGTGCCTTGGATAGACAAAACCATTTTGAAAAAGAATAATGAATTTGGAGAACTCACACTTCCTTATTTTGAAATTTATTACAAAGTTCCTGTAACTAAAACAGCATAGTACTGGTATAAGGTCAGTCATATAGACCAAAGCAAAGTTACTGAGAATTCAGAAATAAACCTCCACAACTATGGTCAATTGTTTCTGACAAGCATTCAGTGTCCACTGGATGGGCAAAGAATAGTCTCTTTTAAGAAATGGTGCTGGGAAAACTGGATATCAGTGTGCAAAAGAGTGAAGGTGGACTTCTACTTTACATCATATACAAAAATCAACTCAAAATAGATCAAAGACCAAAATTATAAATCTCTCAGAAAAAAATGTATGGGAGCATCTTCAAACCTTTATTAGATAATAGTTTCTTAGACTATACACCAAAAACATGAGGAAAAAAAATTGATACAAGGGACTTAATCAAAATCAAAATCTTATGTGCATCATAGGACTTCATGAAAATAAAATGACAACCTACAGGCTGGAAGAAAATGCTTGGAAACTATGTATGCAATAGAGGTTTAATAGCTTGAATTTATAAAGAAATTGTTCAACTGAACCACAAAAAGAAAAAAAACAATGCAAAAATGATAAACGACTCACTCATGTTTTAGTTTCCTGGCTTCAAAACAAATACCATGAAAGGCTGGCTTATACAATGGAAATTTATTGGCTAATGATTTTGAGGTTCAGAGAAGGCCAAAATCAAGGCTTCTCCAAGACTGTGGTATTCTGGGACTGGATGCTAGCCATGTTGGTCCCTGGCTTTTCTGTCACATGACAATGCACATGGCTGCCTCTCTTGGCTTCTCCTCTTTTCTCCCAGAAGTCTGACAACGTGGGGCTGGCTGCTTGCAATCCTTGGTCCTTGACATTTCTGTCATTTGGCTATGACAGGGCAGCCTTCCTTGACTTTCCACTTCTCTTCCAGGTTCCATTGATGTCTAGCTTTGCTCCCTGTAGCATTCTCTTTCTGTGGCCTTCCCTTGAAGGCCTTCAGGATTAGGATTAAGACCCATCCTGGTTCAGTTAGGCCACACCATAATCTTCAAAAGTTTCTATTTACAAGGTTTCCTACCCACAGGAATGAATTAAGCTTAAGAGCGTGTTTTTCTCGAGTGCATAGCTTCAAGTCACCACAACTTGAATCAACATATCTCCAAAGACTACAAATGGTCAGTAAGCATAGATAAGAATATTTAACATCATTAGCCATTAGAGAGATGCAAATCATAACCACAATGATAGATCATTTCACACCCACTAAAATGGCTACTTTTTTATTTAAAGATTTATTTATTTATTTATTTCTCTCCCCTCCTCCCCTACCCCAGTTGTCTGTTCTCTGTGTCTATTTGCTGCGTCTTGTTTCTTTGTCTGCTTCTGTTGTTGTCAGCGGCACAGGAATCTGTGTCTCTTTTTGTTGAGTCATCTTGTTGTGTCAGCTCTCCGTGTGGGCAGCACCATTCCTGGGCAAGCTGCACTTTCTTTCGTGCTGGGCGGCTCTCCTTACGGGGCACACTCCTTGCGCGTGGGGCTCCCCTATGCGGCGGGGACACCCCTGTGTGGCAGGGCACTCCTTGCGCACATCAGCACTGCACATGGGCCAGCTCCACATGAGTCAAGGAGGCCCGGGGTTTGAGCGTGGACCTCCCACGTGGTAGATGGACGCCCTAACCACTGGGCCAAGTCCGTTTCCCTAAAATGGCTACTATTGAAAACATGAAATATAACAAGTGTTGGAGCAGATTTGGAGAATAAAGAAAACTCTTTCTGTGTAGGTAGAAATGTACAATGCTGCATATTCTGTGAAAAACAATTTGGCTGTTCCTCAGAAGGTTAAATATAGACAACATATAACCTGGAATTCCCACTTTAGGTATAGACTCAAAAAAATTGAAAGCAGACTCAGATATTGTCACTCCAATGTTCACAGTGACATTATTCACAAATTGCCAAATATGGAAGCAAACCAAGTGTCTGTCAATGGAGGAATGGATAAACTCAGTGTGGTATATACATATAAAGGAATGAAGTTTTGGTACATGCAACAAGATGGATGAACCTTGAAAACATAATATTGAGTGAAGTAAGATATACACAAAAGCATAAATACTATATGATCTCAAAGATATGAAAAAATCAGAATAAACAAATTCATAGTGTCAGATAACCAGAATTTATTGCCAGAAGTTGGCTTGGGAATAGGGAATGGGGAGTTAATGCTTAATTGGTTCAGAGTTTCTGTTTGGGTTGATGGAAAATTTTTTATAATGGATAGTGGTGATGATAGTCAACATTGTGTATGTAATGAAGGTTGTTAAAAGGAGTAATTTTAGGTTGTATATATGTTACTAGTATAAAAATTTTTGAGAAACCATAGGTTTCTGCAACACAGTAAAACCTAATAATGTAAACTATGGACTATATTTAATGGGGTAATTATAATAATATTACCACCAATTTTTACAAAATTACACTAATGCAAATGGTTAATAATAGGAAAAACTGCATTTGTGATGGGGGTGTATGGGAACTGTATATTTTGCATGAATTTTCTATAAGCCTACAATTTTTATAATGCAAAATTAATCAATCAATTAATTACACAACAAAAAAAAAGGTTTCTTTGGGATACAGTTACAGATTCAAAGGAAACCCCACAGGGGTTGCTCTGGGTTTTTGCGTGGAGCAGATGAATTGGAATCCACACTGGATGGTCATGAGAGAAAGCAGATTTATTAATACCAACAGAAAGACAGGAGATAGGGATTCTCAAATCTGCCTTCCCTGGACATGGTGATCAGGAGTTTTTTACGGATTCCAACAAGGGAGAGTAGAGTGGTTATAATCACAATGGCAAGTGTACATAGGGTGAGGTTAGTCTAGAGTAACCATAAACTGGGGAGAGACCTGTTTGGAACGATCATCACAATAGGAGGTCTAGGCTAAATCCAGCCAGTTTCAGCAATTTCAGATTTTATCCTTTGCTATTTTATAATATAAAGGTAATTATATAATGATTTTTAGCTATAATTATATGTTAATTCTTAAACTTCAGATACAGTTTCAAGTTGCCTTTTCACTTCAAAACAAATTGAACACTTTTGTTTATCAACTATTAAAACCATTTTAACGTTATGTTTTGGAGGACAGGACTAATTCAATCAAGATCCTGGTGTTTGCAGAAACCAAAGTGGGGCTGAATTCAAACTGCTCTAGTTCAGATTTAATATGAGACTAGCCGGTAAGGTTATGGATTTTTTTTTCATTTCTTTGGACATTTATCACAGACATGGCATTATTAGAATTAAATAGTGGTAGGGTTTGGCAAGTGAGTATGGATATAATGAATTTTCTGATTCTGTAAAACTTAATAAGACTACTATAGAATAGAGTTAGGTAATGGAGCAGAGACCTCATCATTGTTGTCCTCTTTAATCCTAATGTTGAACTTGGATGTGACCTTTGCAAAACCTTCTATAGATCAGAGTTAACCCCTCTCACACCAAGGTAGACCATCCTCCTTTCTGGAAGCTAAGAATTCTGGAGTATGCAGAGCAAAGATGGTGGCAGGGCAATGGAGAGCAGCACAGTCTTTAATCATACCCATAGTGTTGGTGAAATTAATTTTCTTCTAAACTGTTCACCAAAGTTTTCTTTTTTCATTGTGGGTTTGATTTTGGATATCATAACTTTAGGTTTGGAAAATTGTAATAATAATAAAAAACAACAAGAGTAATTCACAGACATACTCATTGAAATTATGGAAACCCCAAGAATAAGTGGAAAAGACTGAGCTCCAAGTATTTTCAAACCCCTTCTGTATAGAATCAAGTACTCTTAATTTCTGTTTTTGAAATACTTTGAAAGTTCCCTTGAGGGCTGTATTTCAAGTACTCGTTTTTTGTTTTTTTTTTAAAGATTTATTTTTATTTATTTAATTCCCCTCCCCTCCCTGGTTTTTTTTTTTTTTTCGGTGTCTTTTTGCTGCGTCTTGTTTCTTTGTCCACTTCTGTTGTCGTCAGCGGCACAGGAAGTGTGGGCGGTGCCATTCCTCCGCAGGCTGCACTTTCTTTCACGCTGGGTGGCTCTCCTTAGGGGGCGCACTCCTTGCGCGTGGGGCTCCCCTATGCTGGGGCTCCCCTATGCGGGGGACACCCCTGCGTGGCAGGGCACTCCTTGCGCGCATCAGCACTGCGCATGGGCCAGCTCCACACGGGTCAAGGAGGCCCAGGGTTTGAACCGTGGACCTCCCATGTGGTAGACGGACGCCCTAACCACTGGGCCAAAGTCCATTTCCCCTCAATTACTCCTTATCCCAGTGAGAGCTGGGCCCAGAGGAGGGACACTTTGAATTCTAAATATCATTGTGCTTACTGACCTGTTGGCAACCTGACCTTTTCTGGTTCTTAGTGTTTGAATTACTCTTTATAAACACATAAATATACTTTAGCACCCCATGGTGTTACAACTGAACAGTGTTCAGTCTTTTAGAATGTATAAAAACATTATCACTGCTAAAAAAGGGAACAATTTCATAAATTTCACAAAGGAACAGATGGTTATCTGAACTCACATCCATGTTTTCCAGGTATTTTTCAAAATTTAGCCATTTTTCTTCATGTTGTCCTTTTCTTCAATCAGCACTTTATAGAAGTGGTTTTTCTCCATTTAATGTTGAATGTTAAAATCACAACTGATTAAATA
Source organism: Dasypus novemcinctus (assembly GCF_030445035.2). NCBI lineage: Eukaryota > Metazoa > Chordata > Mammalia > Cingulata > Dasypodidae > Dasypus > Dasypus novemcinctus. Next base: position 83,373,870 of record NC_080688.1, on the reverse strand, counting down.
AATAAATAATGAATATTTTACCTAATTTTGAAAACGTGATCCTGTACTCTTTTTGCTGTTGTTTGTTTTTGTTTTGTTTTGTTTTTGCCTTGACCAGAGTAATGAAGTTCTTTTAAGGGGCCAGAAGTTTTAAGTAAATAATTATGTTCCTTGGGGAATAGACTCATGGCCAGTTCATATGTAACCAATTCCACCACATTATCAAGTACAAATTTTCACTTACAGTTGTTCAATACATGATGGAATAAGAGATTAAGGGGTAAGTGAATGGTTATCAAAAATGGTTTATTTAGAAGACTAAAGTAGTTATAATTGATCAACCTTTAATTAATTTTTCACAAGGAACCAGAAATTCATATTCCATCCCCACAAAAACATAAATATATCCACCCACAAACACAAAAGTAACTATGGGATTTGCATATTCCTATATATACCCTTACAGGAAGTATTTGGCCTTTGGACACTCATAGCTATTTGGATTTTATCTAGTCTACCAGCTTTATTTTTCAAAAATTCAGCTAAGGCTTAAATAAGGGTACCCTGCTTCTTATCTGGTACTTTCTAGTAGTCGATATTTCCAGTATTTTACATGCTCTCCACGTTCTCCTTCATTCTCATACCTGATAAATAAAGGGTTGGAATGACAAAAGAAATTCAGGCAATTAAATAGAAAGAAGAAATGAAATTTTTTTTAAACTTCTATTACTATAGATTTCAAATATCCCACTCTCTCCCCAATCAATAACAAAATAAATTCCTCACGTACTAATTTTTTTATTTACATTTCAAAACAAAACTGTCATTCTCAGGTCAAGCATTCTACTTAAAGTGACTTTTAATTTCACTTTCTCTGGGTTCTAAACCTGCTTCAGCACTTGATAGTGGTGAAAAGACAAGACGTTATTTTTAATGTCATACAGAATCTAATGCGAAGACATAAAAGTTTTCATAAACTCTGTTAACCATTATCTCAAGAGCAATTAAGGATTGAACATGACTCTGTAAATCAGAGCAAGAGAAAGGCATTCACTTTAATTCAGGAGAGGCCAGAAGAGGTGTCTGTATAACAAGTAACCTTTTAGATAAACTCCAGCTAGGTAAGGATGAACATTAACAGTGTGTGGGTTTGGAGGCTGGTAATGAGAAAGCCGGGCATAGGTATAAGAAATAGACAGTCTATGTTCATCTAATTGAGTATAAAAGTACTCTGAAGTGGGAAAGAGTTTGACTTATTAGCTAAAACTTGAAAGTCATGATGAGTTATATGGTGGGCACACTGGAGAAGTTTGGCAACCAAGGAAATATGGGTGATCTCAAAATGTAAGGACACGCATGGGCCACTACTTTAATCTCACGGAAGATGTTAAAGATTGTAAGACAGATAATGGATGCCTGGGAAAGAAACAAAAGAGGATGCTGGAAGATAAATTAGGAGGCTATTCATAGTTCAGACCTGAAATCAGTGACTTAGATTGAGATAGTGGCAGGAGTTACGTGGGTAAGGTCCCCAGGCTTATAAATCCAAGCCCTTCAAAACAGTACTGTGAAATATTGGTTCAACATTAATTACTGTGGGTTAAAAGAAACATTTTCTATTAATCTAATTATATGACTTTAGATTCAAAATAAGAGATTTTTTACCATGTACTGACTCTAACACAATGTCATTTACTTGAAATTGATCCTTTATTTCAGAGTTTTGTGTCACTCATAAATAATGTTAGTCATTCTACCCACCAAAAATAGTGACTTCGATGAATATAATTATAAATCTTCTTTGAAACATGTTTAAGAATTATTTTATCTGCCTGTCAGGCCCACAAAATATGTTTTGCTCTTTTTGCAGTTTTATTCAGAACATCCTAAATGAGACACACTTGAGAAGTATTTTAATTATTTAAAATTTCGGTAACAAAAGAATTTACTTCTTACAGGTATCCATCACTTCACATGGCACTATACAGTTTCAGCATTCCAAATAAATTTACTTATATGGGCATTGGTAATGGTTCTGTAGAGCATATTGAAAACTAAAACAAAAAACCTACAAAAATCATCAATGAGTATCAGGCAATAGTTTGCTAATTGCCTTTAGGATTTGAGTCAAATTATCCAGGTTTTTACTTTAAAATCCAACTTGGAAATGTACTTTGGAGAGCAAGGTCAGTTCAGATTAACTTATCTTTATTTTTTCTGATATCTTTGTCTGTAATGGAGCATTGAATCTTCATGTTTCTCCACAGCTCCTGCCCTTTTTAATTTGTCTCTGAGTGGTGGCACTAGTGATAGCGATTAGCCAAAGAATTTGAGGTATATCTTAGAGGAAGCATTGCTTATATTCTTCAAGTTTTTCTCAGTGGATGTGGATAAGATAGAGTTTGTCTTATGAAGAACAAGAATATTTTTAATAATGTGCATGTGTTTGGTGAATCAGATATAAAGTTGGAAAACTACACACAAATTTAAATTTCCAAATGTATACCATTTCTTATACGGTTGTATAAGTTTGGCCAGTTCATATTTTTAAGGCAACCAAAAACAATTTTACTTATGTGGTTAAAGACTCATTCTACTGAACATATTAAGATAAAAAAACAAAACTATCAAAATGAACAAAAATATTTTGTAAATCATCCAATGATGTCATGATTATTAATATGTCACAATCTCTGATTAACTGACCTAGGCTTAAAATGCTATTTTTATAAAATATTATCAAACAAATTTCCCTACTAAAATAGTAAGAATATAAATCTGCTATTATGCAGGATTTTAAATTTCATTTATTTAAGCCTGGCTTAAGTATTGGGGAAATGTTCACAATTTATGAGATATTGGAAATGTAATTACATCAGGGTAAAGTTTCTTACTAAATATATCAGGGAAGAGATATTAAAAAAAAGAAAAGACTGGATGCTGAAAGCAGCTTGATATCTCCTTTGACAAGTCATACAAGTTATTATAGATAGTAGAGCCTTAAAAATATTTTTCTTCTGTATACACAGCAAGAGATTTGTCCTATAGTCCTTTGTAATGAATTTCTGATGAAAGGGAATGTCAGTGTATCTCTACCCACATATAAGCTATCAATATTCTAAATAATTTTGTTGTTTTTTAAATGGGAGAATAATTAGATTTCATACTAAGAAGCTGAAACATGAAAATAATTCAGTTAAATCTAGGGAGTTGAATCCAAGATTAAGACATCATGGGATTGTCTTAAAATTCAAACAAAAGAGAAAAACCTTGTCTTCACAACTGAGGGAAAGAACAGTAATTGAATGGGAAGAAAAGTCAGATGAGAGATCCAAATATCTGGGAAGGTATAAACTAAAATGCAAGGTTACATCAGGAAGATGGCCAGAAGCTAATAAAGGAGACCCCCACCAAAAAATTAGAAATTTAAAGAGAGAGAGAGTAATAGCATGAGCAACAAGGCTAGAGAATCAGCCCACACACTCATACTTGCCAAAAAATGATAATGATTGAATACCTATTTTTCTCTCCCTTTCTTTGAGACTAATTAAATTTATGACAAATCATTCCATCCTGACGCACCTATTCCATACTTACTTTTGTGTATTTTCAATTCAGTTTGCTGTCCAGGCTTGAAATTCTATTTCCTTCTGGCTCATTTTCTTTTCATTGATCTTTTCCTTCAGCTTTGCCAAATCTATTATTATCCATCTACTTAAATTCTCAGTTTCAATTATTATATTTTTCATTTTTTAATTTCCAATTGATTCTATTTTTCTCCATAGATTGCAGTTTTCTGGTGAAATTCTCTATCTCATCACCTATTTTCTTGAATTTTATTAGTGCCAGCTATTTTATGTCTTATATCTTAAATACACAGGCTAATTCTGGGTTTGTTTCTATTGCCTTTAAAAAAGAGCCTTGCTTCTGTTTTTACTGATTACTCTATTAAATGCCAGTATTCATTTATCAAAACTTTGTAGTGATTCTAGATGTAGTTTTATTCCTTCAGAGTGAGTGGATTTTTCTTATCCTCTGACGGGTATCTGGAGTGGGGATAAATCTTCTCAATCTATTCTGGGACTGAACAATTTCCAGGTTATTATAGTCTTTGTACATCAAAATGACCTTTGATTCACAACCTTTTCAATGCAAAAGTCCTCCAGGACCAACTGAGAATCTGATTTTTATTTAATTATTAGGGTCCTAAATTCAAATTGTAATTTCCTAAACACTGTGAGATTCACAATAATTCTCTTTTGATTCCCAATTGTTTTTCTGACTAGCTTCTTAGCCCCTCATCACACACAGCTTAAGAATCTCAAATGTATCAAGGATGTAAAATGTCAGAATCAATTATCTGTACCTCTTGTCTTTCCATGATCTTGGCCTTTCAAATCATACTTATCTTGGAAACCATAAACTTTAGTGTTAATCACCATAGTCTGTGAGATTGCTGAAATCTGTGCTGGTTTCTCTGCCCTTTGGAAAGAACCATTTCCCTAAGTTTCCTTAGGCTAAGTATTAGAAAATACCCTGAGGAAAAAAGAGTTATGAAGAACTACGAGCTCACCTCAATGAACTTACCTTCTCTCTCTAGAGTATCGACCCTTTAAGTCCTAGATGAGTGGCATCTGAAGAGATTTGTATTGGGTATATTTTATCTAGCATCTCTAGAGGTTACCAGCATTGGTGTGCTACAAGATGCTCCATTATAATCAGTGTTACAGTAGACTTATGTAATTCATTTGCCTATGTTTTTAGTAAGAGATTCACTAGCAAATTCCCTTCTTTCAATTGCATTTTGAAACAAACTAAATAAAAAAATAAAATAACTGACTCAAGTAGCAAAATCAAGTAACTTAAAAGAATCTTTTAGACATAATTAATATCTATATATGAACACACCATCAATATCTTATACCTCCAAATTAAGAGAATTGAAGGAATTCAAGAGCAAACATGCAGGTCTGTTTGCCTCATATCCAATAAAGTTTATAAAGATTTTTAAAAAATGCAATGAGTTGACAAACTATCAATTCCATTTCCACCGATAAGAAAAATTCCACACATGCATCAGTGAATGTAAATTATAAAAAGTTAGTAATATCATCTTCTTTATGTTTTCTACAACTCTGGTCTATTTTAGATGGTACACAAATACCAAAATACCAGTCAATCAAAAAGCTCCTTTGTACCATCTTATTAAAATGAAGGAAACCACATCTGCATGTGTGAGGGGACTGCAATTTTAACTTTCATTCAATGTCAATTTAATTTCAGTATCCTTCCCACACCCAGTTTATGGTTTGTACAAATTACAGCATTGATGTGTTTGCTAGGGTAATGGTGATGATATGTCATTAATTCCCCAGAGCGTATCATATTTTCTGAACACATGGTGTAGGGAAGGTCACATTGAATTCATCTATTTTCCAATATTGAAAATATGCCATCATCACTAAGCTGCTGAAACAGAGGAAGGATATAGAGCAAAACTGAACACATTGTCATTGTGAATGTTTTATATCTCCCATAAATTATAACAATTAGTTTGTTCTTGCATAATAACTTCATAAAATATGATTCTATTGAATTTTGATAATTTTTAAAAGTAGGGGAAAGAACAAAGAACATTGGCTAATAAAGTTTTCTCAGTGTATTAGAAAATCCCTATATGCTTTGATAAGGAAAAGAGGAAGTTATCACTTGTCACTTGGGCTTTGAATTGCAACAATGACAGATTTCCTCTTTTCATAGGACTATCAAGGTTCTCTACAGCTAAATAGCATATGAATTGGAAATCTCTAATATGTTGCAACTCAGATTGAAGAGATAGTCTTTAGCTTAAACCTAAATCCAGTCTTTTGGGAAGCTGACTTGGCCCAATGGATAGGGCGTCTGCCTACCATATGGGAGGTCCATGGTTCAAACCCTGTGCCTCCTTGACACATGTGGAGCTGGCCCATGCGCAGTGCTGATGTGCGCAAGGAGTGCCCTGACATGCAGGGGTGCCCCCCGCATAGGGGAGCCCCACACGCAAGGAGTGCACCCTGTAAGGAGAGCTGCCCAGCGCGAAAGAAAGTACCGCATACACGGAAAGCTGACATGGCAAGATGGTGCAACATCTGACAACAACAGAAGCGGACAAAAAAAGAAGAACATGCAGCAAATGGACACAGAGAGCAGACAACTGGGGAGAGGAAGGGGAGAGAAATAAATAAATCTTTAAAAAATAAATAAATAGAGAGATTTTGTGATAGCATATTACCATTGAGATATTCCAATGACAGGGGTCAAAATAATTCTTGCTGGGGGTGTAGGAATGTCTCTAATTCTCCTAGTGACCAAGTAGTCACTCTTGCTTAGCTTTGCTGCTCCCGACTGAGCTATATGACTAGAATTACATTGTTTCCCACATTAGAAATTTCAGTCTTTGCCTCCAAGTTACTTCTCTCTCACCCAATTTCAGTCTTCAAGGATTTTTTAAAAATGATGAATTCCCAAATTTAATTTTTTCAGAAAAATGGAATTGAAGCAAATGAAGATACACTTGACAGCCTATTTTAGTTTTGTGTGACGATGCTTGGCTGAGAATTACTGTTGTTGGCATTCAAGGGCTTCATTAGCCAGTATTTACTTTAATGTTTCCTTACTATGACACACGAGATAGGGCCGCTCAGCACTCTTCTACCATTGTCAATGCAGTGCCACCATGGATAACTGCTACTGAGGAAAATACCTTTGCTGCATCGAGTGTGCTGTATACCTGAACAATACTTGGGTGCCTGCTTTGAGGTGACAAAGTTCCAGTTTTATACTCAGGCTGTCGTCTGTGAGAACTGAAGCATGCCCTGTCTTGGCTTCAGCACCTCTTTTGACACTCATCCTTGGATAGCCTACCATCTTTCAGATCAAAGGCATTTTTACAGAAAGAGACACTTTAGCTAACGTCTCACTGAGTGCCAAGGAGAGCTCCAAGATGCCACAGCAGTACGGTGTCAGCGTTTTATTAGCCAAAGGCCAGGCAGATTTTAAGAAGTGATTAAACTGACATCTGACTTTTGGTAGGAAATAAACAGTGATTCAAGTAGAAATTCACTTTATGTCAGAAGACCCTCAGGGTAAGTAGCATGGTCCCAGTTTCAAGTATTTGGTCAGATGTGGAGAATCAGGTTCTGGAAGGACTGGTCAGAGGAAATCAGTGCTTGCTTTCAAGGTTTATGAGGTAGGACCAGAGCAGCCTTTAGTCAAAGAATTGATACTGCCATCAGACCACTGTCTCTGCGTACTCTACCATGTGACCCATCAGCTACAAGTGCCACAGTCTGACTGGTGGGAATCATTACATCCTTGGTCCTGTACAAGCTCTGGGCTCCTCCAGGTGAGTAGTTCTCTGAGCCCAGGTAATTTCTATCCAAATAAATGCTCATTACTCCTCATCTGCCGGGCCCTCCAGTCATAAGTAAATCACAGGGCTCACCTCATTTTATCCACTCTTTCAGAAATCACTGTCCTCTCTTGTCTGATGTCCAAAATTAGAAAATAAAAAATTTTTTCCCATTGATTTTGGTTTTGTATCTTTAGCTGTTTCGATTGTCAGGATAAATGTAATTCCTATTACATCTTGGAAAATTCTTCCAGAAGAGTTTAACATATTATTTTTACTCTAAAAAACATCTAAATCTTGCCTTTCTCTAAGTTTTAATTGTCTATATTATAAATATATCCAAGCTCAAGATACATGATTTCTTTGGAAAGTAAGGAAAATGTTACCTGAAAAATAATTCATTTCTAAAACCTGCTTTTCAACCTATATTTCTTTCCAGTCCCTTCAAGTAGGTTAATTCATTCTCAATTCACTTTTTGAAGTATATAAATGACTAACTTAATTTTGGATAAATGTTATTTCCTTCTTTTTTTTATACAAAAAATTACATTAATTTTCTTCAATATAAGGTGACTGTGTACCTAAGTTAATTTGGCAAATTATACAATAAGAGCTAATTTAGAACCAGGCACTTATGAAACTCAAACTATTTTAGCATGGCAGATCAAAAAATGGTGTCCAATATTTAATATTTTATGTTGTTCCAATGAATTTTAACTTTATATCTGCCACTCTAATGTGTCTGTGTCAATGTGTTTATAAATAAGACTCCCTTGGAGACTTACACCTTTATTTTAGTGAAATAACATCAGCATTTCCTCTTCTGTATTTTTTAAATACCCTGAATTTTCTTCTTTGATTACACTCAACAATATTTTATTTTCCATTAATCATTCCACTTTATCCTTGAAATATTTCTGTTAAAATATGTATTATGCATAAATTTTCGATGTTCAATCTAAGGGCAAAGGGAACACTGATAATTATATAATATTTAACTCCTTTCTTAAAAGGAGTAATTGTTTATCTTTAATGTGCTATATTAATATAATTCTTTTAAAAATCTTTATGTTCAAATGCATTTATATTTATAAATAGGGTTTTTTGAATTATCTTTTGCCTTTATATTGACTTTTTGCTTAAATTAGATTAAAAAGAATAATAATAAATCTCCTATCTGTTCACATATACTTATACTCCACTATGAGGAGGAAGTGTCCCATCTCATCCTTTAGTTTAAAGCGGAAGCTCTTAACTGGGGAGCAATTTGAGCCACAGAGTATGTTAGGCAACGCTTAGAGTCATTTTCGGTTGTTACGAATGGGTGATAGGGGTTGCTAATGGCATCCAGTGAGTGCAGGCAAGGGATACTACCCAACTTTCTATAGTTATAGGTAGGCCTAACAGCAAAGAAATACCCAGTCCAAAATATCAAGAGTGTCAAGGCTGAGAAATTTTGACTTAGAAAGAATGATAGTTTCCAAACACAATACCAAATGACTTAAGTGGGTACTGTTCGCAGGAAGTTTACAGTATAAAACACTTATACTATTCATTATATTCATTAAGTTATGAATTTAACTGAACCTTGTGAGGTAAATATCATCTTGTTCTTTTAACAGCAAAACCTATTTTAAGAAATTTATGCCAACGAATTAAACATTTAGTCAAAAAGAGACAATTCTTTGAATAACACAGACTACCAAAAAAGTGAATAACTGGAAAAATTTTGTATCTATTAAAGAAAATGAATTCTTCATTTAAAGTTTTCTAATAAAAAAATTCTAGGATGAGGTGATTTCACAAGCAAACTCTCCTATTCAATTAATAAATAAATCTACTGAAATCTACTCAATACACTCATTCTACATAATCTCTTGTAGAACTTTGAGGAGGAGAGAAGTCTTTTCATTCACTTTATCTGGTCATTGCAATTATATTCAATAGTATTTTTGGCATTTTTTCAAACACTCTTAAATCTTTCTTCCACTTATTATGTAAATTGAAGTTTCAACCTTTTAAATAAAAACATGGTTCATTGGAAAACATCCAGATACAAGGTTTTAGTGAGTCAAATAATATTAACTGCCAGACTTAAAATCAGAACATGATCAAAACCTGAAGCAAAATAATGAATTTAAACATGGACATGACAGCATATTTAAATAACTGTCTTATATGTTCAATATTTTCACAATTTTTTTCTCATATGGTTACAAATTTGACATTAAAAACCTTCAGCATCTGGCTTAATATACAATTATTTTATAGCCTTGTGTAAAAAAACATGCTAAAAAATTCTCTACCTTTCCAATTTTCTTTCTCTGGCCACATAACAGCAATAACGTTGATGAAAATCCTGAAGCCTAATACTATAATTCTCTGGCTTATGGTCCAAAACCTACCAGCAGAAAGTCCCTTATTAGAAACTTCTTTTTTTATAAAATAAAACAAAAACAATTTTGATAATATTGATAATATTGATTAAAACAACAGCAACATCAGCAATTTTGCCTTCCTGGTTTGTGAAAAATCTGTATCTCTTGACAGTGTTTAGCCTGCATTAGATTGTTGCATTGTTTTCTGGCACTAAAGAAATTCAACTCTTGAATGCCTATTTATATACATTTATTTGATTTCATCCAAAGCAACTATTTTCCTATGTACTTAATTTTAATCATTATCTGTAAGCCGTCTTTTTAGAATTCTTCCTACCATATCATGTACCCATTAAGGTTAGGGTCGGGTGAGGCAGCAAAGATATACAACTTTAGGAAGTAGATTTTAAAAAGAACTGTATAAGTAGCTATTGTCACATGGAGCTGACTGAAACCAAATACAGCAGAAACCAACAAGATTTTTGAGAGAGTTGTACAGCCAAATTATCCATCTGCTTAGACTGAAATAAACTGTGACAGTTTAAAACTTAAAATGGCCCTTCGGTCCCCAGGTGTCTAGAGGCAGGAAATGGCTGAGAAAGTTGATTAGCCCCCGTGAGGGTACAGTCTCCAATCCAATTTAGACCTAGCCAGGGAGAAGAGTGGGGAGAAATAGAAATTGCCAGATTGATGCCAGCATCCACAGAGAAAAATAAGCAGGAAGCCTCTAGGGAGCAGAATTAAGGTCTAATCCAGGAGCATTTCTTATCTCTAGGAGAAGAGCCTTTGCAAACCCTGCCAGAGAGAGTTCAGAATTGCTACATAACAGTGACTTCTCTCTACCACCTTTTTGGGGGCTGAATCATATACCTCACATAAACCACCACTTAAATCTTAATCTGTGTTTCAGTGGTCGTGAACTCATTTGTAAATAGGACCTTTTGAAGATGTTAATATCAGTTAAAGTGTGGCCAGATTGAATAAGGATGTATCTTACTTCACATTAATGGTTGCCTTACTAAGAGAGAAAATTTGGAAGAAATCAGAGAAAGTCACAGGAAAGAATGAGAAGCTGGAAGTTAGAAACCAGAACAACAAGTGACAGAGAGAGAGAGACTCAAACCAAGGAATCTCAAGGACTGTGGCAAGCCAGCACTAGAAATCTACAGACTTTGAGGGGAAAGCATAATTCTTGCCAACATCTTAGCTTTGGACTTCTAACCGCCAACTCTTGAGACAATCAAATTCCTGTTGTTACGATAACCACTGTGTGGTATTTGTCATAGCAACCTTGGCAAACTAAAATGCACCTATTATTCTTTCCAAGCCAAAGAGTTTATCATGTGTTCTCTAACTGTTCTATTATTGTATGTTGGTTCGGGCTTTGAGAAAACTTATCTTGCTAATATATATATGTATGTCTCTAGACAAGAGGATCCACAAATGGATATGATAAAAACAATCCATATCAATCAGAGTTCTCAGAATTTGAGCTGCATCAGTGAATAGAATTTTGCATTCTCCCATAGAGGAGAGAATATGACTGGATATGATAAGGAGAGGAAGAGTGAAATATAGCCTGGGGTTGTCCCACTACCGGTGCTACGTCTCCTTCTAGGAACCTAAAATGATTTCACTCTCCCACCACAATGAAGGACCAAGAAATGTTTAAGTTCCATTTGTCAGGTCCAGGTCCAGGTGGAAATGGAAAGAACCAGTGGATAAACCATCATTCTTCGTATCCTTTATATCTCACAGTGCTGACCACAGGCACCGTTCAACATAACGTTAAACTATTGAAGTTATTTCTGGAGTGAGTATACAGGAAGTAAAGTCCCAGCCTACCCTTTATAACTTGAAGGAGATGGAATCATCTGCTTCTTTTGTTTTCACCATTTGTTTTTAAATTGCTAATATTTTGGGTGTTTTTAACTACAGTCTAATTTAGTCTATCCTCATAGAAATAACCATTTACAGAAATTTACTCACTGTATTAGTCAGGGTTCTTTGGAGAGGCAGAATCAACAGGAGATATCTGTAAATAGTATGAGATTTATAAGATTCTCTCACATGACAATGGCGATGCAAAAGTCCAGGTTCCACAGGCAGCCTGCAAACCAGGGGCTGCAAGGTAAGTCTAATGAAGGTCCTTGATGAGTTTCTGGGAGATGTTGGCTATCCAAAGATGAGCTGGGAAATTCTCTCTGAATGCTGGAGTCACTTCCCCTTATAAGGCATTCAACTGATTAAATAAAATGTCACTCATTGTTGACGACAATCTCCCAGGTTGATCTCAGATGTAATCAACCATCTGATGACTAAAGCCCATAAATGTCCTTGCATCACAATTTGCCCAGTACTTGCTTAACCAAAAGCTGGGTACAATTACCTGGCCCAGTTGACACATTAGCCTAACCATCATACTCATACAGCACAGCAATTTTTAAAATGGTGTGTATTTTTGTTCAGCATGCTTTTCCTTTGTAATTAATTTAAGCATTTTCTTTTTTTTTTTTTTTTAGGCAATACCAGGGATTGAACACAGTATCTTGTACATGGAAAGCAAGCATTCAACCACTGAGCCACATCTGCTTCCCAATGAGAGTTGGTTTTTCATGTTTGTTTGTTTTGTTTTTAGGAGGTACCTGGGATAGGACCCAGGGCCTCTTGCCTGGGAAACAGGCACTCAATCACTTTAGCTACATCTGCTCACCTTAAGCATTATTTTAAGGTTAATAATAATTTTATATTTAGCACATACCACCTTACATCACATGTAGAAGAAACTAACACAGGTGCTAATTTTTAAATACAATATTAAGGAAAAATTCATTCATTAATGTAAAAAAATTGTTATAAAAAGAAGCAAAGCATAGTGAATTGTGCTCTTGATTGTAAGTGCAAACGAGCATTCCAGATTGCCACCATGCCAGTACAACTTTGCAAGAATGTCAAAGTCGTACATTTGCATAAGTTTTCCCCCAGTGACAATGTGGTTTTTAGGCACAGAAACTATCTTACATAGTATATTTCCCATTTAAGAGTGTTTCCTAGTGAGATGCAATCAATACAGCAATTGTTATCTTGCTGCAACAATTCCTACCTAGAGAATATAGAGAGAAAAAATGTAGCTTACATTGTAGCTATCAATTTTATTGATGAAAAAAAACTACTATTCATTGGTTTAGTTTAGAAATACTTTGCTACAGATTTTCTAACCTGAAAATGTTCTTCTTGGGATTTTCTAGAAAAATGTATTGAAATGTAAAAAAGTAAGTGCTTGGACATGAATCAATCTCTAAAAGTGAGTTGCTTCCTAGGAACTGAATTTATTATTTATAATATATAGCAAAAGAAAAATTTACTAAGACAGGTCAAAACAATTTTGTGCAGTAGAGTTAGATTTAGTTTATCAGGAGACTAAGAAATTTTCAGATAGACTCTTTTCATTTGTTTCTCCAATAACATCACATGCAAAATAATATTTGAATTGACCAGGTATTTAACTTCGTTTGAAACTTCAAATGTTTTGTGATTGAGTATATATTTATAAAAGATACTTATAAAATAATTTGTTTTTCAGTAGTGTTAGATAAATGCACCCTTACATTAATGTAGTTGTAGTTCAAATTTTAATTTGCTAAATAGTAGAAATTATCAATTTCATTTGAACATGAATGTAAATGTACTACAGTATTTGTCTCTGCACAAATTTTAAATAATTTTTGGAGAATAATTTTATTTCTAACCTTGAATATTTACAGTAAATGTAATATTGATAAGGACATACTCAAAATCAAACCCATAAAGCTAGAAAACTTGATAATGCATCATGTTGGATAACCCATTAATGTCTGTCAGTGGGATTGCTCAAATGGCCCATTGCCAACTTTATAAAATATAGTGTCACAGCATTATACAGAACTGCTCTTATCATGTTTTGTAAGTTGACATAATTTTGATACTTTATTGAATATCCTGGATGCCACTAGAGCAATTTAATTATTTGTGCCATCCAACTAAGTCAAGTGCCTCTTATTTAGTTGTGGAGGTCAAATACAAATACCCAAACTAACAAATTAAGACATTTGTGGAAACTTTCGCTACATATGCGTTTTTGAAGTGTTCTATTACCATTTTAATATGAAGTGAAAGTTAAGCTGGTAAAGTGGCACTAACTGTAGTGAGAACGCTTTTGATAGTACTTGATATCAAACTAAATTGCAATAACATACTATTGAAACACTGGCAAAATCTTGGCAGTAAACTAATTGAATTAGAAGTGAATTTATGAGGGTGGAAATTCTTGCGTGCTGGAGGTTTAAGGAAAAGTCCAAGTTCTAAGATGCTTAATGTTTACATTTCCTCAGTTTTAATTCTGCATTAAAATTGCCTTTTAAGTAAAGAAATGTTTGTAGTCTGTGTATCTTTTATTTTAGGCTTAAATAGGCTTAAGGGGAAACAAAGACTCTATTTTACTATCCTCTCAGGCTTTAGCTGAAAACAAGTTCCATTCTTGTGGTCACACTAGAGTTCTGCATGAATTAAGCCAACAAGCAGCTCTACTGGTGGAATTTCAGTAGAGGGTATATGGACGATAGACAGTAAGGAAATTATTTTTGAATTAAACTGTGTTTAAACCATGCTGTTTATATAAAGTGTAATGGTGAGCAAATAAATGACTTTATTTTTTTTTAAATACTGAAACAATACTTGCTATTTAATATTTACTTTATGAGTCACTATACAGTATTTTTCACAGGGTAAAAAATAAAGTATCATTGCTTCTTGCAAACTTTTTCTGTTATGGCCATTGTATTGCCATGGAAACCCCCATGGAAACATGGACCGCCAATATATTTTTGTGCTAAGACCATGATTTCTCTAGGTTGCTTTCAACCAATGATCAATTGTAAAAGAGCCCTAGTAGTTCTGGCCCATTCTAGTGGTGAATGAGACTCTCCTATCAAGGTATTTTGACTTAAAGACCTTCCATTACTCAGGCAAAACTTTACTAGAACTTTGCTGTGGACTGATTTTTCTCCTATCAATCTGCCTCTTTCCCACTCTGCATTCACAAGCATCAAACATGCATTGCCATCTCCCTGCCTACTTCCGGTTCCTCACTTTTGTCCTTCCCAGCAACTTCTTAATATAATAAGCTCCTTGCACATCTAATTCCATCTTGCTGCCTTCCTCTTAGAAGACCCAAACCAACAAAGTCATGCGCATCCTCAGCAAACTTCTGATAGGTGACGCTTTCTTGACTTCTCATTGGCCATTGTGTATCCCAAATAATATCAGGATAGATACAAGCAAATTGTCTGGTATATAGACGGTTTATTTACCATAAAATACTTCATTATATACCATGTGATCTATGAGTGTTACTTTTATTCACACCTTAGTGGAGTTTAGTTAACTGTAGAAATACTCCTTCAGAAATCTATGCTTCGGACATGATTAGTACATGACAGCCTAAAAAGGAGCATAAAGTAAAAAAGAAGACTATGAGGGGAGATGATTTCAAGGTAGTAAGTTTATCTGTCAAGGAAATAGCAAGAAAAATGACAAGAGTCTTGTTGGAGAGAATGGCAAATTGATAAAGTTAAAAACTTCATGATATAAGAGAAAGTGATCTAAAAGGGCTCGTGCATGGTAAAGTTGGGTTTGGGGAATTAGAGTGACCATCTTTGAGTATGGCATTTCTAGAGGAATGAGAAGGAAAATGAAATTTGAGAAGCTACATGGGAAGTAGTATGCTCAGGGAGAGCTATGTGTGGTTAGAACAAACTACTGGGAAAAAATGTTTATAAATATGTATTTGGGGGATTTTGTTGATAACTCTCCTTGAGATCAAGGAAGGATAATGGGATGACAGAGTTGTGCACTAATGAAAGTCGGGTGACAGGGACAACCTAGCAGTGTTGGAGTTCTTGTGGCATGACCAGCACTGGGCAGAGTAAGGCTGAGTCTCGCTGGCTTCCAGGCAGAGAAGGGTGATGAGGCTGCCATTGTGGTAGGAGGGAACTGGAGTGGGCATGCCCAAAGCCTGATATCCTCTTCTCTTCTTCCTTTGGTGCTGAGGAGTCTGAAAGAAGCTGCCTTCATCCAGAGCATGAGGCCATCCAGGGCTTTCCTTTAGTCCTGTTGATAGCAGCGTAAAGTCTATGTGAGGAGTGGGCTTACCCATGAACCCTGTCCTTCCTTCAATCTCTGAAGGGCATCTAAGTTTATTTGAAAAATTACTTCATACAATTCTAAAGCAAATTGGTTGGGTTAATTTGAAGCACCATCAATCTATCATAGTACTGGCAGATAAAACACTGGCTTTAATCCAGGGCAAAAGTAACAGTTTGTAAGCATGAACAAGGTACCTGTAACTATTATATGTAAAATGTATAGCAGAAGAGTCACAGAAATATAGTAAAAAAGACTTCATTTCTATTTCATGGGGGACAAAAAACATAAATTACTCTTACTCATGTACTTAAAATATGAAAGCCAGAGTGAAATCTAATCATAATACAATGAAACAAATGATAATGCTAAAGGAGTGATACAAATAATAATTTCATTACTCCAACAAACCCTCTTCTATTGGAAAACAAATGATGGGAATTAGCTACTGTGATCACAATATGAAACTATCATAACATTGGTGTTAGATGATAATAAGGATACTTTACTATGTAAGGTATTGGTCTCATGAGACCAGCATTCCAAATTTAATGCAAGGCTCAATGGCAGTACCAAGAAGCCTGGAAGCTGGGAGAGGGGTTAGATGTCTCATGATGTTACAGACCACCCCAAAATATATAAAAGAGATGTCTAAATAAAAGAGATCTCTTATCAAATCAAATGCCCTTTTCAAGCAAGTTTCCAAAGCAACACCTGGCCCGACTTCGAGACAGATTGCCTCAGCAAACCTCCTTCTTACAAAGGAGTTTTGGAGTCTCCACAAATTCTGAACTGAAGCAAAAGGTAGTTCTGTTCGGTTGATCTTCTAAAAATTGTATTTAAAGAAGGAAACATTGATGAATTCAAATTTTCCTACTTATATGTATTTTCAATTTAAAGGTGCACAGATGTATATGGCGGGGTGAAATATTTGCCTTAAACATATATTAAATACCTGAGCTACATTCTTTTAAGAAATGATTTATTCAAAAAAGCAAAAGATCGACTTCAAAACAAATCAGAAAGAAAAAAATGCTACTTTCATCAACCAGCAACATAGAATAGGTTGATTCTAATGGAATATATTGACTGTAGATTATGTTGATTGGCTTGATCCAATAGTTCTGTAGAACTCTGAAGTCACTTTTCAGTTGTGACTATAAAAATGATAAAATTAGAGGAGTTAGCAAGGTCGAATCTGTCCAAGTAGAGGATATCATAGAAGCATGATTTGTTATTAAAAAACATTCAGGTTTTGATAGAGTTTTTGGGCTAAATGTTCCAAGAGAACCTGATCCACCTCTGAGTTGCACACCTTGTTCTGGTACTTGGTGCAGGTTCATGAACAGCTTTTGTGAGCAACATCAAATAAGTTACTGTGGGCAATTTTCAGGCTATGGGTTGCTCATCACTTTTTAAAAAATGAAGATCTCCAAATCACATGGTTTATCTAATCTCTTTAAAGTATACAGGTTGAAGCAAAGAAAACACATGGGACAGGCCAGGACAGGCTAGAAGTAGGGTAGAAGAAACACTAGCTGGATCATGGGCTTCCCAATATTCCTATCTCTGCCTCCCCTCTCTGACCCCTCTCTGACCTATCAGCCATCTTTGCTGGTTTTCTGCTTATGAAGGCTAGAATTTGTTGGATATGTTTCACTTTACCAGAAAGATGCAGGGCCAAGTTTGCCTGGTCTCAATGGAAGGTAAATTTGGCTTGTCCTTCTTCCTTCCCTCTCTCCCTCCTTCCCTCTTCCTTCCTTCCTTTTTGAAGATAAGATAATTGGGTGAGAATGGACATCACCAGTGGGTGACCCAATTTAAACTTCAAGCACTTGGAGATTTTCATATGCCTCCAAGTTGCATATATCATGAATATTGAGATCTTGTTGCCTCAGATACGCTTACCATATTATCAATACTCAGTGCTTGTTCATCTTTTCATCTCTTTCTATCTATGTTCAGCACATATTAAATCTTCTTTAGTTTATGTAGTTTACCAGGTCTCATTAGTTGCTACTTTATCATGTTTTTGTGAATTCTTCCTATGAGTCACAAGCTATTTGTTTTACGTAGTTTCATCTACCCTTCTTACTTATTTTCTTGCCTTCTACAAAAGACTCGATTACTGTCAAATAATAGAGTAATTATACATTACAGCTAGATTAAATGACTTCTCAGATAAATGTAAACTATAATTTCACTATGAGGTTTCCTCTTTTTTTTCTATTTTTTTCCTATTTCTTTCATGAAAATTTCTATCCTTATAACAATAAAATTTCTTTTGAAATCCTGTTGCTATATTTGAGGCTATGAGTTTGGTTAAGTGAACAGAAATATTGAAATTTTCAGGAGACTTCAGGGGAGTTAGCACTCCAGATACATTGAGACATACATTCAACAAATTGACTTAAGTCCTACAATTCAAAGATTTGCCTGAAATACAGAAGAGAAAAAATGCTTAGATATATTCTCTCCAAGTTGGCATAGGCAGCTATGAATTCGCCACATAATTTCTTCTTCCTAGGAATACAGAAAGGGCACGTTTCCCAGCCTTCTTTCAGGTGTGTTGGGGCCAAGTGACCAAGTTCTGACTAATGCAATGTGCGTGAAAGTGATATGTCTCTTTTAGACCTGGTCCTTAAAAGGCATTTTGAACAAACATTTATTCTTCTCTTCTGCTGCCACAAATATGGAAGTCACTAAAGTATTCAAGAAAGCATAGATGCAAGAGAGAAGAACCCTGGATTCTTTGGTTAAGTTTGGAAGAGAGCTGGTTAGGACAGCACTGTGTGAGCAAGAAATGAATGCATTTACATTTCAGCAGAGCCTACTATTAAACAATATTACTAATATATTCTAATTCAAACTAAACATTGTTGTGGAATATGTTAAGAATAGAACTAGTGCTGGAGAATTGAGAGTGGGGAGATTGTTCTTCAAGGTGGGGATCAGATATGGATTCACAGAGGAGATGTCATTTAGAATCATATTTGACAGATTTGGGCATGTGGAGATGGGATGAAAGGTACTGTGAGTGAGGTAGAAGTACAGATAAAACAGTATGGTTGAAAACCTGAGGTTTTTATTGAGGCCTAATAGTGGTCTAATCAGGTAATTAGAAAGAGGTATGTTTAGAAGGTACAAATGTGTTATTGAATGACGGAGTACATATTTTTGTTGAGGATATTTTGAATAAGAACAGGGAGGTATTAAGAATTTTTGAGAAAGTAGAAAATAGAGTTATTGTTAATAAAAATAATCTAATGACTTCAGGATAAGCTACATAATTTGTGGGCTTAAGTACAAAATGAAAATGTAGGATCTCTTGTGCAGATTATTAAGAATTCAAAAAGAACCAAATAGAGTTTAAACTAAGCAAGGGGTCCTTTTAAGTTAGCACCCCTTTGATATTGCTCAGGCCATACTCATGAAGCCAGTCCCACAAAACCCTAGCTGGGGAAAGAGAGGTCATCTGTTTGTTTTGTGTTTAGGTAGAGAAGCAAAAAAAAAAAAAAAAAAAAAAAGTTAAGGTGTATAAACAAAAATTGTTCACATTTATCAGAGGAAGAACAATATTTGTCAGTTAAGAAATTCTTTGATAAGCCACTAGGTATAGAGGCTATGGCCACCAGTTTTATAAATAATGTCTAAACCTAAATGTTTAAAACTAGGGCAAAAAATGTGAAAGTAAAATCCATGTCTTCTTTGTGCTTTCCAAGAGAATGTTTTATTTCGTTGTTGTTGTTTCTTTCTATATTAGTCTTATTAAATTGTATAGTGTGAATAATGTAAGAACTTAAAAAGATACCTTTAGGTGAAATGAACACTTAATTCCTCCATATGTACTCAATCGATCACAGAAACAAAAATAAGGTCGATCATAGAAACTGGTAAATGAACAAATTAGTTCAGCTGAAACATGCTATAGTCATATAAAATCATGTAAATATTAATTTTCTATTGCCATATTCAAAAGTCTTACATTAGCATATGGTCCCTTCTTTTTAAATTCTAATTCAAAATATGTTTAGAATAGTTTTTGGCTGTTGTGACATATTTAATTTCCTTCTCAATCACTAAAACATTTTCATTCTTTCATCAGTGTCATGGTAGAATGCACAGAGAATACAAAAGCCAAATGGCAGAAGTGATTTTCCTAATTTTTCTCAAGACAAAATTTGGGGATGTATGAAAATAAAAGTCCCAGAGACCTTGCATTTTCTTAAGAACAGATTCTAGGAACAATAACAATGATATTTTCCCCTAAAATCTTGCAATGTTTCTAAATACAAATTTATAGAATTGCCGTAACAGGTGAAATAGACTTTTTATTCTTTTTATTCTTGAGTTTAACAAGTTGACTTTCACCTAAACATACTTCTCATTATACAGGTTTGTGTACTTTCCAACTAGCTCTCACACAACAAACTCATTTCCTAGAGGTTGGCAATAAATTATTATGTTTTAGTCAGCAATAACAAGATCTTTTTTTATTTGTTTTGTTAACGGAAGTTAGAGAAATTGTGGAAATGAGGGGGTAGGAGAAAAAGGAAGGAATAAAAGAAAACATCTTCCCCAGACTTTGCAGATTAACCTGTGTGAGGTCTCTCCTTCGAGACTTATCCCTTAAATGAGTTTGGAGGATAGCTACAGGACAACGTGAAAGGAACTCCCGGTTCTTTCAGTGCACGCTGCATCTTGTCTTGGGCATTATGTATTTGGCCCCAGGCACTCATCCATTTGCGCAGCATAAAAGTGCTTTCTCTCCTGGGCACTGCAGTGTATGTTCAAGCAATCCCTTGGTCCAGGCATACACTTGGCTACTGTGCCCCAGCATTCCATAGGAGAGCTCTGTGAGCCACCTTCTACATGCGCGCGTTCACGTTTTGGGATAGCAGGCACCTCAGGCCACTACAGGACAGACTGGGCCAAACATGCATGCTCCTAGTATGTGCAGGAGGGTTTCTCTGCTCCCTTCAGTACCTGGACCAGGAGTCTACTCTGGAGCAGAGGCTGGCTCCTTGCTGAGCCAGTAAGAGGTAGGGGAGGGGCCTGCTGGGGTTCCACAAGATTCCACTGCTTTTGGAAGGCAGCTGTGCTAACCACTATACCACCACCGCATGATTCCACTGCTTTTGAATGGCCTTTCTCTTCATTTGTCTCTCACACTGTTACGGAAGTCCTTTAATTGTTTCCTGAAGATTTGATAGATACGTTTCTGCCAATTCTTGCTGGTTTTTCAAGATTCTGTATGGGGTCAAGGCCTTGAAACTTCTCTCTCCACCATCTTGATGGGGGCCTTTTAGCTTTATTTATTCAAGTTTAATTTACATTGCTCTTTCCCTTACTAAAGATGTTACTCTGTTTTTATCAGAGAAATAATATCCACTTTTCTCTATCCATAAGAAAAAATATGAATCAACATTTTAAACACTGAATTTATATTATTGTTTTCATATATATGTTAATGGTATTAATAAAAGCTTGTGTGGATGTGTTTCTAGGGGAAAAATACAAAGGGAATTAGTTAAAATCAGGTACATTCATAAAAGTGGAATACTATGACATCATTAAAATTCAAATTTAGGTAAAGAAATGTTGCCATCGACCACATTTACACTATGTTATTCAATGAAAAGGCAGACTCCAAAATATATATATAACTTGATTTTTTAAAAAATATGTACTTATATAGGGAACATTCAAATATACAAGTCATTTATTGTCCAGAAATAAAAATAAGGATTTCCAGTACAATGTTGAATAGGAGTGGTAAAAACAGACATCCTGGCTGCATCCTGATGTTAAGGTCAAGCATTCATTCTTTTACTACTATGTATTTTATTAGCTGTAAGTTTTTGGTACATGTCATTTATCAAGTTAAACAATTTGACTACCATTCCAAGTTTTCTGAACTTTTAAACATGAACAGATGATAAATTTTGTCAAATATTGTAATTATTTCTTCTGGAGATATTAATTTTACCTTTCTTCTTTACTGATCTGATAAATTTATTGAAGAATTTTGTGTCTATGTCTTTGCTTTGTCTGGTTTCATGGTAATTTTGACCTCATAAAATTAGTTGGGAAGTGTTCACTATTCTTCTATTTTTGAAACATTTGTTTACAGTGGGTGTCAATTCTTGCTTAAATATCTGGGGATATTCACCAATTAAGCTTCATGGAGCTGACATTTATTTGGAGGTGTTTAAACTTTTTTCCCCTGGTAGCATTCCCTGTTTTGGAGCCCACATTTTCTAATGTTAATATACCACTCAAGCTTTCTTCTGACTAGTGTTGTATAATGTTTTACTTGTCTAGGCTGCTGAAAACAGATACCATGAATGGGCTGGTCTAAAAATGGGAATTTATTAGTTTACAGCTTTGTGGGCAAGAAAAATGTCCAAATCAAGGCACCATCATGGCAATGCTTTCTTCTAAGAGACTGGCTAGTGGTGTTCCTTGGCTCCTCTGTCCCATGGCAAGGCACTTGGTGGTTGTCTTTTGGTCTCTCCCTTCTCTTCTGGGTTTTATCGATTTCAGCTTCTTGCTTCTGTGTCTTTCTCTCTCATGTTTGAATTCTGTACTACAGAACAAGAAGCTGAAATAATTGAAACCCAGAAGAGGAGGTCGAGACCAGTAGACGCCACCATGTGCCTTGCCGAGGGACAGAGATGCTATGCACCACCTGCAGCTGTTCTTCGGGGAGAAAGCATCACCTTGATTTTTGCTTTGGACATTTTCCTGGCCTCAAAGTGGTGAGTGAATAAATTCACTTTATTTATGCCAAACCATATGATGGTAATTGCCTAAGAAACTAAAACACCATGCTAATCAATAAAGCAGTTAACCAGCCTTCTACAGAGTGTGTTGTGGGTTTCAAGCTCATGTAGCAATAGACCAATAAGACTGAACTTAAAGACACTTTTGAGAAATTATTTTTTGAGTCATATTTGCAAAAAATGTCAAGAAACAAAAACAACCAAATTAAATGAAGATGTGATTAGGCAGAAATTATTTATGATGAAGACATATATGTACAATTTTCAACCTAACCGGAAGAAGGCAAGAGGATGGGAAATACAGACTAATGGTTTACCTTCAACTAAAACTTTAAGAAAATGTTCTCAGAATAGAAGGGTTTGCGAGTATTTACACTTGCCGATCCTTCATAGGATAATATGGGGTGGTTCTTTTCATATGAATAAAGTTTTCCCTTTTCTGAATTTTTCTTAAAGATCTTCATCTACCAAATCAATTAAATTTATTACTCTAGGGGATAGGTGGACCCAGGCAAAACAAAGAAGTTGATTGAGTTACTGAGTGGGTGTTTTAAATTCGTAGTAAAATCAATAGTTTTGAAAGCCAGAGATTTTGATTTGCAATAATCTAGCTCTCTGAAATTAAACAAGTTATTACTCATATAATTGTTGTTATTATTTAGCTTTCTCACTTGGAAGGAGGTAGAACAAGTATTTATAATTGTGTGAAGATTAGATTTTACATTACACAAGAGGCTGGTGCATGGAGTATAATATTTATGAAAAGGATGCATGATGAATATCGACTAGATTTTACCTTACCCTAGGTTTGGGAAAGAGCTTGGAAAAAAGGAAGAGAAAAAGCACTCAGTTGCTTTCTTTCTCAGGCTCTGCCTCCCCTGGTGAAGTCGCACTGTGCTTGGGTGACTATAAATATTACATTGTTTAGCATCTTTCAAAAACAAAGTTTTTCTGACTGACTGGGCACACTGAGAGACACTAGGATTCCAACATGGCTTAAAAATAAGGGGTCGCTTAGAGCTCAGTGGTAGAGTGCCTGCTTCCCATGTTCGAGGTCCTGGGTTTACTCCTAAAAGCAAAATAAACAAACAAAAAACAATGGCTTGTGTAAGGGCCATGCTAAATAAACCTGAATGCATACTGGTGATGTGAAACAATGAGCAAAATCTGTGCCTCTGAGCCCCATTTCCTAGAGTGTGAAAGTGACTAAAGCTGTTCAATGAACCCACATGATCCCAGGTTAGTACCAGCATTAGTACCACAATCCTCCTACTATACAGAGCAGAGAAAAGGTGGTTTCTCAGGGCCATGAGCTATACCCTCGTGGAGAAGGCTCATGAGAAGACTGATGGGGAGGAGCTGAAGCACAGGCATTCCTCTGATGTCAGGACAATATTTAAATGGTCCTAGATATTTTTATAAACATCGAGTGGGAGAGCAGTGAGAGAATACTTAGCTTAAGGGACTGGGTTGTTCAAGTGGACAGAAATAAACATTATGTCATAAGTAGAACGAAAGACCTTTGAGCTCATATAAATTGTTACAGGGATGAAAAATAGATTTTCTTTTTTTTTTTTTATCTAAAAATCTTTCTTACTGTTATGACTGTGAAAATTTATACCCAATTAAAATATGCATGAACCCAGTCATTCTAGAAAAACAAACAAACAAAAAATGTTTTCAACAAATTAAAAACTCATCCTGGATATTATTAAATGTAAATAAACTTTACTTGGCCATCAAGGTCAAGGTAATAGGAACTTGAGTGAATAAATTTAGGTAAGTAGCACTTTCTGAAGAATGGTTATTGAATGACCATCTTTGACTGAGTTTGCTACGTGTTACAAAGACAGCTAAAAGTTTACTTGGAAAATGGTAACTAATAAAATTTAGTTATTATGAATTAAAAATAAAGAAAGAATAAACCCAATATCACATACTCTTTCTAGTGCTCACTTGTCATTAGCTGCAATCACTTTCCACCATCCTTTCCTTATTATGAAAAAAACAATGGACATGCACATGTCCAATTTTATACGACTCAAGTGTCTTTCTGAAATTGGAGGTTGACTCCTCACAATAATCACATATTAAAATTTGGGGGATATTAAACTTTATGGACATAAAGTGATTTTTACTATAATAGCTTGAGTAACCATCAAAGAATATAAAAAGATGTACAAAATAATAGCGATTTTATAACAAAATATTTATAATATAAATAAAAGAATATGTATTCTAGCTATTAAATCAAAGAACACAAGAAGTATAATTTAGACATTGCTCTCTCACTCTCTATTCTACTTGATGTCTGAGCAGAAAGGACTGAATTAAGCAGCAGCCAGAAGACATAGACTTACTGTGGAAATGTTCTTCTCTTTTTAGTAACTTTTGTGCCTGCTTTCAATTGATGATTTGTTTCTCAGCTATTCCCCAAGCAGAGGGCATGTTCTTTCCACTTGTGGGATTCTCTTATGTGAATTGAATTCCCTCCTTATCACCTCAAGCCAATAAGTATGTTGTTTTATTTTTGCTTGTTGTTAGGAAAAAGGAGAAAACAAACAAACAGAAAAACAAGTGGTTAAGCAGTTCATGCTACTAGCTGAAGCTGTCTACATTTTAATCCCAGAAAATGAACGAACATCAGACTGCCCTTATGATATTTTACACAAAAGGCTCAGTGTTTGTGGCTCTACTCAGAGAACCCAAAATAGCTTTCAGTTAGCAGTGACATACTGACAGTGTTTCACTAAAAGCACAGGCGTCTGTAAAGAGGAGCAATGTGGCATATCGAAGATTTGCTGAGAAGCCAGTGGGGAAGCAAAAAATAAAAAAGAACTAACTTTCCTATTATTCCTCATGTGTTTAACAGGAATTTTGAATTTGAATTTTCACAGAACTCCTAGGACTCGAAGCTATACAGGTAAGACTGATAATTAGGCATATTTCGAATTATATAAATTACCTGTTAATGAAAATGTAGGAAAAAAAACTTGAAAAGCTGTTGCTAGCTTCACTTCAAAATAAAAAAAGAAACAAAAAAATGTTTCTAAAGCCATGCAATGTGTATTGAACTTTCTCTAAAACAAGTGTTTGTGAAAACAATTCTCCATCTTGTAAGGCAGATTGAGAAAAAAAGTTGTTCATATCTTAGGGCATTTTAAACTTAAGCTTCCTGGGATGAATGCACTGCAACTGCAACTTTTCTTTCTCCAGGACATTACTTATTTATCTTGTATTTACTTCTGTACTATCAGGTGCTATGAACTAGGAAGTGGTTATCATTAAAGATAGGAGAAAGATAATTACTTACAGAGTAATTTTTTTTAATATAATAATTTATTTCTTTTAAAATGTTATGCATTATGGAGCTTTCCACATATCTGAATAATGGCAATTATTTTTTTGAAGGGTAATCTACTATACTGGTTGACATATGATTATTTGTTTTCTTCCTCTATGCCAGGTGTTGTTTTTTTAAAATCAAGCTTTCTCTTGGTATTTGAAAACTCTTGGAATGAAAATTTTGAAATAATTAATAATACTATAATAATAGCCTTCATAAAAGTAAACGATTGAGCATAATTATGAATAAAAACATCATTAATTAAACATACACACATACATCGGATATATAATAAAAAGTCTAATTCATCGAATAAGAAAAAAATACAAAATTATAAATTAATAAAAATACAAACTATGGAAGGCATTTAATATTGTTTCAATTCTAATTTGGCACATGTAAATTTAATTAAATAACTAATTTCAATTAAATATTTAAAAGTTCTCCAAAAGGATTTAATAAATCTATAACTAGACTATAAAAACACACAGTATAGGTTCAGCAGTAAAATAGTATAAATGGAATGACAAATTTCTCTCCATTATATAAATTTATACTTTAACTCTATGAATTTATTTCTTGAATTAATATTTTTGTAGGGAAGATATTATTTAGATAAAGTATCTGCACATTTAGTAATGTGTTTATATTTTGATATATTTCCAATATCAAGTAACATGATAAAATTATATAAATTTAATATAATATTTAAATATTTAAAATGTTTTAAATATTATAAGCAGGTAAACATAGTTATAATTTTTTAATTTGAAACTATTTCATTTTCAACAAACACTGAAAATTTCTGTTTACCAAATTTCATAACCAAGAAGTGTTTCTACAAGGAATAAACAAAACAGAATTTAAAGTTCAGAATTAATCAAGTTTTTTAAATGACCACTTTCTGTAATCTCAATATGAGACCTCTTATTCTTCATATATATTTTCTACTTTACCAACACTAAATAACAATGAATGAAATGTATCAGATCATTATGTAAATTATATTTGCAGTTTTGAGATTCGTATTTTGGTAAGTTCTTTAGTCGTGGCTTTGTAAAATATTTACACTTTCATGATTAAATGAACAACACACAGACCCACTCACACAATTGCAGAAGTCTTAAAGAATATGCTATCTACTGACATTTTTTGTTTTGTTTTCCCCTTTGAAATCTTTCAAAGGCATTTACCCCAGGAAAACTTTTCTATTAATAAAATTAAGTTATCATAAGTTGGAGATGTTTTGAAATGATATGTGTACAAGCTTCTCATGCTTTCTTAAGAAATCAGACCCATCCTTTAGGAATTTAACACTGTGTAGCTAGATATCATTTGATAAGTGATATCCAAAGCTGAATGTAATTGATACTGTCCTTTAAGCTTTCATGGTCTTAACATGTACCCTTTAAACTTCCTGTTATATTCAAAGTGTTATAAAGTAGTATGTTACATGTTGTAGTGTAGTAATGCGCTGGGATCCATGTGTTTCATTGTTGAAAAGGACACCTTGAACTTTTCATAGACCTTCCTTTAGATTGGCATTTATAGTTCCCAACCTAGTGATTGAGAACCATGCAAATGAAGAAGAGAAAATGAAACTTTCATATTTTGTTTTTATGATCATTTTCTTCATTATTAATGATAATCATCACTTGTATCTTCCCTTTGTAGTAACATGATATAAATATGGAGTCTAATAATCCTTATGGATACTTTCCATTTATTAATACTTACAACTTCACTCTCTTGAGTTGCCTTTGCTAAAGTGATCAGAAAATCTTTGAACCTTCTTAAAATTATATCCTCAGAATTTTTTTTGCCCAGTCTCATCACCAATCAGTTGATAGAACTCAGCTAAAATGTCTTAAAACGTGCCTTTCCAAAAACTTTTAACAAATAAATTTCTTTTTCTAATGATACATGCACCATTGAAGATTCCAGTAAGATTCATTAAGAGAATTTTTGGCTCACTTAAAAAGTGCTCTATAATTAGTAAAGCCAAAATGTGTTTCATGTCAGAATGTTGTCTCGTTAATTACTCAATAAAAGACATTCATAATCATGAAAGTATGCCATTAGATTAAAGCATACATATAATTTTGAGAAACCCTACTTTGATATACCAATTCAAATTTAAACTGTTTTTATTGGACATTTACTTATTAAAATCCAAGACCAGTATGCTCACAATTTATCTTTTCCTTTATTCTAAGAATTTACATGATAAATAGCCTTTGTAAGTGTGCAAGAGGATACATTAAAGTGCATATACTTTGGCACATCAGCAGTCATGGATTAAAAGTGCCTATGTAATTTTCTCTATGTGCAAAATTTAGAAATGTCATTTCAATGGAAAGGATCAAACTGTACGTAAGTCACAGAAAAGGAAAACGCCCCGTTTTTCTGCCTGTAAGCTTGATTATAGCTAAATTGTTTCACAGAGTTTGCGGTCCGTTTTCTTCTTAAAAATCCTGGTAGAAAATCTATGATTTCCTTTGACAAAAATGTAATACTCCAAAATTTAGAGACAAACAACAGATCAAGAGGAAAGAACATTCAAACAAATCTTTGAATTTTTGAACAGAGTATTGTTGTTTGTCACCAAGCATATATTTCTTGACCATGCTTGAAATTGCTCTTGAAATGGAAAGTCAAATATTACCCGTTCCTCTAAGTATTTGATGATAAATAAATGGGCACAATATCACTTTTTATTTAGATATTAATCCTCTCCTTCTAAATACAACTTTTATCTTTGAGGCTTTATAAGACATTGGTTTCTAGTTGTGATATTTATTTTCTCTCTTTTATCTAGTGCCTATAGAGTATGACAACTCTATGGGCATATGAGGATTTGACTCCAAAGTAACTGGTCAATAATAAATGAATATATGTAATGCATATGTATATGTGAGTTTATGTATATATGTGTATGTGTCTAGATATAGATAACTTCAACTTTATGTATCTACTTCTCTTGATAATTTTACTGGCACACAATTATTCACTGGAGCTGTGCCATTTTACAAAATGTGAATTTAATGAAGTCACTTAGATATGCAACTTAATTTAGGCTATTTTTAAAGTTACAAGATAAAGTTACCATTGTTTATGTGCACATGTGTGTGAATTTTTTAAATCAATATTAAAAGCACACAGCTCTTAATTCCTAAGAATATTTTTAGGAGTTTATGTCACATTTATTGTAATGATATCATTGAGTACTTGGTTATGGAAATTAAAATGAAACAAGGGATACGTTTTAAGGCTGTATGCTTGTGAATTAATTATTACAAATCTTAGCAACATATTAATAGTTTTCTATATTCTGAGAAACAAATATTTTAACTGCGAGTTAAAAATAAAAACTAAGGTAAAGAATTATTTTATATAAGTACATCATCTCTTTCCTTAAAATATAACTCTCTCCCTATCCATTGACAAATTGGTGGGGTTTCATAGTCTACAAAACTTAAAATTTTAGGAACAAAGAGACTTTCAAAAATTGTTTCAATAATACATTCAGACATTCAGCAGGATTGTACTGAGTATTTCTACATTTAAGTACTTAAAAGAAAGCATGATGGGGAGCGAATGTAGCTCAAGAAGTTGTTGGGACCCAGATAGAGCTCAAATGATTGTTGGGACCCAGATGTAGCTCAAGTAGTTGTATGAGGTCCTGGGTTCAATCCCTGGTACCTCCTTAAAAAATTTTAAAAAGCATGTTTGTCTGGCATTAATTTCAATTTCAAAGAACTATAAAACTTAAGGAAAAGAGCTTATCTTTCTTTTGCATCTCAAAGTAACTACATTTGTGACTAGTTTCCTTTCTTCAATCTATATGTTTTAAAATCAACCCACCTCGTGGAGGTATGTATTTACAGTTTTCTCTGATTACAAAACACTTGTGTTTTATTTTTCCCATATAGTTTTCTTTGAAATTAAGGTGATATATTCAAATTTCTCTTTTGAGGATTATATAGCAGGGATTTATTACTCTATAGGCATGCTATTCATGTTAAATGTATTTAACAATGTTCTCTATGGGAGGTTTCCATTATTACATTTTCTAAAATACATTACTTGATTGTTATTTATACATATCTTAAAGGCAAAAGATCATAAAATAATGACCCTTGAAATTGTAAAACGTTAGTATTAAACACTGTGAAAGTAGTCCATCTAGTTTCAAAATTTGTCTTCAAATATTTTCATGTCTACATGCTTTGGATAATCTCAATAAAATCAACATTCAAAAAACTAAGTAGAAATCATATCTTTTAATTTAGTAAGCAGAAATATGTGAAACAAGGCATGCAGAGTTTTTAGCATCATATGCTTTATGTAAGAGAACCTAAGGAAGTACTGGATTTTATATTATACAATTTTGTAACTAAAATAATTTTTATCTCAAAGGAATATGCATACAAATTATGTTGCATGAAAAGAGAACTATTTTTCAATTTACCTTTCAAAACATGTCTTTGGAAATGTATAGTCCATATTTGAATACAAAATTTTATAATAATTTTACTTCAAAAATTTATGATTGCAGATTTGTAATAGATAAAATAAGTTCTGATTACTTTTTTTTTAATTTTGAAATTAATTTAAGTATGTTGGCACATTGTATATTCTGTGATATTATAAATTTAAATCTTCTGAATTTCTTTCAAGTGGTAGAGATGCACAGAGTAATAATAATACGAATATTAATACTAATGCTTACTATTTCAAATATTTTAAAATAAAAATAAAAATTATTTTCAAATACTGTATTTTCTATCTTTTACACAAATACCCAAGATATCATCCTATATCTTTGTTTTCACTTTATTTACAAATACTTTGGAAATCTTGACTACTCTTGGGCATCAGTCTGTGACCTAACAATAATGTTCTATCTGCTCATTTCTGATTCCTGATAATCACATGTAAAGTTTTTCTCCAGATATTCACCAAGTCATGCTAGATGTTTTAATTGAAGAATATCATGCAAAACCAAATCATGGCATTAAGAATGCACATTAGTTCTAAAAATAGGTGAAATGGCTGAGACTATTGTTTTGGTCATTTTTTACTACAAGCTACAAAATACATCTATTTTAATAATCAGTATTAATTTACATTATTTTACATTAATACTGATTTTAAATTACTTTATTTTACATTAAGTTACATTAATACTGATTAATATTTTAAATGATATTAATATAAATTGTTAATACTGATTTTTCCAGTTAAATAAAATATGTTCTAGAATTAAAAATTACTGATAGCCTGAGGCTTGCCATCTACTAAATCTTTCAATTACACAATCTTCCAAATATCAGTGTCCTATTTATTTCCAACATTTGATTGAGTACCTATATGAAAATTTATTCATCTAGACTAAAAATATTTTGACAAAATAAACAATGCCACAGTAAATATGTTTGCCATATTCTTCTAAATATAAATTTATGTCTTTAGAATTAAGCCTCAGAAGCGAGATTAGTAAATGGTTTTAAATTTTTAAGTTTCCTGCAAGTGTCTTCTGCCACTTTCACAATATCATTGCAAATTATTTTGCTCATATAAAATCTCTATGGATTGCCACCGTAAATAATTTTACCTTTCTTAATAAATTTCAAAAAAAACTTTATTGTTAATTTTTAATAAGAGTACCAAAAAATTAAAGTTGTATTTTTGTTAAATTGAGAAGGGGAATGATTTTCCTTTAACCCAGATCTAACTTTGGCATCACTTTAATTCTGCAGTCATTCCATTTTTTTGATGACCATGCTTTAGAGACTTTTTATTTGTAGGAGTAACTGGCTAATGAGTAGTGTAGGAAGTCTTTGAGAAATGATAGAAATGATCTATACATTCTTAGGGTACACAGTTGTGTAGGTGAATATATAAATAAATAAATTTATGTGAGTGTATATGCAGTTGCTGCATGGCAGCTTAGACACAAATAAGAAAAGAATTAGTGACTTGGAAGAAAAATAACCTGAAAATTATGAATTACGCATGTGAGCATAATAGGAAGTATGTGAATAGATTTTAGAAAATAAGGAAATAGAATTGATGGTAAATGAAGCTTGGATATATATGAGAGGGAAAGTGAAGGAAACATTAACACCTTATTCAAGTGTGAGTTTCTAAATGGACTCTGGTTCCTTTCATTGAGATATAAAACCAAGGGATGAGGTGGAGGTAGATATAAATGATAATGAATTCAATATGGCACTTGAAATATCTCTTAGAAATTGGATCTGTAGGTTTGAAGATCAGGAAAAGTTAACTATTGACTATTTAGACTATTTTTTGATACATCAATATATTGATATTAATTGTAGCCATAAAATATGGATATATTTCCCCATGTATAGAATGAATAAATAATCTTTTATGAGAGAACACCAAAATTTAAGTAAGAGACAATGAAGTGTTACAGATGAAAGAGTGAAACCAAGGAAAGGATTTTAAAATGTGCAATGCCTCTGTAAGTTTAATTACCAATATTTCTGGAATTTTGTTAAAGAAAAAGGGGGATTCCCCATAACCTTGATAGATTGGCTGGATTGCTGTAGTGGGGGGAATACGGAATTGCAATTTTTTTCTCAATGAGTGAGAGAATGCTGAGACAGTGTATGAACATCACTCTTCCACATAATTTATTCTGTAATAGCATTTCCCTCCTATTAGTATGAGATCTGATTTTTGATGTTGTATTTTTTGGATTAATCTACTATTTCCTGATATTTTATTTTTTATATTCATTCCTTATTGTTTCACTTTCTTAGGGAGTTTTCTCAAATTGATCTTTTTTAAAAAATTGTCTCTTTTTAAATATCCAGGTATTATTTCCCATTATCTAAATATTCCTTTTCAGTGCAAGCTCCATTTCTCTCATGAATAAATTATAATTTATCTTCCTAATTATTTTTGTTAAAGTTTTGGTTCTTTTCTACTGCTGAAATTAGATTCTGCTTCCTTTTGTTTATATTTTTGATGCTTTTTTGTTTGTTCTGAACTTTTTCTTTTAACTGGAGGCTTTCCCAAAACGGATCTTCATTTATATATAAGTATAAGGAATGTGAATATTTGTTTGAAAAGTTTCTATTTGGATGGATTTCATAATTGAGTATTATGTTTAAACTAGATGATTTTTTTGGTAAAGACCAAGGTGACTGATTTAGAGAGCTCTGAATATCATCATAGATTTTCACTTGAGGATACATGTATCTTCATTATAGATAAATAGACAACATCTTAGTTCATAAGGTTGCTGTAACAAAGTACCACTAAACTGGTTGGCTTAAACAAGAGAAATTTGTTCTCTCATACTTCTGAAAGCCAGAAGTCAAGGGGTTGACTCCTTTAGATTCTATTGTTTGCTAGCAATCCATGGCATTCTTTAGCATCACTGTAATCTTTGCCTCTGTCTTCCCATGACCTTCTTCTCTGTGTCTGTCTGTGTCTCTGAAGTCAAATATCCTCTTATAAGAATATTAGTCATATTTAATTAGGACACACCCAATCAAGTTTGGCCTCATCTTAACTAATGACGTCTTTAAAGACCTGTTTCCAAGTAAGGTCATAGTCATGGGACTGATGGCTAAGACCTATCTTTTGGGGACACATAATTCAACCCCTAATCGAAAGGGAGGTAGGTTCTTAGGTAGGTAAATGGATAGGTAGATGAATAGATAGATAGATTTTGAATTGTTAGAAAGCATTGTTTCTAACTTTATTTTTAGATGTGATGATGGCATTCTATGGTAGTGATTTCAATCTCCTAATATGTCTGAACTATCATAGTTCCTTTACATACTTATAACTATAAATACTTAAATTATTTACAATAACATTTCTATTTCTGTCTCCTGTAAAATCCTGAAAATTCACCTAATCAAATCTGTGCTTATCAATCTTCCATACATAAACTTGAAATCTTTGTAGATGGTCTGTAGCAAATTCTACCTGTTTTATTACTCCCTTTACTGGAAAGATATTTTTCCTGAATTATCTGAACATTTATTTTGAATGCTAATCCTTTGATTTTTTTATTCCTATAGCAATGGGGCCTTACTAGATTCTTTCATGCACTCCAGGAACAGATTAATAAGAATTTATCTAGGTAATTCTGGGATTATAAATATTTAAATAGATATCATGTTTCTGTGACATAATACTAATTACCATTTTGGACATTTGATATATTCTAGGTATAGTTCTTGTTATTTTATATTATTTGTTACAGCAGCCATAGAATTTAGAATGTTATCTCATTTTGTTGTTCAGGAAACTCAATCTCAGACTATTTCCACAATTTGCCTAGAGTCATGCATCTGACATATTATAGAAGTACAATATTTACATTTAATACAGATTTTACTTAATGGCTTATTCACTTTACCTCCCATATATATCCAAGTTTCTTCTATTTTTCAAGTCTTTCAAATCTATTCACTTACCTCCTTTTACTCCCACATGTTTATTTTATAAGTTCTTGCTTAAATCCTACATCAGTATCATAAATGATCTGCCAGTCAACAGTTCTAAATCCCCCAAACACCTTACCCACCCTTATTTCTCCATTCCATTCTCCATACTGAGAACTAATATTTCTGAAATGCAAAACTGATTATATTAGACCTTACGATTGCCTTTTGCACTTTTGTGAAGTTCCATTCTTCAGGGTCTTGAGGTAGGCAAAGGTTTCTTAAACCAGATACATAAAATCATTATCAGTATTGTAGAAAGTTCTGGTAAAGTGCACTTTACCAAAATAAAAAATTTCTGCATGTCAAAAAACACCATGAGTTGAATAAAAAGATAAATAAAGAACTGTAATAATATAATCCATATTATACGTTGACGTATATGTTGTATATTTTTTCATAGGCATACACAGTAACTCATGTTCAGAATATATAAGAATTCCGACAGATCGCTAAGAAAAAATGGAAAGTATCTAAGAAAATGGGCTAAAGATTTATACTCCAGAAATAAGATACCCAAGTGGCCAATGCTATTGATACAGTTTTCATTATATTTAATCATGAGGGAAATGTAAATTAAAATCATAATATGAAACTACAACATACCCTTAAATTAAAGAGACTGTCAGTGACAGTTGGCCAAAATTTGTGACAAGAATGCACAAGCATTGGTGGAAGTGTAAATTGGTTCTGTAATTTTGAAAATTGTCTGGCACATATTGTCTTAAAAATGTTAAATAGACATCAGCCGTTCCACACCTACTACTACTATATCAAAGACAAATAAATGCTGATATTCTTCAAAAGGCATGTACCCACAGGTAAATGGTGTTCTGTAGTTAACTCTTGTTCAAATGTAGGTGTGTGTTTAGCTTTAAGATTTTTAAAACATTTTTATAATTTCTCACTGAAACCTTCGTGTTCCTTAATCTATCTTTTACATTGTACAACTTGTATTGGCCAGTCAAAGGGGTGTATTGGCCAGTCAAAGGGGTATTCTGAATACTAGAATTCAGTTGGTTTTTATAAAGGGTATATATTTGGGGTGGAAGCTTACAGTCACCAGGCCATAAAGTATAAGTTACTTCCACCACCAAAGTCTATTTGGAGCAAGATGGCTGCTGACGTCTGTGAGGGTTCAGGCTTCCTGGGTTCCTCTCTTCCCAGGGCTTGCTTCTCTCCGGGCTCAGTTTCTCTGTTATCTCCACAAGGACAGATGTAGACTATCACTTGTTTTTCTTCCCAGCCTTTTCTCTTTCCTCATGACCAAGATCCTCTGTGTGCTTACTTCCCAGCACTCCAGCTCAAAACCCCACTCCTTCTCTGAGGTGCAGTTTCTCTGTGAGTCCCTGCCCACCAAAGTCCTCTTGACATTACCTAATCAAAGCCTTAATCATTATTCAAGCAAGTAAAAGTGAAACCTCTGAATTCAGTATACTCTAATATGCCCAAAGGGACAGATCAGTTTACAAACATAATCCAGTGTTTATTTTTGGAATTCATAAACCATATCAAACTGCTATTCTCCTCTTCCCTTAAAGCAGCATTTTGTATAATTTCTTCAAGGTCACTAATTTTATGCATATCTAATATGCCATTTACCACTTGAGTAAATTCCATCCTCACCAGTTTAATCCAATTCCTACCAAGTATTATCTGTAGGAAGTTAATTTCTATGTGCTTATTTTCAGCACCTATTATATAGAAAAGTGTGAAAACATATACTATACTATGGAATTCTTGTAAGATAATTCAATTAAAGAATGTTACTCTTTGTAAAATAACTAATACAGAATAAGCACATAATACATATTGGAGAAGAAGATGATAATGATGATCATCTCTATTTCCATTCAAATCACTTTGGAGCTTGTTAAACCACCTAACTGGTAAGTCAAAAACTCTGCTGGGGAATCTACATTTTAACAAACTTCTTAGCTGATTCTCATGAAGAATAATACCTGTAAAACTTGTTCAGAAATTGAAGGAATAATCTAACCAAAGTAATCTTTAATTTATTTAAATTTCCTCTATTCTTCTATGCAACATAAAATTTTAAACTAGAAAAAATATAGTAAGCTCCAACATGGCATATTTAAAAGTAATAATTATAATCCTTATTGTCAAATAATGTGTTTTATATGTGTAGCTCAAATGTTCATTTTCTTTTGTTTTAATTTCACTGTGTTCATCTGAATCAGATGCCATGTAGTTTTGTGATAATATATGGATTTCTCAATTTTGCACTCATTTGACACACACACAGGCACAAGTAAAAACATGAACTACATGACTTAAATTTTT
This sequence comes from Dasypus novemcinctus, assembly GCF_030445035.2. Classification (NCBI taxonomy): domain Eukaryota; kingdom Metazoa; phylum Chordata; class Mammalia; order Cingulata; family Dasypodidae; genus Dasypus; species Dasypus novemcinctus. The sequence continues at coordinate 83,337,013 of NC_080688.1, read as the reverse complement.
TCCACTCACTAAGAACTGGTATTTGTCTAAAAAACCTGAAACTATGCTTATGGTTTCTCTTTCCTTCAACAAAATGATATTTCCACACCATTTGGCAATAGTGCTTAATACGTATTCATTTTGATAGTGGAATAAGTTTATAGACATTATAGTTATAGAGAAGATGTTCTGAAATCAAAATTGATACTTGGATAAAGAAACATTTGGATGGTATCTTTGATGAGGCATTATGTAACTACTCTTACAACATCAACAGTGGCTGTCAAATAGTGTACAAATGTGCCTTTATTCTCAGAGGCAGGGGCTACAAAGATTTTCAACAAGTGATAAATGAAACAATCTATCATGGAAATTGAAGACAAAAGTAATAAATGCTACAATAAATTATAGGGACAATAGAATACATTGTTAGAAGAAAAATATTTTTCCTTCATCTTGTCTCTTATAATGTTATATATGAGTTCAATTTTCCAAGTATTATTTATGTGGTAAAAACATAGCTATCCAAAACAATGTTTTAAGAAAAAATATCTCAATTTGTGTAATTCTATTTTTGTGGAATTTCCTACTCTGTAAATATGTGAGAACTGATGATTTTGTTAAACTGCTTTGTTTTATTTAATGGTTCACATAGTCTTCAGAAGTCTACCTCATTCATCAGTTTTTTTAAAATACAGTTTTTTATTTTTTAAAAAGATACTTAGATTACATAAAAGTTACATTAAAAATATAGGGAATTCCCATATGCCCCACTCCCTACCCCTCCCATATTTTCCCACATTAACATCCTTCATTAGTGGGGTACATTTGTTACAATTGATGAACACATTTTGGGGCATTGCTACTAAGCATGGAATATAGTTTACACTCTCTTTCACACAATTTTTAAAATTATGACAAGAAATATAATGGCCTGTATCTGTCATTGCAATGTCATTCAGGACAATTCCAAAGTCCCAAAAATGACCCCACGTTACAACTGTTTTTCCCTCTCCCTCCCCCTTAGACCCTCCAGTGGTTACTGCCTCCACATCAATGATAAAAGTTCTTCCATGGCTAGAATCACAAGTCTATAGTAAAGTACCAGTAAGTCTACTCTAATCCATCATTCGTTCCCCAGTCCTGAGGACTCTGATATGGTGATGCCCACTCCTCCTCTAATTGAGAAGGGGCTCAGATCCATGGGGCAGATGGATGGGACTACCTTGCTTGCAGTTAAAGACTCTCTCTGTTCCTTGGGATGGTCATTGTGCATCATCATCTCCTTGTTAGTTGTCTTGGGTGAATCCAATGAACTGGAGAGTAGGTGTTGTGACTCTGTTGAGATTCAGGGCCCACTGACACAAGGACAGCCCAAAGATTTAAGCCTCTTGGACATATACTTATCAACTCTAGTACTAAGGATAGGTTCAAATAGAAGGGGCAGAAGAGCTATGTGTAGAGAAACCATAACTGAGTCCAGCTCTGTCACACTGGAAGCATAAATTCCAAAGTAGGGCCCACTGGCAGGGCACCAAACTCCTGAACTGTCTGCCCTGACTGTAGTGTCTGGATGTCTCCAGAGCCCTCAGCAGGCCACTATTACAGACAGTATTTATTTTGGCAGTCAGCGAGATCCTGCTGAGATGTGCATAAATGTAGACTCTGGAACGAATTCCCAACTCACTTTAAAGTGGCTTAGCCATATAAACTCATTTGTCTTTACCTGTTCCCCCTTTAGGTGAAGGTCTTTTTCCAGTTGCATTGCCAGTTGGTAGTTGGTAGTAATTCCTCGGTGCCAGGGAGGCTCATCCCTCCCATGCTGGGGCGGGGAGAGGGGGAGATAATGCACTTATATGCTGAGTTCGACTTTGAGAGAGGTCATATTTGAGCAACAATGAGGCTCACAGAAAGTAACTTGTATATACCCTACAATACTAGGGTAAATTTCAACTTCAAAAGTAAAGGTTCATAAGTACAGTCATCAATGTCAAGGGCCCATCAATGGTCCATCCTCCTTCACTAGTCACTGCCCCTGTACTCAGTGGATTCTTGCTGATCATTAGGGAATGACTGGGCTTCCCAGGATGGAAATTTAATATTCTTTTGGTTATCGTGTGACTCTCCACCCACCGTGACAATACCCATGGACACACGAGTACATTGATATGCCTTATATGTAGCTGCAGGTGAACCTCCTCCCTTCCTCCCCATCACTGACATTCTGCACCAATGATCCTCCCGTCACAGTTGTAACCCTTCTGTGATCCAAAACATCTTAAAAAATGAAGCCAAAGCTAACCAAATACAATTAATAAGAAAATGAAATAGTAATGATAGTTTGAAAAACAATAAACAGAATACAAAAATTTTTTTAAATTGGGATAGTAAAAAACAATAAAAATATAAAATTTAAAAAAATATTGACATTATGTCTTCCATCACTGTAACTGTAAGATCTGTTGTCTTGCATGTACAGTGACATTTTCATCTGCTTATTCCCCCAGTGTCTTTTTTTTTTTTTCATTTTGTCTTCACAGAAGCTTTAGGTTACAGAAAAGTGGTATACAGAATATGGGGAGTCCCATTGAACCAACATCCTCGCCCCTTTCCCCTTTCTCCTGTTAATAACATTTTACATGTGGTTGGTACATTTGTTACAATTGATGTACAAATACTGAAACATTGCTGCTAACGGTGGCCAATGATTTACATTATGGTTTACATTTTGTACCATACACTTTTATAAATTTTGATGAAATTTAACTTGACCTGTATATATCATTGCAATATCATATAGAGCACTTCCATCCCCCAAATGCCCCATGTTCCAGCTCTTCTATTCTTCCCTCCACCTCCCCTCATGACCCATGGCAACCACCAAGCTTCACTCCTTGAAGAATAAGATTCATAGTTTATTGCAACAACATTGAGGGCTTAACATACTGGCCTAGTCTCCCCTATTAGGCACTGACTGTGCTCTCGAGAGACTCCCACCCACTCTATTTGAGAACATAACAGGACTCCCCAGGATGAGAGTCCAATATCTTCCTGCTCATTTTGTGAGTCTCCAGTGAAAGAGCATGAACCATTGACAGCTAAGAGACTTCAAAATGATTCAGGAGTTCATTTCACAGGCTACTTTTTGCAATTCTAGCAATGGAAAAACTTTTATCATTGATGTGGAGGCAGTGGCCACTGGAGGTTCTGAATGGAGGGAGAGGAAAAAACGATTGTAGTATGGGGCATTTTGGGGACTTTGGAACTGTCCTGAATGACACTGCAATGACAGATACAGGCAATTATATATCTCACCATAACTTACAAAATTATGCAAGAGAGAGTGTAAACTACAATGTAAACTATAACCCACACTTAGTAGCAATGCCCCAAAATGTGTTTATCAATTGTAACAAATGTACCCCACTAATGAAAGATGTTGTTAATGTGGGAAAATGTGGGAGGCATAGGGAGCAGAGCATATGGGAAACTCCTATATTTTTAAAGTAATGTTTATGTAATCTAAGAATCTTTTTTAAAAAATGAAAAAAGCTTATTAAAAATTTTAAAACAAGAGTAAATAATCAAGTAGGAATCCAAAAGAAAAGCTTAGTATGTCAACTAATTACCTTAAGGGAGAAATGAAAATATGTACTTTAGGAAAAATAGGCTATTTTCTAGAAAAGAAATTCATTGCCTTTACATTATAGCATTTCTTAATTTTAAAAGTTGTTGGTTATAATTATGAAGACCTGGAGATTACTCATAAGTTTGAATTTTTTATAATTAAATACCTAAAACTAATTTTGTTATTTCAGATATTGTTGACATGCATTTAAAATATCACAGTGTCACTTGCCTGAGGAATGCATCCAGATCTGAATGCATCAGACAAATGAAAAAGAGATAAAGAAAGATAAAATTCAAGAAGGAAGTATCTGAGCATTTGCTTTAAAAATAGCAAAGAAATAGAATAATTAATTCAGTACCTGTTATTACTTATTTCTTCATACCTGTGCAAGTTTTTTTTATTTTAAAATCATTCCAGAATACTACTAAAAGGTAAAATATGAATACTGACTGTCAAAATGTATTTTAAACTATGAAGGAATATAAAAACACATGCATATGCTTTTAGCCTTATCTTCTTCCTACTGTTATTTGTAACCCTCTTTTCCAGGTTATCTTCAGTGTATTGGATAGGTTGACCTTTCAATAAAGTGAAGAAAATATTCTAGAATGGGAAAGACTGAGTTGAACTCGAGAAACCAAGACTTGCCATATACCTGAGAAAGAATTAGCTGAATTGTATACTGAAAAGATTTGTAACCAGTTCAACTACCCTTAATATCTGAACTTGAAAACACCTGAGTTTGTACTGCTCTCTAAAACAATGCTTTTGAATTAATATGCAAATGCCTTGACACTTGGCACACATTTCTACGCAATTCTGACCTTACTCAACCTCTTATATTCTTTTAAGTTTGTTATTTTCTTCTCTTCCTTTTGCTTGACAAGTCTTTATACCAGCTGTAATTTATAGTTTTCCCTCAGTAGCTTACATATGGTCACTTTGATCTTCTCTTTTTGAATAGATATAATCGCATCTCTTGAATTACAAAAAGGATTAACAAGAGAATACATGGAGTAACTATTTTGATGCTGGAAATATAGTTGATTTTATTAGTCAGGGTGCTAAGCTGCATTACAGTAACCAATTAACTCTTCAGTTCTCAGCAACTTTACATCACAGATATTTATTGTGAGTCACCCAGTGATCCAGGCATGCTGGTGTGTCCATTTCCTCATAACAATACCTCCTTGCCCAATCAGGAAGAGATCATAGTCTTTCCACTTAGTTCCAACATGATATATATCATTGTTACTCACATTATATTAGCAAAACTAGCACCGTAGTTCTCCCCAATATCAAGAGGGATATTGATAATCAATAGTGTGTCTAATTCAAAGATCAAAGATTTTAGTTCCTGTGGTTGCTTGGACTTGTGTACCCCAGAAAAAAAAAAAAAAAACATGTTCTTAAACTTAATCCAGACCTGTGGGTGTGAAATCCTGTAAATAAGACTACTGATGAGATTATTTCAGTGTAGCTGTGGCCCCCCTCCCGAGTCGGGATAGGTCTTGATCCTGTTGCCAGAAAGAAAATCAGAGAGAACAGCAAGAAACTGGAAGGCAACAGAGCCCAGAAAAGAAAGGAGAAGCCAAAATAGGCCACCATGGACATTGCTATGGGACAGAAAAGCCAAGGATCAAGGATCGCTGGCAGCCAGCTCCGGAATGCCATAGCCTTCTGGGAGAAAGCATTGCCTTGATGACACCTTGATTTTGGACTTCTAACCTCAAAACCATGAACCAATAAATTCTTTTGTATACCCAATCCATTGCATAGTACATGCTTTAGCACAGAGGAAATGAAAATAGTTCTTTTAACCTCTTCTTTCAGATCTAGCTCATATCCATTTCAGCTGACTAAGGATTCAAAGATTAGGGACAGATTATGAAAGCCTAAAAGAATACAGTGTAAGGTAGGAAATCATGATTACAATTGATGTATTTCTGTTAAGCTTCAGTCTGCAATCACCAAGAATCCACTTAGTATCTTCACTTGTTCAGATACTTATTAGTATGTTTACTGCAGTGTCTCCAATTTTCTCCCCTCCTGACTATCCCTACACAGACAATTGTTCATCGAACTTGTCAGTTTGCCTCCATATTATCCACTGATTCTCTTACTCATATCAGCCCTTTCCAGGAGCCAGTGTTAGTCTGAGTACTGCCATAGGGCTGCACATTACAGTTGGAAATAAATAGTCATGGATCTTAGGGTTCTAGATAGGAGAAAAAGAAGAACCAGTGGAATGTCCTAGAATCACAGATACTTCCAAGCCATAGTCAAAGGTTTGAATAATTTAATCAAAAACTAACTATTATGACTAGTAATGGAAGAATCTGTAGCACTGATGTGGAGAAAGTGGCCACGATAATTGCTGAGGGCAGGGAGAGGGAAGAAGAGATGTGATGTGGGGCATTTTCAGGACTTGTGGTTGTCCGAAATGATACTGCAGGGATAAATACTGGGCATTACATATCCCGCCATAACCCACTGAATATACTGGGGAAGAGTGTAAACTACAATGTAAACTATAATCCATGGGGTACAACAGTGCTTCAAAATGTATTCACCAAATGCAATGAGATTGTTGATGTGGGAGGAGTGGTCGGGGAGGGTGTGGGGTATGTGGGTACCTCTTATATTTTTTAATGTAAAATTTTTTGTGATCTATGTATCTTCAAAAAAATACAATAAAAAAGTGGAAAAAAGAAAAGAGAAAAAAAACTAATGTCATATTTCAAATGATTTAAATAAAATTTAAAGTGGAAAATAAAAATTAAAATATAGGTGCTGGAATGGAAATCAGAAATAACACAATATGTAATACAAATTTTCAAAGGCATTTTGGTTGAAACATATCAGCAAGAAAAGGGGTATAGTTTTCTTTACCAAACATTTTATTAGTATTGTTTTCTTTACCTCTTTGTTTAAGTACATAAACAAGGTTTTAAACAGATTCATACAAATAAAGAGTACCATTGTTTGTATTAGAAAAGTTGTAGATATACAAAAAAAATCATGCAGAATAAATATAGTTCCCATATATCCGTACAGATTTCCCTATTATTAACATTTTGCATCTATGTGGTGCCATTGTTATAACTGATAAAAATATTTAAATTATTAATATTAGTACATTCTATAGTTTATATTAGGCTCCACTGTATTTATTGTATAGTCTTATTTTTTAAATTTTTTTATTCTAATAAAATACAAACAACCTAAAATTTCTCCTTTTAATTGCATCCAAATATATAATTTAATGATATTAATTACATTCACACTGTTGTGGTATCATTACCTCTATCCATTACCAAACTTTTCCATCATTCCAAACTCAAACTCAGTATCAATTCAGCATTAAATCCCCCTTCCCTACCTCATCTTCCCTACCTACAGGAAACCTGTACTATAGTTTATGACTATAAATTTGCTTATTATAATTATTCCATATCAATGAGAGCACACATTAATTGTCCTTTTGTGTCTGTCTGATTTCAGTCAACATGATATCTTCAGGGTTTATCCATATTGTCACAGGGGTCAGAAAATCATTCCTTTTTATAGCTGAATAGCTTTCCACTATATGTATATATCACATTTTGTTAATTAATCTGTTGATGGACAGTTGGGTTGCTTTTGGGAATTGTGAATAACACCCTATGACCATCAGTGGGCAAATTCCTAAGTCTTTGTCTTTAATTCATTGTCATTAATACATAGAATTGGGATGTCATTTAATTAATTTGTCATTAATACATAGAATTGGGATGGTTGGATCATGTGGTAATTCTAACTTTAATTTTCTGAGGGACTGACAAACTGATTGCCACAGTGACAACACCATTTCCTATTTCTCTACTTTCTTTCCAACACTTATTATTTTCTGTTGATTTTTTTTTCATAGTAGTCATTCTAATGGGTGTGAAATGGTATCTCATTGTGAATTTGATTTGCATTTCCCTAATGATTAATATTATTGAGCATCATTTTATGTGGCTTTTGACCATTTCTATATCTTCTTTGGAGAAATGCCTATTAAGTCATTTTATCTGGATTGTTGAGTTGTAGAATTTCTATATACATTCTGGATATTAAATCCTTATTGGATATGTGATTTTCTCCCATTTTATGTAAGTTGTCTTTTCACTTACATGACGAAGTCCTTTAAACCACAGAACTTTTTAATTTTTTTAAAGTCCCATTTATTTTTTTTCTTTTGTTGCTCATGCTTTTTGTGTAAAGTCTAAGAAATCATTGCCTACAACAAGTTCCTGAACATGTATCCCTGTTTTCTTCTTGGAGTTTTACAGTTTTGATTCTTATATTTAGGTGTTTGATACATTTTGAATTAGTTTTTTTATATGGTGGGAGGTAGGTGTTCACCTTCATTCTTTTGTGTATGTGTATCCAGTTTTCCAGGCACCATTTGTTGAAGAGACTATGCTTTCCCCATTGAGTGGACTTGGCACCCTTGTCAAAAATCAAATAGCCATAGAGGTGAAGATGTATTTCTGAAATCTCAATTCAATTCCATTGTATTATATGCTTGTCCTTGTGCCAGTTCCATTCTATTTTGATTATTGTAAGCTTTATAATAGGTTTTAATATTGGGAAGTATGCATCTTACAAATTCATTTTTTTCAAATATTTTTGTCTATTTGAGGAAACTTACCCTTCCATTTAATAAAATGATTGGCTTTTTAAATTTTTTTTTAATCCATGAACATGTAATTATCTTTCATTTATTTAGGTCTTCTTTGAGTTCTTTTAGCTAAGTATTGCTGCTTTCTGTGTACAACTTCTTTACATCTTTTGTTAAATTTATTCCTAAATATTTTATTCCTATTATTGCTATTGTAAATGGAATTGTTTCTTGATTTTCTTCTCAAATTGTTCATTACTAGTGTCTTGAATAGTTCTAATTTTGCATGTTAGTCTTCTTCCCCACCATTTTACTGAATCTATTAGCTTGTGTAGCTTTGCTGTGAATTTTAGAGGACTTTCTTCATGTAAGACAATGACATCTATAAATAAGGAAAGTTTTACTTCTTCCTTTCTAATTTGGATTTCTATTATTTTCTTTTCTTGCTCAATTCCTCTGGCTAGAACATTCAATAAAATGTTGAATAACAGCAGTGATAATGGGCATCATTGTCTTGTTCCAGATCTTAGAGGGAAAACTTTCTGTCTTCATCGAGTATGATGTTAACTGTGCATTTTTAATATATGTCCTATATTGCATTGAGAAGTTTTCCTTCTATCCCTAGTTTTTGAAGTGTTTTTATCAAGAAGGAATACTAGATCTTGTCAAATGCCTTTTTTGCATTATTTGAGATGATCACTCATATGTGTATTTTCACCCTTCATTCCCTTAATATAGTGCATTGCATTTATTGGTCTTACGTAAAAGTAGTCTTGCATATAAGGGATAAATCCCACCTGTTCATAGTATACTATTCTTTATTTTTAGGAGGTACCAGGGATTGAGCCCAGGACCTCTTACATGGGAAATAAGCATTCAACCACTGAGCTACATCTACTCCCCATGTATTATTCTTTTAATGTGCTGTTGGATATGGTTTGCCAGTATTTTGTTGAGGATTTTTATATCTATATACATAAAGAATATTGTTCTGAAATTTTACTTTCTTGTGGTATCTTTATCCGACTTTAGTATTAGATGATGTTGGTCTCAGATTGAATTAAGGAGTGTTCCCTCCTCTTCAATTTTTGGAAGAATTTGATCAGGATTGGTGTAAATTCTTTTTGGAATTTTTTGATATATTCACCAATGAAGCCATCGGATCCTAAGCTTTACTTTATTCAGAAGTCTTTGATTACTGATTAAAACTCTAATTATTGATTGGATGACATCTTCTCTTTCTTCTTGAGTCTGTGTAGATCTAGGAATTTTTCCATTTCATCTAGGTTATCTGTTAGCTACAGCTGTTTACTGTATCCTTTATAATCCTTTTTTTATTTCTTTGGAGCCGGTAGTAATACCCACCCCTTTCTTTTCTGATTTAATTATTTGAGTCCTCATTCCTGTTTTCATACTAGCTAAAAGTTTATCAACTTAATTGATCTTTAAAAATAACCAGCGTTTGGTTTTGTTGATTCTCTCTATTGTCTTTTTAAAATTCTCTATTGCATTTATCTCACCTCTAATCTTTATTATTTCCTTGCTTCTGCTAGGTTTGAGCATGGTTTGCTCTTCTTTTCTAGATTCTCCAGCCTTCCACCCAATAGATTGGTACTGATGTTGTCCTCACAGTGTGTGCCTAGGGGTAACTCTGTTCCCTCTAGAATGGGGCTAGGAATTCCAAATGGGAGCAAAGATTAGCCACATACCTTGCCACGGTGGAGTTAGGTAAGAGGTCAGCAAGGGTGCCACAAGATTCTTCTATCATATTTTAAGCTGCATTTTCATGATTCTGCACTTGTCCAGTTGCTGCAACCTTTTAACTGTTTTCCTGAGTTCTGAAGAAGATGACTCTGCCAGTTTTTCCTAGTTTTTCCAAGATTCTGTTGGGGAATGGAAAACTAGAATGTCTTACACCAACATTTTTGTGACCAGTCAATGTGTACTTTGTAAAAATGAATATTGTGACAATGTTTGCATCATTAAAAAATTCAATGTGTGGTCTAAAATTTACCACCAAACACATGTGCTGCTGCCTTAATTTTTATTCTTTGGAGGTAATGGGGATTGAACTTAGGACTTTGTACGTAAGAAGCTGACACTCAAATCACAAGCTAAATCAGCTCGTTATTTTTTTTTTCATGCTGCTGCTTAATATGGAATTATATGGATAAAATTCTGGGGAGGAAAAAAGGAGCAGTGTATGTTAATAGGCAATTGAAGGCTTTCTTTTTGTCCTTTTTTAAGGAATCCATTAAATTAGAAGAGAGAAAGGTAAAGAGTCTCCAACTCCTGCCTCTTCATAAATAGCACCACATTTTACTACTTATGTTCACCCTGACGTTTCATAGCATGTGTTTACAACACACATTTAGAACCCCATATGAGAAGGTAAAAATGTTTCTTTAAAATGTTGTTCAGCAACACTTTTTTAGTAACGTCTTAGAAATCTTTGTTTTAAGAGCCTACTTGGAGGTTATTTTTAAAGGAATGAAAATTCCTGACTATCTCATAGTATCATTCTTTTGATATATTATTTGGCCAAGTTTATTCCATAGTTTTCTAAAGATGGAGATATTAAATTAATTGCTACCTGCTTTTCCCATAAGAAGCTGGGCATAGTTGAGCTCAATATTTCAGCTTTCCCTAAGCTTTCCAGAATGCATTATAATTTTATAAGTTTTCACAGATGAAATAATTATCTTTATGTAACCAAGAAGAAGTCATAGAAAAGATAATTTCTAATTAGATTCTGCTTCAAACTATATAAGTGCATAGATTATACATTATATATTTTTTACCCCTTAAGTCATAATTAGACTTCTCTGAAAACATAATTGTTCTGAGTCACACTGGGATCATTATCAGTGTATATATATGTCCATGCAATCTTATGTATTGCTTCAAGCATGACAATGTTTATTTGTCATAGTCACTTAGTCATGCTTAGAAAAAATAATGGCATTCAAAGCACTTGAAAGTATGTGTGGAACACACCAATTAGGGAAAATATATCCTAATCTATTTTGCAATATTCATTTATAAAGTTTTTATATGTCTGTGCATTGCTTGAAGAAAGAAAAACTTTTCAAAAAGGAGCAATAATGATCTCATTGGATTTTTCCTACCTACCTATTGGTAGCAATTTTTATGGAGTTAGTTAACACACTTAACAAGTACTTAATATCCAGGCAAAGTTCTGGGTGCATCAACTCATTTGATCAAGATAACAACTCTATGAGTTAGGCACATTTATTAGTTTCATCATTTTTATGAGACAACTGAGGCATGGCGAGTTTAGCTGATTGAAGGTGGAGATAGTTTAGACCCTAAATCATCCTTGCTCCACAGAGAGAACTCTTTAACTACAGCAAGCTGCTTTTAGAAGGACATTTGATTTCAACGTATTAGGGAAAAAGGTTCCGGAGTCAGTAGGTTGTGACATCTTGACCTTCACTATAATGCCAAATAACTCTATTTATATAAAATATTTTGCAAGTTATTATAAAATTATGTATATATAATAATAAAATATAGAGATGCACATAAGAAAAATTTAAAATTAATTTCTAATACCTCAGCTCAGAGATATTTATTTGAATTTTAGGGCATGCTATTTCACACTATTCCAGGCATTCTTCTCTGCATTTACCTACATTTTTTTCCTTAGGTTAGTGGAATTATTTTGTAGATATAATTTTAAATGATTTTCCTTCACTTAACAACACATTACAGTCATTTTTCTATATCATTAACTTATACTACAGAATCAGATTTAATGACTGAATAATATTATATAGACATGAATTTTGAAATTTGTTTTTATTCATGTACTGCTTTTTTTCTGAATATTTCCCATCCGAATACGTTTAGAGTATTCAGAGAGTTTATGGTGTTTATTTAACCTATGTTATACATTTTCACAAGAACAGTAAGGGGAAAATTGATTTCAGAAAAAGATTTTGTGGGGTTGAATGCAGTCACTCAGAAATGTATGAATTACCTTATGAACATTCAATACCTAAATTAAAACCAGATTGCAAAAATAGTAAATGTGTTATTAAGTTCTATATAGATCAATTACATTGGCCACATACAGTGAGAGATATAATCCAAAAGGAAGTTTTATGCAAATCTTTAATACAAAAATATTCAAAGATTTAATCTGGAGATGCCAAGGAAAAATTATGTTTTGGTAGTGTGGCAGCTGGTGCAGGGGATAGGCTACTGATTTTAAGAAAATGAGGTTTTGCCAGAATACATTTCACTAACTAGAATCTACCTTTTCTAACTCTGAAAAATCTTGCACCCTCAAAATCATTTTAGTCAGTGCTTGGCCCTCTGAATATTCTGCTTCTTAATCCTCATTCCAGCCCAGGCACAGAATGGCATTTGCTGTTCCATATGCTGGTACATCACCCAAACTGTGGCTTCCAAGGCTTGCAAAATGTCTGAATATAGTGTCAGGGGCTCTTAGGAAGGCAATCTGATTCCGTATTAACTTTTCTGTAGCACAAGGCTTTTTAAAGAAAATATGCAAAGTATTTGTTTCATCAGAGTACATAAATGGGACAGTGAAAAACTTTCACATTGTAGGTCTCTGGATTGAGTGTTCTTGGAGAAAGAATTGGCCATGTAACATTACAATTATCAGTCTGGAAACTTTGCTTCCTTCACACTTACGTGTGCAAGCTGCATTCACTCAATTTTCTTTCTATATTTCTTATTGGGGATCTGAGAAAGATATTTCAAAGATTTTATGTATAGTGCCTTTCTATGCAGACTGGCAAATTTCCCTTGATTTTTAAAAGATCACAAATAGGATTAAGTTTCTATATTTATCCCATCCACATTTCCAAAGCTTCAGGTGTTATCTTCTCACACGTAACCACCAAATCCATCACTCTGACTCATTCTTTCATTCCTTTCTGAACTCAAGAATCTTTAGAACAAGAGGGGGAAATGTGCCCCAAAAGAGTACTAGAAAACATTTCATTATATCTAGTTTCCAGACTGATCCAAACATTAAAATGCAATTTCTTCATCTATATCAATTAAATAAGGCAAACAATGTTACAGATGCCATGATATATCTATATATTTTATTTCTTATGTCAAGTAAAGCAACGTGTATATTGTACAATCTATGCTGTGATGATCAGTTTTCTAGTCCTAGTTCTATTGCTAAGTTATTCATTATTGGGTAAGTCACTGAACATATCTGAATATAAACTCTTTCATGTGCAAGTGTCATGTTGGAAGAAATATAATTTTCAATACCAAAATCATATGCTTTAGATAAGACATACTGATGATGCTTGTGATAAATGCATTATACAAATATGAGCATGATTATTTTATTTAATATTGTGTTAAAATTAATACCATTTCATCTTGTATCCATTATATATTTTTAAATGTATTACATTCTACATTTTATTTAATAAATATTTATTAATGTGCCTAAGTAATGGCAAAAGGATAATAAATTTAAGCACACTAACATGAGATACAAAATTAGCCTGGCTGTTCCCGTATTGAAATGTCACACAGATTTTTATCAATGTATTAAGCTGATTGGAAAATATAACTGGAGTTGCAAAAGCAGCATGAAAATGCCATTGTTTGTTTCCCTAGGACCCATTTCAGACACTACTAACTGATCGCACTTTTTCCTTATTAAGCTGGACTCACACCACAGTGTTTCTTGGCCTAGCATTGCTGACAGCAGCCATCACACTTCAATCAGATGTGGACTATTATTTGAAATGTTTATATCTAACCACAAAGCAGTTTACATCCCTAATAAAATTAACATTTCCTTGTCATCATGTAATGCCAAATATGTATTGAATTTTTTCCAGACTTATAAAAACATTATAAAAATAGATTTGTTCAAATCTATAAAAATAGATTTGTTCAAGAATCTAAAGAATGTCCTCCTTTTACCATTCTTATTGTATCACTTCAATCTCTTCTAATTTAAAATAACATTCCTCGGATCTGCCCCTCCCCCCCTTTTTCCTCAAACCAGTTACATTTTGAAAAAATTAGACCAATTTTCTGAAAGACTAATATTGTTTAAACATCAGTGTGTTTACGGATTGCCTGTAAATTGCTATAAAATTCAGATTCTTATAGTACAACTGGGTAGCTCAATAGTAAGAATTTTTAACAAGATTCTGCTATTCCACAGATCACACATTAGAATGCAAAGAGGGAAAAAGTCAGAATCATAAAAAAATGTTCAATTAAAACCGGAGACTGCAAAAGAATAAAAAAGGAAACAAAGAAACAAAGAACAAAGGCAATAAACAGAATACACTTACTTAAAGGTACATTTTAATTCAATTATAGCAATAACCACTAAATGCGAATGGTCTAAATATAAAAATTAAAAGACGGACTATCAGAATTGATAAAAATTAAGACCCAAATACCCAATTATATGTTATCTACAAGAAACTCACTTTATGTAAAAAGATATGGATAGATAAAAAATAAAGGGATGGAGAATGATATACTATAATTACATTAATGAAAATGAAGCAGGAGTAGTTATATTAATTTCAAACAAAGCAGAATTCAAAGAAAAATTATCAGGAGGGCATTGCATATTGAAAAATGGATCAGTTCTTCAAGAAGAGTGAAGCAAAAATTCACTGCCTAGAAATGCATAAAGAAATAGACAAATCCCCTATTCAACTTGAAGACTTAAACACCCTCCCCTCCTTTATCAGTAATTGATATTTCAAGTAGGCCGAAATCCAGTAAGGATATAATTGAAATGAACAGTGTCATCAATCAACTGGAACTAACTGACATTTATTGAATACTTAACCTAACCTGAGCAGAAAAAAACATGCTTTCCAGGTGCCTATTGAGCATTCTCCATTAAAAACCACATTCTGAGCCATAAAATGTACATCTTAACAGATTTAAAAGAAAATAAATCATTTAAGTATGCTCTCACACCACAATGGAATTAAACTAGAAATATAAAAAAGAAAAATAGCTAAGACATCTCCAAATATTTGGAGATCAAACAACACACTTCTAAATAACACTTTCTCAAGAAAAATTTAAAAAATATTTTGTATCAAATAAAAATAAAAATTACAACATCAGAATTGTAGGATGCAGTGAAAGAAATAATTTGAAGGCAAATTATAGTGTTATGTGAATGTATTAGAAAAGAAGAATGATTTAAGGTAATTATTTAAGCTTTCCCCTTAGGAAACTCAAAAATAGAATCACAAATTAAGTACAAAATAAGAAATATTAAACTAAAAATTCATGTACATAATAAAAAGAAAAAATAAACAATAAAAGAGCAGAAATTAATGAAATTGAAACAGGAAAATGGCAATGAAAATTTATGAAAGCAAAAGAGATCAATAAAATTGAAAAATTCATAGCCAGGCTAATCAAGAAAACAAGAAAGAAGACACAAATTACTAATAACATACACTAAAGGATAACTTAGATGAAATGGACCAATTCTTTCAAAGATAAGATACAATCAATCTAAATTTCCAAAAGGAAAAATAAAAAATCTGAAAAGGACTATATCTATTAAAGAAACAGAATCTACAATTACTAATTTTCCCAAATAGAAAACACAAGGCCCACATGGTCTCACTGATGAACATTACTAAAGATTTCAAAAGAAGAAATGATACAAAATATTCTATAAGGGTTTCCAGAAATTAGACAGAGAACCATTCCTAACTCATGTAATAAGGCCAGCATTACCTTAATATTAATTTATGCTTTATATTTGATTCGTTTACCTTATTTACATGGGATTACTAATGTGATTAATATTATAATAGATATACCATTGTGCTATGAGTTATATATTTTTGCCATCTCTTTTCTTTTTCTTTTTTTTATCTCCTTTCCATGAGTATTATTTAGATTCCATTTTATCTCTTTTGTAGCATATTTAAATACACTCTTGTGTTATTTTAGTTGTTGTTTTAGTTTTATAATATGCTCATTTAACCTTGTGACAGTCTACTTCAAATTATACTATTTCATGTATGGTTACTTGAGTTTAAAACAGTATGTACTCTGGCCTTTGTGCTATTGGTTTCATAAATTTTGCTTCTACATATGGTATAATAATATGCTTAAAGCCCATGATAGAATTTTCTCAAAGTTCTTGTATCTATGGGTTTATCATTTTGATCAGCTACTTTTAAATTTTGTCTTTTTGTCTTTGAATAGTTTTATTTCACTCCCCCTTTCCTGTCCATTCCTTCAGAGACTGCAATTATACATGCATTAGGATCTTGAAAATTGTCCTTAAGATCATTGTTAATTTGTTCATTTTATAAACTCTTTTTATTATCTCTATGCTTTGTTTTGGAAGGTGTTGGCTGTGCTCAAAAACAATAGTTGTTTTTTTTTTTAAGTATAGTGTAAAGAGTTGATTGAAGAAATTTTTCCCCTTTTTTATACCTACAAACTTGTTTTATTTCTGATATTAGTGAGGAAACACTTGGTCTTCATTTTCAAATAAGATGCTAGCTACAGATATTATGTAGTTGCTCTTTGTAATAATATTATTTTCTATTTCTAATTTGCTGAGTTTTTTAAATCATAAATTGAATTTGCAATTTTCCAAATGCTTTTATACCTATTGAGTTTATTCCACGTTTTGCTCTTTTATTCTGTTAATACAATGAACTAAACTAATAGATATCTTAGCATCATTAATAGTGTGTTGATTAAATTTAGAATTATTTTGTTTAGGTAGTTTGCATTTATATGCATGAGGGTTACTGTTTTTTAAAAAATTAATTTTGACATTCTTGTCTTGTTTTGCTGCAAAACATTTTATATTGGCCCATAAAATGAATTGGGACATGTCCCTTTCTATATTTTCTGTAAGTCTTTGAAGACAGATTAATATAAATTGCCCAAATTAAAATACAGAGATGAAGGCAACAAAAGAAAAGATAATTTTTTTAAAAGGCAGAATCTCAGAAAATTCTGGGACAATATCAAGTGGTACTCATAAATATAACCTTAATTGCAAAAAAAGAGTTAAGAGAGAGATTGGGTTTAAAAATAAATAAATAATGTTCAATTACTTTCCAAATTTTCAGAACAATATCACAGTCCCCCAAAATACTCTCACTAAAGACCAAGCAGAACAAACACAAAGAAAAAGTAACCTAAGCACATTATACTGAAATTGCTAAAAATAAAATATGCAGAGAAAAATCCTTTTAAAATATCACCACAGAAAAGAAAAAAACATAAGAATATCCATTGAATATTCATCAGAAATAATGTAAGTCTGAATTCAATAAGACAACATACTTAAAATTTTGAGAGAAAAAAAACTGTCAACTATAAATAAGTAATCTTCAAAAGAAGGATAATATAAACCACAAAATTGGAAGAGTTAATCAATAGAGTATCTTCACCACAAAACATTAAGGAGAAAATCTCAGAACAAAGGACAATTGAATCTACATGAAGTAATGAAAAGTGATGGAAATATTAAGTATAGTATATGAGTTAAATATTAAAAGCTATTAGAGTTTATTTCTTAATGTCTAAAACTAAGCTGTTTATTCAATAACTATATTATGGGATATATAACATGCATAATTAAAACTTATGACTATAGCACAAATCAAGGGAAGGATGTGGGAAATGAAATATCTGATAATCAACTTCTTACATTGTAGATAAAAGGGTATACTAGCTATTAAACTAGAATAATGTAATAAATGATAGATACACATTGAAATACTTAGATCAACCACTAAAACACAAAACACACAAAAAAACCTTAAGAAATGTAAAATGGAATCCTAAAAAAAAATAATCGATTACTACAATAGAAAAGAGGAAAGTCAAGATACAAATTAAGTTTGAATAGCAACTCAATCAAATAGAAACATTTCAAATGAAAGTCAAAGATTGTCAGATGAAATGTAAAAATTTAAGCCAACTATAGGCTCCTTATAAAAGAAACACTATAATTATAAATTCACACAATAAGTTGTAAGTAAAATGGGTAGGAAAATATATGCCACAAAATAATAATCACTTTTTACTAGCTGAAATGACTGTATTAACATCTCAGAAACAAAACCTCAAGACAAGAAGTATTACTGAAATAAAAGGGTAATTTCATAAGCCTAAAAGGGAAAATTAATCAAATGACCAAATAAGATAAGGATAAAAAGTGAAAGCTAAAGATAAAAAGGTAAATTCATCAAAAGACCCAGCAGTCCCAAATGTGAGTGAATTTTACATCAGAGCTTAAAAATTCTTGAAACAAAAATTACTACAGCCGAGGAGATTCAAAGTCGTAATTATAAGGAGTATTTAACACATTTTCTCAATATTGATTTATCAACAGGACAAAAAAATCATTAAGTATATGGAAGATTTTGAAAGTATAGTCCATTCATTTAAAATAGTCATTAATGTAAAGTGTTGCACTAATAGCTGCAGAATACAGATTCTTTTTAAGTGCACATGATACATTCTTAAAGAATGCAAGCTGAGTCATGAAATAAAAGTATGTTCTTTTCCATCTGGTGGCAGCCCATGGTTTTACCTCAACCGTAAACCATGAAGCCTGCTTACAAGCATATCAGGGGTCACGGAGGAAGAGGGAGTCCAATGTGGCTGGCTTCCTCTCCCAGGTCTGCTGCAGGCAGTACCACCTGGTCCCACTCCACCTAGCCAGAGAAAGACCGCAGACTGGGATACAAGGCCAAAGTCATGGCATTTGGATTTGCCAGGTTCCTCGGGGTGCAGCCTACAGCAAAACTGCCATGCTGGTGTTAACTACCAAGCAGCAAGCTCGATGCCACAGTGGGTCCCTGAGAATCCCCAGAGTCTTACTGGGTGGTTGAGGGTTCACGTTCAAAGTCTTTGAGGTTATCCATTCTGTAAAGTATCAGAAGAAATCCCGACACCCTGGCAAGTCACCAAACCAGTCCAAAAGCAGGGTTATTTGTGGGCTGACACCTGAAGACAACAAGAATCGTGACCTTGGAAAAGCCACAGGGTGGTCATTCTCTATTAGTGGCTCTGACCAGGCAGCTTGGAAATAGTGCAAAACCCTCAATAACACTTGTTTGTAAAATTCATACCTAACAAATAATATAAGACATATTAATATAAGACATATAAGACATAAATATAAGACAGAGAAACATTATTTTTAATTTTTAAGATTTTTATTTATACAGGCCACTTATATACTTAAACTGTGTGCATGTGTTCGTTTATCTATGGGTGTAGTTATTGCATAAGATGATATGGCATCTTAAATTTGTTTTAATAGAATACGAAAAGTGAGGTGGGATTGGCTATGTGTTGAAAAGTGTTGAGACTGAGACTGGGTAATGAATATTTAGGGTCTTATTATATTACTTTGTCTATTTTTAGATGTTTGAAAATATTTTACTGTAAAGGTAATGAAAAGTATATCATTTACCCAAAATTGCAATTGTACTTCAGATGAGCATTAGTGATACTTTTCTAAGTGCATGTACAGTTATATACTTCTTCCTCATAAAAATTGTACTTGTTCCAAATGTTTTTATTATTCATTAGGTATCAGAAATATATATTTAACAATTTCTAAGCAATGGGCATTATTTGAATGTCAAATATTCACTATAAGGATGAAAGTCACCTGTAGTTTTCATCTCTGTTGAATTTCTTCATGCCTATCATTAGGTAAACTTGTAGAAAAGGACCCATCTCTTGGAGGGGACAATAGAGGAATCACATAATCCCCATGCATGAGAATGCCTCTTTTCCTAATTAGGTATTTTTTTAATAATGTTTCCTAATAAGAGCTGATGACTTAAAGGGTTGTTAAAAAAATACATGGGGAAGATTTAAATCTTTATGCATTAGAGTCATACAGAAAACTCTAACCAAAATCGCAACTATAGCTTTTCCGTTGATTACATGTTATTACATTTATTTTTTCAAATTTCTCCCTCTCCCTCCCGACCCCCATTGTCTGCTCTTTGTGTCCATTCACTGTGTGTTCTTCTGTATCTGCTGTATTCTCTTTAGGTGGCTCTGGGAACCTATCCTGGGACCTTCCAGAGTGGGAGAGAAGCGATCATTCTCTTGTGTCACCTCAGCTCCCTGGTTTGTTGCATCACATATTGTCTCTTCTCTGTCTCTTTTTGTTGTGTCATCTTGCTGTGTCAGCTCTCCATGTGGGCCAGCACTCCTGCACAGGGCTGCACTTCTTGCATGGGGGGGGGGCACTGCTCACATGGGGGGCACTCCTGTATAGGGGGCACTCCTACACAGGGAGCACCCCTGTGTGGAGCAGCACTCCTTGCACGCGGCAGCACTCCACGTCAGCCAGCTCACTACACGGGCAAGAGGCCCCGGGTGTCGAACCCTGGACCTCCTGTAGGGTTGGCAGAAGCTCTGTCTGTTGAGCATGCTATTATACTTTATTGTCAATTTCATAAAACTATAATTTCTTCATGAGTTCCAAACAAACAAATCCAATTTTTTTATGTAATCAGGAACCATGTAAAAGTGGGAAATATAAAGCCATTAGTTAAATATAAGTATGGAAATTACCAATCAATCCAAAGAGACTTGCTCAGAGGAGCATTGGGCAAATTGAGAGGGTTAAATGTAGAACTCAGCAAGTTGAGATTTAAGTATGTATTAAATGTATATTTCTGTAGACATATTTATTTGAATAATAGAAGATACTTTTCCTCTCCACCTCACATATTAAAATCATTCAGCCATTTTTACTCAGGTAGTAAAATATTGTCTCACCTTCTTTGTTAAGACAAAAAAAAATTCCTATATCAATGATAATATAAAAGGGTACATATCTTGCACAGTCTTTCTATTCACAAAGTGTTTTCTAGCATCAGTATAACTGATTATTAAATCCCCTATGTTTCTTAAGCTGATTTGTTCTATTGTGTATTTAATTAAATACATAAAACATCATAATTTGGAAAATAGGAACAGAAAATATATTTCTATTGAATACAAAAAGGAGAAAGATAACTTTTCCCCCTATCTTGACTTTTGCTTTAACAAGATACTTTGAGTTTTACTGAGATAGAAGGGAGGAAGTAAGCAGGTTAAATAAAAGAAATAATACGAAATCTATCTCAGTGTCAGCTGTCAATCAATGAGATTGCCACAGTAAATTTCAACCTTCAAACAGATTTATGACTACTGCTCAAAATGAATGGTGCCTGAGCAAATATTTGTAATTGTTCCAGTTAAAGTATTACTGCACTACAAAATATAATTAACTAACTTAATTGAAAGATAAATCAAAGACATATATTTTGTGACACTTATTCATGCTATTTTAAGGATGCAAAAGTTATAATCGTCTTAGCAATTACATGAAAATGCTATTTTTATAATGTCTAATTTCTTTTTTATGTTTTGGGGGTATGAAATAAACTTAAGAGTAAAAAAATGTTAGTAAAGGAATGAACGATTTTTGTTTCCAGCATTCACCGTTTCTTCTGAAGAGTGCCTGTTAGAATCAAAACAGTCATCACAATGAATTGTTGGTTATTGCTACTTTTGATGTTGGGAATTCCTCTCCTTCTGCACTGCTTTACAGCAACAGACAACTCTAAAACACAGGAAGTCAAGCAGCCAGTGGAATCTCATTTGAGAGTAAAGCGTGGCTGGGAATGGAAGCAGTTTATTGTACCAGAGGAAATGAATGCGACGGATTATTTCGTAGGCCAGGTAGTTGTTCCCCCAAAAGTATTACAATAAATGCTTTGAATGAACTGTGCATAAATAAGTTGTAGGAATTTTGGTATTTGATGAAATTCTACGTTTTCTCAGCGATACCATTGGGTGTCTCAAACACCAGCATAATTAATGGTTTCAGATTTACAAGCACCTCAACCACCACTAAAAACTCAAGGGAGAGGGATAGCTGTGGTTTTCAGTCCAGTCTCCTGTATGAGAATGCAGCCCTCATTTAGCAACATCTGGAAATTTGATGCTGTTATTTTTGGTAATGGGTCAAAGGAACCACATTAAGAACAACGTCATGTACCAACAGAATTTAGCCTGATTTTCTGTGATGCTACGTAGCTGTTAATTTACCCCTCGTTAATTTTTAATGAAGCAGAGTAATTCCAAATCCTTTTGCAATTAAGTAACAACAGGAACCCACAGAGTTAATTTAATTATTGAAGTTGGAATACAAAAAATTAGTATTTTCAATTTCTTATGAGAACATATTTTAGGAAATGTTCTGAATACAACAGAACATCTCCTGCTTATGTTTTCGTTGTTATTATTATTTGGTTTGCTTTAAACAAAGGTAATTACAATATCATGTCCTTTTCTGTAAGGCTCTTTCTGAAGATGAATAAAGTGAAATAAGTTTAACTGCTAATTAACTGGCACTAAAATTTAATTGGGCCCGAAGGGTGAAGCACTTAAAATTCATTAACTCTCTTTTTCCAGTCCTTGCAGACTGGAGGAGGGTGTCGGGCTTCCGTAGCGTTTCAGCTGCGCAGTCAGCCAAAGACCTCTGAGTACATGCCATCAAAGGCTGAGTTGAGGATTTTAGTTCCCAACCAAAAGATTTCAAAACTTTTTTTTTTTTCTGTGTGCACCACAAGTACTGTTTCTCATCCCTTGTTATTTTCTATGACTACAGATAGATCACAGACACCAAGGTATAAATGAGAACCGTAGCTCAGTGTCTGCTACCTAACTAACTACCAGTCTCTCTAGCCAGGCTTGCAATGGACTCCTCAGTTCAGCATATGCTCTCCTGTCACCGAGTGGGGTGACAGGCTGACACAGCCTGGTGGCATTTAGTAAATAAGGCACTGCAGGGAAGTGCATCAATGCAATCTGAAGGAGACTACCTCCGAGGCTCGCTGTCACATTTTCTGGTTTGTTAGTCAGTTTCTGCCTCCTACACAAATCTCCTGTTTCTGTGTAGAGTGATTGATTTTCCCTATTTTTTCGTTCTCTGAAAATCTTCATGAAAAATGCTCTAACAGAAGTTTCCCCTCTGAACACCTGATTGGTCTTTAAATAACACACAGCTGTCTATCAAATACCTGGTTAAAAAGAAAGCAAAAGTGGATGTTTTGATGATTGCAACTAAAGAGCTAATAAAGATACTTTGCTCAAGATAAGTCTAGTTTTGATATTTGGCTAAAAAGATTAAGTTTGGAAAGCACAATTAAGCTAAAGCTTAAAATCCCTAGCACAGCAAACTGGTCAATGAAAATCATACTGTAAATATACTTGAAATACTTTTATTCATTGCTCATTTTAATTTACCTTCTACTATTGCCTCAAATCTCCAAACTACCTCAAAATTGATATTATTTGGAAAAAAATGGACCAAGCATTGCTTTTATTTGCTGTTTGATTGGAGCATATATTTTGTTTTCCTTGTTTTCTAATGGTTATGGCTTGGCATAGAAATTTGCTTTTTATTTTATGAGTAATGAAGTACTATCTAATTAAATGAGCTATAATCAGAAAGTTGATATGAATGTTTATTCTTCTCAATGTGGTTTTTCAACTGCAAAGTATTATTTTTAAACACATTGTTAAAAAGCTAAATTAGTTTGTTTATATGTATTCAGATTTTCTCCTCAATCACTTAAAACATTTTGTTAATTGGTCTAGAATAATGAATTGTAAATAGAATCACCAACAAAGTGATGTGTTTTCTTTAGAATTTTATTTCATGGTTAATTTTTTGTAAATTTTTAGAGAAGCTCTTACTTGAGGAGGGACATATTCAAAATTGGTGAACCAAATATAGTACAAATTGAAAATAATTAGAGATCATGGCATGCTTCCTCTACTTCTGTAAAAATGATTTAGATTATGAAAAAACATACAAATGATGTCAATTATATCAAAATGACACTGTTAATTTTGCATGTAAAACTCAAAACTTTAAATAATACATATTTAACACTATGAATGATGAGCACATTTACTTTGTTTTTGAACAATGAAAGAATAAGGGCAAAGGAAGAAAAGTTATCCTTGAGAATTGAAAATAACATGTTGGGAAGAAAGATTTTCTGTCTAGGCTGTCTAGAATTCACGAACTAAAAGTCTATGTTACATAATGGTTAGCAAAGGAAGATCTGGTATCCAAATCATCCTTATCTATAAAAATGATTATATCAATAGCATGTATCTCATAACATTATGAAGATTAATTGAGAAAATTTTAGATTTTAAGAAATGTATTAAGTACCTGATTGGTAGTTGCTGTTATTATTTCCTCATCATGTTCCTTAATTTTTTGCCTTTTATTTCCATGTTTTTCTTTGTATTTTCAATCTAGTGAGAGATATCCACATTTAAGTTTACCTAGGTTATTATCTTCTCTCTTTCTAGGTATTACACCAATATAAATATTTTAAGCATGGTTTTAGTGACCAAGATTGTAATTATAGCACAATTCTGAACCAACTTCATTGTGCATAGTTAATGAAGAGCCTTTATTTTTCAATGATTATAGTTTCTAATAAGGATCATCTAGTTAGACTAATAATATTTACTTGGTTCTTTTCTTTTACCTGGGTATAGATATTAATCTTGAAATTAATATTTTATCATATTTTAAGTTATATGGAAATTATATAGAATCATTAATTTGGCAAATAATTAAGAGCACTAACTGAAAATCCTTAAAATTGATTTGGCCTCCCCAACATATTTGAAAACTAAATTGTCCCTTTTTGCTCTTGCAGCTAAAATCTGATTTAGACAATGGAAACAATTCTTTCCAGTACAAGCTTTTGGGAGATGGAGCTGGGAGTATTTTTATCATTGATAACAGAACAGGTGACATATACGCCATGCAGAAGCTTGATAGAGAGGAACGCTCCTTCTATACTCTAAGAGCCCAGGTAATAGACATCACTACAGGAAGGGCTGTGGAACCTGAATCTGAATTTATCATCAGAGTTTCGGATACCAATGACAATGAACCAAAATTCCTGGATGAACCTTATGAAGCCATTGTACCAGAGATGTCTCCAGAAGGTATTACATATTAATTTACATCAAAGATATATTAACAATGAAAAAATATAAAATTTCAAGGATTGTTGAATATTTAAAATTCAAAACCTTTTATTCAACCCTTTATTCCACCATCATGTGTTAGTAAATTATTTGAAAAATTAGACCATTAATTTTTTATAGAAATTATACTACACATTTATAAATTCTTTGTTTTATTAAAATGCCATCTCAGTCTTCAAAGATATGGAGTAAAAAGTTTAAATATGTTTGAGTAATTTGTAAAAGCTTTTTATCTCATTCATTACTGGTTTCTTAAATATAAGATTTTCTTATCCCAAACAAATGATGTTGTATCTAAAAACATAAAATAATTCATGCAAGATAAGCATGGAAAAATAAGAAATAACAACTTATAAATTAGAAAAACTACTATATGCATCAAAAATCATGTGACATGAAGACCACTACAAATCAAAGTGACTAAACACTTCTGCATGCCTTTATCCATTTTCAATTTCCTTTTCAAAACCAAATGCTATTTCATTAGTGCTTCAAATATGATATCTGTAGACTGGAAAACTTTCCAGAAAATACATAATTGGCTTCCTCTGAAGTCAGAACTGGCTCCGCAATTGAGGGTGGGGGTGGGGGTTGGATTGTGGCTATGCAAATTTGTCCTCTCATTCATTCTCTCAGCAAATTCTGATAATATAATGTATAGTAAAATGTAATTTATAGAAATTACTCAGTTTACAAAAGTTAAATGTGATTCAGTAATGGTCATTTTGTGTGCTAACGTGCTTTAAAACTGCTTTACTTAAACATTTGTTTCATTAGGCACTGAGTTCTAAAATATGTATTGCATTGCATATTTTCTTGATTCTTCATTTTTTTAGCTTTCCAGGTAGCAATTTAAAAGATGTCATTCTACTTGTTTTCAGACTTTAGGATTTTACATAAAGAATAGATTTAACTGTATAATATATATCAAGACAAATTATCATTAATCAGAAATAATACATTAAAACTATTCATTGTGTGGTATTTAGGCAATGAAATATTTCTTCTCTTTGCCTCTTCCTTCTTCTTCCTCCTCCTCCACTTCTCCCTTCTTCTCTTTTCAGTTCTTCTCTTTGTCCTATTACTTTTCTTCCTCATAAGCCTTTTTATTAAGGACCTAACATGTGATAGGATCTTTTCTTTGAAACTGGGGATACAATTGTAAAAGAGAAATATAAGATAACTGCTAGTCTGGAATTCATATTTTACTCATAATACAAAAATAATAAATTAAACAAATGTAATTTTTGATAATATATGTTATGAAATGATAAGCATGAAGGGTGACAATGTTGACTGGAGGAAGTAGGGGGCATTTTAAACAGTGATATTTGAAGCGAATGTGACAAAGAGAATAGTCATGCCATGTTCACGTTAAAGACCTTTCTATAGGAAATGATTAGGATGGCTTATATCAATATGGGATTTATTGTCTGACATATTTATATGTAAGGCATAGTGATGGATGAAATCCAGTAGGCAGTGGGTGTAGCTAGAGAAGAGGAAATACACCAGACTAACTCCACTGTTAAGCAAAAGGGAATTGACTATCAAATTAGGAGGAATGGGATTGGCCAGTGATTTTGGAAGACCAAATAACAATGAGAAGAGAACGTTCAAAAGAAGAGGTGGGCTAACTGTGAGGAATGCTGTGGTGAGTTTGAATGAACAAAATAAAGGTAGAATAATGACTTTTCTCTTGTCACATTGAAGCCACCTGGTTATTTTGACAAGCGTAGTTGGGATTCTGTTAAGTCCAACTTTAATATATTTGAGACTACTGCATAAATGCAAGGCGAAAAAGAGGTGACAGTGAATATAGCCAAGTTTAGAAGACAGTATGCTAAAGGAGGAAAAAGAAATATGAAACATCAGGTAGAAGGAGACAAGTATCAAGGAGATGTTTCTGTTTGTCAAAGTTTGATTATTTTTTAAGATGCGAAATTTAAAAGCATGGTTATTTACAATAGGAAATGATACAAGAGAAGAGCCGTAAGCATCACCCAAGACGTGGGTGCTCTTTTAGCTTGCTCTTTAATCCTAGTTGTATGACCGTGGCACCTGTGCTTTACTTCTGCAAAGTAAACAACATATGCAGAGATTTCGCTGCTGTGTGCTTTCATTCACTTTTAGTGCTTGCTGTGCCTATTCCTAAAAGTAACCCTATTTCTATGCCCAAGTATATCCATATCCACATCCCTGGCACTGTACCGTATCTAAGCCTACCATAACACAAACTCCAAAGGCAATCCTCTTCATCCAGGGAAACAAGAGTATCTGTACCCTTACCCTCAACCAAGACATTAGCTTACTCTTTAAATTTAGTTGAATGACCGCGGCACATGTGCTTTACTTCTGGAAACTAAGCAGCATAGGCAGAGATTTCCCTGCTATGTGCTTTCATTTCCTTTTTGTGCCACCTAGGCCTATCTCTAAAAGGAACCCCATCTATATCACCAAGCATATCCACATCCATTTCCAGGCCGCTATCCCGTATCTAAGCCTAGCATAACCTATACCCCAAAATCAGTCCTAGCTCGCGAGACAGAGTTATGTGCTGTACTGGCAAAAGGAGAACGCCTTTCTTCTCAGTGACTTGTGAAGGTTTTTTTTTTTTAACATCACATTTTTCATTCACAGCATGTGGTATATTGAATTATATACCCTGATCTAGACCCTTCTTGGTCTTGATCTGCATTTCTGTGCGTGTAAACCTATTGCAAACAGTATCTCTTCAAGATGTTACCTTAGTTAAGTGTGGCCCGACTGAATGAGGGCAGACCTTAATCCAGATAGAGTCTTTTATAAAGAGAAGAAATTCAGACATGAGGGAGAAAGCCCCGGTGGGGGGGGCGGGCGGTGGAAGCTAGAAGTCAATGGAACCCAAAGGTAAAGGAGACGACATCACCATGTGACAGGAAAGCCAAGGACCCAATGTTTGCTGGCCAGCCAGCGTGCTACTTACCCCAAGAGGACACAAGCCGCAAAGTCTCTGAAACTGTGAGCCCATAAATTCCCATTGTTAAGCTAATCCATTGTGTGATATTTGATCAAAGATATATCTGCAGGCATGCGGTTCCTGAGAAGGGACGGGTCCATGATATCCTGGGCACTAGAGGGGTAGACTCAGGTAGGGTGACACATTGGTTGACAGGAAACTTGTTAGCAAGTGATTATTCCTAGTTTATCATTTACATATGAGACATTAATTAAAAGCATAGGGGTGGAATTTTAGATCAAGAAGAGGGTTACAAAACAGCCATCTTACAGAGCTGGGGAGTGAGTTGACAAGGGAATTATTGAGTGAACAATGCAATATGGATCTCACGGCAGGCAGTGTTGGCTCATTGTGTGTGACTCAGTAAAGATCAAGACAAATGCTTTGGTCTTTGCATTCTTCGGCTACACAGATCTCTTTGTGCAATGCAATTTGAGGTTCTTGTGCAAATAATCTAATTAATCTGCATATTTCAGTGCATCCAGTGGGGGTGCCCATCATTTTTCAAACTTTGGATTGAATCATACTAAAATCAACAAGCAGTTTTTATAATAATCTGATAGAAGGAACGAGCAGAGTTGCTGCCAACTGTTCCTAGAAATATTTTCTAATATGACAATAGAATGATTATCCGAATTCTGTCACCCTTTTTGGTAATAGTTTCCATCTGAAGCATCCTGGTAGTTTTTGACCCTGCTTTGACATAAAGAAACCAATTAATAAAATTATACATGATTCCTCTGTTTCTTTCAATGTAAATATTTAATGAATGGATACTTTGATTTCATTGACCCCTGTAGAATTTTAATTCATAGTCTTCTTTCCATATTACCTGGCATCCAAAAGATTCTTGGGTGTAAACTAGAGCTTTAAAGTGAAATTGAGACAAAACACTGTTTTCCCACTTGTCACTTGATTTGTGAAGT
Organism: Dasypus novemcinctus; assembly: GCF_030445035.2. NCBI lineage: Eukaryota > Metazoa > Chordata > Mammalia > Cingulata > Dasypodidae > Dasypus > Dasypus novemcinctus. The sequence goes on along the minus strand of NC_080688.1, from coordinate 83,307,734 downwards.
AATCCTCCTTCTTCCATGCCTATATATATATTAACCATGGGGCATAGAGTGCTCTGAAGTTTAGGGTGATTGAATGAATGAATGATGAAATAATGAGCACATGAAAATGCTGCATAGGAGATTAAAATGGTGTGGATGTAAATGGATGTAAAAGACAGGGAGACTCCAGGGTGTGGTCTGAGCCTAATAACAACCCAAGATGCTGCAGGTAACTGGTAAATAGTAATTCACCTTTCTGGATGGTCAGGAACTTCAAATTCACTTTTATTCCTTATATGAGTAATTGAGTAACAGCCTATCAAATAATCTTACTTTTCAGTGGTGATTACATTTTTACCTAAAATATCATCATGTCAAAAAAAAGAGTGTGTACATTTGAAATATTAGATTTAGTTTGCTCTTAATAAGCACTGAATCTTCCTTCAGGGGATTTGCAAACGCTAATCCCTAGCTTACATGATAGTATTTGTTTTAAATACCTATTAGTTTCACATGATCTTTTAAAAGCAGAATACCAGGTATTTTATTTTCTGCAAAGCAGTGTCAATTCCTGCTAAAAGTATATCATGCTTTAACAAATTAGGTCATTTCCCTGCTTATAGTTAGCAAGCAAAATATATTGCCTACTAAATATTATCATTCCATATTTTTCTGTCTCCACTCTTTTGGAACTTTAATCAAATAAATATCCTTCATCCAAATTTTTCATAGCAGCAGTCACTGAGTAGTTTTCACTTTAGCGAGGATCTAACTTTCTTTATACTTACAGTGGTGACTATTGTATTTATTATAAAAAATCAGCATGCTTTTGTGGGTGAAGGAGATTATTCTTGGGTGAGATTATTTGGTCACCCTAATAGTTAAGAATACCTATTGCAGCATTTTCAGATTTAAAATGCAAATGAGTTATTTTGAACTCTAATTATGAAAGGCAAATTTTACATTGCATGTGCTTTTCAGAAAAGCATGCAGAAAATTCATTTTTAATAATCTATCATCAACATAGTATAATTAGTCATAATGTACAGCATTGTGAAAAAGATATTAAATTCAATTTAATCTAAAATACATACAGATGTAGATCATTTCAGTGTTGATTTCATGAATTGAAATAGATATCAACATTTAGCAGAGATTACTAAGAAAATAAACATTCTTATTTCCTGAAACCATTTCAATTTGTAATATTTGTGAATTTGAGTTGAAAAATCATAGGCTTTTGTAGATGTATGCATTAAAAATGACAAGCTTAGGATGAATTTGAGAGAATTCATTGCCAGAAGACCTGTGTTAAATGTTAAAGACAGGACTTTAATAAGAGATAGAAACTTAGATCCCAATGGTAAAATAGAAGAGACACAGAAAATTTTTAATCACTTTAAAATATAATAGAGCATTTAATGCAAAAGTATTCACAAAGTATTATTTTAACAAATATATAAGCAAAATTTATGGTAATACTAAATACAGATGCCAACTTGAAGAATTACAACATACAGTGTTTTTGGTTCTTATACTATATTTGAAATGTTTGAAAATAGACTGTGACAATACGAGTTCTATCATAGTGGCTGAACCAGGATACTTCATATGTAGATACTGGAAAGTAATTTGTTTTCATAATTGTGGGGGCTGAACAAAAAAGTACAAAGCCTAAGATTATGGGGCAGGCCTTTGGGCAAGGAAGGCAATGGGGAAGTACAGTCCATGAGCTCAAGACGGAAGGGAGGGGCCGAAGCTCTGTGTCACAGGCCCAGATCTATCATGTCTCTGGGAAAAGCCTCAGCCTGCTTTTGAGGCCCTCCCGCTGGTTAACTTGGGTCTACCCAGGAGAACCTCACCAATAGAAACTTAACAGATGTGGGACTTTAATTACATCTGCACCTAGATTAACGTTTGATGGAATAACTGTGGGCTATAGCCTACCCAAATTGATACATCCAAAAAGCCATCACAGGCAGTAATAAAGATGTGCACTTTACTTATTTATTTTTAAATTATATATATGTATTTTTTGAAGTGTATCATTCACACATGAATATACACATGAACAATAATTATATAGTAAAAGTTGTGAACTTCTAAAAATAAACATGCATAACATCATACAAGGGTACCATACATCATCCCACCACCAACACCTTGCATTGTTCTGAAACATTTGTTACAAACTATGCAATAACATCATCAAAATATTACTAACTGTAGTCCATATCTTACATTTGGTGTATTTTTTGTATATTTTAAACCTTACAAGGATATAAATAATAAATCAACATAATATCAATTGCAATAAAAAATTCTGTTTAGGTGACTGTATTTGTAAAAAAGAAACAAAACTGTCTGAATTTTACCAATGCAAATTGTATTTCATTAAACTTGCCATGACTGCATCAGTAAATAAAACCCATTACCATTTGTTTGTCAAACTTTTTTCTGACAGTGCAATGTTTTTCAATTGATGGCTTGTAACCCATTAGTAAATCATTAAATCAGTTTAATAGTACGTGACCAACAATTTTTTGTACATACATTAAAGAAAATTAGAGAAAACCAGTACACACAGTATAGCTATACAGTTTTGGGACATCTGGATTTTGTCACACACATATATCTGAGTATCAGTGGCAATGTAAATTATACTTTCTGTTCTAGGTCATGACTAAAATATGAAAGCCACCAAGCTAGAAGTAGCTTTTCAGAATATTAACTGATTAAAACTGTTTTTCAAAACATCAAATAGAAAGTCTTGAATTGAAACATACATAGTGTAAATAAAGTATTTACAGATGGTCTTAAAAGCAGGCCGGGAATTGCAGAAGTAGGGAGGAAGTATTCTTGAATACAGAAAGTATCCCATCTGAAAAGCACAGAGGAAAATAGGGAAGAAAAACGGAAAAGGACCTTTGTGAATTGTGGGATGATAAAAGGTGTAACATCTGTTAATTCCAGAAGAAAAGGAAAGATAGAATGAGAAAACAAACCCAAACCTGTATTTGAAGTAATAATTGGCGATTGCCAAAACAAAACATGGAGAAGCTCTATGGAAAGAAATGAAAGGGAGACATAGTGGGGATGTGTAGGGGAAATGATAGATGTTTGCATGAAGGGCAGTTCAAAGAATACATCTAATCTAGTACCAACTAATTGAGCTAATGATCCCTATGAACACGTGCATTGGAAGAGCTCTGCACAGTTACCACTGGAATGCATAAAAATACATAAAAGTAATAAGGGTCTGCATTTTGAGTGATTGGGGAATTTATTTAAGTATGACAAAGAAATAGGTATTTTATAGTTCTGCTTTTTTAATCAGGTGCAAGTATTATCTATTAAAATTATATTAATAATTTTAAAGCATCTGACTTGAAGCATCATCACCAGAAATTGTTCTTAGGAAATATGCAGTGTAATATAAGCAGTTGTTAAATTCTGAACCAAAAAAAGCAGCAAAAAATAAATGCAATGGTGGGCCACAATAAAAGTTTCAGGAATTTTATTTCAGAAGAATAGAAGGTCTTCCTATTAGAGTGTCTCAGTTTATAAAATTGCATTGTGATGTGAAAATTCATGATGCTGCTTGTAAAGAAAACCAGAGTCTGTTTGATGGTGTGCCATTCTTATTGACACAAAACTGTTATTTCAACAAACATGGATTTTCAGTGAGGTCTAAAGTGTGCATAAAGAGAATTTTTAAAACAATATTTTCAAATAAATATTTTTAACTTGAGCATTAATATTGAAGTACATAAATTGTTTCTCATGAATTTTACGGCTTACAACTGAATTTTAATGAGCATGCTTAACGATATTTGATAAGTTTTTTTACTTTTTAAAATTCTTCACAGCAAGCAGGAAGGAATTAAACAGGCAAAATATTTATGGCCATCTTAACTTGATACTCTTTCAAGCTCATTTCAAAACTCTTTATATTATGCCATCATTCTATACTTTGTCTGAGGTACAAGTCATAGTATGAATTTTGAAGGAAGGCATTTTCAAGTTCCTTTTGATTCCTCCATAATAGCATACCTTGAAAAGTTCCTGATTTACAGATAATGTATTGATTAATAGTTACATTTGATTGTCATAGAGTTACATGTTTTAAATTCTACATTATATATTGAAATTGAGGCTATTTTGTGATAGGTTGTATTCTCATTTCTATGCAGAGAGATATTAGTTTTATAACTGAAAATAAGGAGATGGATTAGTCTTTCATTTTTTATCATCATGTAGCCTGCAAAGACAGAATCCTTTACAGAGCTGAATTCATTGTTGAATGTGACACCTGTCTTAATTTCTTGTTAATATTTATATTCTCTCCAGGAACATTTGTTATCCAGGTGACAGCATGGGATGCTGATGACCCGTCATGTGGCAACAATGCTCGTCTCCTCTACAGTCTACTTCTGGGCCAACCATATTTCTCCATTGAACCGACAACAGGTATTACTGAATGAAGAAAATGACAATTCTAAAGCAGGCAAATATCAGAGCAAAATTGCTGAAGAGGAGTTGCTTACAAATATAAGCGTTAGTTGTTAAGGATTACTTAAGACATTAGGCTGATCAGGCTTTAATTCCATCACAGAATCTTGGCTGAGAAAGTCTCATTATGTTTCAGAAGTTATACCACATATTGGTTTATAGCAACACAAAATGATAACATTAAAAAAAAAAACTGTGGGGAAAAAAGCAAGAAAAATACATTCTCCCTATTATAAATGACAGACAAATATTAATTATGTGAATTAAAAAAACAGGTAAATTCAACTTGTGAGGTAAAATAAACAACATCCAAGAGGAGAGAAAAAACAAGGACTACTATAGATTTTGTAGTCAAGGCAGAATGCACTGAGACCAGAATTCTGAGGTGAGCCTGTGGCCATCGTGAAGAAAGAAGGAATACGATTCCACGTTATGGGAAGAATGGATGGGAAGTCACTGAGACAGGAAAGTATTTCAGCTTTTTAGATGAACTGGAGGCCAGAATGGAAAAGCACAGAAAAGGAGAGAGGAAAGTGGGCTGTCTGATGAGACCACACTTTAATGACCATGTTAAGCATCTTCTTTTCCCTACTCCTCACAGGCTTCTTAAATTTTTTGGGCAAATTAGCTTAAATTTATCATTTCACTGATAGAAGGGAAGAAGAAGGGGCATTGAGAGAACCTGAAAGAGAGCCAGAACACCAAAGTGGTAAGGATTGGGGTGCATAAGAGCATCTGGGAATACATACCCTTTGTTGAATCTGAAGGCTTTTAAAAAGCTGAAAAATAAATTAAGCAAATTTTACTGAAGCCCTGCCATGTGGGGAGCAAAGACCCTGTGTTCCTGTCATCCACTGTTTGACTAATCTGTAAGGCTTTGGATAGAGCCTTACGAGAACCTCTAACGTGAATCTTCTCTGCTAAGACAAAGCACAATTCTCTCTTGACTCACACATAGGGAGATGTTGGCAGCATCTGGTCAAAAATATTCAGTGGTTTCTATATTGATTCATGTGGTAGATTTTAATTGTGACATAGTTTAGTCCACAATTTAAAAAATTCCTTCACAATATGATCCAGTTTTATTATTTTTTTACCATGAGCACAATTCATTTAATGAATGCCTTTTCCCAGACTCATTTGGAACTAGCCATTCTGTCTTATATTTGGATTTATATGATTCCCCAAATCTTTAGTACTATATTCCCTTTCCTTATGCACCCATCTTAAATTCTTCCCAGGTCTTTTTCAGTATAATATATTTTTAGTAAATAATTTCATAAAAGGGACATATATTACATTCGTCACAGTCTAACATGAGTTTGAATATTTGTACATATATCATATATATTGTAATGCAAACACATATAAATACAATGTATATGTAAATATATACACTGATACAAATATGAATAACTGTAGGCCAAAAAACAGACCTTCCTCTTATCTAATGACTCAGGTAGACTTTAACATCACAGGTGCACAACAATTTTTTTTTTTACTAAATTGATGATGTCATTAACACGATTCTCCTGAATAGGCTTACTTCTTCAGAATTTGGAAGAAAAATTTTAATTGGCACAGACCGATATGATAGAGAGGCTAGGAGAAAAGCTGAGGTAAAAATAAGCTATTCCTCCTCTTTGCCTATGAATTATCTTAACATGCTTTATTAATGGTCTACCAGCATTCTTAAACCTGCGGTGACCACTGTCGACGCCACAGGCAGAGTTGGTGTTCGAATTATCATTATTATTTACTTTCTCTCCAGGGCAGTCTGGCAGGCTGGCTTACTATCTGTCAAAAGAATGATTGTGTGATAGAATGCTTAATAAGAAATTAACCTAACTAGTGAATTGTCATGGCTAATAATGAAATAATAATTGGAGATTTATTATATTTTTAAAGGAGTCATAAGAATATCTTCTAAAATGGATAGAGAGCTGGAAGAGCAGTATTGGGTAACTATTCAAGCCAGAGACTTGATCGGCCAGCCCGGAGGACTGTCTGGAACAACAAGTGTGTTAATTAAACTTTCCGATATTAATGACAATAAGCCTATATTTAAAGAAAGTAAGTAGAAAACATCCTGAATTTTCATTATAATGTAAATGTATGGAATATGTGCAAATGTCAGAGTTTGCACTTCTAAAAACACTGCAACTGTACTAGAATTATATAAAATAAGTTTGTGTTAAGATTTGTTCTAAGATGTGGAAATTTTCATTAGTATGAAAGTCCAGGCAAATTAGAGTAAGGTATTCATTCTCTATTGCTTCCATAACAAATTTTCACAAACCTCATAGCTTAAAATAACAAAACTTTACTATAATACAGAAGTCTGGTAGGGGTCTCACCAGGCTAAGATCAAGATGTCTGCAGAACGTGTCCTTTGTAGGGGTTCAAGAAGAGAATCCATTTCCTTGCTCATCCAAGAGTTAACAGGATCCAATTCTTGGGGGTTGTTGCCTGTGACCAGGGGGATACTTTACCTTCTAGACACCCATATCTCACAACCTCCACATCCCAGAATCAGCAAGGCTGATTCTTCTCACCTTGTCATCCTTCTGACCCACATTTTTGCCTCTTCTTCCACTTTTAAGAAATCATATGATTAGATTAGACCCACTTGGGAACATATTCATGGATTCCAGTGGGAATAAAAATGGACATTTGGGAGAGGGGTCATTCCTCTGCTTACCACAAGTAAAAATTTTAAAGTGATTATCTGAGTTTTGTTGTTTTTGTTTTGTTTTGTTTTGTTTTGTTTTGTAGCAAGGATAAACCACATCTGCTCTGACAAAGAAATAAATACAAACAAAAATTGCATGTTATGCTTTATAAGGAAATATTTTTGGGTAACACTTTTATGGGGTCATCTTTTTTATATATAATTTTTATTTTTAAAGAAGTTTTAGTTTATATAAATGTTACATCAAAAATATAGGGGATTCCCATATACCCCTCCACTACCCCACTTTTCCCCATTAACAAGATCATACACTTGTTATAATTGATGAATATATATTGACACATTGCTACTAACCATGGTCTATAGATTACATTATAGTTTACACTTTGCCCCACACAGTTTTATAGGTTTTGACAAAAGGTATAATGACCTGTACTTGTTATTGCAGTGTCACACAGGATAAATCCAATATCCCAAAAATATCTGGTATATGAACAAACCAAAGATCTCTGGGACATATATTTAATGAGTATTGTGCTAATTATAGGTTCAAATAATAGGGGCAGAAGAGCCATATGTAGGTAAATTATAAACGAGTCTAACTGTTTCATCAGGGACGATATATTCTAAAGTAAGGTCCACTGACAGGGTGCCAAATTCCTGAGACTATCTGCCCTGTTTATAGTGTCTAAATGTCTCTAGAGCCCCCAGGGGCCATGCTGTTTGAGGCATATTTACTGTGGCAGTCAATAAGATCCTCCTGAGATGTACATAAGCATAACCTCTGGAATGACCTCCTGACTCACTTTAAAATCTCTTAGCCATAAAAATTCATTTGTATTGAATATTTCCCCCTTTTAGTCAAAGTCTTTTTCCAAATGGATCACTAATTGGTGCTTGGTAATAATTCCTCAGTGCCAGGGAGGCTCATCCCAAAAGTCATGTCCCATGCTAGGGGGAAGGTAGTAAGCTTATAGCTGAGTTTGGCTTAGGGAGAGGCCACATTTGAGCAACAAGGAAGGTTTCAGGAATTAACTCTTAGGTAATACTAGATTAAGTTTCAATTTCACAAGAACAAGTTTCATAAGTACAGTTATCAATATCAAGGGCCTGATGCATTGGTCTGTCTTCCTTTGATAGGCACTGCCCATGTACTTGGGGATTCTTGCCACTCTGTTAGAGAATTAACAGGACTTCCCAGGATGGGAATTCAATATTCTTTTGGTTATTGTGTATGTCTCCATCCACTGTGACAACATGGCATCCATCTTAAAAGTTTAAAAGAATTTCCAGAAAAAATGAACAGTTATGACATAAAGAAAACTTGAAAGGCACAGAACAAAGAAAGGAGCAGGCCAAAAATAAATATAGAAACTCTCAACCATAGGATGAGTTCTCAGATATTGACAAAAAGAAACAAAGCTGTCATCTAACTGTTTATCTTCTCAATTTCTTGTAGGTCACATCATGACCCAATTGAAATCTCATTTTCACTGACTCCCTTTGGGTAGAATATCCCATGTGTAAGCACAGGAAGTTAGAATCATGAAATTTTGGTTTCAAATTCCACATTCCACGTTTTCCACTCCTTAAATGTATATACTTGAGGATATATATACATATATATGTGTAGCTATGTATTCATATGTGTACATATATATGTATACATGTCTAAATGTATGTGTATGTGTGTATGCATACACATGTGTGTATCTATCTAAATGGTGTAAACACTACTCAGTTCATCCAATTAATGCCAGGCCTAGGGTTTTCAAATCCTTTGACTTCTCAAGTAATATTCAAAATCTGAACTTTTAAAATTTTTTATTTTATTACATTAAAAAATATGGTCGTTCCTGCATTGGTCATTAAAACTGCTCCTTTTGTGATGGAATTTAGCCAATGTGGCAGTAATTTGTAAGCCCCATCTCTGTGTAATGAAATCTATTATGTATGCTGCTATCTCTATCTCTAGCAAGAGGAGAATGTCTAATTTGAAATACCCAGGGTTTTAAAAATGTTTAGCATACAATTAGTGTAGAAAAATGGTGGTGTGAATTCATTAACTAAATCTAGTCCAAGTTTTATTCAGATTAAAATTAAAAGGCCAGCAGAAGAATCTGGAAATCAGGAGAACTCCCAGGGAAACTTGTTGAGATTGTTGAGTGAAACTTCTGCTGCCTTTCTTTGTTCCTTTTTATTTTTTCTAACTTTAAAATCATTTCTATATTTTGCATAAACCAGAATATATAATAAATAGTTTAAATTATCTTAGTTACCTAGAGTCCTCATGTAAGATAATTATACTGCTACTTTCAGTCACATTTGTCTGTGCATGAATATGGTTTTAGTGCTATAAGTTACCCAACTCTTCAAAATTATTCTCTCACACCACTTCAGAAATGTGCAAATGTAAGTATTGGCCATTCTTCCAAAACATCAGCATGCTTGCCTTCTGCTCTTGTTCACATTACTTTCTTTTACTGAAATTCCAAATGACCTCCTGCCAATTTAAACATTCAATACATTCCCGTTCTGTGTATACAACATTCCCTCCCCTATCATTTCATCAAGGACATCACTCAAACAATCCTTCCCTTCCCTTCTCAATTTCCCTCAGTGCTATTAAAATGCAAAGGTGGTATTTAATATTCTTTTTTAAAAAGAGAGAGAAAAAATAAGCACTTTCTTGACTCCTCTTTCATATCTAACTAACAATATTTCAATTCTTTCTGTCTCTTTCAAGCAACTAACTCTTAAAGTGTTATCAAAACTCATTGTCTTCAACCACTCTTTTCACATTCTCTTGAACCCACTCCAGTCAAGTTTCATCCATGCTATTTGACCAAACTGAGCTTGTCAATTTCTTCCACCTCTGTGTAACTAAATCAATGACCAATCTTCAGTTCTTGCCGAGTTTGATTTCTGAGCAGAATTTGACAGTCCATCACTCCCTCCTTGAAACGCTCAATTTATCATTCCCATCTTGTTTTCCTTCTATTTCACTGGTCAGTTTTTTCATTCTTTTATGCTAGTTTCTCTTTGTCTTGCATACTTTAAACATTGTTGTAATTCTGAGAATTAGGTTGTTGGCATTTCCTTTTACTCCCACTTCTTGATGTGATGTCATGAAACCACATGGCTTTAAATTACTACCTTTCTACTGAATACTTCTAAATACATATTTCCAATCTGATTTTTCCTGTGAATGTCATATTGTATACCCAATCGTATTAGTCAGCCAAAGAGGTGCTGACACAAAGTACCAGAAATCTGTTGGCTTTTATAAGGGGTACTTATTTGGTTTAGAAGCTTACAGTCATAGGCCCCTAAAGAGTCCAAATCAAGGTCCATAAGAGATACTTCCTCACCCAAAATCTGTTGCCATGTTGAAGCAAGTTGGCAGGTGATGTCTGCAAGAGTTCAGACTTCCTTCTTCCTCTTAAGGCTCTGTGGGTCCAACTTCTTATCTCAGGTGTAGGCTGTCATAAGGCCCATCTATTTCCCCGGTGCTCATTTCTATCCAGGCTCAGCTGCTCTATTCTCTTCACAAAGTCAGCTGTGACCTATCAGGCTCATCTCTCTTCCCAGGGCCTCTGCAGTGTCTAATGATCTGTCTCTCTTCCTCTGTGTTCTTCTTCTCTGCTTGTCTAATTTGTGTGAGAGTCTATCATCAGCCTACCACAGCGCTTAAGGCTGAGTTGCACTCTAATGATATGGCTGAATTAAAGCCCTAATCTTAATCTAATTTAATCAGACCCCTCAGCTTAATCTAATACTGTTGCAGCAAAGCCAGGAGTTCTGAACTGCAGAAAGACCCAAAACTGGCTCTCAGGAGACGTGAAGGAACAGATTTATTATGCGCGGGCCCCAAGGAGAGTTAATCTCCAAATTCTGAGCTCCATTTTTCAATTTTCACAGGATTTCAGGTGGGATCAGCATAAATTTTGTTCATTGGCTAACACATTGCTAGGCGAAATTTTGCAAGCAGGAGGGTTACAGAGGCAGAATGCAGCTGCAAGTTTGCAGGCTGATTTACAGAAACGGGGGGAAGTCACTCATTTGATATCTTCCTACTAGGCCATTTTTTCACAGGCTGATTTACAGAAACAGGGGGCAGGAGTTATTTATTTGATATTCTCTTACAAGGCCATGCCCTCACAGGTCAATCCATAGAAGTGGGGGCAAGAGTGACTTTAGATATTTTTGCAAGGTTATGCTTTTTATTCCTCAATAATACAATCAAAGGGTTATCATGCCCAGAGGAATAGACCAGTTTACAAACATAATCTATATATCATTTTGGAATTCATAAATAATCTCATACTGCCACACCAACCATTTACTCAACATCTTCATTTTCATTTATTTATATATATTTCATATTTAGAAGTTAGTATCCACTTAAATAAGTTCCCAATCTTGGCTGTCACCTCCTCTAAATCAACTCTTTTTGCATATTTTCCTCAGTAAGTAGCAAATCCAGGCTTCATGTTGCTAAGGCCAAATACTCACTTATTCACTTTTAAACACCATCATGTGTGAAGAAATACTAATTAATTAATTAATCAATGCTCAATTAATGAGTAAATTTAGATTGCACTAGGTCAGTTCCAAGCCAGTTCAGATTTCTGCACAAGATTGGAATGATAATAAGGTCTGCACAATTCCTGATAGCTTCTGATTTTCAAAATCCTGTGAGCAAATATACAAATACAGTTATGCCTCCTGATGATGCAAAATTATTTTGTTTAAAGGTTTAGTAGTTACCTTTTCCTTTGTTTATTCTCATATCTAAAATCAATCTTCTGCAGATTCAGCTTTAGTGATCTTGTTAAAGTACAAGTCAGATCATGTCACCTTCATGTCTTTCTGTCTTACCCAGAGAAAAAGTTGCAATCCTTAGTGAGGTCTCTGTATGTTCTTAAATGCCCTGCCACCATCCAGTCTTGTCCCGTGACTACTCTGACCTCATCTAATATGCCATTCTACCCCTTGCTCTATGAAAAGCCAGCTCCTCCTGGAATTCTGTTTCCTCGGATTCTCATTCTTACTTTAGTTTTTATCCAAAAGTCATTCCCAGAGTACTTTCTTGTCATCTTATAAAAAAAGTATCCTATTCCACCACAACACTCCCTTACCTTTTAACTTATATCTTCTTTAAATTGTTTATCATCTGTGTAATCCTCAAGAATATAGGAAGTAATTTTCTCTATGTCATTTCATATTATATCCCCAACCCCTAGAACAGGCCTTTGTGTAGAATTTGTATTGAAAGAATACCTTCGAATGAATTGAAATTAACACTAAGTATAGATATACAGAAATGTATATGTTTTTAATTTTAAATAGCCATAGATTAATATAAAGTTTATAACTCACCAGTCTAAAGCATCTGTTTTCAAGTTTATTGCAGTGACACTGTTTTCTTACGATAACTTGGTAGCAATTTGTAATTTCTGTAATTAAATAAGCAATTCTTTCAATTTTCCCACAATGAAAGACTGCTACAAATCTGAATTGTTACTTCTATCTCTAAAAACAGTAAAATATTTGCAAATTAAAAAAAAATATTTTACCACATGCAAAGAAGGCAAATCACAAGGTAATCTGTGAAGTAACTTACTTTATGCTTCTAAAAGAAGCAAAAACCTCTTTAAAAATATCCTTATATATGTGTTCCTCTTTTAAATTGTAAGAAGTTTAATTTTGTAGGATATTGACACATATGATTATTTCCTACATTTTTAGCATGAATTATGAAAAATTTATTTAATAAGAGTAGTGCAGTTCTTCTTGAGTTTTACAGAAATTATGGCTGAAATATAAAGGAAAAAAGCTAATTTAGTTTTATATGTATCTATGCATTTCAAATATAACTACCATTATTTTCTCATGACCAACACAATAGGGTCATTTATGATTCCCGCATAGTTTGCTTATTAAATTCACCTTCCAACTCTGGTGGATCCTTCTTTGTTTTCATTTACACTATGATTAATCTAATCCAGAGTCAGAACCTGAAAATTGAACCATTATTCATAGAATTCATCTTCTTGCCTTTAGTCTCTCATATTTTTAAGTCATGCTTTCTCTTATGGGTAAATTTAGGCATCAGACAAAGCTTCAGTGAAATTGAAAAATTCTTAGGCAAGTTTAATTTTGGATGGTTGAAGGATACAATGAATAAAACAAATCTGTGAGTTTTGAGAAGATGCTCTTATTAATAGAAATTTAGAAATTATGCATTCTGGTGAAAGGGCTTCATATGATAGAATACATTTGAGAGAGGGTAGTAGATGCTCAGATAAGATATGAAAATTTTTTCACTTTTCACAAATAAAATGAGAAAGAACATTTAAGCAGAAATTTAGAACAAATGATTAGAAGGGTGGGTGTGACTTTACCTGCAGTTCATAAATAAAGGGTGCTATAACTAGAAGTTACTTATATTAATAGCTTATGCAAAATATCTCAACTTTTGTTTTTAAAGGTTTTTACCGCCTGACTGTCTCAGAATCCGCACCCACTGGAACTTCTATAGGAAAAATTATGGCATTTGACAATGACATAGGAGAGAACGCAGAAATGGATTATAGCATTGAAGAAGAAAATTCACAAACATTTGATATCATTACAAATAATGAGACCCAAGAAGGAATAGTTATATTAAAAAAGGTAGATATATGTCGATGATTTGCTTTGAGATCTTGCACAATTAAATCAGAAATATGCACAATTATTTTATGTAGGCAGTTGATCTTTGATTCATTAAAAAATTAAAATGAAAACCTGTGATTTATGGTTTAGGGAGAAAAGGAGTTTAGAGATTAGAGATTTCATTATTTCTAGATTTCTCTAATGATAAGGAGTGTAGCTCATTTTAAAAGCTTTCCAAATAAAGGGCAATGTATTTTAAAAGGTCTTGAATATCAGGAAATTAATTCTCAATTCCATAAGGTATTTATCCTCACAGAAGTATGCTTTCAGTCTTAGGTGAAAAATATAGTTGCTATTCTAAAACATTTTATATTAGATGCAAATAACAAAACACAAACAGGGATGATATGGAACTGCTTAATGGCAGTATCCCACAGACCCCAGTTATCTAGATGAACATGAAGATTAAAACCTGAAAAGCAAATGAGGTTTAATTTAATAACTGAAATTAAATTAAATTAAATTAATAACTAATTATACCCCTAAATTATGCCTTGGGTTACTAAAGCCATTTCTTCTGTGTACATTGTATTTCCTTACAGAAAGTGGACTTTGAACACCAGAATCATTTTGGTATCAGAGCAAAAGTTAAAAACCTCCATGTGGATGAGGAGCTCATGAAATACCATGCTGAAGCTTCCACTACTTTCATTAAGATCCAGGTAGAAGATGCTGATGAACCCCCTGTTTTCCTCCTCCCATATTATGTGTTTGAGGTTTTTGAAGGAAACCCATATGGATCATTTGTGGGCATGGTATCTGCCTCAGATCCAGATCACAGCAAGTCTCCTCTCAGGTATGTCTCCTGGGTCAATATTGCCATTTGAAATTTATTTTATGAATCCCAAAAAAAGACAGATTATGTTTGTAAACTAGTCTATTCCTCTGGGTATGATACTTTTCATTGCATTAAATTCGGCTAAGGAGTCTTTGATCAGATTACTTGGTAAGATCAAAACTCGGTTTGAGTCCCCACCCCCTTGCTGGGTCTGCTATAAAGGGACTCACAGGGACAGAGAAAGAGGAAAAAAAGGAACTGCCATATTTGATTATGCAATATGTGAGAAGGGGTTGTCTAAGCACAAAGCCCCCAGGAGGCTGGGCCCATGGAGCAGCTCAAGAGGAGACCAGCCCTGTGATATGTCTGATAGTTTATAGATGAACTTGGGAAGATAGCTGAAGAGCCGAGACTGATACAGGAGACCCAGAGGGGAAGGCGAGACCAGGCAGAGATGGCCCGCCATCTTGCTTCGACATGTGGCAGGTGACATAAGTGAGAAAGCACATCTTATGGTGCCTTGAGTTGGACTTTTTACGGCCTTGGAATTACAAGTTTTTTTTAATAAATAAATTTTATTGATATATGTTAATAAAGCATAAATCCATCCAAAGTGTACAATTAATTGTATTTGGCGTAATCACGTATTTGTGCAGCATAACTTCAACCATTCTTAGAGCACTTTCATTATCCAGTAGTAATAATAATAATAGTAGTAAACAAAAACAAGACTCATCACCTTTCAATCTCTCTATGCTTCCCATGCCATACATAGCTGCTATTCTTTTTCCTTCTCTTTAGTATAGTTGTATTTATATTTTGTAAAAAAATTCCTATATATGTAGTATCACTTATAATTGAGTTTCACATGGGGTTTCACTGTTATACAGTCCCATGTTACAGTTTTTAGCTTTCCTGCTAGTAATATACATGACCTTAGACTTTCCCTCTCAACCACTATCAAACCCATATAACAGCTCTGCTAATTATAAACAACATGATGTGATTTCACCATTTCTATTTATTTCCAAAGATTTACAACCTTTTTAACCAATTCTGCACAGATTAACCCTCAGCTTTCCATTCTCTATTCTCTTTCTATTTTCTGGTGACCTATGTTCTAATTATTAACTGCATGAGTTTACACAGTATATTTAGAAACTGTAAGTTTTACCCCAAATAAATACCCTTTATAAAAGTCAACACATTGCTGGTACTTTGCATTGGCAGCCCTTTGGCAAACTAATACTGTCAGCATTGCATTAAAAAATGAGCAAAAACAACTTAGCTTGAATGTAAAGTGTCAAGTGGCCTTAAACAAGGAATTTATATATCTATATTTCTCTATATGGTACTTATCAATTCTGTAACAGTTTAAACAAACAAGTACAGCTAGAAAGCCTCAATGTTGGTTAAGATGCAGTAAACAGGAAATTTACAAACATATGCAAGTGTAAAATAAACCCTCACCAACCAAAATTTTATGCAATCAGCTCTATTAATGAAGGTAAAAAGGTGAGGGAAGAAGGCCTAAATTACCTCAAGACAGAGCAGAAACTGTGTTGATCAAAATGTGGTTCATGTAAATATGACTTATTAAAATGCTATTTAATAATTGAGAAAGCTTTTACAATATGCCATATAAAGGAGTAAAAAATTGTCATAAGTAGATATAAATATAAATATAATAGAAATGAATAAAAATAAATTTATGGGTTGAAATTAAACAAATATTTGCCATCTATTCAAATAGTCGGCTATTTTTAGTTTCAGTGTGTTGATTTTTTTTTTTTTTTGGTATTATAGATGAAGTCAGGTGGAACATATACCACACCTTACAGTCCAGAAGATTATATAAGCTTCCATGCATTCATTAAGATGCTGGTTATTGCTTTGCTCCTTGGAGAGGCTGCTGGTACAGAGAAGGCAATCTATTAAAGTTTTGAGGCTGCAGAATGTTTTCTGCTTTTCAGATGTAATTCCCAGTCACACAATGCTGCCTTCCAATAGGTATATAGACTCCTTACTTAGCCATAGTGTTAATATGGACATAATTTTAACTCAGCGAATCAATTGTTTAGATTTCAAAAACAGTATGTCTCTAAACCTACTTAGAGTTCTTTTGAGAATTCTACAGAAGACAGAATTCAAAGAATGCTTTACTATGTTAAGGTGCTCATTACACTTATAATAAGTTTTGAAAGCAATGTAAATATCTAATGTTAGGGCAGGAAAAATGGAATAAATGATGGATAAATTTACAGTGATGCTTATGCAACATAGATAAAAACATGACATGATTTTAAAGCAATATATGATACTAAAGGGGCTATATGTCCACTACATATACAAATACTACTTATATGTAAGAAAATAGTGGAGTATATCCAAATGTTAGCAGAGGTGTTTTTTTTTTTACAGTATTGCCACTGATGGTTCCTTATTTTCTGCCTAAAAAATAATGATTTTTCATGTTTATACTGAAATTAATTTCCTTGTAAAATATATAATTGCCTTTCAAAAGTATTGTTCATAGCCCTTTACAAACTTTCATTTAGGAGTACCTTTCAAAAAAGATTACTTTTAAAATATTTGTTAGGATCACTGATGATAAAGAATTGCCCCAACATGGTATAGCTTGGTTTAGTAAAATGTTCAAAATGTATGACCAAAACAAAAGTAAATGCATATGAAAATAGCAACTTGAGCACATTTTTTTTCAGGAGTCTTTATTTTTTCTTTTGTAAGCGAAAGGTCCAGAAAATGTTGGAAAACAAAATGCAAAATAAAGATTTTGACTTCAATTTTAATTTGATGATACCTCTTTGTTAGGACTCCCACCCTAATAAGAGCCATGGAAACCAAACAGAGTAAATTTGGCATTTGTCTTCAAGGTATCCTATTTTGAGGGGGAGGGAACACAGGCACATAGTAAACAAAGGCAAATTGTACTTAGATTCATATAATTCATATAACTTAGTGTTTCCTAGTGAGTATGAATCACCTGGTGTTTCTGGGAAAGTAAGATTCTCATGCTTGGTTTCAGCATATCTGGTGTCTAAATAAACTAGGTTAACAAAATATTCTTGACATTGTTAAGGGTAGACTGGCTTGAGAGGTAAGATACGCCTGATTTAAGTTATAATAATAAAGTTTATGGCAAATGTTAAGATAAAACTGGGTATAGGGATGAAGGAAAAGTGCAACATTTAGACACGGAAGTGGGATGATACAATTGTTTGAAAAAGCTTAGTGCAAAAGGATTAGAGGAAACCAGAGACTACCAGTAATAGCAATTCCATCAAAAAATTATAAGGAACTTCATACGGAATCCCCCCTAGTATTTTTGTTTTATCTTTAAGATTATGTAGTACTATTATATTTACTTTCCAGATAAATGAAATACTGGACTTTTTACTATTACTGTGCATGATTCAGTCTTTGGGCTTTATTGAAATTTCCTATAGTCAAATTTTGAAATATTTTGCATGAGAAATACCATATATTATTTTCTGTTGGAAAAGAAGAGCAAATTAAATCCAAAGCCAGCCCAAAACAAGGAAATATTAGAGCAGAAAGCAATGAAAATGAGAACAAAATGAACCCCAAAAGTGGCATCTTTCAAAATACCATACAGTTGATAAGTCTCAAAGCAAAAAGACCAGTTGAATTGAGGTGAAATGATAAATACGTAAACAACAAAACAGTTGCCATTTCACGATTAATTTTCTGATTTTCAAGTCTAACGTAAACATAAAGTAGAAGGTATGCCTATATATATCTTATATATAAATCATGTATATACATATAATGTAATTACTTACATTAAGGCCAAGGATCTTTCATCTGAGTGTGGAGTGAAAGAAAAACCATTCAATTGCCTTAAAATAACCAGAATTGGTGGTTCTAAGAAGCTCTGGAAGCAGGGAAGGAAAGAAGTATAGGTTTCACATTGGTCTTAATATGATAGTAATCTTTGGAGCGCATTTCCTTGTCCTAGGGAACTAAGTCTGCTTTTGTTTGTAATTTTTTCCATGGAGACTGAACCCACTTCTACATCCCTAATAGATGCCTAGTCATCTAGTAGAAACTGTGACTTCTTATAAAACTTTGGTTTGGGAGGATGCATTTATAGAAACAATATACTCTAGATGTTTAATGCAAATGAATTAACTGTTAAGCTATTGTTTCTTTTCATGGCCAAATTTTCTAAGTAGGAAATGTGACCACTTGTGGATGTTTATTATATGTAAATTGCTTATAAATGTTTAAAAAAGAACAGAGTTAAAACTGAGCTGCTTTAAAGCTGAATTTACTGTGATACATTCCTGAACACCTTCCC
Organism: Dasypus novemcinctus; assembly: GCF_030445035.2. NCBI lineage: Eukaryota > Metazoa > Chordata > Mammalia > Cingulata > Dasypodidae > Dasypus > Dasypus novemcinctus. Next base: position 83,288,711 of record NC_080688.1, on the reverse strand, counting down.
TGAACACCAAACTACAAATTAGTGAGATATTTTTAGAAACCTGTCAATTCAAGATTAAAATATTCTCATTTTATACCACGTAATTATGGCAAACCTCATTGATGCCTCATCAAAGTCGTCAGGAACATGTGTGCAATGAGAAGCCATCACTGAACCTGAGTTATTACTCTTTAATTTTTATTATTAATCATTTGCAAGCAGATATGACATGCTGAGTACTTCAAAGACTTCTTTCACTGTGGAATATTAGATGATTTTTCAGTCTTTTGCATGAAGGAGTTTTGTGACCTGGCTTCTTTTTATGTATTATCTAAGAGGACTTTAAATCTACTATCCTTTATTTTTGGGATAAGAAGATTGGTGTGCTATATACAGATATATATTTATATTTATATTAACATTTTCTTGAAAACATGAAAGGCCCATCTGCTCTATAAAAGATCTTATGTATTAAATACTATCAAATGGTCCTCTTTAAACAAACAAAAATACACTTTTCTTATATATAAGCAATTAATAGGTAAGCTAGAAACTGTGGTTAGGAAAGAGATTAATGCTTTTGTCTGAGAATGTGTTTTACTTCATTTCAAAGGAACATAAAAAGTTTTACAAGTGTTTTTATTCCTCCTTATTTGTACTTATCTTCATTTTGCAAATGTCTTTTTGCCATTTATTTTTTTACCAAGTCATTCACCTGTTAAAATTGTTAGCAGTGAGAATGAGTGATGTGTTTAGACTTAACATAAAATTTAAATTTGAAGCCCTTATAGTTTTTAAAAAATCTTAGCTGATTTGAATCTTAAATGTATGAAAGTACCTTTCTGAAAATTGCTCAGTATTCCATTAACAATGTAGAGCATACTTTTAATAATTTGTCTTCTTTTTGAAAAGACCTTGCTGTATCATCTTTATACAGAAAAAATAACCTTAAGAAATATTTTCTTTTTGGTGCAGGTATACTATTAGAGGAAGCAAATTGTTCAGTATTGATGACAATGGCACAGTCATTACAACTAACCTTCTTGACCGGGAGATTAGTGCTTGGTACAACCTAAGTATTACAGCCGCAGAGAAATGTACGTACTCATTTGCGAGCCACATGTTGGTTCATAATATTTTAAAAACCATTTAATATTCTCTATTAGCAGGGATAAATTCTATCTTCAAATGCTGCTGGAATTAGAGTGAAATGGACTATTACATGTTAATTCATGTACATGTAATTTATTTTAAATGAACAATTTTGCTCTCTCTAATTGGAACTTATGCTTGCACACTAAATACCTTTTAATAAAGGTTTCTTACTATGACAATAAACCATGTTTATTGCAAAAAAGTAAATCATAGAAAACCTGGAGAAATGTAAAGAGGAAAACAAAACTATGACATAAAATCCATTTCTCATGTGTTTATATGTGGTTTTATATCCATACATCCAATTAAAAATGTGATATACATTTGGCAAGATTCGTTTTTTTGTTTTTGTTTTTAACTATGTGGTATTTCACATGTATTCTCCCTGGGTTCTTTTTAAAACGATGAGTTTAATGAAAAAATAAAATCTTTTAATCTTTTCCAAAACCATATTCACACTGAAAAGACAATTATGGGTGGAAAGAAGCTCTCTTATTGATTTCTTATAGCAAAAGAATTCTTTTCTTACAGCAAAAATTTCCATTGATTGAAGTACTTAATTAAAGTTATACTATGGAAATAGTAGTGAACATGTTAACTGGAAATTAAATTTTAACATAAATTAGTATTGACTGGAAATTTTTCCCATTTAACCATAATAAGGTAAGACTGACTTTACAGGTTCATGAGGGGAATATTCTAGAAATCAAACACAGATGCCTGTGCCTGATTTTTTTTTTAATTTTTAATTTTTCATTGAAGTATGTCTTTCATACATGAACATGCATAAACTAAGTGTATAGTAAAGATTGTGAACATATGAAATAAACATATATAACATCACATGGGGGTCTCATACATCATCCCTCCACCAACTCTTTGCATTGTGAAACATTTGTTACAACCTATGCAAGAGCATTGTCAAAATATTACTACCAACTATGGTCCTTATCTTACATTTGGTGTATTTTCCCCCAACCCATACTATTTTCTTTTAAATATATTTTTGTTACAGTTATTATGAACTTGCAAATCAATCATACAGATGTGTAGATTTCCCATACTACTCCACATCCTGGTGGAAAATTTGTTACAGATTATCAGACAATATCATCAGACTATTATCGCCAATCATGGTCCATATCATACATTTGCCATACTTTTTTCCATACACTTCCACTATCAACACAGTACAGCTTTGCATTGATGCAAGAATATTATGGTATTGCTGTTAACCACAGTCTATAGGTCACACCAGTTGTAGTTTTTCCATGCTTCTCCATATTCACATCATCCTGCAAGAGTGATGTACATCTGCTCTAGCTCACAGAAGGAGTCTCTTGCATTTGTACCCTTAACCACAATTCTCACCTGCCTCTGTGTTCACTGTGTTATTCAATCCCTAGATTATTCTTTAGCTTTCTTTCTATTGACATTTATTTTCCCAGACTACCTTTTTCAGTCACTTGTTTATATAAACAAGTTGCTACTCACTATAATGTGTCACTATCAACTCTATCCATCTCCACACTTTTATAGTCAAGTTAATTAAAACTTCTACATACGTTAAGCATCCATAGTTCTTCTCAACCCTCCTCTTATCTCCTAATAATCTTTACTCTAGGTTTTAATTCCATGTCTTTATTGTTTGTATTCAGTTCATATTAATGAGACCATGCAATATTTGTCCTTTTGTGTCTGGCTTACTTCACTTAGTATAATGTCTTCAAGACTCATCCATGTTATCACATATGTCCCAATTTCATTTCTTCTTACTGCAGCATAGTATTCCATCATATGTATGTGCCACATTTTGTTTATCGATTCATTGGTGGATAGACACTTGACTTGTTTCCATCTTTTGTCAACTGTGAACACCACTATGAACATTGGAGTGCTGACGTCTGTTCCTGTCATGGTTTTTAGTTCTTCTGGACATATTCCTAGTAGAGAAATTGTTGAATTACATGGAAGTTCTATATTTAGCTTCCTGAGGAACTGCCAAACTGTCTTCCACAGAGGCTGCACCATTTTACACTCCCACCAACAGTGAAGGAGTGTTCCTATTTCTCCACATCCTCTCCAGGATGTGTTATAGTTTTTTTTTTTTTTAATAATGGCCATTCTATATGGTGTGAGATGATATATCATTATTTTAATTTGCATTTCCTTAATAGCTAGTGATATGGAGCACTTTTCCATGTGTTTTTTGACCATTTGTATTTCTTCTTTGGAGAAATGTCTATTTAAATTTTTTGCCCACTTTTAAATTGAATTGCTTGCTCTTTTATTGCTGAGTTGTATGATCTCTTTATATAGAAGGGAAATCAAACCCATATTGGATAAGTGGTTTCCAAATTTTCTCCCATTGATGGGGCTACTTTTTCAACTTCTTGATGAAATCCTTTGAATCGCAAAATGTTTACCTTTGAGGAGGTCCCATTTATTCATGTTTTCTTCATTGCTCATGCCTTTGATGTAAGGTTAAAAATCTACCACCTACAACCAGGTCTTGAAGATGTTTCCCTACATTTTCTTCTAGGAGCTTTATTGTACTTCCTTTTATATTTAGGTCTATGATCCATTTTGAGTTCATTTTCATATAAGGTGTGAGATAGGGGTCTTCTTTCTTTCTTTTGGCTATAGATATCCAGTTCTCACCAACACCATTTGTTGAATAAACTGTTTTGTCCCAACTGGGTGGGCTTGTCAAAAATCACTTGGCCCTAGATGAGATGTTCTGTTCCTGAACCATCAATTTGGTTCCATTGTTATGTGTCTATCTTTATTCCAATACAATGCTGTTTTTACCACTGTAGCTAGGTAATATGATTTAAAGTCTAGAAGTGAGAGTCCTCCAACCTCACTTTTCCTTTTTTAAGATGTTTCTGGCTATTTGGGGTCTCTTACCTTTCCAGATAAATTTGATAACTGTATTTTCTATTTGCATAAAAAATGCTGGTGGAATTTTTATTGGGTTTGCATCAAATCTGTATATCAATTTGGGTAGAATTGACATCTTAATGATATTTAGTCTTCTAATCTATGAACATGGAATAGTCTTCCAATTTTATAGGTATTTTTTATTTCTTTTAACAAAGCAGTATAGTTTTTTGAATACAAGTGCTTTGCATCCTTGGTTAAGTTTAGTCCTAAATATTTGATTCTTTTAGTTGCTATTGTAAATGGAATTGTTTTCCTGACTTCCACCTCAGATTGTGCATTATTAGTGTATAGAAACTCCATTGATTTTTGCATATTGGTCTTGTATCCTGACACTCTACTGAAATCATTTATTAGTTCTAACTGCTTTGTTGTAGATATTTTGGGACTTTCTAGATATACAGTCATATCACTAGCACTAAATTGAACAACAGTAGTGACAGTGGGCATCCTTGTCCCTGATCTCAATGGGAAAGCTTTTAGTCTTTCACCACTGAGTACAATGTAGGCTGTGGGTTTTTCCTATATGGCCTTTATTATGTTGAGAAAGTTTCCTTCAATTCCTATTTTTTTATCAAGAAAGGATGCTGTATTTTGTCAAATGTCTTTTCTGCATCAATCAATAAGATCATGTGATTTTTCTTCCTTGATTTATTAATGTGGTGTATTATGCTGATTGATTTTCTTGTGTTGAACCGGCCTTGCATGGCTGGTATAAAACCCACTTGATCATGATGGATAATTCTTTTAATGTGCTGTTAGATGCAGTTAGCTGGTATTTTATTATGGATTTTTGCATCTGTATTTGTTAGAGAAATGGGTCTGTAATCTTTTTTTGTAATATCTTCATCTGGCTTTGATATTAGGGTGATATTGGCTTCATAGAATAAGCTTGGTAGCATTCCTTTTTGTTCAATTTTTTGGAAGAGCTTTATTAAGATTGGTATTAAAATCTTCTTTGAATGCTTGGTAGAACTCACCTGTGAAACCGTCAGGTCCTGAGCTTTTCATTTTGGGAGCTTTTGATGACTGCTTCAGTCTTTTTACTTGTGATTGGTTTGTTGAGGTCTTCTATTTCTTCTAGCATCAGTGTAGGTTGTTTGTATATTCTGAGTAATTCTTCTGTTTCATCTACATTGTCTAGTTTTTGAGCATAAAGCTGCTCATAGTATCCTCTTATGATCTCTTTTATTTCTGTGGGGTCAGGTGTAAGGTTCCCCTTTTCATTTTTTATTTCATTTATGTGCATCTTCTCTCTTTTTTTCTTAGTCAATCTAGCTAAGGGTTTTTTAATTTTGTTAATCTTCTGAAAGAACCAACTTTTGGTTTTGTTAATTTTCTCTATTGTTTTTTGTTTTTGTTGTTCTCAATTTCATTTATTTCTGCTCTGATCTTTGTTATTTCAGTTCTTCTGTTTGCTTTGGGATTATCATGCTGTTCACTTTCTAGTTCCTCCAGCTTTGTAGTTAGGTCATTGATCTTAGCTCTTTCTTCTTCTTTAATGTAAGCAGTGAGGGCTATAAATTTTCCTTTCAACACTGCCTTCACAGCATCCCATAGGTTCTGATATGTTGTATTCACATTGTCATTCATCTCGAGACATTTATTGATTGCTCTTGAAATTTCGTCTTTGACCCACTGATTATTTAGGTGTGTTGTTTAATCTCCATATATATGTGAATTTTCCCTTTATTTGCCACTTGTTGATTTCCAACTTTATTCCATTATGATCAGAGAAAGCACTTTGTGTGATTTTTATTTTGTGGAATTTATTGAGATCTGCTTTGTGACCCAACATATGGTCTATCCTGGAGAAAGATCCATGAGCACTTGAAAATAATGTTTATCCTGCTGTTTTGGGGTGCAATGTTCTGTATATGTCTATTAGGTTTAGTCCATTTATCATATTCAAGCTCTCTGTTTCTTTATTATCTTCTGCCCAGATGTTCTATCCAATGTTGAGAGTAGTGTATTGAAGTCTCCAACTATTATTATAGAGTTGTCTGTTTCTCCCTTCAGTTTTCCCAGTGTTTGCCTCATGTATCTTGGGGCATCCTGATTAAGTGCATACATAATTATGATTGCTATATAATATATAATATATAATAAAAGGTGAATCATCCCTTTTATTAATATATAATGTCCTTCCTTGTCTCTAATAACAGTTTTGCTTTTAAAGTCTGTATCATCTGATATAAGTATAGCTACCCCAACTTTTTTTTATTTTTTTATTTTTTGGTTACTGCATGCATTGAATATCTTTTTCCAAACTTTCACTTTCAATTTATTAGTATCCTTGGGTCTAAGGTGAGTCTCTTGCAGACTACATATAGATGGCTTATATTTTCTTATCCATTCTGCCAGTCTGTGTCTTTTGATTGGGGAGTTTAATCCATTAACATTCAATGTTATTACTGCAAAGGCAAACTTATTTCATCCATTTTGATCTTGGTATTTTATCTGTCTTTTTATATTTGACACTTTTAGTTTCTATTACTGATACAGTTGTCATTTCTAGACTCTATTCCAGGCTTCTCTCTCCTGTCTTTTCTTTTCAGGCTGTAGCACTCCCTTAGTATTTCCTGCAAAGCTGGTCTTTTTATTATAAACTCTCTCATTTTCTGTTTATCTGTGAGTATTCTAATCTCACTCTCATTTTTAAAAGATAATCTTGCTGGGTATGAAATTCTTGGCTGGCAGTTTTTCTCCTGGAGTATCTTAAATATATCATACCACTGCCTTCTTGCCTCCATGGTTTCTGATTGAAATCAGCACTTAATTTTATTGGGTATCCCTTATATGTTGTGCATTGCTTTTCTCTTGCTACTCTCAAAATTCTCTCTTTGTCTCTGGCATTTGACATTCTAATTAGTATGTGTCTCAGAGTTGGACTATTTGGATTTATTTGGGTGGTAGTATGTTGTGCTTCTTGGACACGAATATCTATGTCCTTCAAAAGGGTTGGGAAATTTTCCACCATTATTTCTTCAAATATTCCTTCTGCCCCTTTTCCCTTCTATTCTCCTTCTGGAACACCCATGACCTGTGTATTTCTCTTGATGTCAATTAATTCCGTGAGATCCTGTTCAATTTTTTCTATTCTTTTCTTTATCTTTTCTTTTGTTTGTTTACTTTTGGAGGCCATATCTTTGAGCTCACCGATCCTTTCTTCTGCATCCTCAAATCTGCTGTTATATGCCTCCAGTGTATTTTTTATTTCATTTATTGTACCTTTCATTCCCATAAGGTCTGCTATTTTTCTATGTATGTTTTCAAATTCTTCTTTGTGCTCATCCAGTGTCTTCTTTTCTTCTTAATATTCTTAATCTCTTTAGCCATCTCATTGATTTTATTAAGGAGATTTGTTTGAACATCTAAGATTAGTTGTCTCAACTCCTTTGTGTCATCTGCAGACATATCTTGTTCCTTTAATTGGACCATCTCTTTCTCTTTCTTAGTATGGAATGGTATGGATTGTAATTTTTGTTGGTATTTCTGCATCTGGCTTGTTAGATATATTTATTCTGGGTGCAGTTTCTCCCTTTAGTTTAGGGATTTCTTACCTTTTCTCCCTTGCTGGTTGTGTAGTAGGAGTCAAGGATGTGGTTGGTGCTATAAGCTATGGAGGCTGAAGCTGCCCACGTTGCTTCTCTCACCTTTCTCCTCTGTCAGGAGTAGGGACAGAGCTGCAGCCATGTATAATAATCCAAGCTGGGCACAACAAGACTATCTGTAGTCACCCAGAGACACTGATGACACTTCATACCCCTTCCTCCCCTACCTTAGGCAGTGCTGGAGCTATAGTTTTGGTCAGCAGTCTATGCTGTGTGGGTCCAAAATGACCATAGCTGCTCAGGTAAACTGATGTAGCACTAGACCCTCTCTCTTTTGGGGGTGGGAATGGACCCTCTGAAGTGCCCAACAATCTAATGTCTGTGTGCCAAATATGCCTACATTTGCCCTGAGAGGTTGAGGGAGTACTGTCCCTTCTGCCTTTTAGGGGGTAGGAACTGAACCACAAATGCTCAACAGTTCAGGCCTGTAGTCTGAAAGTACCCACCATTGCCTGGAGAGGCTGAGGAAGCACTAGTTCCCTCCTATCCTATTGTGTGATAGTAGTGGTTCTATGGGTGCTTGACAGTTCAGTCCTTTTAGGCTGAGAATACCTGCTGTTGCCTGGAGAGGCTGAGGAAACACCAGCTCCCTTCTATCCTCTTAAGGCTTGGGGTTGGATCCACGGTAAACTGACAGTTCAGTCACTGTTGGCTGAATGTACCCACCACTGTCCAGAGAGTCTTGAAGACACCAGACCCCTCCTATCCTATTGGGGGTGGAGGTGGATTCATAGGCATCCAATAGTCTAGGCCATGTAGGTCAAAGATCTGCTGTTGCCCAAAAAGCTCTGGAAAGACCAACCCCCTTCTTTCCTATTGGTAGGTGAGATTTGGTCCATAAGTATCCACCAGACCAGGCTGTGTGGGCCAAAAGCACCTGCAGGTACCCAGAGAGGCTGGGCAAAAATGGTCCATCTCTTGTCCTATTGGGGATGGAGGTGGAGCCACAGGTGCCCAGCTGTCAGGCTTGTGCAGCCCAAAACTGTCTGAAGTTTTCCTGAGAGGTTGAGGCAACAACAGCCTCCTCCTGTCTTGTGGGGGGACAGAGGTGGAGATGGACTCATAGGCACTTAACAATCCCATTTGTGTGGGCTGAAAACTCTTGCCATTGCTCAGAGAGACTGAGGATACCCACCTCCTCTACTATTCTCTTGGTGTGTGGGGATGAAGTCCCAGATGTCTGACCATTCAGTCTATGCCAGTGGAGAGCACTTGCAATTGCCTGGAGAGCCTAGTGCAAGTCCCATCAGCTACCTCTCTGCTGGAGGTGGGGCTGGAGCCTAGGCTAGGGCTACAGTCCAATCTTGGTGGAAAGAAGCCAGTCCCTAACTTCACTGGATTGCAGTAAGTCAGGCTGCCTCTCATGCCAGATGGGGGGATTAAAAATGGTGGCTACCGGATTCTTTCCCACTTGGTCGTGCTCAGACACTATCTAGGACTCAAAGATTATACTTTCACCAGCCGAGTCCACTAATCAGTACCCAAGGTCAGCGGACAACTGTCACTTCCTCCACCATTTATGGGAAATGGAGCTTCCAACTCCAGCCACGGAATAGCTCCTGCGGTGGCTTGCGCCCCTAAAGCAGGATGGGCACCTGCCTCGGTGTCATGGCTTGCAGCTTCCCAGAGAGGTGGTGCAGATCCCCCCAGCTTCCTCCCTGCTGGAGGTGGGACTGGGGTTTAGACTAGACCTGCAATCCAACCTGAGTGGAAAGAAGCCAGTCCTTACCAGGACTATGATTTTCAGTCAGCGCCACTTCCCCTTGTGCCCAGGGTGGAGTCAAAATGGCGGAGGTCTCCCTCTGACCCTGATAGGCTCAAAGTTTAGTTGTTCCCAGGATTCTACTTCAGCCCACCAAATCCACTACTCAGTAGCTGAAGTCTGTGACACACTGTGTTTTCCTCCCATTTTTATTGGGGGAAATGGAACTTCCATCTCCAAACACAGAATAACACAGAATAGCTCCTGAGGCGGCTTGCACGCCATGGACACCAACCTCCATGGCGTGGAGTGCTCTACTCACAATTTCTCTATGCAGATGAGTTGTCTCCTCCTTCCACACTCTCAGGGATGTTGCAAGCTACTCCTCTGGTCTCTTGGGTCCTCCAAACAGTTGCTTTAGGTAGCTCTGAGTGATCACCACCTGCACTGTTTGATGAGCTGACTCTAGGAGCTCCTTACTCTGCTGCTATCTTGGCTCCTGTCTGTGCCTGATTTTATTTCTAAGATAAAATACACATTACCAGAAAGGTGACACACCCTGGTGTAACATTTCAAAAATGAGGCAATTTGAAATTAACCACACTTCAATGAAATTATGGGGAAGGATATGAATGTTTCAAACATACTTTCAATGATTGTCTATACATCCCAAAATGGAATAATGCATTTTCAGATTAAATTTGGTTTTAGCTATGCTGTATGGTCAAATCTTCACTAATGACTAACTAGTAATTGAGCAGGCAGAAAAATCCTTTTGCATATTGTAAAAATAGGAAAAATTATCCTCATTTATCACTTCGATATTGTCTTGAAAATTATGAGACAATCAATTACTCAATTTGTGGAATCAATTCTCACTTAAAAGAATAGATATAAGATAATAAGAAAGATTACCAAAATCTTCCCCTTTATTTAGTAACAGTAGTGCTGTAAAGGATTAAATTTGAGAATATGAAGTATTCTAGAATGCCTGTCACATAACTGATTTTGCATATAAATTTCAATAATCTTGTTTGCTTCCCTGCCTTTTTTATTGAAGGCTTTTAAATATATATCTGTCTCATTCCTCACTTTGATAGACAGTTGTCAAGTGATATTGTGGAGTGGAAAGCATCTCTCACATATTTTTTTTCATACATTGAGTATTTCTAAGGAAACTGCAGGATGACTTTGGTCTGGATTTTGAATTTTCCTTTTGACTAAACAATAAAGGATGGAGGAGCAAATGTTAACAATGGAATAAATGTCTGCTGTAACAGAAGAAATGCCAAGGCTTTCAGTGTCAGAAACCACAAAGATGTTTATTATAAAAGCAGGAAACTTTTATTCATTGGGTATTTCTAAGAACAAATATATCTATAATGCCACTTTTTACAAAACTATTGAGGGCAATAATTCAAATCAGTTCAAAGACTATGGGACATCTTTAAAAAATATATCTCTGAAAGTACCTTTCAGCTATAAAATGATCATGTTTTAATGACGTTATATAAGTTAATTCTGTACTTTAATCTTATTTTATAAAGAGAATATATTTTATAAATTGAATTCCTAGAAAGCAGAATCTTTAAAACATTGTGTATATTCTTAGACACAAAAAAATCAAATCTTTTATGAATAAATAGAAAATGAATGTATCACACTAATGAAAGAAGTTGTTAATATCGGGAAGGGTGGGAAGTATGGGGCATTAGAGCATATAGGAATCCCTTCTATATTTTTTATGTAACATTTTATATAATCTAAGTATCTTTTAAAAAGAAATAGACATGTATTTTCAAAAAAGGATAACTGAATGATTGTCCTGAATAGTTTGCAAGATAATGTATGTCCTATCTCATCAACTAGATGATTAATAATTACAGCAATGTTATTCAATATCGTTAATAGAATTTTGCAGAAACAATTCTTTTGAAAATTTTTCCTACTTTTTTTAAACAGTGAAAATGAGTGGCAGCATAACAGAGTAAATCAGAAATTTGTGTATTTACAAATATGTCATAAATAAAGTAAAGATCTAATAAATGTAACTATATCAAAGTGTTTTGTGTACAAATGTAATATTCTAGATACTTAAATCACCAGGCCAACACAACCTCAGTAATCAGACTAGACTTCAGCGCTTAAACTGTACTGGTGCTTACCAGCTGACCAACAGCCTTCCTACTGTTAAAGAATACGTGGCTCCAACTACTCTTTATAATTGTTCTATCTTTACAATTCAGTCGATAGAAGTGTGTCTTTGAAATATATCATTTCAAAGATGATTTATTCTGTGGGCTTGCACAAAAGACCATAGCTATTCTAATGCTGCTTATGCTTGGAAAATCCAACAAAAACAACTACTACAAAACCTGAATATCTTTTAGACACATTGGGAATAAAATCTAGTCCTGTCTCTTATTGTATTTTTAGATATTCCTTTATAAAATATCTGTTTTGAAAGATGGTTGTGATCACTGGGGAGTTTTGAGATATTAACACCTTTTAAAATAGCCTGACCCCTAAATTTAAAAACCAGGGATCAATCACAGTTTTGTCCGATTCCAAAACCATATATATGGTCTTAATTCTATAACACACTGCTTCTTGTTGAGAATATGAGAAAGGGTACCTGCTCTCCGTCAGTGTTTTCTGATTTAAATATATCCACTATAATCTTAACCAAAGTTTTTCTTTCCATTTTTACTCCTAAAAGACCATAAAATGTAATTATACATTTGTTTTAATTAATGACTCAAATGAAGGGTCTAAATCAGTTACATTTATGACTATGTCAGGTCAAACAATTAATAATCTCAGCAGGTTGCTCCCTAAATTCTGCTTCAGTGCTTATTATGACTCATCCCTGAGGTTTGTCCATCACACTTTGATGTTATTTTGTCCACATTCACATGACTATGGAAACATCTGGCTGATAATATTATATTGATTTGGGGGAAGTTAAAGAGAGACTGAAATTCTGTAAGTTTTCAAAACATGTCTCTGACTTTCTAAAGTATGCTAAAAAAGTCCTTTTAAAAGTCATTCTTCTCCTGAAACAGTACAGTCAGAACATTTGTGTGGAAATTATCATTTTATAAGTAAAAGGATAGGAAAATGAAATACAAATAATGCAAAAATCAAAAAGCAAAACAAAGAAAGGATCTTGAAAGCATTTTACTTTTCTTGAGGAAAAGGGAGTAAATAATCTGTCAGAGCAAAGTTAGGGGAAAAAATAAAATTGAACATGAGATTTAATAAAAACAGGTATAGAATATTAGTGAGTTTTAGAAAATGTGGTTAGACCAACGTTGCAAGTGAGCATTTGAAGCAGGAAGCATCAATTTATTTAGTACATTTTAAATTCAAAAATTATTGTTCATTATACAAAAAAACATTAGAAACACATATCTTTAAATACAAGATAAAAGGAAAGTTAAGGAAAACATCTTTTTAATCTCTGAAGGCAAGTTGAAAACAAGCTGCATGTATTTATTTTATATGTAATATAATACTTAGAAGTTAATTATTGGTTCAGGAATCAGTGATTAGAAATACTATCAATTATAGATATTAATCAATTCACGCTGATCAGTTTCCCATGCTATATAGTGTTTATTCTGAGTTTTCTTAAAAGTAGAATTAATTTTAGGTAAAAATAAATTTGATATTTCCATCACTTTCCTAATCTTAGGGCAGGCACGTTCAAGATGGTGAGTTAACTTCCAAAATAAAATGTAATTAGATAATTACTCCCAGAAAGCTCTATTGTTAAGATTTAACTCATTTCTGGAGATATAATTTTGGAAAATCTTGTTTTACTGTTAAGTGAATGTTGGTTACAAAAAAACTTACGTGAAACTTAGTAAACAATTTTGTGGATTATTTTAAAAGTCTACATTCTTAAACTCACTTTAGAACAGTGTTAAAGACAATATTTTTAAATGCTAACTTACTACCATGTTATCAGTACTGGAAATAATTACCTTGGGCCATTTTAACTTTGATAATAATATAAACAAACCACCTGGAGAACAGGAAATTCAATAACCTAGTATTGTTTTCAAAACACATGTTATGCAAAATCTATAAGCTGCTCATTAAAATTAGAGTACCGTATTTCCTAAAAACTAGCTATGTATGTTAACTACCTTGAAAGGTTTGCAAACATAAAATGGAGCTGATTAAAGGAAAGAGATGTTTGAGTTTAGCATTTTTTTCCTAGCAAATGAAGTTCATTCTGTTCTTTCCAGGAAAGCTTCCCAAATTATACAGCCAAGCTCTTTATCATTATACCAGTTGAGTGAATAAAAGTAAACTACTTTTAAATAAATCTGGGAAAGTATATGTACATTTTTCACAATTATGGCAGAAGTTTAATTAGAATTTAATTGCAAGCAAATTTTTCAGAAAAAAATAAAAACTTTAAATGGATTTTTAATTTTCCTTAAATTTATTTGTACCTAAATTGTATTTTGCTATTTCATTTACTTAAGAAAAATAGATGTTCTATGGTGGTATATTGTATGTTTAAGCCATTAATAAAAAGTATGTACAAGCCTCGTATTTTTTATTCATTCCATTTGAAATCATAAAATATAGTTTTTAATTTAATGTTTTATTTATATATTTTAATCATGAATACAATGCAACAGGGAAGAAATTCAGAATTAATTCCTTCATGGCTTCCATATTTCCTAAAGGCCAGGGATTTCTATTTTTTATATTTTAAATAATTTGCAAATGATAATATTTAAATAATTGAAACAGTTTCTTTTATAATGGCAATTGTAATTGCAATTACAAATGTAACAATTTTCCATTAACCAAATAGTATATAAATTATAATTAAAGAGATTAGGACAAACAAAAGAAGCTCCCATCACCACTCTTTAATGCTACCTTTCTGAGTTAATGGCATTGCATGTTTTTTTCCCACAGTTCTTTTAAAGAAAAGTACTGAAATGGAAAGATATAAAATAACAGAATAAAAATATACAGAATATTATGCTATAACTTGCTTTTAAAATTTCACAAAATATAAGGATTCTCACTTCTGATTAGGAGATAAAATAATATTTAATATAAATCACTCACTTATATCTTCCCAGCTCATATAAAATGTCATCTTGACCTACTAGTAATTATTTAATTTCAATATATAATTGTTTTATTTTTTAATACTTTTTTGTCTTTATTTTTTTTAATGTTACATTAAAAAAACATGAGGTTCCCATATATACCCCATCCTCCTCACCCCACTCCTCCCATAACAACTAATTAGGTTTTAATTCTCTATTTTTTGTTTAATTTTGGAGGTATACCGTACCTTGAGGTATACCTTAAGAAAGCTAACCGAACTGGCTTCTTTCACTATAGCCATGGCCTTAGGCAACCCATTTAATTATAATCTGTCAGCTCAAATGGCTTTCACTTTTCTTTTTAGATAAAGTTCGGGACAATAATAATAATATGTGCATGAGGGTAAATGAGTTAACACAGATGCTTCAAAGAGTTCCTGGGCTTTAGCAAGCTTTACTACAGGTGCTCATCAGCTTCTTAACAAACAGTTAATAGAGGGTACATGGCGCGCAATAAATATTGAGTTGAAAGTGTTGAGCACAACACTTTTCTTTCTGGGATGTATTGTTGATAAATAGATTAATCATATGACCATCCTGCTCTCTGGTAGCTTTTTATACAAACAAAATCAATATATATCACTTAGACTGTGATTGTAATTTTTATGGTTATTTTTTCCTGGAGATAGAATTAAAATCCTTTATTTTCATTCAATTTTATTCCATTTGCAGACAATTTACAACAAGTTTCTGAAGTTCCTGTGTATGTGCAAGTTCTTAATATTAATGATCATGCTCCTGAGTTCTCTGAATACTATGAGACTTACGTGTGTGAAAATACAGGCTCTGGTCAGGTAAGAATCCACAATAAAGAGCTGAAATCTGAACAGGTCCGTTCTATATTTATTACAATGTTTGCTATGTATTCATCCCACTTACAAAATGTTTTGACTGTATTTATCATATTTTTTATACTGTGAGTTCTGTAGAAAAATTTAATTTTTTTTAATAAATGACATGCAAACCTAAGTTTCCAATTCCAAATTCCTCAAATATTTTGAAAATACTCTGCTAATGGTAGCAAAGTATTTATAATTTGCCAATGCAATAAGAAAATGTCTTTGTATTTCTATAGAATAATAACATTTTTAGTAATTTTTCTTTCAATGACCCCATAGTGGTGATAAGGGCAAAATGGTATCTAAGCATAAAAATGTGGAGTGATCAAAAATGTTGAAAAATTGTCCAGACCTTGTAAACACTATTAAATACATGAACACAACTGAGTTCCATATAAATTACTAATTATGCAAAGATCTATGAGAGCATACTCATTTCAAAATAAATTTTCATTACTTCATAACTTATTCCACACATTTTCCCATCAGTAGCTCAATTTCTTCACTTGTAAAATGCAGAGTTTCAGTTATATAGCTTTTGGATATATCTCATCTTTACACTACACATTTTTAAGTGAGAACTTAGAAGCCATAGGACATTTTAAGGAATGGTCACTTATCTAAAAAATGTTACAATATAGTGTTCAGTAGATGGAATACGTCTATATGTGCTATGAGATCAATTATTCTATATAGATTTGAATTTAACAATGCTATTTAAAGACCATTAGGATTGTACCAAAAGTGAAAATTATATTTCTCTACTGATAAATAGTTATGCTTTATGTCCAATTCCCTTAAAAATTGACCATACCATTAATATACTACGCAGACATGGAAAATACCAGTGAAAACTACTGCCTATAAAACTGGCATTTCTTTGAGAAATGATCAGGCAAATTGAATCGCTATACACATACGTGCATACATAAATAATTGACGTTTTAGAAATACAAAAGTTATACACAGTACTAAGTTTATCTCTCATAGTTAGGATTCTACCATGTGAAAGGAAAACAATAATAAGTGAGGTATATTTAATGTGAAAAAATGTGGTGGAAACCTAATTTATGTGATTCCCCAGTTATGACAATTTCCAGTTTACGTGAAAGAAAATCATAAGAAAATTACATAATATACTTAAGCATTTCAGTATTTACTGACAAAATGATTTAATTCAATTATAATATAGCTCCATGATCAAAGGAAAGACAAAGTTTTCATTAATTAGTTAGTAGCTGAAGTACAGTAACAATGGTTTGTGGTGTGGGGAGGAGGGAGCAAGTCGTATATCTCCTGTTTTTTGGATTCTAAACTATTTTATACAACATTTATCATATCTAATTTTGTTATTCTGGATAGAATAGATGAAGGATGGATTTACCCACATCACATGGCTCATATGTCTGCCTCCAATGCATATAGTTATTCTTGAATCCTGAATCTAACTAGTTTTTCCAGAAGGATAATAAAAAGTGTTTGAGGTAGACAGAAAAATTACCTATGCAAATAGAAAAGTAAACACAGTCTGATAATATTCTAAGTTGACCAGTTTTTCAAAGATTCCAAATATATGAAAGCTCTAATTTTGAAACTGTTCTATTTAGAATATTTCAATGCGATGTAAAATTCGTAGTGTTGAGTTTTGGAGTTTGTATATCTTTTCTTACCTTAAATCATGCTTGACACAAGTAAAAATGATTTTGGTTTTCCTATGAAATGCTTTACAAAGTTTACATGTTTTCCTCATAGTAATTTATGATTCTTTTTATCATCTAAATTAAAAATGAATCCACACAAACTATACTTATATGAAAATTTCCAGTTTCCTCAACACCGTTATTTAAAATACTAAAAATCTTGAACGTATAGCAAATAATCAATAATAGCAAATAAAATATCTGATTTACACATATATATTTTGCGTATTTATGAATCACTAAATTTTCATAAATTTTAAATGATTTGATGGTGCATACAATATTTTAAATGCGTGCCTCATGAACGATAACGTTTAATAAAAACTAGTTTGTGCCGAGGATCCCAGGCAAACCTGTGCTATTTTTGTCATTTAATATGCAGCTGTCCTAACTTTCTTGTTAAAAATGGCAACAAAACAACACAAAAACTAAAATAAGACATCTGCACATAGACAGTGTGTCTTGAATTTCTTAGATTTACATGTAGCATTGCCAACAAGCCAAATTCTCTTCAATATTTTGGGAAAATTTCCTTACGATGAGCAGTGGGATTTGATCTTTTCCTCTCTGTCCTTTATGAAAATGCAAAAGTGTCCCCAGTATCTCCCACTTTCTTTCCTAAAGGACTATCTCATTATTTCAAACTTGTGTTCTCTTTTTGCACCTTTCAAATGTTTTGAATGTCCTTTAAACATTAAAGAATTTTGTGGGGAGAAATAGTGGAGAGTGTTACACTGAGGACTATTAATAGCTTTAAATGCGACTTTAGGAGTCCTTGTTCTTAGAAATCCTTTAGCCTCTATTACCCAGGGATTATACTGCCCACTTGACCTTTCACCACATATCTCATCATGCTTTCCACTTTCTTCTCTTTGAATCTTTGCAAATCCAATTTTTTCCCATATGTAGAAAACTAGCTCTATCTACTTTTGTATATTTTACAATACATTTTAACAGGTGGAAATGTCCTTGAGAGAAAAGAATGGCAGGTAAATACATCCACATTGTTAGACAGCAAACTTGAGGATTAGGAACATATTCAATACCACAAAATGAGTGGCGGAGTATAAATTAAAATTTTTATTTCTTAGCCATAACTCCAAAGTCTCTCACCTATGGGAATGTCAACTTCAAGGCTATATAAGATTAGTTGAACGTAATTTTTATTCATGTTTGCATTCTGTCAGAAATTTGTTGGTTCATTATCCATCTCTCCATTTTTTTTTTTTTTTAAACAAAACTGTTGTACTAGATACTGGGATGGTAAAATCGGGGTGGGCAAACTATCACCTGTTTTTGTACAGTCGGCATGCTAAGAAGGCTATTTATATTTTAAATAGTTCACCAAAAAAAAGTGAAATACTTTTTTGTGAAATGTGAAATGATATCAAATTCGAATTTCATTGTCCATAAACAAAGTCCTATTTTTATTGCAATCATCTATTTATTCTCTATGGGTGCTCTGGCACTATAGCAGCAGAGTTGAGTAGTTATGCCTGTAACCCTAAAATATTTACTATTAGCATTTTACAGAAAATGTGTGCTGACCTGTGCTCTATAATAGTACTGTCTAATGCAGCAGCCACTAGTCAATGTGTCTATTTAAATTTAAAAGTAGAATAGTCACAATAAAATAATAAAACATGCAATTCCTCAGTAGCCCTAGCCACATTTCAAGAGCTCAATACCCATATGACTGTGAGTTCCCATATCGGACAGCACACATGTAGATCATTTCCAAATTTGTGAAAAAATCTTGGACAGTATTGGTCTAGAAATTTATCTCACCAAGGAGATGGGCAAAATCCTTTTCTTGTTTGTCTGTTTTTTTATTATTATTATTTAAATAGTGAAAATGCTCTAATAATGACTGAAGTGTTGAACACATAACTATGTGATTATATCAAATACCACTGATTGTACATTTTGATGAATCATATGCTTTATTAATGTGTATCAATAAAATTAACTTCTTTTTTTAAAAAGGGGGTGCAAAAAAACCAACAAAAACAACGAAAACTTTATAATTCAAGGTAATCACATATGTGATGGAAACGTTTAACCTGGATACATAACTGAAGTCTATGGGAGCAATCAGCCAGCTTTAATAAAAAATCTTAACAATTACTGATAATTTAATCTTCCTCATTTCTCTTGACCCCGTACAGAAATGGTATGTTTTAATTGTTGTGGATCATTCAATTGTAACATATTGGAAAGAATTCATCAATGGTTTTATTAAGTTTCTATGCTCAAATATGCTTTATTCTGGCAATGATTCTCAAATTTTGCCCTTAAAAATTTCTAAAAAATATTTTTGAAAATAATAGAATGATTATAAATATGCAAATAACTTTAAATTTTAACGACTTGTTTCTGATAATGTGGGATCTAGGTTTCTTGAGCAAGTAAAAGGTGAACATAAACATTCAGAGATGTTTCACTGTGCTGCACTACTCCCTAGTTCCAAAATTAAACTGATCAGGAAACATATGGACATTCGATATAGAACAGAAAGTATCACTAAAAGAGAATGTGAACGAATTGGGACCCATGACTCCGAAAGAAACTGACTTAGATGTTTATTTGAACGTGGTATTATGAGTAGATTATATACTTAGAAAATTAACATCTGATTTTCTCCAACATTTCAAATACATCTGCATGTCTGGATGCATCAACAAATACATTAAGCAACTTTAAAACATTTACTTAAGCAATCCATGTAAATCTAGCAAATGATACTTTAAGTAAGCAAGTTTCCTTAAAATTCAAATAATTTTGGAAATAATACATCTTGCAGTTTTCTAATTAGTGTATTTACATATTAAATATAAGTTATATTTTGTAATTAGTGTAATTATGATTACATTTCATAGACATTACAATTATATAATTAAAATTTAATATAAAAACTAGTAGAGAAGATTATTTTATATGATTTACATAATATGAATGTTTTCAGATTATCCCTGATGATTAGACAACCTATTTCCAAACTAAATCATCTTCTATACACTTATTACACTCCATCTTCTATACACTTATTACAATAATTGACCAGGATTGCAAGGACATTTAAGTAACCAAAAAAGTTGCTTACTCAGCAGGCTCCATTAGGCTAAGGATTATTGGCCAGAAGATGTGAAAAGGCAACTCAATTATATAACAAGATGCTTGAGACCAGAGCACTAGATTTGGGTGATAACTACTTCTTTGTCTGAGACCAATGACCACAATGGACCTTTTCTTCTAGCTCCCTGTTGTTATATCAGTGTGAATCGCTAAATTTATGGCATTTAGGAAGTTTGTTAACTCTGGACCATGAGTCCATGGTTCTCTTCAATGTTTATAATAACCTCTTTCAACTTTTTCATGATGTGAAAAGATAGCAATTTACATTTTTAGTAGTAATTAGTTTCTCCCATTATATCGCATTAAAATCCATTAATACCTTCATGAGTGGATTGCTCATACTTTTAACAGATATTGACTCATAGACACAACTCAAAAGTCCTTATATCTTTAAGATAGTAGGGTAATTACCTTTTTTAGAGAATGAGTGTTACATTTTTCTACTCACTGCACACAAAGTGCCACCCTCAGCATGGGACACTCTGGGCATTAAGCACTGATGAATTAATAACAAAAGGCAGAGAAAATTAAAATTCCTACCATAAAGCTCTCTGATTCAATGCTCAAAAACTTCAGTGATCTTCCCAATACTAGTATATAAAAGTGCAAACACTCAGACCTGGCATTTAATACACTCTTTGATATGGACATGACTTTATCTAACTTTTTTAAAAGAATTTACTTCTCAACTTCTCCTTCACACTCTGAAAGGCCTTTTTACCAAAAACATTGAATATACCTTTCCACTTTGTTTTGTTCATATCAACCCTTCCTTCTGAAATATCCCAAGGTAATCTTGTTGACATTCTAACATTTTTGGAAAATTGAACACAAATGCCATCTAAAACATCAAACTTTCTTTTAAAAAAACCGACATATAATGCTTACAATGTCCTAGACATTGTTCTAGCTACATTATAAACATTAACCCAAAAAATCCCATGAGGAAACAATGCTTCATTTTACAAGTGAATAATTGAGGCTCAGATAAGTTACTTCCTGCACACACAGAGAGATTGCTATGATGCCACTCTATCACTTTTGTGCTAGTTTGATTTTATCTCATTCATTTTGTCCAGTAAGTCTTCTATAGTCTTCATTTTACATTATTAAACTGCATATTTTCTAGAGCATCTTCTTAAAAGTTGATGAAATACTTTTGGCAACAGAGTAAAACAAAACAAAACAAAAACACAAATAATTATGCTATGGTGAAGATTTATTACATTATTGTATTATCCTTCTTGGCAATTCATCAATTTCCTTATTATTTTAAGTATTTTAAAAGCATATTTGAAAAGAGTTATGAGTAATGTTGAAGTAATTCCCAAGGTGATGAAATAGCACAATGTTCAAGACATAAGAAAATATTATGACTAAATTCCCATAAGTCATCCTACATTTATAAAAGTGTTTATTGTGCCCTTGTAGCAATTAAAGGTAGAATTAGCTTCATTCTATTTTTAAAAATTATTTTCTCAGTTTTTGGTATACCTCTAAGAAAGAAAAAAATAATGAAATCTCAATCTTTTCAAATAGGCAGGACTTCTCAATAAAGAAACTAAAATACTAAATTTTTGGTAGTGTACCCTGATGGTATACAAGATTTAAACTCTGTTGAGGAAGTTCTATGGATATATTGGCAATGTGCTCTCTTACAAACATCTTAGAATTTAACTTTAAACTTTAAACCCATGTAGAAAAATCTATGAAATAATGTATTTTGAAAGATTTTACAGATGTTTATATTAAGCTTTAAAAAGTTTAGGTTGCTTATAGTGATTGAGCAAGGATTGTAATTTGTATAGAACTCCAAAAACTATGATTATAACAATACCATATTAATTTTAAGGGCTATCTGTAGATTATTTGTACATTCTAAGAATAAATTTAAGGATTTTCTCTTTATATATTCAGGAAGTAATTCTATTTACAATTTTAAGGGCGAAACTAAAAATAAAGTCAATATGATAGACTCTCACCTCCTATTTGGGATATATACAGCTCAAACAGAGTAAGTTGCATTTGGTCAGCCTAATTTTACTTAGATCTTCCGAGGAAGAAGACGAGAAATCATCAAATAATTCTTAGGAGGACTTGCAGATATCACTGCTGAAATCTAGAACTTGGTCTTATTTCTGTAAGTACAAAAGACTATTATGTAACATTACATGGCTAACATATAACGTTTCTGTACTTGGATCCAAGGGAAAGTAAAAATTCCCTCTAATCCCACCACATGCATTATGGTTTATGAATTGAAATCAGTGCAAGAGGTTATTTGAGTGCTACCAAATACTATATGATAGATCCTTTCTGCTTCACTCTCAGCAATGCCATCTTCTAATGACTGGGACCTCACAGATTTCATGGTTACTGCATTGTCACTTTCTGCCATCTGGTTCTGTGAATGTTAATTGTGGAGCCAGAATCACTTGGGTTCAAATTTCCAGTTTGTAACCTATTAGGTAAGCTTTCTTTAAGATCATTGAAAGACCAAGCTCCTAATATTAATATTTGCCAGGCAAAGTGCTACTAAATATTTTTTAAAGAGTTGTTAATCTCTAACTCATTCTCATTCCTAAAATTTAGATAATAATATGTGAACATTACTTAGGGAGTAAGCTCTCAAAAAAATTTAGCCAGAAAAAGTAACAAAACATATTTCTCATAGCAAAAATGTTTTTATACGCAGAAGCCATAATTATTTAAAATTCAATAGTTAAATATTACAAAGGTCATAAAAGTTATTTTATACAAGTGGCCATAAATATAGTTCAGGACATTGCATTTTTTAAATTTCAGGAGAAATGCATTTTACTCTGCTTAAAAAGAGAGAAAAAATAGTTACTTTAATAAAATAAGTGGCTACATAATGAAAACAAATTTTGAAATATATACATGCCACATGATCTAAATTATGGACTAAGCCAAGGGAAGACTCAGAACCAGCATGCACTTCTTCAGATCTCAAGCAGGGAACAGATTTCCCACAAATATGTTAATTTAAGTTAAATCTGTAACTTAAGAATTGTTAGTGTAAGACATATACAACTTAGTGTCAATATCTGAGGGAAGACTTGGAATGAAGGTAAAGGGATGATGGTCTTGTTGGGACTGTGTTCTTCGTGCTAGGAACCTCAAAATTTACTTTTTCTTCTTCACCACTCCCTTCATCCCACACTACTCTTTAGAAAAAAGTAGGACCCTTTGTTGTTCAAAACAAAAACTACACAATGCACACATTTTAGTCTTTGGCTGCTTTTGTGTTTTCTATATAGCAATATGTTCTAAATTCCACCATTATCAATTTATTGCTTCTCAGCTACACATCCATCCTTCAATACCTCCTTAAAAAGAACCTTTGCTGTCACAAAGGATTGGTTTCTTTAGAGAATTTCCCCTTTGTACTGGGTGCAAGTTTGGCCTTGTCAGTAGAGGGCACTGGATGGGCATTGCAGAAAGAAAGGGACTTCTCTTTCAAGTCCTTGGCGTGTGGCTTTGCTTTTCTCTTCCTCCTGCTGCAGTCTGCCAGTTGTCTGGATGTGTGGGGATACATGTGGAGCTTTTCCCCAGTCACATACTCAAAACGCACAGTCCTGCACAGCCACACAGCTCTGGCCAGGTCCAGTGCATGGCCACCATGCTGCAATCCTTAGGTGTGGACACTGGTTCTCCAGGCCTCACCCCTGCAGGGAAAACCCAACTCCCCCTGCATTTCCATCCACCAACGGAAGCTGCCTTGTATTGTAAAAGGCTGTTTCTGCTTACCTGAAGGAGGTGGGCTGGAACTGGTCCCAGAAGCCCAGGGCCTCAGCCACAGTGTGCGGAAGCCATACCTCCTCCAAGGGATCTGCAGCTAGCCTTAGGGAGAGGGCTTCCCTTCCAATTTGTCAGTGCTTGAATATTTTTACTGAGCCCTGGGGTACTCTTTAGAATTCTCTTTATATCCTTATAATTACTCTCTATTATAGACTAATAATGTTCTATGTTAAACTTCCTCCATTTATATTACTCTGTGGTTTCTGTCCCTTGAGTGGACTGATACATGGAGTCGCCATTTGTATTTCCTGTCCCAGATTTAAGACCAGCTATTTTTCAAGTTTCTGGATACCTTTTAGTGGGGAGTTTCATTTAAAGACCACAATTGGAGAAATAGGGGTTCAGTGCTATTGTAGTTTCTTCCTTCCAAGTTTGATTTTTTTTTCAGGATACAGAGTTAGAAAATAAGTAACATTCTATCACACAAAAATACCCAATAGATATGTTCCTCATAACTTTTCATATTCTGTTACCATTTCCTGAGTGGTTAATTAAACAACGTGCTTTCAATGAAAAGTAAATTCTTCCCATTTTGCTCTTACGAAGCGACACAATGAAAGATTATTGGTGTAATTAATTTTATGTAATTGGCAGGATGATTATGTGGTTGATTTCAAGAATTAATATTAGTTAATCAATGGTACATATTTATAAAATTTTGTTAAATATTACCAGACTCTCTTTTCTACACTCACACATTATTCTTTTAAAATAAAAATATTTACTACTAATTTTCAAAAGGAGGACACATTTTTAATAAATTTATTTTTTAAAACTGTTTGATGACCTATTTGTACAGCAATTTTAATAAAGTGACTATGTTAGAATAAAGGATTTAAAAATTTAAGCATAAAGATGGTTTAAATTAACTAATGAATAATAACCAAGGTAAAGGGTGTTTTGAATGCCTTTTACCCAGGTAAGCACCCAAAACACAATTAAAAAAAAAGAAGTCTTTGAAATTAGATATTAGATTATTAGAGCAAATAGATTAATGAGTCTTGCAGTACCAAATGAGGCAATTAGTTCTCAGAACAATCAATAGCTTATCCTATAAAAGACACACTTTCCCTTATTTTTTTTTTAACTTTGAGATGATCAGATTTTTTAAATTTGCGTTTTCAAATAATCAGGGCAAATTATTTGAAATGTGAACCTTGTTTTTATAGCTTGTATTATGAATATGGGTTTGAGACTTTTTAAGATTGTCCAAGAGTTTTGCTGATTTATTTTTTATAATGAAACACTAAATGTGGGGAGGGCAAAATTTAACATTTTTAAACAATTTTATATTCTCCAAAAGCATTTTAATGAAGATATATGTATATACTAAAACCATGTTCTACTGTCTGTATTATTTTCTTGACTATTTTATGTTTCTGAAAATAATTGGTAGTTTGTTACTGGTGATTTTATTTTGGGATATTGGAGATTGCTTAACTGTGATAGAATATCAGGAATCTAAATAGTAAGTATTTTCCTTCTACCTAATTATCATTCTTGGTTCAAAACTGACCAGAGAGTCAAAGAAGAAGATACGTGTTTAGCAAGTTCAATTTTCTCTATTTTACTTTGAGTGGCATTATCTACTACATGTTTAATTTGGTCTTAAGCCATAAATAGAAAACAGCTTTCCAATAAAAGCTTAGTGTATCTGTGTGAATTTGATGGATGTGCCTCTTTTACCCTTCGAGATGAAAGAACTGATAGTAAAATAATTTTTGTTCCATTTATTTTTATCTGTTTTGACCTTTCTTTGTTTTTGTTGCTTTTTGTTTTATTTTGCTTTGCCCCTGATTTTGGCATGCAAAATAATTCTTTATAGGGGTTTGAAATGGACAATTCTTTCTCCTAAGTTTAATTCAGGGTAGAATGACTTCCTGCTTTCTCTCATCCCTTGTAAGGGCTGATTAGTATTCTTGGTTATTGTCTTATAATTACATGTGTAAGAAACCATGCACTTTAATTCAATATGTTATCCCTGATGTAGGAATTAAACATCAGTAACAACAACATTAAACAACAGTTGCAAAAGTTGGCATAGTACAATGGTAAGAGCAGTCTTCCTGCATTCACACACTTTCCAGTTTAGATATCAATTCCTTCATTTGAAAAATAATTATACAACTTGTGCTCTAAAATTTCCATTTTATAAATATTTTGTAAGATAAAATGAATTAAATGAGAAAAGAGGTAAAATGTGATTTTGCTAAAAATTAATTTGCTAATATTGTCAGTAACATGGAGTCTTGTCACAATGTTAAGGTTAAAAGTTCTTAATAGGGGGTCCATTCCTTTCTAAAGAGATTGAGTCAGATCTCAATCATCTACAGATACTTGATATTACATAGAAACAACACTGTTATTGTTTATTGAAGATGAGAGTAGATACAAGAAAAAGATCTTTCATCAGAGGTTTGAAGAAATACATTATTTAAAAATAAAAATGAAAAGGCAAAACTCTAGTATAAAGGTATTCTTAAGGTTGTTTTTATTGGTCTTTTGATTTTGGCAGATTCTGGATTTATTTGACTAGTTAGCTACAGATTAAACTATTATTTTAAAATATTTTTAGAGCAGTAAATTGCATTAGCTAGTTTCCTTTCTAAAGTAATTTAACACATTTGTTTACTGGATTGATTTTATTATAAAACCATTGTTCTAGTATATTGCTTTAAATTTAATTAAGACTGGTGATGGGATGGAGAACCGTATTTGCCTAGAACATGTTTAAGTTTAGCGGGTCAGGGTTTTGAGGTGTGGGATTATTAAAGTTTTATAGAAGACTCTATTTCAGGAAAGAGGCTTATAGTGAAAGGAATCAGGTAACTATTTTGACATGCTACATGGATCAATGAGGAAACTTACAGCATATTAATAAAAGATGAAGGATAAATATCTGAACAAACCATTTAAACAAAAAATTGGATAAAGATTAAGCATACAAGGAAACACAAAAATAAGGAAATTATAAAGATAATTTAAAAATCATATAGGAAAATGATTTCTTAAATATGTAGAAGTACTTTTTGGTAAAAACAGTAAATGTGATACTTTTGAGGATGTTATTCAAAGCAAAGGAAAGAATAAAAAGCAGTGAGAAAATGAATTTATATTAGATAAAATAATACGAATATATTTTATATTCCATTTAATGGAAAATCTGAATGATATGAACAGTATTGAGGAGAAGATACATACATACATTGTAAAATGATGTTGTCCTCATTTTTTTTTTTCCCACAAAATGTGCTTGAGCAATTGGATAATCATGGGGTGGGTTGGGAAAGGTAACATGACCTAAACTTCACAACTTATGCATAAATTAATTCAAAATTGATCACATCTTCAGATGTAAAAATAAAACAATAAAACTTTTAGAAGGAAACACAGGGGGAAATTTTCCAGGCCTAAGGATAGGTAAAGAGTTCTTAGATGTTACACCAAAAGCATCTCCCTTATGAGAAAAATTGGTAAGTTAGACATTATCATAATTTAAAAATTGTGCTTTGTGAATATTCCTGTTAAAGGCTAAAAAGACAAGCTCCAGACTGACAGAAAATATTTGCAAACCAATGATTAGTCAAAGGAGTTGTATCTAGAATCCATAAAGAACTCTTCCAACTCAGAAGTAATAAAATAAGCATTTCAATTAGAAATTAGGCAAAAGACATGACCAGACATATCACTGAAGAGAATATACAGATGGCAAGTAAGCACATGAAAAGATGTTCAACATCATTAGCCAATTAGGAAATAAAAATTAAAAGCACAATAAGATATCAGTACACACAGAATGGCTAAAATAAAAAAATGCTAATGACTCCCAATGCTGGAAATGATATGGAAAAGCTAGTTCCTCATAAATTGCTGATGGGAATAAAACATGGAAAATAGCTTGGCAGTTGGGTGTTTTCTTATAAAACTAAATACACTCTTACAAAAGAGCCTAGCAATTGCATGCTTGGGCATTTAGGCCAGAGAAATGAACTTATGTTCACACAAAAGCCGATATATTATAGCTTATTAAAACTTTATTTATAATAGACAAAACCAGGAAACATATGAAATGTCAATCCGTAGATGAATGATTAAACAAATTGTGGTCACTCGTGATGACTGTTACGCAGCAATTAAAAGAAACAAACTACTGATACATGTACAACATGGATGGATCTCAAAGAAATTATGCTTAGCAAAAAAAGCAAGTTTCAAAGCCTCACATACTCTCTGATTCCATTTATATAACATCCCCAAAATGACAAAACTACAGAGAGGTGAAGCAGATCAGTGGTTGCCAGGGGCAAGGACAGGGTGCAGAGGTGATTGCATCTTTAAAGGTGTAATACAAGGAAGCTCACATATGGTGATGGGACATTTCCATATCCTGATGGCGGTGGTGGTAATACCAATCAAATCATGTAGAACCGCGCGCGCGCACACACGTGCATGCACCCAAACTTGAGTGCTTGTAAAACTGGTGAAAACTGAATAAGCTTTGTAGTCCAGTTAACATTATGGAACTCATGTCAAATTCCTAGCTTGATAGTGTGTTCCTCACATGAGATATGGCCATTGAAGGATTTGAGGGGCACTAAGCACTATTTTTGCAATTTCCTGTGAGTCAACAATAATTTCAAAATAAGAAGTTAAAAACCCATTAGCCTGGATAAAAGGAAGTAAGATACAAAACAAATGATGTAAGAAAAAAAGAAAAAGAAAATTAAAACAATAAATAGTAATGTTATCCAGAATATAGCACAGAAAAGCCCCCAAAGAATATCTTAGGCAAAGCAAGATGCAAAGTAATTTCAAAATTGTAAATTACAAAGTACCCATGCTATATAAACTTTCCAATAGAATTCAAAAGGAGAGAAGACTCCCTAAGTACATTAAGTAGCTTACTCATTGCAAAAAATTACAAAATTACATACCAACACACATAAATTCAAACCAAAGATTTATTAACCTTATATAAATTACATATGCAACTTATTATTTAAAATGAAATCTGAAAATATTAAAACGTGATAGCTAGGCAAAATCATGTTAATAAGAGGGTTATTAAACAATATTTTGAATTCTATTAGTATTTTATATTATATTATTAGGTCAAGTGAACAAAATGATGTGTACAGGTGTTTCATTTGATTTGAATTTAGTTTATCAAATTCGAGATATACATAAATCAAGTCAAAAATACAAACCTTAAATATAGCAAGATTAAAGTTCTATAACCAGTACACAAACCAATAGTCAAATTATCACTTAATACAAAAACAGTTGTAGTATAATTTAAGACAGTAATGAAAAAGAAATGCCTGCTTTCATAGTATTGTTTCATAGTGATCTCAAGGTTAGGTCCATACAATAAAATATAAAATAGATATGAAATAAAGTTATTGAAAAGAAGGAAAAATATTTGAAATAATAAGATTGTGTAGTATATTCCTGCCAAATAAATATAATAGAATATCAATTTTTCTTTTATGCACATTAAAATGTAAAAAAGGAAAGGGATAAAATTAATTCTAATAAAGTTTATTTAATCCAATATATTCAAAATATTATCAGGTGAAATTAATTGGAGAAACATTAGTGAAATATTTTACTATCTCTTCCCATCACTATGAGAGTTTGACATAGCACATTTCAGATTGATATTTCATTGTTAGTAAGTTGCTCCCATACTGGCCAGCATAGGTCTCCAGTAACCAAATCAATCAACTAGAAATTAATTAATGTATAGGAAATACTTCTGTAATATGACCTGAAATAAAATGAAAATTAATGTTTAAAAAGTTGGATCTTACAACAATGTATAAAATAGTGTCCAAAATTCATTTGAGGATGTGAAGAAACTGCGTGTATGTAAGTGTGTATGTGTGTTTAAAATCTGTTATAACATTTTGCAAAAAAAATTACTGCATCCATGAGCTACAGGTTGAGTCCTTGTAACACATGAATAACCATTAAAAATCTAAAGAAAAATGCCTTTGACAACAGGAAGAGGTCTACAAATAACTAGAAATTAGCTCAACAAAAAATGCCATATATACATAAAGAAAACTACAGAAAGTGCATAGAGGATTGAAATAATAATTAAAAATAGAAACGAATGCATTACTGGATAAAAAGAATGCATATGTGGAATTGTAATTTTTTCTTCAGTAATTTAAAATTATTATGCAAATTGGAATAAAATTTCACATGTGATTCCAAAGTACAAGTGGAAGTAAAATTTTTAAGAATAATTTAAAGATAAATGTACAAAATGAGGAAGGAACATTTGCCGTAACAAATTTATAATTTCTTACTAATCCAAAATTATAAAAATTATGAAACTAATACAAAGTTTGAAAGTCAAATTAGCTGAACTAGACTCTCATTCATTCACTCACTCATTCATTCATTCCCTTAACAAGAGTTTATTAAGCACATACCCTGTGCTGGCATAAAATGCTCAGTATAGAGAAGATAATGAAACAGACAAAAATGCTTGATATCATGCAGCCTACAACCTACTGGGGAATCATAGGAGAAATCTGATATATATTCAAATCGTGTATGCAATAAATGTGGTGTGAAGAAAGAATGATGTGGGAAGCGGACTTGGCCCAATGGATAGAGTGTCCGCCTACCACATGGGAGGTCCGTGGTTCAAACCCCGGGCCTCCTTGACCCGTGTGGAGCTGGCCCATGCGCAGTGCTGATGTGCGCAAGGAGTGCCCTGCCACGCAGGGGTGTCCCCCGCGTAGGGGAGCCCCATGTGCAAGGAGTGCACCCTGTAAGGAGAGCCGCCTAGCGCGAAAGAAAGTGCAGCCTGCCAAGGCGCTGCACACACAGAGAGCTGACACAACAGGATGACACAACAAAAAGAGACACAGATTCCAGGTGCTGCTGCTAAGGATAGAAGCGGTCACAGAAGAACACACAGCGAATGTTCACAGAGAGCAGTCAACTGGGGGAGGGGGAAGGGGAGAGAAATAAATAAATAAAATCTTCAAAAAAAAAAAAGAAAGAATGATGTAATTGGTAAAACTGAAACTATTATTATTAGAAAGGTAAGTTTATGTATTCACTTTACACCAAAACAAAGTACTAAGTTTAATTAGAAAATAATCTTGAAATGCTAACATAGAAAAGAATATAAACAAATGCCTCTGATAATTGTCCAGAAAATATTTTTATTGCATTAAACATGCATAGAAAGCACAGAAGTGAAAGAATCAATATATGCAATTATGTAAGAATTATTCCAGGAAGAGCAAATTTGGCTGTCATATCTCATACAGGAATTCTTGAGATAGTCAATAAGACTAAACAGCCATTATTTAACAGTATTCTGAAGCTCAGCTCCATAAAATCTATATTGAATAAATATGGCATATCTTTATTGGAAAAATTGAAAGAGAAGTTCAGGAAAAAAGTTACATGAAATATAACAGAACTTGTGGAATATCCAATCCCTGATAAAAACTGGGAAATTTCCTTTCATGACCTTACAAATCAAGGTCAATAACATTAAACTCACTTTTCTTTTTTATATTATAATTTATAAATACATTATTCATGAAAGAGCCATAGTAATTAATTGTAGTTTACACTTACAGCACGTTTCTACCTGTGTCGAACTGCAGCTTTGACATTGCTATTTGTGTGAACTTGTGAAATTTATTCTATTGTGTCTGTTTTCCAATCTGTAAAAATGGGGATAAAAATACTATCTTCTCCATAGGATTCTTGAGAAGATCAACTCAGCTTTTACATGAAAATACTTAGCATAATGCTTGGCAAAGAATAAATGGTTAAGATGGTGCAGGTAATTAGTTAATGCTGTGTAATGAAATACCCCAAAACTTGTTCATGAGTGTAAACAGCAGTTGGACTGTTCTGCTGATCTGGGGCCAAGCTTAGTGCTTCTCAGCCTTTTCATTTATGCATCTGCAATCAGCTGGCTGGCCAAGTGCCTTCAAACTGGTTGAGAAGGACTGACTCAAGTTTCTGGCAGTTGGAATACTTTTGGGTGAGTCATTGAGGATGACTGGGGTATGTACAGCTTTCAGCTTCCCACAGGCTAGCCATGGTGGTATCAGGATTCCAAAAGGGAGAAAAGATGACAGAACATCTCTTTAAATCCAGGTTTGGAAGTGACACATTGTTATTTCCATAGGATTCTCTCCACCAAAGTGAGTCCAAAGCCACCCAGATGCAATTAATAGGGAAGTAGATTTCACTCTTGCAGTGGATCTGTATTATCATACCACAAAAGTTCAGGGTCTTTGGATGGCCAAACAAAAATGGTCCCAAACAGAGTTCTACTTGCCTAGTTTCAAATACAGTTTAGAGTGTGTAGAGGGACTAATGGACTGTGTTGTTACTTTCTTGCAAAAATTTTCCAGTTATTTATGCTCCACATATTATTACCATGTTCAACACATTAATTCACTAGTGTGAATTAGTACAATTAGGAAAGGAACCTTGTGACATTTTATATTTATTTTAACAAGGGTGTCAATAATGCTCAATATAGTTCACTATTTTCTTCATGAGGACTCACATGAGAAATATCTTTCTGGGACCAGCCCCAAATGCAGTTAGGCTTCTCTGAAATAAGTGATTTGCTTTTACCTGTAAATTCTATAAACTGAGGCAGTGATTGTGCTTCCACTTTTTAATGCGAACTGAAAATATAAGAAATAGTTGGCTTTTCCCTCACAATTATGCAGGTCCTTAAGGCAAATATGTGTAAGCCTAGCTTTACTCATGGATACAGCCCATTCTTCCATGATTTATCATCTCCTTGTTGGAATTTCCCCTGAATTTTTAAAAATCACTCTGCATTATATAATTCTTGTAAACTGTCCTGCATTTGGAGACTGCCTTTGTTAATCTGCAGCTCCAGAGTCTTTCTTCTCCAGCTTCCTCCAGGTAATCATGGACTCTGTGTTTTGGGTCTTTTCTGGTTGCTCACTGTTTCCTGTCTTTGAAGTTTATTTGGGGTCTTCTTTCTCAATCCATGACAACCTTCAGGATCATAATTTCTAGTTGATTCATTACTATGCCCTAAGCTTATAAATGCCATTGATTTCTGAATATCAATGTTTTTTATGCCAGTGATTTGTCTCTAATCTCTGTATTGAATGAATATAAATTTGACACCAGAGGAAAATACAAAATAATAATGAGAATCACTGTTTCTCTCAAGATTTATTTGTATCTCATTTCCCACCGGTTTAAACATCTGGACAAAATGGCAAGTTAAAAGATGTCCTATATTTATTTTCTATGAATCAATTAATGCATTCATTATAAAAAACTAGAATCCCAGAAGAGTTGCACTCTATTTGGGTGGAAACCAGACATTTCCTCAATGATCCATGTGGGTTAAAAGAATTTTTGTTTTTCTCTTTGATGTCTAAGAGTTTTGGGAGAGGAGGAGAAGAAGGAGACAACTTTTAGTAGTTTGCTATAATATATAAATATAATAAATGAGCTGACATTAGGGTAATTTGCCTTTCCTGCTTGGTAGAAATAGTTATCATTTTTCAAATCAAAGATTCTCATTATCTTCACTGATATTAAATATCTTTTCCACAAGTAAAATATAATAGCAATTTTTAGATTCTGTCATTCCAATACCCTTGCCCAATATCTCCATGTAAAAACATCCTCTTGCCTAAGTTACTGTGATTCTACATTGTGACCTCCAGTTTTCATTTCATCTCCCTTCCCGTCTTGTGTCCCCTCCTTTTCATTTTTTCTCAAACACACTCTTTCTGGTTTGTCACATATCCCTAAGGCTTTATTATATTTCATATGTGAATGACTTCTATATCTGTTTGTCTAGCCAGTTATTTCTCCTATGTTATGAACTATATATACAAGTAACTACAGAAAAGTTCTACTCATATGTTCTAAAGTTACACCAAAGCTGTTTTCAAGCCTGGTCTTTTCTCAGCATTCCATGCAAAGTTACTCTTATTTACCAAGTTGTACAAGAAAGGCATGTGGACATCAACCTCGATTCCATCTAGTTTTTATTCTCCTCCTGCAATCAGCAATTACGTTCAGTGGATTCCATCACCTAAAGATCTCTTTCCTGTGTCAATCTCTATCTTCACCCTTGCTGCCCTAGCAGGAATGAGCCATCTTTTCTGGAGTGGACTTAAGGGAGTTCCACTGTGGGATGTTCTTATAAAAGCAAACTGCCTCATCCAGTCTCACAAACAACACACCGATATATACTGTGGTTGTTTTTCATCTGTTATCTTTATTAGGTAAGGCTGTAGGCATGTAGATAGTTTCCATGACAGTCACTTTATAGTGGTGGGATGGTGAACAGAATAATATATAGCATACTTCCTTGGGAATGGTGAAAAGATCTTAAAATGGTGACATCACAAACAGCTCAGTATGCCATAGAGAAATTTTGGGACCAGAGAAACTGCATCTAAATAAAAGAGCATGTTGCACTCTCTTGAACTTTATGAGAGCCCTACAATAATTTATGTTGTTTATCATTAAAAAATAACTTACATATTATAACTGTGATTGTTGGTGTGTGCTTCTGTCTGTCACGTCAAAAAGTTTTGATTCCCAGGCAGTCACTCACTGGGATCTTCACACCATTTCCAAGAAGCCCCGAGAATAAGCATTCTAAAATGCAGATCTGATCTTGCCTCACATGAGGTCGAATTTGAGTGGCTTTCATTACAAAGTCCAAAGCCTACTACGTCCTCCTTGAATATTCATGGACTGCCCTCTGGTCAAATCAGTGTTTATTCATCAAATTTCAGTTTATATGCCAGGTCCCCTGTCCCCAATATTTTATTTTAGGTAATATGTATTTTAGGATTTTATTAGGTAATTTTATTCTGATTTTGGGTGTTATGTTCTTATTCAACACTTTTTGTTGAATTTGCAATTCTGCTTGTCACTCTCCTCCACTAGAATGAGAGCAGTGATTGCAGAGACCTTCTTGGTTCTCTCCACCAAGGGCTTGAGATTGTTTGGCATGTACTAAGTGCTAACAAAACATTTGTTAAATGGATACATTTGGGAGATTAATCAGATATTTTTATTAAAAACTAACCTGTTTTTTATTCATATATGCTAGTAAATAATTCCGTGGTGTTTTATATGAAATTTTAAAAATTATGGCATTCCAATTAATGTAGGAGAAGAAAATCAGAATATATATTGAAAATTGGAAAATACATATCAGAAAATATATCAATATACTAATGTCTAATTTGTAACTAAATAGAGGTAGATTTCTTAAATAAGCACAACATTGTAATTTCTATAGCAATTAAAATTATATCATTTTGCTTTAAGTCCTTTTAGGAAACTTGAAACATCTCTTCTATCTGGGAGTAAAATGTTAGAATATCATTAGCTCCTCAACATTTTATTCTTAATATCAGGATAAACAAATAAAGAAAACAAACACGCTACAGTGTAGATTTTCTTGTTGACTCAAATTTTATTATTTTAATAATTTGCTCTTTCACTTGACCACATATTTGATAGCCTTTTTGAAAATATATGAGTTTATTTTGTCAAAACAGGTCCAAAATTTGGAATAATTTTTTCAATGCAGTATAAAAAGTGACTGTCCAATAATATTTACAATAATTTCTTGAGAGTTGGAGAAAGAATTTCATATACATGTTAATTCAATGTACAAAGATCTAAATAAACTAGATAAGCAAATAATGTAGATGAGATTATTTAAGTCTTTCAACTTACTCATTTATTGCAAGTCCTACTTTATCTTGAACATTTTTTTTATTGTGTGAGACAATTAAACCTATTGCAAAGAATTGGTCATTTATATCAATTGAGTCTCACTATCTTGTATATTGTTTTATACTTTATAATGCAAGTAAAGTTTACAATCTAACAATTTATTCATCTACTAAGTCTGGCAGTAGGTTTCATTGCTATATGCCATTGCAGATGAGGAAAATTAGCCTCAAATATGTTAAGTGATTGCTTCCAATCACAGTGTGCAACAGTTGTTTCTTTGGCTATTAGTAAAAAAAAATCATGTTTAATAACAGTCGTAACTATCATTCTTGGAGAAATGAGTATTAGACTGATTTTTTAAAATAGGACAATTAATTTGGGAATTTAATTTAGTAAGATGGACACATCTGTGCTCTCTTTTCTAGAATAAAGACACGAGGAAAAGTAATTATAGCAGGAAAATAACTAGCTTTCTTCCCTGTATTATCTTTTTCAAATACTATATGTCATTCCATAAAACAGTTGAACTTAAGGAAACGGCCAATATTTGACCACTTTTATCTACAAAATAACAATTTATCTTTACCTAATGTATGATTTTTCTTCCTTCAAGGTTTTTACATGCTTTTCTTTTGCCTGAATCACACTTCCCCAATCAATTCATATTTTTAATTTAACTATGAGCCCAATTACTGTGCTAGCACACTGGGAAATCTTTTCTTTATCCCACTTTAAAATTCAGATTATTTTCTTCTTTTATCCCTGTGGTTTTTTCTTTTGATCTATATTTATTTTATAACAACTATAATACTTATTATAACTATATTTCCCTGTCTTTTATGAAGTATGCTTTTGTTTGTCTTTGTATTCCCATCCTTCACAGTTTCTTGGTATGCTCACCTGCCTGGACAAAAATGGCCCTAGAGCTTGAACAATGAGCCCTGGGGATCATGTGGATGGCTCATTGGCCAAAAACATGTCAACCAGCTGTGGCGTCAGCTTTCTTTCAAATTCTCTACCAGTAAAGTTACTTGCCTAAGATATTTAGGTAACTTAAGTCTTAACATTATACTTAAAATGAGAACAAGAGTATAATTTATTAAATATGATCCATATATTAGCTAAGATAATACAAGAACTGTGCCTGGTCCATAGGTAAGTTCCCATTAAAAGTGGTTATCTTAAATTCCCTAGGCAAACACAATGTCTTTTCAAAGTCCGATAAATAGGAAATAGAATGTGCTGAGAAAGAAATTGGACAGTTATTCCCAGAGAATAAGAAGAAAAATAAAACATTATCATAAGTTAGAATTATCCTCGTTGCCTATTTCCCACTCCCTGAGACCATGGCTGTTTCTTATTTTTGTTATTTTAATAAGGCTCTACTCCTCTCATGAGTGCATAAGGCCAGTGATAGGTCCCAGTTAAGGAGATAGAGGTAAATAGCTTAGATATCGAGGGCATTGGGCCCTCCTGCCTTCTTTCTTTCTTTTCATACATAGAGCAGATAGAGAATTTTCTTAGGATTTTCTTTGAAAATTAAAACAAAAATCATTTCTATGGTTCTTTTAAAAAGAATAATGAATAACCCCTGGAAGAGATTTCTGGAGTCATTTATGATTACCTTGATGACCCTGTGATAGTTCTGTGTTTTCACAAAAAGAATACATGATCAAGGTTAGTTTAATGGAATCAATTATATCTGATATGTGACTGAATCTTTCATGTCAGAGGTTTTCAATTTTGTATGACAGTGAGACCCAACAAAACACAGGGTGTTACCAAAAGCTCAATTTACAAAGCAAATAGAATGCGAGTTTTGTTCTTGGAAAGGAGGAAGAGTGATGAAATTCTACCTCTTTAGTTACCTGTACATATGTATGGGGTAGTTAGAGTAATGAAAAGTATTTGACTATGTTACATAGTCAAAATATCTCCCGTAATCTTAAACCTTCATACATGAGGGAGACATTTCCAACATTCAGTCTGAGGTGGACTTCAGTACAGAATATAGGTAGTAAGATAGTGTTTCCTTATCCAAAAATCAAGACTGCATATGCCAACAAGATAAGCATAGATTTCTAAATTTGCATAATCTCAATTCATCAATGTACATATAATGAGATTTGTTCATAATGTTCAACATTTGCCCTTTGCAAATCCCAAGAGAATGTTTTCATAAAGAAAACACCAGTACGCATGCTGATTATGAGACAAACTGAAACCATAAAAGTTTAGCCCTAAAAATGCATTCTAAAGCAGAAGTATACTATGTGTTTTATTTAAGCTTTTAAAACCAAACCTCAGAAAGAACAAGTAAATGTCCTGAGATCATAGATCAAATAAGTGGCCAAGCCGGGATTCAGACAATCAGTCTGCCATGCCCTTAGCTTTTACCCTCTTGATTCAAAATCTTGTGATAATCCACCGGGAAAGCATAACCTCTGATATTATACCATATTCCACCTTTATTATTTTAAGCATGGATTGAAAGAAAACATGTTATTCGTTAGATTAGTTAACTGTATTATGATTTAATTAGCAATGTGCTATGAGGAAAAAGACAAATAAGTGTAGAGAAATAATGCACAAATTACATTAGTTTCACAAGGCTTTTTTTTTCATTTGCAGAGATATCTATTCTTTAAAGTATAACAATATAAATTTGCATCTGTCATCTTGCAATTGAGGTTATTTTTGTTTGACACATTGTTCAAAGCTTTTCAATTCCAGAAAATTCAAAACAATCATTTCTATAATCAATTTACTTTAGTTTCCAGAATTAATTAAAGTCTCACTATGTGATCTTGACAGCATATCTCTTCTTTGACGATAGTGAACTACTTGAGTGGCATATTCATGTCTTAAAATGAAAGAAATAATTGAGAATGCATTTGTTCATGTGTGCATTCCTTCATTTTTTTTTAGGTTCTGGGATACAAAGAAAAACTTTTTTTGATGTGGAACACTTTCCTTTTTTTTTTTTAATTTATTTATTTTTTATTGACTTTGTAATAATATTACATTAAAAAATATATATATATGAGGTCCCATTGAACCCTACCACCCCCACCCCACCTCTCCCCCCCCCAGCAACACTCATTCCCATCATCATGACACATCCATTGCATTTGGCAAGTACATCTCTGGGCACCCCCGCACCCCATGGTCAACGGTCCGGAACACTTTCCTATAATCTTTATGGGTTGACGGAAATCATGTACATTGCCCTAAGCTTTAAATGTATTTCCTCAAATCAATTAAAAACTCATTACTTTAGCAAATACTTTAGTAAGCCAATAGCTCGATCACAGTTATTATCAATATTAGCAGGCAATATATAACTTCAGCAAACCATGAAAGCTGCCATTCACATTTGTGAGGACAAAGGAATGAAGGAAGGAAGGAAGGAGGAGTGTATGAATAGAGGAAAGAAGGAACCCTTGAAATGTAGACCGCAAGGTTTTGAGAAATTCTAACGAGGTTAGTGAGTGGAACTCACTTGGTCCTTGAAAGGAATTTATACATCTATGAATATAATAAATTCAACTCTTTTTAAATGGGCAAGCAATACTGTTTTTCACCAGAAAAAGAGACTATGATATTCTCTACCAATTTGATAGTTACCTGCGGCAAGATCCCTACTGATTATGGTAGAGCAATTACAATAAAACAAATATAATATAATAATAATATCAGTGACCTGTTTCCAAAATGAAAATACTTTCCTTATGTTCTTTTAGGTAATTCAGACCATTAGTGCAGTGGATAGAGATGAATCCATAGAAGATCACCATTTTTACTTTAATCTATCTGTGGAAGACACAACGAATTCCAGTTTTACAATCATCGATAATCAAGGTAATGGCATTCACTCATACCGGTATTTGATCCATTCTGTAAATCATGTTTGACTTTGATAGAATTTATGGCATTAATTTTATACTGTTCTTACAAGGTGATACTTTTAAGAAGTAGAGCAAAGGAGTGACAATGAAAAATGGGAAACAACACCCAAAGTTAAGTCCTGAAAATGCTGGCCCCGTTTCTCCCCCCTCTTCAGATTGGAAACACTTTTTAAAGTCGTTGGTGATTGCCCAGTCCGAATGACCGGGCAAAGATAATTGCAGTTCTGCTACAATGTTCCTTTCACATCTCTATAGCTCAGACCTCAATCTACGTCTGGGGAAGAGGAAGATGTATATTTAATTTACGGTCATGCTAGCTTCATTGATTCAAAGATACTTAGAGTCATTAATGAGGAGCTATAAATATATGAAATTAGTGAGAGGTTTTTCTCTTTCCTTCGTACGCTGGAAGTCATTTTATCACTCCACAGAGAAAAGCGTTCTGAAGGAACATGCTTGGAGAGACAAGATTTCTGTACCTGCCTTGTGGGAGTGGATGAACTTTGTATAAAACCACCCTCTTCCTTTTTCCATAGCTTCAGTGAAGGACTTTAGGTGCCCTTCTATGGATTTCTATTTAAATGTTTCTTTATATCTCAAAGATTTGAAAAATTATAGCTGTTGTTACTCTGACTCTGTAAACAAATGCCATGCTGCCGTCCTTCCTTAAATCTATCTGAGTTTAACTTTAAGTCCAAGGGGGAGCTGTTGTGGAAGAGAAAAAATGTGTAACTATTTTTCTCCTTTTTACCCTTGTCAAATTCCCCAGTGAAAGGAACACAAGCATACCCAGGATAAAAATGCAAATATTAGTACATGAAATAAGCTACAACTTAGACTTGTTTTATATTAATATAAAACAATTATTGGGGCATATAAATATATTGAAACATAAAAATAATTGATTTGCTTTAATATTTGTGGTTACAACTAATTTCATAAAGTATATATTCGAAACAATCGCAACTGTCTCTCATGTCTTAACTCTGCCTAGTAAATAAAATCACAGAATTTTATAGTCCTTGAGAGAATGATAGAGAATTGTTCTTAAAAAGGTGATTTGGGAAAAGTCATAAATAGGAATACATTTTGAAAGATTCCCATTTCTCTGCATTTTACTGCAATTGTCTCCCAAAGTTGATCTGATACATACTGAAAATGTTTTGGGGGAATGATGATGATAAAAACAAAACAAAACAAAAAAACTAGAGAGAAACATAGTTCTGAGGCACAAGAAATTGTACTGAAAGGAGTATTTACTATATTCTGGGAATCATGGAAGAACAACTTTAAATGTGCTTGAATATACATTGTTCATTTTGGTTAATTTTTTAAATATTCCGTCTAGATGAATTAATCAATATGACTAATATTTAAGTATTCTCTAATTTTTAAATAGAAAATGAGTTTATAATATCAAAGTGAAATACAAGATTCTAATAGGATCTTTTCTAGCAGGTAATTTTAACCTTTTTGTGTCTTTAGTAATATATTGAGATCATTTATTGAGGTAATTCTGAAACACTCATGTATTTGCAGTATTTGTGAAAATAACAGGTTCCAACTATGAGAAAGAAACACTGTGTTGCATGTGTATTTAATCAAAATGAAACTGATACTGGCATCATAAATCTAGGACCAGTATTTCCTCTAAATATTTAATTAAAAGGCTCTTTTAATTTTTGTGTTCCACACATATGGTCCCTATCTTTCTCAAAAGACATGTTGGCATTGATTTAAATAATTATTCTAATGACATAATTGGCATTTATTGTAAAAAAAAATTAAAGTTTTTTGGTATCTATCA
The DNA here is from genome assembly GCF_030445035.2 of Dasypus novemcinctus. Taxonomy (NCBI): domain Eukaryota; kingdom Metazoa; phylum Chordata; class Mammalia; order Cingulata; family Dasypodidae; genus Dasypus; species Dasypus novemcinctus. The sequence goes on along the minus strand of NC_080688.1, from coordinate 83,247,209 downwards.
ATTATCTTATTATCAGAAATTTCTTCTTCCTGTCATTTGGCCTTATTTGATCATATCTCTGCATTGTTGCCTCTAGTCCATATGACTGCTATGAATTCCCTTCTATTGTAAAACAATTATGAACATGGATTTTTGTTTTAGATAACACAGCTGTAATTTTGACTAATAGAACTGGTTTTAGCCTTCACGAGGAGCCTGTTCTCTACATGTCCATCTTAATTGCTGACAATGGAATCCCATCACTCACGAGCACAAACACCCTTACCATATATGTCTGTGACTGTGGTGACAGTGGCAGCACACAGGCCTGCAGTAATAAGGAACTGGTGCTTTCCATGGGATTCAGGACGGAAGTCGTAATTGCTATTCTGCTCTGCGTCATGATGGTGTTTGGTAAGTAGTGCTGAACTGAATACCGCCAGATGACACATCTGTAGACTAGTTCATTCCCATAGAGCAGTATAGCACATATGTCTCTATGCATGTGCAGTATGAGTTTAACTGGTCTTCTGAATGCATTCAAATTCTTAAGCCAAATGGAGTAAGTGAACAATGGAGTGGATAAACAAACAGTTCAAGCTGAAAATCAAAGATCCCTGAATTGTGAACATCTGTTTATGTTCATTGTGCATTGCAAGAAAATAAGTTTTAAAAAAAGTAGTAATAATCATAATGACCAGTCTCTGTTGAGTGCCTATTACACTTAGGACTGTCTTAAGTGCTTAAGTGCCTTATGCAATTTAATCCTCACAGTAATCTTATGAGTAGGGACTATTATCACCTTCATTGTATAGATGAGAAACCGAAACTCAAAGAACTATGTGTTCTGCCAAAGTCCACACAGTGGATATTGATGTGCTGAGATTCCATGACTACAACACACCATTGTGCAGTAGTACAATGCAGCTCACTAGAAGTAGAATAAAAATAAAAGTAAAATTTAGGATCAAGGAATGCAAATTTTAATCAAAGTGCTGAACAATAAAAAAGTCTCTTAAAACTGCTTCATTTGTCTTTGTTCTGCTTTGTTTTTTTTTTCATAAGCAGATATTTTACTCATTTCACAGATAGGTAACTGAACCCCAAAATGGCTTTCAAGACTATGAGTGATTCATCCTAACATGACCCCTTCCCTGTCTTTAGAACACCAATACATATAATATACACCCTGCTTTTGCATCCCTTGTAGCTTCATACCAAACCCAATACAGCAACATGGGTGTTGAAAGAATTTTATCAACCACTGGGTCTGGAACCTCAAACTTTCTGTTTCAAATTGACATAGATAACTTTTAGGACTTGCTTTGTCTTCATTCTTCTCAGCTTTCTCAGAGCTTCAAAAACTGCACATTCCTCTTTTAACAACCAACAGTATCATCCTTTGTTTCAGTTCCAGTTTCAGGTTTTCCAATTTTTTTTTTTTTTTAATAATGCTTCCCCTCTCCCTGAGATGGCTCCCTCCCCTTTTGGCTTGTCTTTGCTTTTGCTTGCACTTGTTTTCTGCTCATTGTTTTTGCTCATTGTTATTGCTCATTGTCTGCTCATTGTTTTTTGTTCCTGGTCTGTTTGTTTGTTTTTTTTTTTTCTTTAGGAGGCACTGGGAACCAAACCTGGAACCTCTCATGTGGGAGGCAGATGCTCAACTGCCTGAGCCATATCTGCTCCCTGCTCATTTGTTTTTGCTCATTGTCTGTGTCTTGCTCATTGATTCTTTATTCCTTATTGTCTGTTCATTGATTTTGTTCCAATTATTTTTTAATCCCCTTGCGCCCTTTTGTGTGCTGTCTGCTCTCTGTGTCCATTCACTGTATGTTCTCGCTGTGTCTGTATTTTATTTTTATTTCCCCTCCCCCCTTGTGGCTTGCTTGCTGTCTGCTCTCTGTGTCCATTCCCTGTGGGCTCTTCTGTGTTCTCGCTTGTCTCCCTTCTTTTTGTTGTGTCACCTTTGTGAGTCGGCTCTCTGCAGCATCCAAGCGAGCCTGCCTTCACAAGGAGGTCCTGGGACGGGAACTGAGGGCCTCCTGTATGGTAGACAGGAGCTCATCTGATTGAGCCACAGCCGCTTCCTGATTTTGCTCCCATTATTTTTAATGATCTATAATCATAAAACTGAATTTAGAGCTACAAAACTCGACAGACACAAGAAGCAATAAAAACACATAGTACTTGGGGGAGTGCAAGTTATGAACTGGTACAGGTTCAGATTTAAACCAAGCCCTGGTCCCCTCAAACAAAACCAGCTTGGCAGACAAAGGCCAGAGTACGATTTAGAGGGTGAGAAGTATGAGTCAATGAATACTCAAAGTTCCTGTGAAAGTTTCATCAGTCCTCTCTCTACTTCACAGTTGGGAAATTATTTATTATGCTTCCTATCAATGACATCTCTCAGATGAGTTTTAAAGCACACTACCTGAATTCAGACATGATGATGTTATTTGATGTTATTTAAGAAAACTGTTTAAATATTTACATGTAATTTATATAAACTATAGCAAAAATAATTATGTGTTAGAATACTAATTAGATTACATCATGTATGCTTCAATTTCCACATATGAAATTCTGAAGAGCTACATGAGATCCAAGGCTGAGGGCAGGTTTGATCTCTTTGATACACACACACCTGAGTGCTCACACACAGACACAGGTTTCTTTAAAAATAAAAAATTGTTCTGTCTCCACATATTAAAAGTATTGATTCTGGACAAAACAGTGTTATAATTTTAAAAACTAAGCATTTGGAATTTCTGAAGGGAATGCGGTTCCACAGATCACAGGCTCTGAACCCACTTTCTGGTTTGGCCTCAGGGTTTTTGTTTCCTGTGTGACCCGGGTCATGTAACTTCATGCTCGATCCGATTTCTTCCTCTTTAATAAAGGACAATAGTAGTATATGATCCATAACGATTAAATCAAGGAATAAATGCAGAGGTTTTTAGAAGAATGCCTGGCACACCATTTGTAGTCAATAAATATTAAATAATTTTGATGAACTTTGACTCAAGGATGAATATCAAATTGACATGTCATGCTTATCTCCTATTCACATGGATTATTGGTTATTAAAATTGACAACTGTGCACAGATTAGAAAATACCCCCCTAATGCACATTTATTTTACTATGTAAGAATAAAGCAAAATTTTTAATTTATTATTTAAATTGATCATCAAAAACAGCTCTCTATATTTATACGGTGTTTTTCCACTAAATCTTCAGCCGGGAAGATTGCTATACTTCCTTATGTCGTTTCGTCAGTCCCTTTTGTAAAATTTCAACAGAAAATATATGTATTTGACTTATAATCATAAAATCCCAGCTCAGTATATCAGGGTTCATGTCTTGAGCTTGTCACAAAAGCAATGTTTGTAGAGGTTATAACGTTCCACATGCGTTCATTCAATACCACGGTGTGCTTTCTTTGTCAGGCTTTATTTTTTTGATCCTGGGTCTAAAACAACGAAGGAAACAGATTCTACTTCCTGAGAAGGGCGGAGATTTTGGAGAGAACATATTCAGATACGATGATGAAGGGGGTGGAGAAGAAGATACAGAGGCCTTCGATATTGCAGAGCTGAGGAGGCACCCCGTGAGGAGGGAGCGCAAGGCTCGGAGGAGCGCCACCTCGGAGATCCGAAGTCTGTACAGGCAGTCCTTGCAGGTCGGCCCAGACAGCGCCGTGTTCAGGAAATTCATCCTAGAAAAGCTCGAAGAAGCTAATACCGACCCCTGCGCCCCTCCCTTTGACTCCCTACAGACCTACGCTTTTGAGGGAACAGGGTCATTAGCTGGATCCCTTAGCTCCTTAGGATCAGAAACCTCTGATCAGGATGAAAGTTTTGATTACCTTAATGAATTGGGACCTCGCTTTAAAAGATTAACATGCATGTTTGGTGCCACACCACCGTCACATTATTAGATTTTATTATAAAAATCGTATAAATGCTAATATGTGTGTTGTTAAATTGGGGGTATCTTGGTAAATAGGTCAAGGACAGAGCACGGTAAAATCCCCGGTTGTGTGCTGGTAGACCAGTAACCTGGAGGAGGAAACCACTTATTTGTCACACTTGCTGATTTCCTTGGAGTGAAGGCCTTGTCAAACTACCCACACGATATCACTGAATGTCAGAAATGGCAACATTCATCTCTCATGTGCAAGTACCAGCCAGCTAGCATGCCAGTGAAGCATTGCTTTATTTTCTTTTCAATATAATCCAACCCGAAAGCTTCAGATTTTTGAGTGGTAAATATGGGAAAGCCACTAAGTTAGTTCATCTTATTTCATTTATCTTTTATTACTCTTACCAAGTAAGAGTAAAATATTTCTATGTGTGAAGTTCCTGATATTACAAAAATAAATATCTATGAAAATCTGGGTGGCTATGTAAAAGCTTTTAAATAATTTACTATATGTGAATAGGTAGGCTTCTGACTTCCTCATTTGATATTTAAAATTTCTGTTTATGTTAGTTACCTGGGTTATGGTAACTAATTAAAAAACTATATTCCACAAATTTGTGTTATTTTTTATATTACACCTTTGAATTGAAAAGACCTGAAACTATATTTAAATTTTTTCTTGTATTATATTCATATACTACCCAGATGATTTTTTTATGTCAAAATGCAATGACAAATTACATGTCAACATTTGTTTTCATCATTAAATTTAAACTTTCTGAAACTGTTAGAAAATGTGTAAAATCTTTAAGTTGGATTTTATTGCTATAGCAAATGATATAAAAACCTGAAAGGAGCAATGGATTCATGCTTGAATGAATATTCATCTTAAAATATGATCAACTGTAGTATCTATCTTACCATAACTAAAATAAAAATGATGCAATTTTCAGCATTTCTTTTTTCATTAAGAGCTTTGTTTATGACTGAACTTTGAGTATCATTTTTAATATGAAATATAAATTTAGGTGCAATATTTTATTTTATTGTAACATTATAGAGGAAGTAAACGCTAAGCTGATAGACATAAAGCCTTGTAGCAGCATTAGATAATAAGATAATAAAACATTTTGATTTTAATCGAATCTTTTAAAGATTGATCCTTATTCTATGCAAATCAAGGTGGGATTCAAAATTAGGTGTTTGAAAAAAAAGAAATTAGTAAATAAAATGTTTTCAATATTGGTTTATATGATCATTTCTTATTAACTGTATGTATGCTTGAGTTGAACAAAATTGGCCATATATGTTTAAATAAAATATTTTAAATATTTTTGAGGTATGCTTACAGTAATTGAATGGGTACAACACTTTTTTTTCTATTCTCTGTATTTTGGAATTTAAACATCCATAGAATGTAATAGAATAGAGTTTTTCAAAGATCTGTATCAGATACCATTGTGTTGGTGACCCAGATGTCATTTTTTTAAAGCCAGAGAAAATCTGAATGAAATATAAAAATTTAGGAAACTATTTAAAAATAGATGGAATGACATAAGCTACAATAAATCCTTATGCATGCATGTAGTTATTTATTTAAGATCATGTAAACAACTAAAAAATGAATACCTTTAAGAGATCTTGCAAGTAAGTAGAATTATATGAGTTGAAAGATAATTTAATATTTCTGTTATGTTGATATACAAACTAAAAGAGTATAGTTAAGAAATGTGTCATGAACTATTCCACACTGTATTTAAAAGGTAGTGCCATGTGAATTTGGCTGAAGAAATGGAAAATATGATAAACAGCACATGAAGCAATCCACAGAATATGCCTTAGGGAAAAAATGATTTTGGGGGGCATCATAGTAGATTCTGCCATTGTTTTAAACCTCATAAACAACTTAGAAACTTGAATGTTAAGTTACTTTACAATGCACATTGATGCAGTATTTCCACCAATCAGTTTAATGTTTGTTTCCAATGGTTCTAAGCAAATGTGTTAAAATAGACTCAGACTTAATGTTAGGAATATTGCTCATATAACACAGGAAAAGAGCATAAATGGTTGCATATTTATTTACTAGTCAGCAAAGTGTTCTTTTAAACACTGTCTGATTCTAGTTGAGCAGTTGCAATTTCCTAAAATTATTCTTGGTAATATTTTAGTAACTAATTTATCTTTTTTCTAGACACATAGGTGTCACAGGAATACATCTAGCTGTGTCCTAATAGCTAAAGGCATGACATTAAAAGTTTACACTTTGTAGATTTTAATAAAGGCTAAATCAATGGAGATATTTATGAAAACAGCACAGATTCACTTTAATACCTGCGGTAGTCAAACACCACCCTTAGTTGACTCACAATTTTATACGGAATCATTAATTTACTAATGACTAAAGCTTGAAACTATTTTTAGCCGTTATGGAATGGAACAATGCTAGCAATAATAGTAAGTGCATTCAGCACCTGAGCTTGAGCCTCACAGACCTGAGTTTGAATTGGTTCTCTTCTCTTAAAATGATTGCATGGAAGAATTGAAAGCAGGGTGTCAAAAAGATATTTGCACATTGATGTTCATAGCAGCATTATTCACAATTGCCAAAAGATGGAAACAACCCACGTGTCCATCAACAGATGACTGGATAAACAAAATGCGGTACTTGCACCGATGGAATACCATTCAGCCATTAAAAAGGAATGAAGTCCTGATACATGCAACAATATGGGTGGACAATATGGATGAAACTTGAAGACATCATATTGGGTGAAATAAGTCAGCTGCAAAAGGACAAATATTGTATAATCTCACTGATTTGAAACAATTAGTATAAGCAAATTCACTGAATCAGCATCTAGAATGTAGGTTCCCAGGGGACAGTACTGGGAAAGGGAATGAGAAGTAAAGGCTTAAAATATGCAGGCTTTCTACTTGGAATGATGGAAATGTTTTGCTAATGGAGCGAGGTGGTGGTAGCACAATATTGTGAACATAATTAACAGCACTGAAATATATATCTGAATGTAACTAAAAGGGAAAATGTTAGATTGCATGTATGTAATAGCATAACATTTTATAAAAATCCCAGGGAACTACACTATTCTGTAAACCCTAAATTAAGCATGGACTATAATTAATAGTACCATTATAAAATTATGCTAACATGAATTATAATGAATGTTCCACACCAATGCAAGGTGTTAATAATAGGGTGGTATATGGGAATCCTGTATTTTTACACGACAGTTCTGTAAAACACAATTTCTCTAATAAAAAAAAATTAAAGAAAATAAAAATTACCGCGTGAATTTATCAAGCTGCCTAATCTTTCCAGGCTTCAGATTTTAAGCTGTAAAATGAGCTCAATCTACCAATTTCACATGGTTGTTGTAATGAATAAATAATAAGATACGCAAAACCTGACCTGAACCCAAGTGCTCCCTGAATAACAGGGCACCACTTTAACAACTGAGGCTGCTCTGTTGGGAAACCCTGCTCCTTTCATTTCTAGCGACGAGAGGTCCCAATGGCTCCCTGGAATATTTGAAACTGAAATCAGCCTCCTGACTGGGCCCATCATTAGGCTGTGTCTGATTGTGGCTTGTTTCCCTTTCCCACTCTCACTCCCAGTCACTTTTCTCTAGGTTCTTGGGGACCTCACACAAGCTGGTCCAGTGCTCATGGCTTTTAACAGGCTGTGTGTTGGGCTTGAAGCAGTTTTCCCCCAGACACTCATATATTTCATTCCCTCACTTTACTCAGATCTATCCTCAACTTCATTCCTCACAGAGGCCTTCCGGACTCCTGTTGCCTCCTGTGGCCCTTGCGAGGCCTTGCTTTCCATCAAATGACTGAACCACCTGGATTATATTATTTATATATTTAATTTACTCCTTGTCTTTCTCCATTATTAGAGTGTAAACCTTAAGTGGACATGGAATTGCCCATATTGTTCATTTGTTAATGTCTAAAATTGTTTCCAGCTCATAGTAAGTTCCCAAAAAATATTTTGGGAATGAATGTAATAATGAAACTCAATCTATGTTATTTATAATCATGGGCAGAAGTCACCTTGACACCTTTTAAATGTAAATGTGGAATTATGTATTTATCAGAATAGGTTTGCAAAATATTTTGGGAATGAATGTAATAATGAAATTCAATCTATTTTACTTACAATCATGAGCAAAATTCACCTTGACACCTTTTAAATGTAAATGTGGAATTACGTATTTATCAGAATAGGTTTGCAGTGGGTAGCTATTGGGTACAATAAAGATTTTTTCAGAATCTTTCTAGAAATTACATGAGTTTGACATTTCAATTTAGTTCTGCTTATTTATGTTATATTTAAAGATAAGAGATTGAGAAAGTTATACCATTCAGCCAAAACATGTTCTTTGATGATTGCTGTAAAACATCTTCCCACATGAATTAATAAACTCCTGTGAATCAAGATGAATATGAAAACATTCAAGATAATGAAGACCCTATCTGTATCCCATTTAGAGTACAATGGGTTAATACACGCACTGATGTGCTTGCAGAGCTACTCAAAATCTACAAAGCGTCTTCAATTTCTTCTATATGATGTAGGGGGATATTAGATACCAAATATGAAAAAGGCAGGAAGAGTAATAAGAGAGGAAAATGGAGGAAAGGAATATGTGGTATTGTATATATACAAATATTTATGCATGTACGTAAGTGTGTTTATCTATCAATCTATCTATCTACCTATCAAAAATATGTTATGCTAGAAGAGGAGAGTCTAGTATCACAGTCACAAGGCAGCCCTTGGATGTGCTGCTGCCTGTATTCCTGGCAAGCTCTGAGCCTGGGAGCTGATCAGTCTGAAGGCAGGCAAGAAGAGGGCATCAGCGGAGCCAAATGCAGTCCCCAGCCCTCAATATGGCAAAGCTGCATGATTTTCTCACAAGATGAGTGAGTGATGTGTGTCAGACTACCCCAACCATGTGCTCCAGCTAGAGGGCCAGCTTTGCATGTCTGTCATCAGAGAGGACCCTGGCTGTTAAATTATGGTAACAGCAAACACCAGCCATGTTTACTTTGCCCCTTACACTCTCATCTCTCCATCCCCACTCAAATGCTAGAAGCAAAGAGTGAGTAGGAAAGGTATGAACCTCACATTGGGTATGAGGTTGAAGGTAGATATATGTGCATGTATAAGTATATATTTATATATATAAATGTAAGTATAAATAAAGGAATACATCGTATGTATATAAAGGCATACATATATAAAAGTATGTGTATCTAGACGTATATATAAAATACGTGAGAGTGACCAGAAGCTGTATTTGAGGTTTGGCCAATGTGGGCACCAGAAATATCAATGCAAACATACCCAAAAACTGTTTAAAATGAATCACTTTTCTGATGTTTCCCTGCATGTTACAAACTAATCAATAACCTGGATACATTAGCATATCAAAACAATTTGGCGTTACATATAGTTCAATTAAGAATTTAAAATCCCATTTTCTAAGAGAACCCTCAAGCAAAAAACACAGAAGTAAACATAATTTATAATGTTCTTAAAACCTCTGAGAACATATTAAAATGGTTTGTCCCACCTTATTTCATTCATTGCCTTTATGCTTCTTTAATTTAATATTTAAAATACAATATGTGTTTATGAACTTCCACATTACTAAGTCATTTACCTCAGCTAAATTAAGATTGACCATGGCATCTACAATATTTTCATGAATATATTGAACAACCCTATAGAATGGTCTATCCAGAAAACAGAATAGAGATGATATATGTATGATCATCATGTATTAATTGTATCGCCTAATTTGCATACCAGGGAGAGTAAAGAATCTACGAAATTAATTTTAAATTATTTTCCAGTGCTAACATTTCTTTGCAGTGTAACCTTGGACAAGATGGTTATTTAGAACCATCTCTCTTGGTGGCATCATCTGTACAATGGGATATTAACATGTTACTCATAGGACTGTTGAAGGATAATTGAAATAATGCTCATAAAGAAGTTGAAGTCATGCCAAACAAATAGCAGGCACTTGGTATTTTTAGCTGTTGTTATTATTGTTATAATCATAATTATTATTGCATTATTAATTTTACCTATAGGAATGCCTATAGTTATTTCTATTAATACAATATTAGAATTAATAAGGAAAAGGAGGAAGAAGAAAATCAATTAATCTAAGAAAATAATTAGATTTCGGTTACTTACTCCATCTTCTACCTTAATCTCCAGGGAAATGTTCTATTTTTAAAAAAGGAAGAAATTAATTGGATGAGTTATACATTATTAATTAGATTTTCTGATTGCCACTCCTTTATTGGCAATTGTTTTGACAAAACTCCTGCATTAAGTAATAACCAACTTCTCATGGCAATTTGTCTAGCTATAGAAATTTTAAAAGAAAATCTGTCCTGAAAGAAAATATTAGGTTTTATCAGTTTTTCATAAATGAAGAAAACATTATTTCTGTTACATTAGAACAACATGTAAGAGAAAAAGAAGCTAATATCCCCAACAGAAAGTTTTGCAAATCTGTTAAGATCTGAAATCTGATACCAATGCTTCTAATTTTATATCAAGAAATTAAATCACAAAACAGATTGTTTTCATCACCTCTGACAATACAAAATGAAAAACTTCACCATGAGTTCCTATATGTTTTTCACTGTTCTCTCTCCTTTTGAAAACAAAAAATTAAGGGCATATTGCCATATGTTCTCTGTTCAAGTTGTTAACATCTCTCCTTCTCGTATCTGAGCCAATATTATGGTTCAGGCAACTTCTAGGCAATTGTCCAGCTCAAACTGACACCTCAGTTTTCAGAAACGTTCTTCTTATCCCAAATGACCTCTACATTATTCCAGAAGCTTCCTCTGAAGAACTAATTACCTAATTGTAACTCTCTTTAAAACTCACATGTACCTGCATGTGGGCATATTAAACGTACATACAGATGATTCCATTCAATTATTTGAAATTATTTTAAGTTTTACTAATTCTTGAAAAAATTAGCTTATAAATCACATAGAATATTTATTTATTTGTAGTAACTAACGGTTATGAAAAACCATTCAAATGGTTTGTCACAATAACATGGTTTTCAACAGCAAAATCTCTCATTATAAAATATTATCTACTCTCATATTACTTTATTTTCTGCATAAAGACCGTAAAAGGAATTCTGCATGAAGACATACAAGGAAAACATATGAACTATGAAAATTCTAAGAGTTTATCACACTGTTTTTCACTCATTCAGAATAGTAAGTAAATAAGAAACATCGAACATTTATGCATCAATAGCGTTTTCTGAAAATCTCCATGTACAGTGCTATGTTATAAACTCTGGATAGATTATCAGGAAATGGACTATCTATGCCCTAACCCAAAACAACAATGATGAGAAACACTCAGAGGAGAAGTGAGAGATTTTACCTAGGGTAAGAGGTTGTTCCAGGCATCTTGGCACGGAGCTCAGATCCCCTCTACAATTTGCAAATATATAGCTGCCTCTTATCAGTCTTTACCGAATTATATTCCTGGTCAAAACCAGGAAAATATTAATGATGAGAGAATTTGAGTTCCTTGCATTTTTCCCTAAATATATCAAACAAGGCTGTCCCTTTAAATCTCTCACTTTTTATTTAAAGCACATATATTTCCAGGTCCTATTCTACATGTGTGTGTGTGCACTTTGAATATTTATTGTGCTAACATACATACATCATAAAGGTCTACATTTTAGCTAATTTCAGATGAGATCGGGCACATTCAGGGTGGTATGGCCGTAGCTTAACTACTTTTAAATATTCAGTTCAGCGAGATTAATTACATTTACAGGACTGGGCTTCCATAACCATAAACCTTTATCAAGCCTTGTCTACTACCCCAAACAGAAACTCTGTACATATTAAGTATTAAATCTCCATTCTCACCCCTCCCCCACCCCTGGTAACCTATAATCTAGTTTTTGTCTCTGATTTTTCGTATTTTGGTTATTTCATATAAGTGGTATCATACAGTATTTGCCCTTTGGGTATGGCATATTTCACTCAACATGAGGTTTTCAGGGTTCTTAAATTTTGTTGCACATATCAGAACTTCATTACTTTTTACTGTTGAATAATATTCCATTGTATGAATATAGCACATGCTGCTTATCCATTTATTCACTGATGGACACTTGGATCGTTTCTACTTTTGTATAAATAATATTGCTATGAATATTGGTGTGCAAATAGCTGCTCAAGTCCCAGCTTTAAATTCTTTGGGTTATATAGCTAGATGTGGGATTGCCATGTCATATGGAAATTCTACACTCAACTCTGAGGAACTGTCAAACTGTTTTCCACAGCATTTTCACTTGCTACATCTTCTCAACACTTGTTATTTTCCTTTTTTTTTAAAAAAAGAGCTGTCCTAATGGATATGAATTATTGTGGCTTTGATTTGCATTTCCCTGATAGCTAATGATGTTGAGAACATTTTCATGTGTTTATTGGCCAATTTTATATCCTATCTGGAGAAATGTCTATTCAAATTCTTTTAATAAAATTACCTTAAAATGGATCAACACCTAAATATAAGAACTAAAACTATAAAACTCTTGGAAGACTATATAGAAGACTATCTTCAGGACCTTTATTTAGACCATAGATTCTTAAACTTCACACCAAATGCATAAGCAACAACAACCAAAATAAATGAAATGGAATTCATAAAAATAAAAAATTAAAAAAAACTGTTGTGCACCAAACACTATAAGCAAGAAAGTAAAAAACAGAATGTCTAGAAATGGTTAAAAGTATTTGGAAACCATGTAAATGATACAAGTTTAATATCTAAAAGGAGAGAAAATATTTGGATTGCTCAACAACAAAAAGACAAACAACCCAATCTAAATATTTTTAAGGGTTAGCATATTTAATTATCTGTATGAGGTGAGTACTATTATTATCTCCATGGTTCTAATGAAGAAACTGGGACTCAGAGAGACTAAACATTTTGCCCAACTTCATACACCTAATAAGTAGGAGAGTTGAGATGCCAGTTCAGGCAATCTAGTTGTAGATTATGGGCTTTCAGCCATTATACCATGTTGATTTCCCTTTATATCATCTCCTTATGTTATTAACCTGGAAGATTTATTTACATTTGGTTGGCAATGATTTTTTCAAGTAAATCATTATTCACAGAGGATAGAGTTGATGACTTGCACTAATTATTCAAAATATATTTATCCATTATGATGATGACTGTGATTGTCATTAAAATGAAACCCAAAAGTTTCCTATTTCAACTATTATTATATATTATTCAACATTGCTACAAATCAAAAATAGAAATGCCACAATCAGAATATCTAGGAGAACAGACAGAACTTTCACTATTCTAGGACATTTATTATTAAATTACCATTATTTAGGCAAGGGCATGCAATACCTACAAAACCAATCCATTTAATATTCTTACATTTTTCCTTTCCATAGTAACCCACCCTCCCCAAAGGGCATGTAGCGTATTCTTGTTTGTGAGTTTTACGTTGTCTTGAGCAAAGGAAAAAATAAGGCTCAGACAAGAGTATAGAAACTGACAACACCAACATTCACACAATTAGCAAATTTATCTGATATTACTAGGTAACATGTACTAAGACTGCACAAATAATTTCCTGGGTGAATTTCCAGCAATATTCTGTGCTTTAAGAACCAGAGCAAGATAATAAGCTCAACATCTACCCTTTACTTGCCCTGTCTTGGTATCAGACCATGTGGTTCTCTATCAGAAGCACATGGTCTCTGTCATTTCAAAGACTTCAGTACACCTCCATTAGGAACACAGGCAGTGACCACTAGAAGAGTCCAAATCTCAAGATGATAAGCATCATCACTATTCAGTGCAAGGTCAGTTCTGTTAGCTTGGCTAACAGACTCCTTCCCTTTCAGTCAGCACAAAAACAAAGAAGAACATTATATTTTCTTTATAGCAATGTGTGAAAGAGAATGAATAAATATCAGGATTATTGTCATGGTATAAAATTAACATGGTCACACCTGAGAAACATATAAATCACCCAATTTAAGGAAGGATGGAGTCATAATTTATCAGAATTAGACAATGATTACCTTCAACTTATAATTTTTAGAAACTATTTGCATGTAAGCAAGCAAAAAATCATAACTTTTCTCAAATTATTTAAATAATGTATTTTCTAAGCATGTATTACTAAAGCAATCCATTAAGTTCTAAGCAAACCAGAGTTCTCCCATAAGAAAACTGGTTTTATTAAACTTGTTACTGCAGTGTAATACCCTATATATGTGTGACTATAAAAAGATAATAAATAATAGCAATAGATTTTTAAATTTTTTAGAAATATGAGCAGTATAGATTTTTACATTGTTTATGGGAGAAAATGCCTTAGTACCAACAATGGAGATAAGTTTCCTAGAATTTTCCTAGTGTGGTCTACAATTCTACATAATAGGCTCTCAATGTAATTGCACCCTTGGACAATGTTTTCCTCCTAACAAACAAAGATGTTTTGTTGACATCCTAAGAGTCCTTTCAAGCATATTCTTATCATTTGCAGTCAGTAAAAGGCATAATCTTTCTGAGATATTTTCTGATGTATCATTAAAAACCTATTACACTTCTGTTTGCAATAAAATAATTGCTTTAATTTATGATACTTTGAGAAAACCAGTTGAGAGACCTAGGCAGGGCTAGGGTTTTTTAAGAACTTGGCGAATGGGAATAAAATTAACACTATTTTATTATGCACAATAGTTGAATTTTTAATATACTTTCAACATTCACACATTCAATGAATGAAATTAAGATTGCTTTTGTTTTAGGGAAATAAAAATGCATGTGTCTCTTTCGGGCATAGAGAGTTAGAGATTTTTCTCTCTTGTTTTGAGTTACTTTCTAATGTTGAAAGTAGATTTATTCCAGATCTTGCCTTTCATTCTTCTATGTCCTAGGCTTCTTTTGTTTACATTGCCACACTATTGATGCACTGAAAGAGTAAGAAAGATTATTATGCTTCTAAAGACTAAAATACAAAGAAACATCTTGCCCAATTACTTGTCTGAAGAGAAAACATCCAGAAAAGTAAATAAAAAAACAGGAAAGGAAGAGGAGCCAGGATATACTCTGGTTCAGACCATTTAAAAATAATAGTCATGAGTCTAAAGCTGGTAAACAGAATATTTCGAGTCCAAGCATTATGGTTATTCTGATTACATGAATTATTTTTTATGAGGAAAACTGCAAAAGTAATGCATCTTGTCAGGTATACTATTACTCCTAATGTTCTCAATTGCACAACCCAAAACTTTGATGCTTCTTATAAAGTTTTCTTATCCTCTTAAGTATAAAATATATGAAAACTAAAATTTAAAACTTTAGTATAATGTGTAAAAAAATAAAATAAGTTGGTCTGCCATGGTAGCCTGTACTACTCTTTGCCTTCTATGATTTGTTATTAGGCTGGCTCTCCCATTACTGCTTACCAGTTTTCCACAAAACACCCTGCACCCTGATAATATCATATTTATTGCAATTATCCAAATATGCGAAGATTATATCATTATTCAAGATGTTCTCTCACTCAAGAAAAATTTTCTTTCTTAATCAACCTCACCATCATCTACTTGTCCTTGACAATGAAAACAAATGTCAAGTACTTTGGACAGTCTTTTAGGATGCACACTCTTGGAAGTAAAGACTTCTCTTCCATCTTCCACATATTTTGTACATATCCAAATTATCAGATTTATCATACATTTTCTTGTGCTTTCTGGTTTGCTTATTTATCCCCACTTTAGAAGAAATTTGATTGCATGGACTGTTTCATATTCATTTTTTATTTCAAATTCCTGCCAAAACAACTGGAACCTAGTGTATACATTTCTCTATCTTTCTCAACTAGAAAGTATTAATAAAGTGGTAGAAATCATCAAAAGGAACCAAACAGATATTCTGGAACTGAAAAGTAGACTAATTGGAAGAAAAATTTCATTAGAGAGTTTCAAGAGCAGAGATAAGCAGGCAGGAAAACAAATTAACAAACTTAAAGATATGTCTCTGAAAATTTTTCAGCCTGAGAAGTAGAAAGAAAAAATGAATAAGAATGAACATAGCCTGAGAGAACTGTGGGAAACTCATATATGCCAAATAGATGTCATTAAAGGAAAAGATAGTAAGAAAGAGGCAGAAAAATATTTGAAGATATTTGAAGAATAAATGGCCAGAAATATCCCAAATTTGGTAAAAGACACAGTATAGATTTTTGCCAACACCTGCAGATCCATCCCCACCCCAGGCAGGGGAAGAAAGAGTGTGAAGCTTCATCAGTCTCTCCAGGTAACTACAATCAGTTTTGGCATACATGACATGGATTATTAAACACAGCTGAACCTCTGTCCCTACCCCTGGCAGAGGAGAAAATTGGGAGAATCTTCATCAGTCTCTGGAGTAATATTGGCAGCTTCAGCCTTCACAGCTTACAGTACCAACTACATCCTCAGCTTCTACCACACAACCAGCAAGGGATAAAGGGAAAGAAAGCTCTAAAGTAAAGAGAGAAATTGCACCCAGAATACATACATCTAGTAAGCCAGATGCCAAGACACCAACAAAAAATTACAATCCATGTCAAGAAACAGGAAGATTTGGTCCATTCAAAGGAAAAAGATAAGCCTCCAGATGACTTAAAGGAGTTGAGACAATTAATCATAGACATTCAAGCATATCTCTTTTATAAATTCAATTTGATGGCTAAAGAGAATTAGGATATAAAGAATATGCTGGATGAGTACAAAGAAGAATTTGAAGCATACATAGAAAAGTAGCAGATGTTATAGGAATGAGAGGCAGAATAAATGTAATTGAAAATACCCTGGGACTTATAACAGCAGATTTGAAGATGCAGAAGAAAGAATTGGTGAGCTTAAAACCATGGCCTCTGAAAGTGCACGTACTATAAAACAGATGAAGAAAAGAATGTAAAAAATTGAACAGGGTCTCAGCAAACTAAATGATAGCAAGAGACATCCAAACATATGTGTCATGGGTGTCTAAGAAGGAGAAGAGAAAGGAAAAGAAACAGAAGACTATTTGAAGAAATAATGGTAGGTAATTTCCCAAACCTATTGAAGGACATAGATAACTGTGTCCCAGAAACACAATGTACTCACATTTGAATAAACCTTAATAAACTATCTTCAAGACACATACTAGTTAGAATGTCGAAAGCCATAGACAAAGAGTGAATTCTGAAAGAAGCAAGAGATAAGTGTTGCATAACATATAAGGGATGCTCAGTAAGATAAAGTGCCAATTTCTCATAAAAAACCATGGAGGCAAGGAGGCAGTAGCATGATATATTTAAAACATAGCAAGAAAAATTTCCAGCCAAGCCTCTTATATCTGGGAAGATTATCTTTCAAGAATCAAGTCGAGTTTAGAATATTCAAAGATAAAGAGAAACAGAGAATTTGTTACCAAAATATTGGCTTTGCAGGAAGTGCTAAAGGGAGTACTACAGCCTGAAAAGAAAAGACCGGAGAAAGAGAGTTTGGAAGAGAATCTAGAATTGAAGAATATATCTGTAAAAATAACTAAAATTATCAAAAAAGTGGTGGAAATAAAATATGACAGATAAAACTCACAGGTAAATGAGTGAAATAAGAACTTCCTTTACAGTAATAACATTGACTGTTAATGGATTAAACTCCCCAATAAAAAGATACAGACTTGCAGAATGGATAAGAAAATATGAACCATCTATATGCTGTCTACAAGAGACCCACCTTAGACCCAAGGATAACAATAGATTGAAAGTGAAAGGCACATGCAATAACAAAATAAAAGCTGGAATAGCTATACTTATAACAGATGAAATAGACTTTAAAAGCAAAACTGTTAGTAGAGACAAGGAAGGACATTATATATTAACAGAAGGGGCAAATCACCAGGAAGAAATAACAATCATAAATGTATAAACATCCTCACAAGGATGCCCCAGGATGCTTGAAGCAAACACTGGCAAAACTAAAGGAAGACTTAAATATCTCTATAGTAATATCTGGAGACTTCAATAAACTACTCTCAGTATTGGATAGACCATCTTGGGGGAGGATCAATAAAGAAATAAAGAGCTTGAATAATAGGATAAATGGGCTAAACCTAATAGAAATATACATATATAGAACAATACACCCCCAAACAGCAGGATATATGTTCTTCTCAAGTGCTTATGGATCTTTCTTCAGGATTGACCATGTGTTGGGTCATAAAGCAGATCTCAATAAATTCAACATGGTCAAAATTTTTAGAGTTCTTTCTTTGATCATAATGGAATAAAGTTGGAAGTGGACAAATTCCTAGAAATACACTAACAACCTACTCTGACCCTAGGAGAAATAGAAGACCCCAAGGTGCCAATTCACAAGTAAAAAGATTGAAACTGTCATCAAACAACTCTTCAAAATGAAACCCCAAGACCAGAAGCTTTCACAGGCAAATTCTACCAAGCATTTAAAGAAGAATTTAAAACTAATATTACTCAAGCTTTTCCAAAAAATTGGATAAGAAGGAATGCTAACAAATTCATTCTATGAAACCAATATCACCCTAATACCAAAGCCGGCTAAAGATATTACCAGAAAAATAAAGAAAAGAAAATAGACCCATTTCCTTAATGAATACAGATACAAAATCCCTAACAAAATTCTTGCTAATCAAATACAACAATGCATTAAAAGAATTATTCAACTTGATCAAGTGGGTGTTATACCAGGCATGTAAGTGTGGTTCAACACAAAATCAATCAGCATAATATTCCACAATAACAAATCAAAAAAGAAAAATCACATGATCCTATCAATTGACACAGAAAGGCATTTGACAAAATATAGCATCCTTTCTTGATGAAAATACTACAAAATTAGGAAATGAAGGAAACTTTCTCAACATGATAAAGATCATATACGAAAAACCTACAGCTAACATTATATTCAATGGTAAAGGACTAAAAGTTTTCCCACTGAGATCAGGAACAAGACAAGGACGCCCACTGTCACCACTATTGTTCAATATAGTGCTAGAGTTTCTAAGTAGAACAATCAGGCAAGAAAATGAAATAAAAAGCATCCAGATCAGAAAGAAAGAAGTAAAATTTTTACTACTCACAGGTGATATGATCCTATTTTGAGACCTAGAAAGCCCCAAAATATCTAACAAAGCTACTAGAGCTAATAAATTATTTCATTAAAGTGTCCAGATACAAGCTCGATATACAAAAATCAGTGGTGTTTCTATACACTAGGAATGTGCAATCCGAGGCGGACGCCTGGAAAAAGTTCCATTTACAACAGCAAATAAAACAAGCAAATATTTAGGAATAAATTTAACAAAGGATATATAATATGTGTATTAAGAAAACTACAATGCATTACTAAAACAAATGTGAAAAGATCTAAATAAGTGGAAGAACATTCCATGCTCATGGATTGGAATAGATCATTAAGATGTCAATTCTACCCAAATTGATATTCAGATTCAAAGCAATCCTGATAAAAATTCTACCAGCATTTTTCAAACAAATGGAAAACACAATTACCAAATTTATTTGGAAGGGTAAGGGACCCCAAATAGCCAGAAATATCTGAAAAAGGACAAGCAAAGTTGGAGTGCTTTCACTTCTGGACTTTAAATCATATTGCCTAAATATAGGTATAAAAATGGCACGGTACTGGCATAAAGACAGACACATAGACAAATGCAACTGAATTGATGTTTCAGAAATAGACCATCACATCTATGGTCAGGTGATTTTTGACAAGCCTGTCAAACCCACCAACCTTGGTAAGAACAGTCTATTCAACAAACGATGCTAGGGAAACTGGATAGCCAAAGAAAAGGGAAGAAAGAGGACCCCTATCTCACACCTTATTAAAAAAATTAACTCCAAATAGATCAAAGACCTAAATATAAAATCTAGAACCAGAAAGTTCCTAGAAGAAAATGTAGGAAAACATCTTCAGGACCTAGTGGTAGGTGGTGCATTCTTAAATCTTACACTGAAAGCATGAACAATGAATGAAAACATGGATAAATGGGATCTCCTCAAGCTTAAAACTTTATAATTCAAAAGACTTCATCAAGAAGGTGAAAAGGGAGGAGCCCCCTCAATGGGAGAAAATATTTGGAAACCACATATGCAATAAGGGTTTGATTTCCATTCTATATAAAGAGCTCATACAACTCAAAAATAAAACAGCAAGCAATCCAACTTAAAAATGAGCAAAAGACTCAAATAAACATTTCTCCAAAAAGGAAATACAAATGGCCATAAAGCACATTAAAAAATGTTCAATATCCCTAGCTATCAGGAAAATGCAAATCACAATGACAATGAGATATCACCTCACTCCATATAGAATGGCCATTATTAGAAAAAGAGATAAGAATAAGTGCTGGAGGGAATGTAGAGAAATAGGAACACTCCTTCACTGTTGGTGGGATTGTAAAAATGGTGTAGCCTCTGTGGAAGACAGTTTGGCAATAACTCAGGAAGCTAAATATATAACTGCAATATGATCCAGCAGTTCCTCTACTAGGAATATATCCAGAAGAACTGAAAACTGTAACACAAGTAGACATCTGCACACGGATGTTCATAGCAACATGGTTCATAATTGATAAAAGATGGATACAACCCAAGTGTCCATGAACCAATGAATGGATAAGCAAAATTTGGTATACCAAATATATTTATATATAATAGAATACTATGCTGCAGTAAGAAGAAATGAAATTGGGACACATATGATAGCATGCATGAATCTTGAAGACATTGTACTAAGTGAAATAAGTCAGGCACAAAAGGATAAACATTGCATGGTCTCACTGGTATCAACTAAATACAAAGAATAAACACATGGAGATAAAAGCCTAGAGTATAGGTTATCAGGAGATAAGAGGAGGGCTGTGAAGGAGTACTGATGCTTAATGTATGTATAAGTTTTCATTAACTTGACTCTAAATGTGTGGAAGTGGATAGAGTTAATAGTAACACATAGCAAGTAGCAGTTGATTTATAAATGGGTTGTGGCTGAAAACGGTAGTCTATGGATGTAAATTTCAATTGATAGAAAGTTAGAGAATAATGTAGGGGCTGAATAACACAGTGAATTCAAAGGTGGATAAGAATTGTAGCTATTAGCATAAACGCAGGAATATCCTTCTGTGAACTAGAATGGACATAGGTCCCTATTGTAGGGTGGTGGGAATGTAGAGAAGCATGGGAAAAATACATTTAATGTAGCATATGGAATATAGATAACAGAAATAAGTAATATTTTGCGTCAATACCAAAGATGTGCTGTGTTAATAATAGGAGAGTATAGATAAAATACAACAAATGTACGTTAAGGACCATAGTTAGTGGAAAAGTCTGATTATTTTATCTCATAATCTGTAATAAATGTTCCACCACAGTGTGGTGTGTCAGTGAAGGGGTGTTATATGGGAATTCCACACATGGACAAGATTGTTCTGTAAGTTCACAACTTCTGTAATAAATATATATTTTTAAAAAACTAATGAGAAAAAGGTCTGTGAATAGGAAAAAGATTAAATTATGTTATATTAATAAAATGGAAAACTATATGACCTACGGAGAGCTTGTTGAAATGTCATGGAAAAATGTACATGCCCCATTGTTAAAAATAAATCATAAAATTGCATATTTTATCTTTAATAAAATATGGATATGAATGTTTATGCTTAGAAAAAAAATGGTGCTGGGACAACTGGAGAATCACATGAAAAAAATGAAGTCGTATCCTTACCTTACATCATGTTCAAAAATTAACTCAATATTGATCAACTGCCTACATGTAAGAGCTAAACAATAATAAAACTCTTGGAATAAAATACAGCATTAATATTCAGGGCCTTGCACATTGCAAGCAATGTTTTGATATGACACCAGAAGCACAAGAAACAAAATTTTAAAAAATAAAATAAACTGGATTTCATCAAAATTTTAAAATCAGCACATTAAAGGAACAAGAGCAAGTGAAATGAAACCTATAAAACAGAAGAAAACATTTGCAAGTCATACCCCAGATAATAATCTGGTTTGTAGGACATATAAAGAATTGTTTGAGGTATGGTCAAGCCTTTTCATTAGACTTCATATCTGCCCAGGTTGTGGGATGGAAACATACTGAACTATCTACACTTTTAAAAGGAGGCAGGGGTAGGTGAAAGCTGTGAGATGGCTGCTATGTGTGACTGTGATTTCCCTAGCACTTCCATGGTAACCACAATGAAAATATCAGAGAATATGGAAACTCATAGAGTAAGTATAGAAAAGTGGGGTAAAGGAGCATTGGGGAGTTAATACTAAATAAGTGTAGGGCTTATTGGGATTAAAAGGAAATTCTAACACAGGATGGTGGTGAGGGTACTACAACCTTGTGAATGTAGCTAATCCCAGTGAATGGCATGCTTGGGAAGAGTTGGGATGGGAAGATAGATATTGTTTATATTTTCCACAATTAAAATAAAAGAAAGAAAAAGAAACTAAAGTGATAATGACAATTAAATGCAATATGTATTACCAGACAAGAATGGAGGAGACAGAGAAAAATATTCTATTATTCAGCAGAACATTAACATCCTTTTAATATTTAAAAGGATATTACTGGGTCACATGAAAAGTTGACATGTAGAATGTATGCTTTATATAAAGGTTAAATTTCTTGAACTTGATAACTACACTTAAGGTAATTATATTAGTGAATATTCTTGTTCAAAGGAAATGTATGTGGGAGTATTATGTGTTCAAGGATTATGAAGTTGCAACCTGCTCTCAAATATTCAGATGAGATAGATAGATAGATAGATAGATAGATAGATAGATAGATAGATAGATAGATAGATAGATAGATAGATGATAGAATGATACAGCAAAGAGAACAAAACAAAATTGGTGGATCTGGTTATCTGGAGGGGGATATGTTGGAGTTCTTTGTGTGGGGTTTGTATTATGTTTGCAAGTTTCCTGTAAGTTTGAAATTATTTCAAGATAGAAAAGTTATATCTTTATAAAAAATCCATAGTACATCTGATGGTGGTACATGTGATGGAGATTAATACCATAGGGAAAGAAATAATGAGTGTCATATTCTAATAAGATGATCAGAGAAGAGTCTAAAGAGAACATTTAAGCAAAGTCCTCAAGGTGTTGATGAGGGAGCAAGTTATACAGATATCCGGGGATGACCAAAGGTTCTGAGGTGGCAGCATACTTCATATGTTCATGCAATACAGAGAATGCCCATACGGCTGGTGAGAGAAGCATTCCACAAAGTACTTGCAAGCCATTGTAATGACCCTGGGTTTTGCTCTGGGTGAGTTGGTGTCACTAGAGACTTTCATGTCAGTTGACAAGTGACATGATCTGATGATATAGATTGAGTAAGAAAGTCACTAACACCACACCACCCCAAAGAAAAAGAAAATAGTGGGGAGAATGAGTAACATGGACCTGCTTTCTACTTGGAACTCTGAGTGGGGTCTGCCAACCCGAGGGGTCCCAACCCATCATGGGCTTCTGTAGCCACAAAAAGACAACATGACATGACAAGGATCAAGGGGGTCTTCGATTGCTATCCCTCCCCTTCTTTGCCTTCCAAAAACTTTGAAAGAGAAACAAATTCCATAAGGAATGCAGATGCTGGTGCTGAATGGAAAGATGTCTTCAGTGAGTACTTGGGCTGCTGGTTGACTGTCCAAGCCAGATATGGAGTAGAGTCATGTTCCAACCTGAAAATACTCTCAGTGGCCATGAGAACTGAAGGAAAGCTAATTCTACCTTCAGATACTGACCTGCCACATGCCCACTTACCAAATGGTCAGAAGATCCTGTGGCAGGGACCAGAGGAGAAAGACAGAGAGCAAGAGCCTGCACAAGCATGGATGCAAGATCCCCTTCTCACCCATATAGGTTAATTCCATCTTCCACCAAATATATTCCAATGACCTTTTCAAGGAAGGAGGAGGGGGATAAAGAAAATGTAAGCATGCATTTATACAACAGACTGAGCTACCTGAAAACCACTGAGGTCAGGATTTAAGAAAAATATATATGAGTTAAAAGAAATAATGAGACTGATGTTATGTATTTGTTTTTGCACATCTGGAATATAATTGATTTGTTTTTGACCATGGTACTGATTTTAAAGTAGCCAATGCAGAAATATATACATACATTTAATTGGTATTTTTGCTTGAAATTCCTTATTTTAAAATGTCTTCTGTTTCAATTTAGAGCCAAAAAAACATGCAGAACTTTGAAATGCTAAAAACCTGCCAAGGGTGGAAATGAGACAAAGAGAGGAAATAACTCAGGAGCTTCCTACCTAGACCCATTTTCAGAGAGCATATATTCTTAAGTGACTGCTCTCCATGCCTTTTCTCCTTCCCATGGTAGAAAGCAAGAAATCTTAGTATCAGAGGAGTCCCTTCCTCTGAATATATTTGAGAAATTATTCTACCCATTTTTACTTAGGTCAAAGGACACGGGTCACTCTGTATTTTGTTACAAAGCCCATAATGGAATCAAATGTGTATCCAAATTATCAACAACCCACTTAGAATCTTATTTTTATTTTTTTATTTTTTTATTTACCTCCCCTTCCCCACCTGCTCCCTACCCCCTCTCCCCCCGCCCCCCACCCAGCTGTCTGCTCTCTGTGCCCATCTGCTGTGTGTTCTTCTGTGTCTGCTTGTATTCTTCTCAGCAGCACCTGGAATCTGTGTCTTGTTTTGTTGCTTCATCTTGCTGCATCAGCTCT
The DNA here is from genome assembly GCF_030445035.2 of Dasypus novemcinctus. NCBI lineage: Eukaryota > Metazoa > Chordata > Mammalia > Cingulata > Dasypodidae > Dasypus > Dasypus novemcinctus. The sequence goes on along the minus strand of NC_080688.1, from coordinate 83,222,403 downwards.
CCATGTGTGCGGTGCCACTCCTGGGCAGGTTGCCCTTTTTTGCGCTGGGCGGTTCTCCTTATGGGGTGCACTCCTGTGCTAACCCACTTAGAATTTTACATTACATTCAGGTCCTATGTTTCCTATGGCTTTCAGTTGTATTTATTTTATTGGCTCATAGCATTAATCACATCAGTAATAATTAATTAATAGATGTATTATAATAAATAGAGTTGGTTAGAACTCAGAGACTCTTAGCTTAGGATTTTCTGAGTGAATCATCTTAGAGTACTTAGTTAACATTTCAGACTGCAGAAGGGTTTCTGCCCTTGTAAATCATTTGCTCCTTCGTAATGTGTTCTTTTTTCTAATTAAATTGGTAGCACAAAGCTTGTGGAACCTAGGGATTTGAACTCAAAGAGCATTATAGGGCAGAGTTATTCATTCCAAGCTGGCTCTTGTTTTGCCACATGCTGCACATTTCAAAAAACCAAATGCTACTTTCTGTGGCATGTATGCTTCTCCCTGAAGCAGATTTCAGCCCCCAATTTTCCCTTCTCTAATCACTTCCATTTGTTTTCATACTGTATATAACATTAAGTAAATCAGAGTATCCATTATGACCTCTAATTGCTTTTCTGTATGGTAGAATGCTTAAATGCATTAAATATGTTAACTATGACAATAGTCCCACTGAGAGAGCTCAGGGATTTCAACAACATCATCACCTTTTATAAAGCAATTCAGGATGCTTCTCTGATTTCAGGCAGTTTCTTAACTCAAGTAGAAATGATCTGAGATGTGCCTTACAATTAGCCTTTGCCTAAAGACATTGCCCCAGATGAGAGAAGATCAGAATAACAATGAATTTTTAAATAACTTATCTGCACTGCTTTTCATTAATAATAAAATAGTCAAAGAGTATTGGTTTGGAATACTCAAATAGTAAGTAGATACTCTTTGGGGCAATATAGTGTATAGTTAACATTATTCATCATTTCAAAGTTAAATCTCATACAGTTAAACTACTGTTAAACTGCCTTTAAGACAATGTGTCCCAAAAGTGTCCCTCAACTACTAAAAGTAACATGAAAAGGGGAAAATGCAAATTTTAGAAGAAATTACATTAGTTGCAATAGTTTGCTTCTAATAATACAATTATAATAAATATTCTTTCTTTAATTGTAACAAATGTATCACACTAATGCAAGTTGTTAATAATTGTTGGGGTACATGGGAACTCTGTATTTTTTGCATGATTTTTCTCTCATAAAATTCTATTTAAAAAGATCCTTCTGAATAATGGCATTAGATATAAAAATGTGATATCTGTGTCACCCCTGTATTATTCCTTTTTTTAGGATGATTTGTTATTACTATAGTAATAAGTGCATTGTGTGTATGTGTATATAGACATGCGTTTTAACAGCACTTTCCATCACATTATCTCCTTTTCTTGATAACAGTTCTGTGAGCTAACAATAACAAATGTCTGTATGTATGCCTGTGTATGTATGTGTGTATGCACTCCATAGTGAGGGCTTGAATTCACACAAGATAGTGAGAATCCATTCTGTTACATTCTCATACAAGGTTCTCTCTAATTCATATGAAACCAGACCACATATTCAATTTTCATTTAGTCATCTAATCTGTAAACATTTACTGAGCACCCATTCAGTGCAAAACACTTCAGGAGATGCTGAGTAAACCTAAGAAAACAATGCAGGGTCTGGTAACACTAAATGATTTTATTCTAATCAAGAGACAAGTGTGCAAACAAAACATTTGTTACAAAGCGGATGCTGACAGAGGTAAATGGAAAGTGGGTTGGTAAAATGGAGGAGGAAGCATGTGGAAGATGGGATCCTGAACCCCAACACAAGGCATGTTGTTAACCTTAATTACCATCCCTATGGGTGTGAACACCCTTATAAAAGGGAGCTCTGGGAAGATGTTCTTTTCTGTTAGTGTGTGGCCCAAGGGAATAAGAATGGGTCTTTTTTTTTTTTTAATTTATTTATCTATTTCTCTCCCCCAGCCCCCGGTTGTCTGTTCTCTGTATCTCTTTGCTGCGTCTTCTTTGTCCACTTCTGTTGTTGTCAGAGGCATGGGAATCGGTGTTTCTTTTTGTTGCGTCATCTTCTTGTGTCAGCTCTCCGTGTGAGCGGTGCCATTCCTGGGCAGGCTGCACTTTCTTTTGCACTGGGCGGCTCTCCTTACGGGGCGCACTCCTTGTGCATGGGGCTCGCCTATGCGGGGGGACACCCCTGCATGGCGGGGCACTCCTTGCACACATCAGCACTGCACATGGGCCAGCTCCACACAGGTCAAGGCGGCCCAGGGTTTGAACCGTGGACCTCCCATGTGGTAGACGGATGCCCTAACCACTGGGCCAAGTCTGCTGCCCATGAGAATGGGTCTTAATATAGGTTACTGGGGGCCTTTTAAAGGGAAGACACCACAAGCAGGAAAGCAGAGAAGGCCACTGGGAGAAGCTGGAAGTCAGCCCAAACTGGAAGAACAGAAAGGAGAGGGCCTTGCCCTGTGACAGGAGGCAGAGACACAAGCCAAGGAACCCAAGAATCGATGACATCCATCACCACAATGCTCTGGTCTTTCAGGAAAAAGCAAGCCTTGGTAATACCTTGACTTTGGACTTGTAGCCTCAAAACCATAAGCCAGTAAAATTTTGTTGTCCAAGTCAAAACCAGTCTGTGGTTTTAATGACAGCGGCTCTGGAAAAGAAAGATAGAGCTACTCACTGAGGAATTACTCCCATTGGGGTTTGTAACAAAAGAATATAGTGGAGAAGATCTTTAAATAAGGTGATAACTGAGCTGGATTTGAAGAAGATTTATAATGAGATAGTAGTTCACATTATCTTTTAATACTTAGTATCATATGCCATACATATTTACTGACCACACAGTGTTGGACAGTACTTTCTTATAACACCTTGTTGAGTTTATAGGTATGCAAGAATGCATCAAAGCTAAGTTTGCATCAAATACACAAGAAGATAATCCTAATTGTTGTATCTATACCACATCACCTAAGATAAAGCAGATGCTTGGGTACAGAGCAAAATGAAACAGAACAAAGAAGACCTGAGATGGCATGTGTTGCCGGTTCCCTTCACTTTGAAGTCAAGGTTGTATAATCAAAGTTCGGTAGTAGTTGGCTGTGTGAGGGAAATCTGAACACAAATGCCTCTCTCTCAAGAATTATTTTTAATAAAGTTTAGTTTTGAAAAATTTTAGGTATATAGAATGTGAAGAGTCCCCATACATCATGCATTCATTTCCCCTTATTATTAACACCTCATATTATTTTTGTGGGTTGAATCATGCCCCCTCATAAAGACATGATGAAGTCTTAGTCTGAATTTCTGCAGGTGTGAACCCATTTGTCAAAAAGACCTTTTAGGAGGCTCTTATTAGTTAAGGTCTGGACTCTTTTGTGAGTAGGATCTTTAAAGATCCTATTTGGATGAGACCAAATTGAATCACATTGTGCCTTAATCCATATGACTGAAGTCCTTATAAGGAGGGGAAATATAGACAGAAACACAGAAGGCTTGTCAGGAGGAGTAGGAGCCAGAAGTATGAGAAGACAGAGAAAGAGCAATCACCATGTGATGGAGGCAGAGATACAAGCCAAGGAACCCCAACGATTGTGGCAAACCAGCACCAGACTCAGGAGAAAGCATGACCCGTCGATACTGTGATGTTGGCTTTCTAGCCTCCAAAACCATGAGACAATAAACTGTTGTTAAGTGAACCCAAAGTGTGGGATTTGTTATAGTAACCCTGGCAGACTAAAGCAATTAGTGTTGTACCTTGACGACATTACTGAACCAATAATAATACATTATTACCAAACAAAGTTCACACTTTATTCCAATTTCCTTAATTTTCCCCTAATTTTTCCTGTCCTAGGATCCATATAGGATACCACATTACTTTTGGGCATGGAGTCTGTTTAGGCTCCTCTAGGCTGTGATAATTTCTCATACTTCCTATGTTACTGTATGGACCTTGGCTCTTTTGAGGAGTAATGGTCAGGTATTTTGAAGGATGTTCCATTGCAATTTGGCTTATGCTTTTCTAATGATTACACTGGGTTATGGGTTCTTGGAAGGAGGACCATAGAGGTAAAATACTATTTCCATCATATCATAGCAAGATCACTCACAAACAACATGGTTTATTGCTCCTGCTATTGATCTTTATTACGTTTCTGAGGTAGAGTTTTCAGTTTTCTCTGCTGCAAAATTATCTTTTCTTTCCTTTTTTCCCTACTGCATTCTCTGGAAGAAATAGACGATGCTTAGTGCTCAGCCCACACTTAATAGTGCTCCCCCTCATTACAGGTGGACTCTGCATAAACTGTAATTATTTTGTATAGGAGATATACCTCTTCTCTTCTCTTCTCTTCTCTTCTCTTCTCTCCTCTCCTCTCCTCTCCTCTCCTCTCCTCTCCTCTCCTCTCCTCTCCTCTCCTCTCCTCTCCTCTCCTCTCCTCTCCTCTCCTCTCCTCTCCTCTCCTCTCCTCTCCTCTCCTCTCCTCTTCTCTTCTCTTTTCTCATATACATAACTGTGGATTCATGGTTATTTGCTTTATACTTTGGGGTATAATTTTACTGATTTTATGGCTCAAATTGTTGCATCTTTGGCAAATGGAAACTCTTGCACTTCCGTGTGACCCCTGTGTCCCTTGGTCATACTCCCATTATATTGTGTGTGTGTGTGTGTGTGTGTGTACCACTTAATTGCTTTCTGTCATGACAAGACACTAGGTTCATCTTGTATATTTCCTGCCCCGCTCCTGGAATCATCCATTACTCCAAGGAATACAAGTACCTTTGATTGGAAAGTTATATTAGAAACCAAGGTTTAGACACTAAGTTTGTTCATTACTACTGGGATGTAATTGTATTTAGGCACCGTCAGATATCAGAAGGAAATATATGTTCACTAACCACTGTATATATACAGATCTAGAAATATCTCTCCATATAGCCATCTGTGTCTACTATAAGTAAAACATGAGTTCCTACCGACCTCTCCAAATCTAATGTATTAATGCATAGATCTTTCTAGCCTCCTGTACTTACTTATGTGTGAACTCTCACTCCAACAGTGGGAAATCTGGCTCCCAAAATCTGTAATCCATTTACACAGCCATTAAATTATAGTAGATATGTATAGCAGTGCCAGAATTGTTAACTTTAAGGGGTAATAACCAAGACATGATATATTGGATTAGGAATGAAGGTAAAAAGACTTTTAGTGTGAGGTTTTATGTTAGTCAGGCTAGGGGTCAGACTGTGTTTAATATTTAATCTACATTGTTGTCTTTGGGTTTCCCTAAACTTCCTCCTTAGAAAGAGTCTGTGTCTTACACATCTTTCAGCTGTAATCCACTGTCATTATACCGGAACTCTACTAATGTGTTGGTAAGTTGTGAGAATAAGCCCTCTATAATCATATTATCATTACTATAAGTCTCCAGCGATTCATTGACATTGCCGTTTAAGTGCTCCTCCCAGTTTATGACTCCAGAGGCCTCTGCTGCAGTAAGCAGATATTGGCTGCACTTCTCTGGATTCCTTTCTCTTCAGATTTGGGGGAGACATTTATCCGGTGACCTCAGTTCCTCAATGAGTTCAAGAAAAGTTGGTCTGATTTTCATTCTATTCAGCTTTTGTTGTTCTAGTTATTGTAAGGATGGGTGGGATAACTTCCATAATTTTACTTTCCAGAACTATAGTCTAACTTTCTGCCAAGAATTTTTAATTGGAAACTGAAAGACAGTCACAGCAAAGCTTTGGAACTAGACACTCATTATTAAGAATAGGCATCAACAAGCAGCCTGTGTAGTTTTTAAAAGCATTATAACCTCCTTATAGAAGTAGGTAAATCATTATTATTTAGGATATGAATAAAACTTTAAAATTAAGAAGACCCTCTTTTACTGTACAAGGCTTAAGTGTGGGGTTATTGTTCTCCATGGTTCTTGCTCATTCCTGCATATCTTATGAGCAGAAGCTTTGAACATTTTTGTTCTGGATTATCTTTTCAAAGATGTTTTATAGAAAACAGTCTTGCAGGATGGAGATAGTGTTTCAGTGAAGTTTTAGTTAGGTTTGCTTACAGTCTTGGAAGAGAAGACAACATTTCCCTGTGGAGCAAAGGATAGTCATGCTAACCATCTAGTATAAAAGATTAAGATTTCTTAAATCAGAATTCTTCCCCTGTGATGCAAACCACTGAGTATGCAGATGTCTTTGCATCACCCTGTGAATTGAGGGTTCAGAGAACAGGTGAGAATGCTGACACTCTGGCTACTGCTGTTGCTGTGAGAAACAAAATCTGTTGTCTCTGACCCTGGGGATTCATGTCTTCTGCTAGTGTATAGAAAATTGTGAAAGCCTAACTTGTTGACTTGCGAAAAGTGTAAAATCGCTGCAGAACATAGTGAGAAAAATTTCTTGAAATCATTTTGTCTTTAAAATGTTAAGCTGTATGACAGATATGTTTATATTGGGCCAAATATATAATGTCATATATCCTTATATGTAAAGTACTAGTATTTATTAATTTGGGTTCTCTAGGGAAACAACAGGAGATATCTATAATTATTATAAGATTTTTATAAGAATTGTCTCGTGCTATTATGGGGAAGGGCAAGTCCAAAGTCTGTTGGGTGGGCTGCAAACTGGGAACTCTCATGAAGGTTTTCAGTGAATTCCCTGGAAGAAACTAGTTGGCTGAGCTAGAGATGGAAATTCTCTCTTCTGACAACTGAAATCATTAATTCTCCTAACAAAGACTTCAACTGATTAGATGTAAACGTCTCTCATTGTTGAAGCTAATTTCCTCGGTCAATTGTAAATGTAATCAGTCATAGTTGCAGTCAACTTACTTATGATTAAAGTTCATGAAATGTCCTCACAGTAATGATCAAGCCAGTGCTTGCTTGACCAAACAACTGGACACAATAACTTGGCTAAGTTGACACATGACATTAATCTTCACATAGTACAAACTAGGTTCTATAGAATTAACTAAGGAAATAATGAAAGTTTCAATTTTGCAATCGTATTTATAACTTCCTTAAAAAATCATCTTTTCATTTCATATTCACTTAAAATTAAGGAGCTTTTAGATAAAATTCTCAAACTTTTGCATCCTTACTATATATTACAAAATTCAAAATGCCATGATCATTTTTGTAAATGTTATATTATCCCCCTAATACACAAATTTTACCTAAAATGAATTCTATTGTTGCCGGATTTTCTCTAGGTTCTTGGCTAAGCTACAAAAAAATTGAATTTTAAGTGTGTTTAGTTAGGTCAGTAATTTATTAAGGAAGGCAGGGAAGAGAAATGGGAGAAAACAACAGATTATAGGTTCCAGTCTGGAAAAGGGCTGAAAAGAGATAAAGAGGGGTGATTTATAGACTACAATTCCTCATTACAGATTACGAATCCCCAGGTTTACTTGTGTATTGATCCAGGCAGGTGTGGAGAAGACCAGAGCAGGGGGTTTTGCTTTCGTGTTTGCCTTTTAAACCGTTAATTCTTCTGCCCCTTTGATGATGACAGGGGAGGAGACCCAGGTATTTGCTGGTTTGATTGATTACTCCACTCATCAATCCCCTGGAATGTCCCAATGATGAGGCCTTGACTCCTGAGGAAATCTCATTCTGAATGGGAGTTCTCACAAGTTCTTCCAGCAGCCATCTTGGAGGGGGGTACCAATGGCCACGTGAGTTTCCTGACAGGTTCCAGATCCATCTATTGATTCCTTATTTTACTAGTCTGCCTCACTATGAGTAAACTTATATAGATATTACTTTGAATAGGATATATTATCAGTAATGAACAGAAAACAAGATAAAATCTACCTAATCCTTAATATAATACAAACTCTCCTTTGCCTGATTTCCATAGGCTCTTTAATATCATTGAATTGTATTTTGAAAATTTTAGTGACACTTGTGAATTCCAGGGCAGTCCTTAGCAAATTTTTTTCTTAAAGGGCTAGATAGAAAATTGTTAGGCTTGCTGTGTATTTGGTCTCTATTGAAAACATTTGATCCTCTTTTTAGGGTAAAAGAGCAGCCATAGACAATATATAAGCAAATGGATGTGGCTGTGTTCTAATAAAAATCTATCTATATAACAAGGCAGCTGGCCAAGCCACTGTTTTCTGACCCCAGTTCTAGGGTATAATTTGGAAATTCAGTAAACTAAGAGCTATATTTTAGTACTTTAATGCTTTAGACTATTTCTTTTCAGTATCCTAGTAGTTAAAAAATGGAATGTGAAACTTGCCTGGATATGCCTTGGAGGACAGGTTCTAGTACAGAATCTATCATTTATGGGTAGGGAATCAAAATTACCTATATCCATTTATTCACATGCAAAATCAATTATAATAGTATCTTTTGGAGAGAGGAGGGTAGAAATGAGAGAAACAAATGAGTTAGTCATGACTGCTCTAGGCCTATTTCAGTTTCTGTGTAGGAATTTATTAGAAACACTTTTTTACTTTATTTAAAACATCTAGAGAATTTTTGAAGCTCAAGTTAGACTAGAGAATGTATCAGAAAGTATCTTGTAAATGACGAAATACCTAATATCTAAGATTTTATTACTATTATGAAAACTAGCAAACATTCTGCCCTTAATATCCTGGTTAGTATTGTCTAAGCTCCTGACCAGGCATATTCCAGTGGATTGATGGGCTATTCAATCAATTAATTGATCAACAGTGAATTTTTAAAATCCCTTGTCCTCCAGTGATTTTATACCTAAAAAGAGATACTTCTCATAGCATGTACTGGTTTTGTCAAACTGCTCTGCTTTAACTTGGCTTGGTTCAAAGAAAAGTGTATGACTTTGAAATAACCTAGATTTTCAGCCTGGAACTCCATATTTCATCCAGAATTTCTCCCAATGCAGCCATTTCTTTGAATGGACACTTTTTGCAGAACGATTATCATATACAGTACTTCTCATAAGATACAGATCTTATTTAAGTAGTGGCCATCCCTGTCATTTCTTTAAAGCAAAAGCCCATAGATCATTTTTTCTTATATAATTTAACAGCAAAGTAGGTTTAATGTTTTACTAAAGAATTATGGGAACTTTTCTAAAACATGAAATTGTTAGGATGTAACTACAGTATCCTTTTGGGAAAATTTATTTTGAAATATTGTCCAGTGTGGATCAGTCTACTTGATTTCAAAATGAACACCATCACAGCATATTCTGAAGTAATTTTAAAACACTGTCTCTACTCACATGCAATTTTTGAGAAACTTATAAATGCATAGACAAGTACATTTAGAAAAGAGATTAAATGCTAGTCACATCATTTGCAGAGTCCCACAATGATACTTTGCAGGACAATATGAAGATATAGTGGTTACTTATCTTTTTATATCTAGTTAGTTTTGATTTTTTAAAAAAAATTCATATTGGTTACTCCTTTATGAATTGATCCTGATTCATCATGGCCAAAATTTTTATCTCTTTATTAATCACAGGGCATAGTACAGAGTTGAGTACTTAACAGGTGATCAAATAAATCATAAATTAGGCTTTTAGGATAGGTATAAGTTATCCTTACAAAATTCACTTATCCAAAATGAGGAATGACTAAAACTGGGCTAAGAGACGATTGCTCTTTTTGGGTCATAGACTCCTCCTGTTTCATGTTAATAAGGACTGAATGCACAACTGCAGTCTGATCTTTACCACGCATTTGTGTTGCATGCATTGGCATAAAAGTGTTCACATGGCCGTATGTCAAACTTGGGAAAAAACTGACAGGCAAGCAGATGAAAGATGTCCTGTAACTTCTTATAAATTAAAGATTTGGATTTGACACATGTCAGATCTTATGTAGAAAATAATTGGCTAACATCAAAGACAAAGTATCTTTTATTTTATCTCTCAACCTTACTTCCTCTAATAATATGATAACATGTTTTCTGATTCTTAAAGTCACAAACATTTTTAGAACTTATAATTCAACATTAGTCATGTGTGAAAAATCATTAGAATCACACCTAAGTGTATCAATTGGTAAATTCCATTTAGGTGCTTCCATTCATACTTTATATACTTCTACTATCACAGAACCTATATTTCTCTCAGTTATCCACAAGAATATCCTTAGAAACACTAAGTGCTTTTTCTTCTTATTATTATTTTTTGCTAAAACTTAGGTGCAGTGTTTTCTGACTCTATGTCTTAATCTTGCAACTACCAAATAGAAATTACAGGACTGAGTGGTATGCATATTGAAATATGATATTTACCACTCCAGTTAAGTCAGGTGAGCTAAAGTTTAATTTAGGGAATTAAGATACATGAGAAATTATTGGAAAACTTGATTTCAAAGGCTAGGAGAATATTTCCTAGTTAATTTCCTGCTAGTTTTAAAGGATCTTATAAGTTACCATATTTCAGGAAGCCAGTGTCAACGATCACAGCTATCACTGGACAGGAAACTTCCAGAGGGAAAAACAAATAACTAAAGCCTGGAGGAGCTGTGGAACAGTATTTTCTCAAAAGTACCTGACTCTGCTCATGACTACTGGAATCATTTAGTTTTTCTCCTTCACCATCCAGGTTTCACACAACTGCTTATTATGAGTAGACTCCTTATTATGAGTTGACTTAACAACTAGTACCATACTGAGTTTAGTCATAGTCAGAATGAGAATTAGATACCACTCGTGGCCTTTCTTGCACATAGGTGTATAATACAGGAAAGATATGCTTAAATTCCTTTAGGATACTGGGCCCGTAAAGGTCAAGTAAACCATTGCTAGCTGTCAAATTCATTCTTTGATTTTAGAAAACTAGTAACTTGAATAATATCAGGAAACTTCTGATAATAATCTTACCTGCTTATAACAGCAGACAGGCAAATTTTCAGGGGATCACCTGAAGAACTGCAAAGCTTCTTGTCTGCCAAAGTCCATGTTTAGGCCTGAGGCCAGTGGAAGAGAAAAAGTGGTTGCTGTTTCTTTTGCCTTCCAAATTGGCCTAGACTTTCTGTTTCACAAAGCCTCAATCAGGAACTTGCTGGGAGGGCACGACACTGATGGGAACGATTGCTAGTTGAAATATTTAATCTCCCCCCTTTCTTATTTATCCATGCTCAATCCATCATCAAGTTTTGATGATTTGATTTCTTAAACAGATCTCAACTTTATTTACTTATCGCCACACTCACCATTATCCTAATACCGTATGCCAACATTCTTTATCACATGGATGACTTTGAAAATTCCCAACTGGTCTCTACCTACTTCAATTATTGGATTCCTCTGCCTCAGTCTGCTCCTTCACCAGAGCTGTCATTCTAAAATGCATATTGCCTCATGTTACATCACTGCTTAAACTACTTCATATGTTCTCTTACATTTCAAATAAGACACAACCCTTCAGAATAATGTCTATTAGCATTAACCAATAATTATTAAATATTTTCCATATGTAGGTATGTACTGTGAATTTTCCATTTGATATCTCACTTAACCCTTAAAACACCACATGATGCAGACACTCTTATTATCACTACTTTTTGAAAGATAAGATGAAACAAAGTGTGATTAAGCAACTTTATTCTTGATAGTCAACAAGTAACTCATTCTCTTTTATCTCACTCACAATGCTCTAGCCCCAATGCATATTTTCTTCTTTTTTCACAAAATGACATTTGTCACAATACATTTTTCATGTCCTTATTTAAATATCTCTTCAGAAAAGGCCTTTAAGACCATTCTTTTTAAAGCAGCACCTTTAGCTTTATTTTCTATACATCCTTTGTTTAAATTTCCAGTAGCACTTTTCACAATTTTCAAGTATGTATTTTCTGGTTAACTCACTTATTATATGTTCCTGTGAAAGTTCTCTAAATTGCAGGGTGACAGGCATGGAGATTGTTTCTTAACCACTAGCAATACTTAACAGTGTTTTGTACAATGTTGTCACTCAATAGTAAATATTTATTGAATGAATGAACAAATGGAAGTCTCAGCTGTTCAAGGTTGGAAGTCATCCAAAATGTATAACAACAACTATTAAGTCTTTCTTAGAGTTATACTGGTGTCATAGATTGGGCATGTCAATCCCTCCAAAAACTGCCATCTCAAAATAAGGACCAGATTTATCTATTTTCTATTATCACAAATTCAAGCTACTATGGATCATATTGACCCATTCTCTGATCCTAGGTTATGGAGATCCATCCTGGTCCTAGTCAAATTCAACAGCTCCAACATGCCAGGAGGGACTAATCCTGCACTGTCCATATGGTAGCCATTAAATGCATGTGACTATTGAGCATGTGGGCTGAGATGTGATATGTATGTAAAATACATGCAGGACCCCAAAGACTTAGTGTAAAAACAAATAACATGCAATTATCACATTAATTATTTTATTTTGATTACATATGGAAATAATAATATACTCATTGTATTAGGCTAAATATAAAATTAATTTTAACTTTTTTTCTTTTAGTTTGCTTAATATGGATACTAGAAAATTTAAAATTTTACCCAGAGTTAGAAGTTAGAATAAGGTTGATGAAAGAGTTTCCACAATTATAGTTAGATTTTAGAATGAGACTTTCAACAGTAGTGTAGAGAATGTATTATGTTTCGTAGGAAGAGATTTAGTGAACATCTCATATGATGACATGGTATTCATCATGGGGAGATTATATAGTGGGGCTGAGAAAATAGGATACCTAAGCCCCTCTTTTTACATGGGGAGCAGTGATTTTTGGTTATTTAAAGGCAAGATCCTGTCTGTGGGTGGCAATAGCGGAGAGGACAAATCGTATGTACTAAGATTTTAGGCATCCATAATGAAGTGAAGATTTGGGTAGAGAAAAATTTTGGACAAAAAATGGGGACAATGCCCAGAAATTGGTAGTGACGGGAGGAGTTAGAGGTGAAGAAGTCAATGACCTCCCCATAACTGCAGGAATCTGGGCAGTGAGTGAGGCAGAAGCAGCCTGTGCTGTAGGGGATGGCCTAGAAGCAAAAGTCAGACATCAGTGATGCTCAGGAAGGGGGGTAAAAAGCGTTTCCGAACAGCTTGATCATAGAGTTGATTTTTCTAAAACCTAGAAAGAGACTGTATTAGTCAGCAAAATATTGCTGCATTAGTCAGCAAAATACCAGAAATCTGTTGGCTTTCATAAAGGGTATTTATTTGGGATAGATGCTTATAGTTACCAGGCCATAAACCATGAAACATAAAGCATAAGTTTACTTCCCTCACCAAAGTCTGTTGCCACATGTTGGAGCAAGATGGTTGCTGGTCTCTGCAAGGGTTCAGGCTTCCTAGGTCCTTCTCTCCTGGCTTAGCTGCTGTGCTCTCTCCACAAGTCCAGCTACAGACTATCAGGTAAAAGCCTCTGTCTCTCTCTCCAGGGATTCTGCCTTGTCTAAGGAGCCATATCTATTCCTCTCCTGTGTTCTTCTCCAGTGTGTTTACTTCCTGGGCTCCAGTATCAAAACTCCAACTCTCTTCTCTGCAGTGTAGTTTCTTGTGAGTCCCTGCTCACCAAGGGGGCAGGGACTCAACATCCTACTGATCTTATGTGGCCCAATCAAAGCCTTAATCATCTTTAATCAAGTGAAAATAAAACCTCTGAATCCAATACATTGTAACACACCCAGAGGAAAAGACCAGTTTACAAACATAATCTAATATCTATTTTTGGAATTCATCACCAATATTAAACTGGTACAGATTCTGTGGACTCTCTAGAGATGATTTAAGTACCCCACACTATGACTCATGTTCATGTAAAACATGGAAATGAGATTCAAAGTAGATGGTGAATTAAAGCTGGGTAGATGAATAAATCAATTAACTTGAATTGCCACAAGTTTATCCCTTTTAATCTAATAATTATGTCAGTTTACCTCACTGGTATTTAGAATTCCTTCCACATTTCATTAAGTACGATTATTGACAGAAAACTGAAAGGATTTAAAAGTGACCTGTCCTTGGAAACCCTGTGGAAAAAAAAAGTACTCAAGATGTATAGTAGCAGTGTTGGTTATTCGTAATTACACTGGGATTTCAATTCATAATTCTAAGTTTATCACAGATGCAAAATGAAAAGTAATGAAAATATCCAGAATTATCTAGCAGGGTTAGAGAATTTCTCATACCGTAATATAGTATGGAAACTGAAATAGGTTGCTTTAAAACACAATTCTTTCCATTTGCGTGAACGAAAAGAATGCTTCAGTTGAAAAACATGGAGTCAATCTTCATATGTTTCTCATAATCAAATTCCTAATTCTTTGGAATAGGAAGTTTAATTATATAAAATGCAACCTTGAACACTTTATTTCTTTACTTTCAGGAAGATGCATTATAATATAAGGCTAATTAAAAAGCCTTCCCAGGGCACATCTTTGAGCCCAATAGCCTAAGTGGAACACCTGCTCTATCATTTCTAGCTGTGTGGTCTTGCGTCAGTCTAAGTCTCTCTGCTCCTTAGTTTTCTCATAGGTAAGGTGGAGCTAACAGTACAACCTACAATCATTTCATGACACAATGTATGCAAAACAATTAAACAGTTCCTGGAACATAATAGTATTTTATGAATTTTAGGTTTTGATGCAGTTTTGAAAATGAATAATATTTAAATTCATCTATATCACTATGGTATTTGTGTAAATTATTTGATTGTCATATATAAGGGGCTATACCTCCTGAATTTATTGAAAAGGGGAGTTTATTTCATAAGCACAATCAGATTTATTTAATATAAATTTTAAATGGAACTAAGAACTTGAAAGAACACATGCAGTTTTAATAATCTGTAACACTTAACAAAATATGTAATCCTATATTAAAACTACTGAAATCACTTTTCTATTGAAATAATGGAAAGATTGAGGGGAGTAGTAAAGTATAGGTGAAGAAAGAACTAGTGAAACATGGGGTTGATATATTAGTATTTACTTTGCAAATGTTAAGATATCTCTGTCAGGTACATAGCAAATTTATTATAAAACTTTCATAAGACCTTAGGTTTGTACAAAACCATATAAATAAAGACGACAAAGGGGAGCAGATGTAGCTCAGTAGTTGAACACCTGCCTTCCACATACAAGGTTCTGGGTTCAATCCCAGGTACTCCTAAAAGAAAAAAGAAAAAAAAAACTTAAAAAATTTGCATTTATTATCTATTTTATATAAAAACTTAATTGAATTCTGCTTCAAAAATAACTTCCAAACAGGCAAACACCCTATCCTCTGAATGTGATAAACTTTGGTAGTATTATTCAAGTGTTTCTAATAAACACCCAGTAAATAATTCATATTTTAAACCCTGCCAACTTACAACAATTTTCCCCAGTCTCCAACTGACTTGCCAAGAAACTGAAAAGTTTGAGAAGTTTTAAGTATGCCAAATATTTATAAATTCAGAAAACAACATTATAGTAATTATCTCCTTTTTGATTGTGAAAGATAGAGCCAAAATCTGTCACCAGGTCCAATATGTGAAATTTGAATTTAGAATTTTATAATAGCAGGTTAATAATGAGATAGATGCCATGGAATTAAAATTTTAAAGGTGGGCAAATGACAGTCACACAAATGTCACATGGTTTACGGACAGGTGCAATAGATCAGATGGAAAGAATGGGTCACATTTTTGTATGAGAAACCTCTTCAGATGTTTGGAAAGCATGGTCAGCTATCACAAACTCTATTTTCCTCTCCCATCTGCTTCAAGTTTTCTGAAAATTAAGCAACTTTCTTTGTCCAAACATCCTTGCAAACTAGCAATTCTACCCTGACTCTTTATGAATGCACTGCAGTCATCTCAACCTCTGCAAGATATATTACATAAAAATAAATATATAATTCCAGATGTAACCTCACATGTTTGGAAAGAAAAATGGCAATAGCCTCGTTCCAGGAGAAAGATGAATGCAAAGGTCATTTTAATCTTTTTGAGTCACAACATAGTGTCAATTTCCTTTGAGCATAATATCAAGTAAAATCATTATATATTGTAGTTGTTCATACACCTATGACACAAAGCTCATTTAGTTTTAGGGCCATAATTTGAGGGAGAAGGAGTAATTCATTGTAATTTTCTTAATTTATTAAACACTGTCTTTTCTGATTACTTTGCTTGACAAAATTTTAATCCTTCCAGACTATTAGTCCTCCACAAATTTTTAGAATTTCCTTTTTCAAATGCATTAAAATTAATTAAGATGGGGGGTGGGGAGCTGTTGAAGTAAAACAGTCTTTATTCACAAATGTCATGATAGGTTATGTAGAAATTCCCATGGAATTTATTTTAAAAAAACTATTGAAAGCAAAAAATGAGCTAGGTGAGGATGCAGGATAGAAGACTAGTGTACAAAAATCAACTTTATTCTACATACAGCAGTGAAAAAACAGAAATTTAAATTTTAAAAATTATTTGTAATAATATTAAACATATGAAACATAGGGAAAATGCTGACAAAATATGCAAAACATCTACACAATGAAAATACAAAGAATTCTGAAAAAAATTTTAATGGCCTAAACAATTGGGAGAGTTATACTGTGTTCTTTATAAAAAGATTCAATAAAATTAAGATGTCAAATATTCAAAATTAAGATTAGATATCTGATGAAAATATACTTTGTGTAGTTTCTTCAATCTTGAGCCCAGGCACCAAATCAATTTCCAACTATTTTTCAATGAAAAGATTTTGAGTTTTGATACAAAGTAGTGATGATTACCATATTAGACAAAGGGGTACTGACGCAAAGTACCAGAATACGGTTGGCTTTTATAAACGGTATTATTTGGGGAAGAAGCTAATAGTTACCAGGCCCTAAAGAGTCCAACTCAAGGCACCATAAGAAGTACTTTTTCACCCAAAGTCTGTTGCCACTGCTTGATGCAAGATGGCGGGCGATGTCTATGAGGGCTCAGCCTTCCTGTTTCCTCTTAGGGCTCCATGGTCCCAGCTTCTTTGATCTCAGCTGTAGGCTGGCATAAGGCTCATCTCTCTCCCCTCAGACTCATTTCTTTCCATGCTCAGCTGTTCTGGTCTCTCCACAGGGTCAGCTGTAGACAATCAGGCTCATCTTTCTTCCTGGGGCCATGTCTACGGAGCCCTCTCTCTTCCTGTATATCTGCTTCTGTGTTCCTTCTCCATATATTTACTTTTGTGTGAGAGTCTATTTCATCTGCACCAAGGGGGTGGGGACTCAACCCTGCCTTCCCTAATGATGTGGCCAAATACAAGCCCTAATTCTGATTTAATAAAGTAAAAGCAAAACCTCGGAATCTAATACAATCTAATGCATCCAGAGGAACAGACCAGGTTGCAAACACAATCCAATAGCTATTTTTGGAATTCATAAACAATATCAAACGTTAGAGTTACCAAAATTTTAAAGAAGAAAATTTGGAATTCTGGATTTCTATGATGTTTTTATCACACCTAATGTTCTTCTCTCCTTTCATGGTCTTTACATAATTGACTCTCTTATTCTAGGTCCTTAATTTTTCCCCAGAGAAATTAAGAATCTTTAGCGGTCAGTAGGTTTTGTAAGTCTTGAAAGGCTCAAATGCACCTTATTATATAATCTAAGAAGACTATTATCTCAATTTGATGTCATATATGTAATTTATTCTTTGCCTTTTTTCCTTTGCTTCTACCTTCCTTATTTCCTTTCTTCCTTCTTTCCTTTCTCATGTACTATCCAACTCTCTCCCTGCCCAAAATTTCATTTTTCCTTCTGAAATTATGAGTATGTCTGATTTGTGATCATTCTCATAGCTAAAACTTTTTAAAAATTATCTTCTTAAACATTTCTGAGGAATGTATTTTATACCCATAGCTAATGCTTACATGCCCCCAGAAGAATATCTTGTGTTCTGAAATGTTCCTAACAGAAAGAATCATGTGAAGAACAGGAAGGTACCATTTAGAGGGAAGGACTGAAACATTCCAATTTATGCTGAGGTTTGGGAACTAATAAAACTGAGGGTTTACACTAATGTATTATTTCCTTCAAATTGCGATCAATTAGAAATAACAGTATTTTTACGTTAGGTGTATTAGTATAGAGTCCAGATCATTGAGAAATGACAAAGGAAGAATTTTTCTTCATGTATTTTATTATTAGTTTAAACACATAATTAAGCCTGAGGGTAGAAAAAATTAATACATCACTGTCATGTGAAAATAGTCCTTGGTTCTCTCAGTTTTGGGTTCTAAATTTTTTCTCATTAGGCAACATTGTGAGCTATAACTTGGTTTCCATCATGGGTTTTCTTCTATGTGATAGTGTCCAGAATTAAAAGAAGAATATGTCTTCATCTGAATAAATCTACTTTGAAATAAATAAATATCTTAATATTTTGGTTTAAATGTGTCAGTTCCTTGGGCTTTCATCTTAACAATCTAACTCAATAAATAAAAGTGAATAAATATAACTGCACATATATGAATCACAATTAATTTAAGTTTATGTTAATAAATTTAGATATAATTTTTAAAAGTTGTACAAGACATCCAGACTTTCGCTAGGTATTTAGATATCCACTTATTTCCAACAGTATGCAATGTAAATTGAAGAAATACAGAGTTCTTCTCTCTTTCCCTGTCATATTTCTTCATGCTCTATCTTCATGACATGGAATTCAACCTTTAACTCTTCCTCATTCAACTCATTCTGATTTTTTCTGTTTGTTTCAGTCTTATCCAATTATCTAGACAGGAAAAATATTCATGGTGTTTTAGTTTTCTTCTCAATGTGTGTGGCATATTTCAATGATATAAATAGAAGTCATGTTAGGAACAAATTTTTCATTTATTAGCTCATGATAAGAAAGTGAAATAATAGTGCTTGTTAATACCCTTGGACAATTTTGTACTCAGATTTTGAAGCTCATTCACCTGATCCTTAGTTCAATATTTATATCATTCCATTTTCTTCCATATATACTTCCTTCCTCTAAAAAAGGGAGAACCTTGGTTATTTGCAAAAAAATGAGTGTTAGTAAGTTATAAGAATCTTTCTAGTTTCTCAGAATGCCTACTTGATTGTAGCCCATACAGTAAACAAATGAAAACTGCAGAGTTGTTTAAACATTGTTAAAATTTGCATATTTTTAAGTCAGAGTTTATTAGTTGTAACCAAAGTTTTAATGTTACTCAGCAGGATAAACTCTTTCAAATAATGAAATTTTGCAGTGCTTTATTTATCCTTACATTTCTTCAAATTAAACATGAATTGCCTAAAGAACATATTTTGCAAAAGAATTCTGCATAATTAGGTCTGGGGCAGATAATCGTAATAGTTTGGCAGGATATTGGGGGAGTAGATAAAGAAATCTAGAATGAATTTTTTATTTTGTATTCTTGTAATTGACTTATTCCTTCACTTTAAAAGAGGAAGAGGAGAAATGGCAGGTGATGCAGTAATAATATTCTTTATATACAAATATTGCTGAACTTTAGTGATGGGACCCATATATTTTAGATTACAATAAAAATAATAAAATGCTTTATGATCTACTATGTTTTAATATTGGATAAGAAGGTTCTTACTATATTTAGAAAAACCCAGATTTGTAGTAACTGTTTGCATAAATTTATCTGTTAGATAAAAGGATTTAAGTGCAACTTGAAGAGTATTATATATGAGCAAAATGTTTTATTACATTCTAAGAGTTGGCTTATGTCTAATCTTCCACTAAAGGACGTAGGGAAGTGTGTATGTAGAAAAATAAAGGAAGTGTTTTATTCCTTGGCAAGAGAAATAGGTGGCATTCTGCTCCCTGGTCTTTGTCAGTTCTTTATCTCACCACAATTGGAAACTAGATTACTGTAAATTGAGACTCTAAATCCAGGTAAATTAGGGCAGTATCTGTAATGAAATCACTGCCTGAGTACTTCCTGATTTCTGAAATTTCTTCAGAAAATAAGCTAATTTTCTTTTCCATCAGTCTTTGTATCTCAGAAATACAAGTGTCAAGTAGTAGTTGAATTACTTTGAAGCAATTCGTGAAAAATACTTTACCCCCTCAACACTACATTTACAGCATAAAATAAAAATATTTTATATGCCTTCTTGTAGCTTATTTCACCTGAAAGTCCACATATTGCTTTATTAAATCAATAAACTAATACGCATTAGCAGTAAATTGCTTTTTGCTACTGTTCTGGGTAAATTGATTGACAGAAAATCTCAGAACTTTTCATGGTAAAAAGTATCACAGAGTTTTCTTGGAAGAGTTACATTTTCCCAAATAGTTCCTTGCAGAAAATGGAAGTTGGCATAAGGAAATATTAGGTTAACACTATTCTTATAACTATGACTCATGAAGTAAAACATGCAGTTTAAGTCCAATTGATAATAGGCTGAGTTCAATTTTGGCTGATGGCTAAACCACAGGTGAATGGAGGTTTCAAGGAATTCACTAAAAGCTAAAGAAATTCAAATGAAATGAACACCATTCATTGCATGGAGAAGAGCCAAGTTAACTACTGCTTGAAAAAAATTAATGTTTGTAGGAGGAAGAGATCCATAATACAGACTTTGTAAAATATGCACTATCAATATCTATGATTCAATCCAAGGAAAACATGAGATAAGATCATTAGTTGAGACCAACAGAGACCCAGATGTTTGACTTAAGAAGAATTTTGAATTCGTTAATATAATTTAAAGAAATCATGCTCCTCATGAATAAAAGGATAGGGGATCTCACTAAGACATTAGAAACTGTATAACAGACCTACAAGGAAAATTCTAGAAATGAAAATTAAAATACAAACATGAAAAATCACTTGAAATCACAGAATTAATTAAGTAAAACTTTAGTCATTTAATTTGAAAATCAATCAATAGAAAGTATTAAAAATTAGAGAGAAGAATCACAAAGAATAAAATGAACAGAGCTCAGGAACACAGAGAAAAGGAAAAAGTCAAACATATTGGTGTCCATAAAAAGAGGAACACAAGATTGAGAAAGAAAAAATGAAGAAATAATGGCCCCAAATTCCTAAATTGGATGAAAAACATAAATTTAAAAAGTCAAGAATGCCAGAAAACCACTAGGAGGAAAAATTAAAATGAGCAAATAAATAACAATAACACAATATAGGCACATCATAGTCAAATTGCTAAAATCAAAGATAAAGATAACATCTTAACCAGTCAGAGAAAAATAACACATTGCATATTGGGGAACAGCAATATGAAAGACTACTTATTTGCCTAAAAGGAGTCAGTATCAAAAGATAACATTTTATGTCATTTCATTTATATGACATTTTCTCAATGACATAATTACAGCGATGGAGAGTGGATCAGCCATTGCCAAGGATTAGGGCTTGGGGAAGAGGATGACTGTAAATGGGTAGAAAGAGGATGCTTTTGGGGGTGATGGATATTCAGTTTTTTAATTGTTTGGTGGTTATACAAACCTAAACTTGTTAAAATTTAAAGAACTGTAGAACAAAAGCCATTTTAAATGATATATTTGTATCATTAATATATCTATATATATCTGTATATAGAGAGAATTAATATCATTAAATTCTAGATATTCTAGGTATTCTAGATATTCTAGATATTAGACTAGAAGGTTAGGATGGGTACAAAAAGCAAGATAGAACTGTAGCTGTCCAAAGAAGTGCACTTTAAATATAAAAACTCAATTGGAAAGAAATAAACTTAAATGATATATAATGCAGTTACAGATATAAACAGGCTAGAGTAGCTAATTAAGTTCAAAATAAAGGAAACTCATTAAAAATTAATATCAGAAAGAGGTACATTTTATCTTGATAAAAGTGTAAATTTATCTAGAAAAAGAAAGCAATCATAATTGTGTATCTATTCAAAGATCTTAAAAATACATGAATCAAAAAGCAGTAGAATAAATGAGGGAAAAACATGATTCCAAAGTCTTTCTCAGAGATATAACAACCCTTTGTAAAACTGATAGAGCTAGATAAAAAAATGTGTAGAGAGCTACAAGATCTAGACAACAGTACCAAGCACCTTGACCTAATTGCTATGTCCAAATTATTGTATTCAATAAGTGCAGAGAGCATATTCTTTTCAAGTGCACATGTTACATTCACAAACATAGCCCTTATTCTGGCCTATTTTTGGCCAATAACACAAGTCTTAATGTATTATCATAAAGAGTATGTTCTTTTCCCAAAATGGAATTAAATCAGAAATGTAAAAGAATGAGAAAACCACGGGAAAAACAAGCTAAAATATATGGAAATTAAAGAAGAAACTTCTAAATAATCCATAGGTCAAAAATAATTTAGAAAAATATTTCCAAGTTTTTATATATGATACCAGAAACATAACATTTCAAAGTAGATGGATTACAGGTACAACAGTACCTAGAGGGCAAGGTGTAGTTTAAATCCTTTATTTAAACAAAATAAAGGTCTAAGGTCAAGGATCTAAGGTTCCACATTAAGAAGATAAATGAAAGAAAACAAAATAAACCCAAAGTAAAAATGTACATATACAGAGAGCCACAAAACTTAAGTATGTCAAGAGATGAGTTCTGGCAAATAATACACTTATACAACCCAAACTCCTTTCAAAATACAAAATACTATCATCTCACAAAAAATTCACTCCAGCCCTTTCCCTGTCAATCTATGAACTTAACCCTTAAAATCAACAGTACTTTTTTTCTTTTCTGATATTTTCCACTATAACTTAATTTTGCCATTCTAGAAAGCTATATAAATGGAACTATAAAATTATATGAGTAATATTCACTAAGACTATTACTTTTGGGATACCTCTACTCTATCATGTATCAGTTGTTTATTCTCATTTATCTTTGAGTTGTATTATATTGCATTGAAATATTATATTTAAACGTTTTTATATTTATGAACACCTGGGCTCTTTCTGACTTTGGGCTTTTACAGGTGCATACTTAGGAATGAAATTGGTGGATCTGAATTTCCTGAGGACTGATATTGAGTATTTATGTGCTTATTGGCCATCACTTTATGAAATGTCTGTTCAAATATCTGTCCCATATTTTTATGATCTTTTTATTACTGTTATAGGTATTCTTTATATGTTCACTACATAAGTATATTCTATATTTACATATGTTATATAAATATATTCTACCAGTGTATGGCTTGCCTAACTATATTCTCAATGATGCCATCTGATGAAAAGAATTTTTTCATTTTAAAGAGTCTGTTTTATATTTGGTTGTTTAGGTCTAGGTTACAGTTTAAATAAATTGTTTACAGTGTGACGTCGGAATGAGATTCATTGATATCAAGGACACTTTGCTCAAAGCCTTTTCCTATCTCTATTAGTATGATTTGTCAAAAATCAAATGACCTTACCTGTGTATTTCTGAGCTATTACTTTGACCAATATAATTATCCTTATGTCAGTATAGTATTTTCTTAATTACAGTGACTTTATTGTAAGACTTAACATTGGTTAGTTTAAGTTTTCTAATTCTGTTCATCTTTTTGAAGATGTCTTTGGAAATTCAAGTTCCTTACATTGCCATTTTAGAAACAGCTTTAAAATTTCAACTAATTTGCTGAAAGTGATTAGGTTTGTGATTGCATCACATCTAAAAATCAGATTAGAGAGAAATGGCATTTTAACAGTATTGCCTCTATGTTCAGGGATGCTTTCTATAGCTTTGAAATTAAACATTTGAGCCTATACTTCCCCCCTCCCCCACAAGACCAACTTTAGAAGCACTCCAGAAAGTATGAATGTTTTACCTTCATTATTATTCATTTCAAAATGTTTTCTAACGTCTCTTGAGATGTCTCCTTTGACCCATGAATTCTTGACAAGTTTGATTTTAATTTCCAAAAATCTTGGATTTCCATAGATTTCTCATTTATTTCTTATGTAATTTCATTTCATTCAGAAGACTTCAAAGTATGTTCATTCTATTGACTCAGAGACTCTTCTCTATTTAACTGTGTTCTCATGGGACACACATTTTCCTACTGATTGATTTCTTCTCAGGGTCATAAACAAACAATAAAAAACAACCAGCAGATTCTTTCAGAGTTCAGAAAGACATGGAATTATTAGTAAATGGAGCGTAATGAGCTACATTCCCTCCTGCTGTTGAGAATGACCAATTATCAGACTAAACAGATTTATTTTTGACGTTCTTTTTCAGGGACTATTCCATTAAAATGTGAGGTCAAAACATTGAACTCGATGGTCTTTTGGAATATTTATTTTTTTAGTATGATTACATCACATACTTAATATAATGTAAGGTTGATCTGATTCTGTTTTCCTTTTCTTTTCCTTTTTATGTTAGGAATTTTCTCTTAGCCTTGTGATAAGTGTATTTGTGTCAAAATCCCAGGCCATTATCAGATTTTTCAAGATAATCACACAAACTTCATAAAGAAACACGTTTGCCTGAAACCTGCCAGTGTACAGTCTCCAGATTTTACTGGCACTGCCTCTGCAACAGCACCTGTATAAATGACAGAACCAGATTTCCTGAGAAACCTTAACAGCACTAAATAAAGAAACAATGTATCTGAGAGGAAAGCTCTGTAGCAAGATGGTTTTGTGCATCCTGGAAGTAGATAACCACTATCCTGTGCACTAGGTAACTTTGTGGCTCAATTCTGGGCATCTTGATGGAACATCCAGCTATGAAATGACAGCTCTCAGAAAAATGATTGAAGAACAAAAGTATGTTCACCTGAAATATTGTGCAAAGTCACCCAGAATAACTGGTTGCTCAAATCAACAGTGTAAGAGACATTTAAAGTCAACTAAAACCACAGGTTCGTCAAGGATACATTAGTGTGTTATTGATGGAAAATTATTTTCTTGCTTATTTCTATTTGCAGGTGATGTTACATATTGCAACATCTACTTGAAAATATACTCAAAGTAAGAATAAAATATTTAGCAATGATAATTGTCAATGAAATAAAAGATTATCATGAGGTTCCTTTTCAGAGAATATTTCACTAAAATGCAAGGTCAAAATATTGAACTCAATGGTCTTTTAGAATTATTTTCTCAATAAGATTACATCACATACTTAACATAAGGTTGATCTGCTTCAGTTTTTCTTTTCTCTTGCTTTTTATGTTAGGAATTGTTTTTTCCTTTTTGGACTTATTGGTCTTTGTTTGAGTCTGTAAAATATTTATGAGAACCCAAAATCAAACTATATCAAATGTATAGTTTTGTCCTCACCCTTTTGCTTGCTTAGAGTTCACTTTGTTATATTTTTTATTAGTTTTTCAATTAAACTTTGGTTTCTCCTTTCACTTTTTCTTTGTCCTGTGTGTGTGAAGGTGCCCATGCTTCTGTGTGTGGGGTGTTTTCATACACTCTCTTTTTACACAAAAGGTAGCAGGTTGAACACATCCTCATATTGCTTTTTGCAAACTACATATCCTTGAGAAAGCTCTATGTCACTGTGAAATCACTGCCTGTCATGTTGAGGTACCATATATTCTTCACTGCTTTTAAAGCTGAAAACTATTCAACAGTGAGAATGTTCTAGAATTTATGTAATCAGTCCCCTATTGAAAGGCATCTAGATTTTCCTGTTATTTGTTGTTAAATATAATGACAAGGCAAATGATTTTATTCAAATGTATTTTTGCATTTTTGCTTATATATTCTTTATTAGATTAATGGATGGTGGATTGATGGGCCAAAGAAAATTTATTTTTTCCCTTTTGGACAAGGAATATTTATTGTAATGTTTCTAATATTTTCAAAGAAATTGTAGCCTTGATATGGAGACAAGTGGCCAAAGTAGTTGCTGAGGGCAGGGAGAGGGAAGAAGAGATGAGATGTGGGGGCATTTTGGGGACTTGGATTTGTCCTAAATGATATTGCAGAGACAGATGCTGGACATTATATATCCTGCCATAACCCACTGAATAGACTGGGGGAGAGTGTAAACTACAATGTAAACTATAATCCATGCAGTGCAGCGGTGCTCCAAAATGTATTTACCAAATGCAATGAATGTGCCTCAATGATGAAAGAAGTTGATGATGTGGGAGGAGTGGGGGCATCTGGGTGTGTGGTATATGGGAACCTCATATATTTTTTAATGTAACATTTTTTTGTGATCTATGTATCTTTAAAAAAATAAACAACTAAAAAATGAAAAAAAGTGTATGTGGGCATTACAGGCCTTTTAATTTTCATATGATGGCTCAATGTCCATAGGCTTTAAAAACAGCTTTATTGGAATAATTCACTCACAACACTTTACCAATTTAAACTGTACAATGCAATGAATTTTCATTATTCTTAGACCCATGCAACTCTCACCATGATCTAATTTTATTAGATTATGTCGCTTTTATGACACAAGCACCGTATCCTTTGGGTGTTGCTGCTGCTGAGTATTTTCCACACCTGGCTTCCCAGACTTAGACTTACATTTCACCCTTGTTTTATAGAATACTCAGTCCATGCTTGGTTTTTATTTTTTCATTTTGCTTTTCCCTAGCTCTATGCTTCCTTTTTATACAGGAATGATGCAATTTGAGTTTTGAAGAAGAAAAGGGGAACTTAAAAAAAAGTGAAGCATTTTAAAGAAGAGTGTTACATTTTAACAAAACAATTTTATCATTATTTTTTGACACATTCAATGACCTTACATCACTCTCAATTAATTCAGCAAAAATATAATTTGTTACAAATTTTAAGAACCAAGAATTACTTCACTCACATTTTATGGTACTTTCTGCTTTCATTAATTAATGATATATGTAAGTAATTAATATTTTTAAATATATAAACACTTATGTTTAATATTTACTCACTTCTCATATTAAACATTCAGAAATTATATTAATTTCCAAATAAATGAATTTGGATAGCCCAATAAATTTCCAAATATTTATTAGAAGTCTATAAAATGGAAAATAAGTAATTTTGTCAATAAGCCTATTTTAACAGAACCTATAATATTATTCTAAAATGTGGACTCTCTCTTCATTCATTCCTCCTTTATTCATCTACTCCACTTGCTAAGAAAGTCAGGGACTCACCTAGTAGCCATCTCCCACCCTCATCTAAGGAGTCCTCCTTTTCTATTGAGTGTAGATATTTCGGTATGTTATCATTCCAAAGCCCATTCAAGGAGAGATGTTAGGTCTAATAAATAAACCTGGCCAGAGCTTCATCCCAGGAACAGGAACAAGCAGCCTGAGCTTCTGATCAGGGCAGGAACTTTAAGTGAGCTATATAAATATAATAGCAGTCAAACAGCACAAGCTCTCTTCTCTCTGTGCAAAGTGGGGCCTGCAGAACTGCTCATCAACTGACCCTGACCACAGCAGTTGGCCTTCCTATTCTCTCCCTGCTATTTTGGACCCTGTGGGCTGTGTAAATAATAAAGTGGTCATGTGCTAAAAGTCTTTATTGTGTCTAAGCTTATATTCCCATGACATGCCATGTAGCAACCAGCTCCACATCATCCATTCAAAAATAAGTAATGAGGAGACCAAGCAAGATGGCGGCAGAGCAAGGCTCTCCTAGAGTCAGCTTCTGCTACATGGCAGTTAGCACACACGCAGAGCTCTCTGGAACTAGCTGAAGCACCTGCTTGGGGGCTTCAGGAGGCCAGAAGGACATCCTGCAACATCATTGAAGGAGTGGAAGGAGCAGACTGTCCATCTGCAGAGAAGATTTATAAGTAGAGGCTCCATGCCCCGGAGGCCGGTGCCCATCCTCCACTGGAGGCACAAGCCACCTTGGCAGCTGTTCTGTGGCTGGAATTGAAAGCTCCACTTCCCCAAAACAGGGGAGGAAGAGACTTGGGCACCAATTTCAGCTACTGATGAGTAAATTCTATGGACTAAAGTACAATCTTGAGAACAGCTAAAGTTTGAGCCTGTCCAAGT
This sequence comes from Dasypus novemcinctus, assembly GCF_030445035.2. NCBI lineage: Eukaryota > Metazoa > Chordata > Mammalia > Cingulata > Dasypodidae > Dasypus > Dasypus novemcinctus. The sequence goes on along the minus strand of NC_080688.1, from coordinate 83,194,443 downwards.
AGAAAGGGGCCACAAGCTGCCATCTGAACTCCACATCTGGCAAAAGGGGAAGCAGACTGAGAATCCCAGCACTGGTGGGGACTGGCTTCCTCCCATCCAGGTCAGATTGCAGCTCTAGCCCAGGCTTTAGTGCAACCTCCAGCAGGGAGGAAGCTGCAGGGACCTGTGCCAGCCCCTCTGGGAAATTACCAGCCAAACCACCAAGGCCAGTGATTATTCTACTCTGGCAGCACAAGTCACCCCAGGAGCTATTCTGTGGCTGGAATTGGATGCTCCATTTCCCAGAAAAAGGGGAGGAGGAGACGGTTGGCTGTCATTTTCAGCTACTGGTTGGCAGACTTGGCCGACTAAGAGATAACCCTGGGAACAGCTGGGATGAGAACCAGCCCAAGTCAGAAAGAGGCCAATGGCCGCCATTCTGACTCTGCCTCTAGCCTGAGGGGAAGCCTGGCTGACTGAAACTCTCAGTGTTGGCAGGAACCATTTTTTTTCTCACACAGATCAGCCTGTAGTCCTAGCCTAGACCTGTGACAGGGAGGAGGCTGAGGAGCCCTGCACCAGCCTGTACAGGTAACTGCAGGTAACTTTGGCTGGCATTGACTGAATATCAGAAGTCTACCAGGGCAACTGCAGTCATCTTGGACCTGCACTGCATAGATTGCTGTCCACACCTGCAGCTTCATCCCTGCCCCAGGCAGGGGAGAAAAGGATGTGAAGCTTCATCAGTCTCTCTGGGCAACTACAGTTTAGGCCTGCACTTGGATTATTCCACACGGCTGTGACTCTGTTCCTACCGCTGGCAAAGGAAAAAGTTGGAAGAAGCTTCATTGGTCCTGGTATAATGAGGGCAGCTTGAGCATCCATGGATTACAGCACCAACTACATGCTTGGCTCCTACTGCACAACCAGCAAGGGAGAAAGGATAGGAAGCCCTAAACTACAAAGAAAAACTGCACCCCCCCAAAAAAAATACTCTAGTAAGCCAGATGTGAAGACACCAACCAAGAATTACAATCCACACCAAGAAAGAGGAAACTATGGCCCTGTTAACAGAACAAGATAAGCCTCCAGAAGAAAATAAAGGAGTTGAGACAACTAATTATAGATGTTCAAACAAATCTCCTTAATAAATTCAATGAGATGGCAAAAGAGATTAAGGATATTTAGAAGACATTCAATAAGCACAAAGAAAAATTTGAAAGCATACATAGAAAAATAGCAGATCTTATGGGAATAAAAGGTGCAATCAATGAAATTTAAAAAAAAACATTGGTTTCTTATAATAGCAGATTTGAGGAGGCAGAAGAAAGGATTGGTGAGCTTGAAGAAAGGGCCTCTGAAAGTGAACATATGAAAGAACAGATGAAGAAAAGAATGGAAAAAATTGAACAAGGTCTCAGGGAAATAAATGACAGTAAAAGGCATGTAAACGTATGTGCCATGGGTGTCCCAGAAGGAGAAGAGAAGGGAAAAGGGGCAGAAGGAATATTTGAAGAAATAATGGTAGAAAATTTCCCAACCCTATGGAAGGACATAGATATCCATGTCCAGGATGCACAACGTACTCCCATCTGAAAAAAATCTGAATAGACCAACTCCAAGACACATACTCATCAGAATATCAAAGGCCAAAGACAAAGAGAGAATTCTGAGAGTAGCAAGAGAAAAGCAATGCATAACGTATAAGGGATATCCAATAAGATTAAGTGCTGATTTCTCACCAGAAATCATAGAGGCAAGAAGACAGTGGTGTGATATATTTAAGATACTACAAGAGAAAAACTTCTAGCCAAGAATCTTATATCCAATAAGACTGTCTTTTAAGAATGAGGACAAGATTAGAGTGTTCACAGAGAAACTGAGAGAATTTCTAAGCAGGGGACCAGATTTTCAGGAATATTTCAAGAACATTCCATGTGCATGGATTGGAAGACTAAATATCATAAAGATGTCAATTCTACTCAAATTGGTATACAAATATAATGCAATCCCGGTAAAAATTCCACCAGCATTAAAGAAAAAATTGAAAACAGATCATTAAATTTATTTGAAGGGTAAGGAGTCCTGAAGAGCCAGAAACATCATAAAAAGGAAAAATGATCCCTCATCTCCAGAGTTTAAATCTTATTATCTAGCTATAATGGTAAAAATAGCTTGGTACTGGCCTAAAAACAGACACAATAGAGCAATGGAATCAAATCGATGGTTCAGAAACAGACCCTCACAGGTATGGTCAAGTGATTTTGACTAGCATGTCAAACTCACATAGCTCGGGTAGAATAATCCATTCAAAAAATAGTGCTGAAAGAATTGGGTATCGATTGCCGAAAGATGGAAAGATGACCCCTATCTCACACCTTATCCAAAAATTAACTCAAAATGTATTAAAAAACTAAAAATAAAAGCAAGAACCATAAAAAAATTAAGTAATGAGTACTTATTATGTTCATGGACTATCATTATTTTGCATTTATTACATTTAAAATACCTCTTCTGATCACAAAATTCATAAAGTCAGTCCATGTTAAATACTCTCTGATTCATTGTTCAGTGTGCAGAAAAACTCAATTTCTCCATTGTGTTATTAGTTGTACACAAAAGTTTATTTTTAGCTACATTTTTTAAATCAGTTGGAGTTTATTTTTGAAGCAAATTTTGCTAAGCACAAAAAAAATCTCACACATAGAAGAAATATTGCAATGTAAAAATATTCATTCTCTTAGCCTTGCATTGATTTTGATTATGAGTATGCTGACTTAAGAACATTGCCTAACTTTATATAGTAATTTATGAGTCACCCTTCCAGAAAACTCTCCCTGCACAAGAGAGCTAAGGTTTAACTAGCCAAGTTGGCATGTGTTTAAAGTGGATGTAAAACCATTAATTTGCATATGATCACTGGAGGATGTGTCTGGGATCACTAGAAGACATGTGATATGGTGCCATTTCCAAGTTCAGACCTCAAAAGCTCATGCATATTCCTGCTCTTGGGACCCTGACCAGATGCCATGTGAAAAAACCTGGACGATCCAGCTGGTGGGGGAAAGACAACATGAGCAACAGATGAGGCATCGTAGCGGTGGCCTTTCCGAAATAGCTGGCTCTAACTACTCCAGCAGCTGGGCGTATATACCTCAGTAAGCCCCAGGCACCACAGATTTAGCCAGGTAAGCCCAGAAAAAATTGCTGACCAACAGTGAGCTAAAAATAGGTTGTTGGCTTTAAGCGCCGGTTTTTAGAATGGTATGCAGTAAAATATTTGCATATTGTAATCAGAAATTAAAAAACAAAAATTAAATATCTTGGGACACAGGGCTGCTGGTTCCAGAAGAAGATGATGTGGACACATCACTTCCCTCTAAATACATCTAAATACATCAGGATTTTAGAAATTATACTGGGTTTCTTTTGTTTCCTAAGTATTAGAAGCCATACACCCGAGGGTCCTGAACTATGCACCAGAGAGACCTGCAAAACAGCCTGCAAACAGGCATAGACAAGAGCAAAGAGAACGCACAAAAAGCAAGCAAAAATAAGTTGTAAAAAGCCTTCTCTCTTGTCCAGAAGACCAAGAAAGAGGGATCCCAGCAAAGATTTGGCTAAAGAGACTGATCCCAAGCCAGGGCAGTGCTAGACCTGATCAGGGTTGCAGCACTGTCATTGGGCTCCCTGGCTCTACCAGGTCAAGCATGCTGATTCTACAGCATGAGCAATGTCGTGCTCCACTTCCCAGGGCAGCACTGGCCTGGTCTGCATTGGCAACAGTGTCAGAGGAGACCGTCCCTCACAGCTGGGCCAGAAGTGGCCTCAGCCCACCACAGCAGCAGATTCTGTTCTCAGCCCAGCCAAAGAATGACTTCCTAGCCCAGAATTTCATGAAGCTCCCACCCAAGAGCACCAGGCAGCAGAGTCTGTGTCTTCCAGAGAAAGAGAGGGAGCCCCATCAGCAAAAGATCAAAGCAGAACAAAGGAGCATTGCAAGCGTTCTGAAAACTTATCGTTGTTGGATCTACAGTTTACAAAAGTAGTGCAAGACCTACATGATCAACCTAAGTTGGGGACTGCCTACTAAAACAGAAGATTTAAGCAGAATCAAGAGTCTCACATAATAAAGTTCTAAAGAAGGGATCATAAAAATTCTTCAACCAACAATCACAAATTATCTTCAATGAAAAACAAATGGAAAATTTCAGCAAAAGAGAATCAGCAATAAGCCAATAGGAATGAGCAAGGAAAACATCAATGCGAACACAAACACAGACAGGGAAAAAGCAATGACATTGGAAATTGAAGGGAGAATTACTAGAGCATTGTTCTTGGAGAGATAAGATCATGGTCAAATGGAATAGACTGTCTTAAGTAAGATAGCAGAAAGTTCACACATAGTAAAAAAAAAAAAGAAATCAGAATATATGGGCACAGATGCTTGAAAGTGACTGGATGTGGTAGAGGGAGTTTATGGAATTTATATTCCAATAGCTTCTAATTTCTTAGTGATGATGTAAATCTTCAGCTAAGATGTTTTACAGGAGGGTTGGATGTTTAAGGAAAGTATAGAAAATATGAGCTGGTCATTTAGGAGAGTGGGAAAGTGAATGGAGGGAAAATACACACTGAATGCCAAGCCCCCATGAAGGTAATGATTGGGAATTGAAGTGACATCTTTCTGTATCATACAGGATTCTCCACCAGATATATTCACTGGCTGAGGTTCAGCATGTGTAGTATAAGAGTTGGATTTGAAGTGAAAATAAAAGAAATGTAAGATTGTTGAGCGAATATTCAAGGGAGTCATCATAATTATTGGCTGTGGAATTTAAGGTAGTTAAGGAAAAATTCAAGACAAGTGATGGACTTGTAATAGTCAAAAGATAATATTAAGATCAATGAATGAATGCCAAGGGTAAAGCATTGCTGGAATTTTAGAACAAGAGGGTATTAGCCAGGAATATAGAAGGCTGTGGACAGGAAATGGGATGGATGAATTTTGATCACAAAGGGATTACAGTATTGGTAATGAAAGGATCTAGGAGCTGACTACAGAAAATGCTGAGGCAAGGTGGAGGACATAGTTAGGGAAGGAAAGAAGGGCAGAGTATTGAATGGATCGTCTAAATGAATACCAACATCGTTGAAAGTCAGAACTGGAAAGATACTGCAAAGAATCATAGTGAGCCAGGGACTGAAATTTTCAAGGGAGAAATGGGGATGATGACAAGTGGGGGGTGAAGAGACGGGTAGATGACAGCAAATAGGAATATGGAGACCTGTGATTCAAAAGAGAGAAGGAAGGAGAATGGTCTGGAAGAAACAATGGGAAGAAAGAAGGAAACTGAACTCATCTCCAGGCACAGAAGAATGAAGGGTGTAGGGGAAAAAAGGAACAGCAGCTGCTAGAGAAAGTGCTGCAGGAGGACGAGTGTTTCTAGGGAGAAACAGATTTTTAGTAAAAGCATAATTGTAGCATTGTGGGATTTTATAGTTAACATTTGGGTGCACATGCATATCTTCCGTTTTTTTCTGTAAGTTTGTGGTAAATCTTTAAGAGAACAGAACTGCGCTTATACTACACATGCAACTTTAATCTGCCCATCTAAATATCTTAAATGTTATTTTCATTCCAGTAAATATTCTTCTCTATTAAAAAACAAAAACAGCAAAAACAACAACAAAAAACAACATTAAAATCTTGGAAAAGAGATTCAGGAAGCTGCACATTCAAATAGCATAAATTCAGATGTGGGAGAAAATAATAATGAAAAAGGTACAAAAATTAAATAATAGTAGAGGAAATTATCCCTCACATAAGGAATACATGTGAAAGGGACATCAAGATCAAGATCCAGGCATGATTAAAGCATGAAAGCATGTACGCACACACACAAACACACATAAGTGCATCCTGGTAAACTGCAGATTGAAAATATAAAGGCAAAAACTTACAAACCCCTCATAAGAACAAACATAAATGAAAATATATCAAATAACCATTACGATTCTCATGAGAAAACCCTGTACCCTGAGAGAATAAAAATAACATCTATGGACACTTAGAGTAAATCAAAATTCCAAGTCAAGTAGATTGATTTTAAAAAAATGAATGAAAATTTTCAAATTTGGAAAAAATTAAAAAACTAGTATACACATCCTTCCAAAGATGAAAAGATATGAGAAATATGGAACAAAAAATAAATCATTACAAGGAATACAATTTATTTGAGAACACATTCAATAGGAAATCCACTTGTGAAAAAACATTTTATGTATAGGAAATATATATATATATATCCTATATATGTTAAAACTAATAGCATAAACGGGAATTTATTATATAAATTGGTGAGCATTTTATATTTTATTTTTATACAATACATGATCTATATGCATTTTATTTTGTGAGAAGGCAAAGGAACAAAAATTACACAAAACCTTTTTAAATTACAGGAGTGACAATGGGGTAAGTTTTAGCTTAGGCTAAATACAAAGGGAAAGCACCAAAAAAGAACAGATAATCAAATACTAAGATGGATAAAATAATATTAAGTCCATTGTTCCCTACTGAAGTACCAATCAAGAAAATGTATTTCTTAAAATGATACAAATTTTGCTTACAAATACCAGTCTAAAAACAAAGTACAAAATAAAGTTGAAGATGCAGACATAAAAGAAAGCAAACTTGACAATATTAATATCAGAAAACGTCATTTAAAGAAAAACTTGATAAAATAGAAAGACAATTACACAATTTTAAAAGTTACAAATTTCAAAGAAGATATAAAAGCCAACAAATAATCAAAGAAATAAATCACCGCAGTTGGTGCTGGAAGGAGAAGGCTGGATTGTAGAACCTGACGCTGACGCACTCCTGCTGGCCGTGCCTTCCCTCCCCTGCACACCACATCCTTTGTGCTGAGGCAGAAGACAGCCACTGGTCAGCACAAAGCTCAAGAAAAGCTTTGCTATCGAGATGGATGCTGACATTTCATTTAAATGAGTATGTTCAAAAGGAGGTTGCAAGAAAACAAAATCCGCCCCCTTGACTTAATTAAAGGAAAATTGAAAACACTAAATAGTTTTTAGTTTGGCTATTTTAATATTTCAATTAGTTTTGAATGAAATTTTCATATATAAACCAAAATAAAAGTGTGGGAAAATGTGTGTAAATGAATCGATGGCGGTCAGCTTTATATGTCAACTCGGCTAGGTTATGGTGCCCATTTTTAGGTCAAATGATGGAGGTGTTTCTATGAAGAAAATTGGTGGATGTGATTCAATTCCACAATCAATATGCTATAAGTAAGGGAGATTATCAAAAATATTCTGGTTAGGACTAATGCGATGGTTGAAGCCTGAAGAGCTGACTTTCTTGAAGAAGAATTTCTGCCTGTGGTCAGCTGCTCCAGTCTGCTCTTGCTTTGGGGCTGCTCTTGGGAGTTTGAGTTTGCCAAGGCATCCTCTACAAATGCGTGGACCAATTCCCTGCCATCAGTCTCTTAATACGTAGCTCTGAGTGGTCTTTCTGGTTGAATACCGACACAGATGCAGATATGAAGTGACGTGATTGATGACAGGACCACTTTGGTCAAAACATTCAGACTAGTCCTGCATCAGAAATCTCCTCTCATCCTATTATTTTACAATCCTAAGAGTATTAAAGCTTGGAATATGTTTGTGTGTGCAAACGCAAGCACATAAGACATAAACATTAACCATCAATCTCAGATCATCACTATAGGGACAAATAATATGGTTAATTTAAAGACTACATTAAGAAAAGAAGTTAAGACAGACACTAATGTTGTTTTCCTGAGGAACTTTTCACATTATTTCCCCTAAGGTAACATTTTCATTTTCAATGTTGTCATATCTCATCCTTTTATGTGGGAGGAGTGGGGTGAGGGGGGTGGGGGGGGTATTTGGGAACATCTTATTTTTTCTTGAATGTAACATTAAATAAAAATAAAGAGAAAAAAGAATTGTTTTCAAATTAAAAACTACATAAAAGAGAGGTCTAAATATTTAAAATGAATACTAAATGTTTTAGAGTTCAAATATCTATGTAGCCAGTTCTCTCCTTGCAAACCTTCAAATAAGATACATTATATCATTAAATATGTATCTTTGATATATTTATCACATGAGAGTACACAACCAGAATCAATGCTGATGAAAATTGCTTGGTACAAATTCATTTAGAAAATCTGAAATAAATATTTAAAGTCTTCATTTTATTGTGGCATTTTATAAATGGTATTTTGTATAAAAACTCTAATCACTATGATGGCTACCAAAGCCAAGTTTCATGGAAGCAGAACACAATAAATAATGTTGGTTTAGTTTATTTAAGTTACATTAACATTGATGAATAACAATAGAAATAAATCAATAATGAATAAAAGGTAAAATGAGGACAGCATCAATATAGCTGGACCATGACTTTCAGCAGAACGGAAAGCAAGGAAATACTGTAACATTTCATGTTTACTTTTATAAATGAATCCATACTTCCAGGTTCTGAATTTTTTCAGTATTTATTTTTTTCCTAAATGAAAGTGTTATATGCACCATGGTATAAAATGATTTTAACAAATAAATACATATTAAATACATTAATATTTTCTGCCAAAGACTTTTCTATAAAATATTACCATGAATTAATTATAATATATAATGGGTGCAGGTAGAATATTAGGATCTCATATCAAAAGTTAATTTATTGGTGTATTGTCCAGATTCTTATGAGGTCCAAATTTGCTCAACATACTATAAAAATCCTACCCCATCTCTGTTTAACCACCTCCAACGTAATGAGAATAAAACTGTTCCAAGAAATTAATTTTTTAGAGATTTTAGAATATTAGAATATAAATACAGAATTTTCCTCCACATAATTATTCTCCATAATTTTAATTATTTCATGTGGGGCTTTGTTCAACACATCCAATTCCTCTAAAAAACGACCAGTTAATAATTTAAAGATATTTCTCATGTCCCCCAATTATGCTCTTCATCAGGGAAGAATCTCATATAAATTTTGTTTTTCCTTATAATTTTGTTCACATAGGTTGAGGCATTCTCTTTGTTAGTCATTTATTTCAAGGTTGTCACTCAGGTTTCAACATGTTGCTGGGGAAGTCAGGAGCAGGCCTACCAGGCAGCCCCAGTCTTAGCCTACTCACCCTCCTTATCTTTTTGTGCAGATGTTTCGATATTTTTCCATTCCACACAGCCCAAAGGACCCCTTAGGTTTAAAGGAATGGCCTGACCACTGTTGAAACCTGAAATCAGGAACAAGCAGTCCCAGATGCCTGTCAGGGTGAAAACTCTGCAACAAGTTTGCTTGACGCATGCTTTTTTGCTCAGTGGTAAGACGCCTTCTTCTAGGCTGAATAAATACCCATTTTGGGCAGTATACGTGTCTCTCATCTCTGACATGAAGCTGGCATGCAAAGCTACCATCCACTGACACTAACTTAAGCAGGTGACCCCTCCCCAAGGGACCACCCACAGTGAAACCTCTTCCCTTTCTCTTTTGGACCTTTGTGCTGTATATGGAATAAAGTGGTTATTTGCTGAAAATCTTTGCTGTGCCTGAGCCTGTGCCTGTAGCAACTTACTCCACAAAAATATTTCAAGAACTGGCAACTCCCTAACTTTTCATCTATCTATCTACCTACCTACCTATCTATCTATATTGGAGCAAGTATGTATTTATAGTCTATTATATTAACCTTGTCATTTGCCATTTCTCATTCTCTTCATATTGTTTTTTTCCTGTAGTTTTAAGGACTCAAGGTCCACTCACAAGCTTGCTTTCCTGGTTCCAGCCGATTCATATTAATAATTCAGTGGCGCTGCTTTGGTAAACAATTTATATTTCCCCTTAGCATGACCATGCTTCTTCCGTAATGCCAGCTGACGTTTGACCACATTATTAGTGGCCAGGAGAACATGTGGGGGTCAAACCTTGTGGAGGGTAAACATTGCCTTGCAAGACCTCTGTCTCACAATTTCTGAGTAGAAGCTATAAGACCAGTGAAGAAACCCTGAATTGTTATCAACACTAGTAGGTGTCCACCCAAAAATGCCAGTATTGCTCTCTTCAGCTTGGAATAATGCATAACTTCTTACATTCTATGGTCTCTCTGACTCCAAGTTCTATCACTTAAGCATGTGATTTTTATGCTCAGGTGATTGATCCACTTGATGCCTCAGCTTCTAGATATGAAATGTGGAAATCATAAAAAATATTTGAAAAGGCAAAATGAAAGCAGTGCAAAACTACTAGTATCTCTTTAATATTCAATAATCAACAGATCTAAAACTATGTGTCTGTAATATATCTACATATATCTATATCTAACCTCTATGTCTCTCTTTGTCCTTCTCTATCTATACATACAACTTCTTTAAAAGACACACAATTATATAAGATAATATACACAACAATATATTGTTGGATTGAAAACATATAAAGATGGAATACATGTGACAATAACACATATAAAGGGGAAAAGAGAATACAGCCATATAGGGATAGCGTTTGTATATTTTAAAGGGATTAAGTCATTATAAATCTGATGTAGATTCTAGGAAGTTAATATGTATGGTGATCCATAGAGAAACCATTAAAAAAAATAGTTAAAGTCATTAAAATATTAGATTAGCTAATATTCACTTAAGGCAAAAGATCAGTTAAGGAATAAAGAGAAATCAAAGGGACATGAGATAAATAGAAAAGTCAAAATGGAAGCTGTAAACCCAACCATATCAATACTGACATTAAATATGAATTAGGTCAATAATTCATTTGATCAGCAGAGATTGTAAGATTGAATAAAAAATAAAAGACTCAATTGTATGCTGTCTTTATGATATGTAGTTTTGATTCAAATATGAAAATAAGCTACAAGCATAAGGGTTGACAATGATATGTCATGCAAATAGTGATGAAAATAATGTCCACACAAAAACTTATATGCAAATGTTCACAGAAACATTATCCAAAATAGCCAAAAGTGCAACCAACCCAAATATCTTACTGATCAGTAGATTTTTGAAATGTGGTAAATCTAAACAATGGAATATTTTTCTGAAACAAAAGTAATGAACTATTGATACTTGGTAAAATGCAGATTAATCTTGAAAACATTAGGTTAAGTGAAAGAAGCCAGTCACAAAATAACACTTATTTTATGATTCAATTTATATGAAATATCCATAAAAGTGAAATACATAAAAAGACAGAAAGTAGATTAGTGGTTGCCTAAGATTTGGAGGCTTTGGATGACATGGGATTGACTACTAATATGTTTAGGGTTTCCTTTTTAAGATAATGAAATGTTTGAGTATTGAATTATGTTTCATATTAAAATAACTTTATTATAGAATCAAGTCAATATACTAAGTAAAAATTGTTCATAATATTTAATGTTTTAAACATTACAAAAAGGATAATTTTTTCCAAAGGTCTGAAAAAACCTTACTTCATTGTTATAGAGTTGTCCCTAGAAAATGTTATCTCCTTAATCCAGAATTGATATTACAACTTATGGTTACAAGTTATGTCACTGAAGACTATATCTAAGAATTGCTACACATTAGAAACACACTATTTTATTGAAAATACCATATCAAAGGGACTTTAGTCAGAGTTCTGTGAATTTAACATTGTCTTAATATTCAAATATTGATCATCATTAGTGAAGAAAAGAATGTACTCTTGATTACTACAGGTATAAGTTCCCAATAAAGTTAATTTTTTAGAAAGTTAATTAGAAAGACCTTTTATTCATTAAGTGGTGGTGCTACAAGAAAAGATAAAATGTCTAGAAAAGAAGGAAGCTCTATGGCTACTAGCATATATATAAATTATTCCTTGGATAGAAGCTTAACAGATGATAATATAGAAGGGTAATTTCCTAGACAAAGTTCAAAGGTAGACAGTGAAATTACTTTTTTTTGTTTTGTTATATTGTTTGTTCAGTTGTGGTTATGGCGTTGTTTGTTTTTTCCCAAGTGAATCACATTCCCAGTCGACCTATGCTGGGGGCTAGATTGTCTTTAAATCGTAATGAGGTTGGGATTCCCTTAGTTTTTCTAGACTTAGTTCAAATCTATTCTCTCTAATATTTCTAATAGGTTCAACTGGTATTATACTTACTATTTCCTTCTTCTTTAAAAAACTGATTTATCTTGAAAACAAACTCCTTATGGTCATATTTTCAACTTACCGTATATGATCAAAGTAGAAAGTGATCAATATGATATTAACTTAAAACACTACAAAATGTGTTTCCCATACATTTATGTTGCTAAATAGATATTGAACCAGAATTTTCCTGTGTATAAGTTACTCAAGATAGATAAATCTGACATGTTTAGAAATTGAACAAACTATAAATATGAGTTAATAGAATAATAGACAGTACTCAGATAAGCATATTTAAACTTCTTTATATACCACATTTATATTTATATAATAAATATTTTATATTATTTTTAAATACTTTATTTTAGTATGTGACCCCTAAAAAGTAAGGGGCTTATCTTAGAGAGAAGTGCTTTCTGATTGGTTTTGTAGGAGTTTAAGAAATTGTATTATGCAGCATTCTTTAATTTTCCTATTTTATATTCAAAAGGTCAATATTGATTCATTCTTTCTGACGCTATGTATTATTTCATTTTCTTATTAAATGTTCTTATCACTGCTTATTTCATGTGTCTTTGATGAAAAGCAATAGAAATGGCTCCACAATTATTATTATTGTTATTATTATTAGCATAATGTTCAAGACTCAGTTCGCCATGTTCTCTCCTGTAATGTGAGTTTCTACAACTCTTTAGTCTAGAGAAGATTCTGAACGAGGTAATAGGCTTTTTCATTTATCTTTTCTACTCAGCAATAGTGGTTTATAAAGCTGGAGTGAAGCTAACGGTAGCTATTTACAAGGGAAACAGTTATCTTGTTCTCTGTTGTTGAATTAATTTAATAGCATGAAAGCAAAGACTGGCACAAGAACCTTAGTTTAAAGCAATATAAACGGAAGGGTAAGTGGTGAAGAGAAAGGTTTAAATAAATGCGAATGCAAATAGATTAAAAAACCAAAAGCTCAACCGGAAGTAAGACATTAACCCCTTCCCTGACAGTCATGAATCCTCTGTGAACTACCGCCCTGCCCCCCGCCTCACCCCCATTTTCTAACCTTGCCTTGGCCTTACAGAAACCAAGCCACCTCTTTCCAAGTGTAGAATGTAGAAGATTTGATTTGAGATCCCTATGAGTTGAAGGTTGCGCTGCTCATCCTTCAAAGGTGAGCTCCCTCTTGTGGAGACTTTCTTAATTCTCCCATAATCAAATGATAGTTGATCAAGTCTTCCTTTTCCTTGCACTTTATCTTACACTAGCTCTATAATCACATGATCACAATGTATGCCACATACATGTGTGCACATTTCTCTCTTACTAAATGTGAGCTCCTTTATGGTAAAACATACCATTATTTTCTTAATGCCAACAGCTAGCATATAACCTTCCACACATTAAGGTAATATGTGGATGGGTACATTTATTTTCTTTCATTATTATTCCTAGTAACCAAGTTAATCATTGGAGTGATGGAAAATAATTCAACTTCAAAAATTTTGTTGCAGGTGTATTCTGTGTATTGAAGGAATATCTGTTATTCTGTTGTTACATATTTCATTTAACAGACTATTCTGAAGATATAGAAGTTTGACCTTAGATATTACTGAGTTAAAATCAGCCTCTTTGCCATAGTGAAATACAGTAGAACTTCTCTTAAAGAAACTATCTGTCATAAGGACACACCTAAAATATGTCAACCCATTCCCATACCAGTGTCGTGGTCGCCAGCAAAAGCACGACTCCCACGGGCTCTGATGGAAAGACACTTTCCTCACATAGAGAAGAGACAGGGCAAGGTCAGCGTCACCAGTGGGGTAAGGTCCCCAGAGCCAGTGGGTCTCACTCAGTGGCACAGCACCCCTCTCTTGTGTTCCTGTGCAGCTGCAGAGGAGGACCCCATCCCCTCCTCCAGAGACAGATGTACCAGCGGGTGTGAGCTGGAGGTCCTAAGACATGCCATGAATATCTACATATGCTGGGACAACAGGGGGAGGAACAGACCTGCGGTCTACTCGACTACAATGGGATTTCGTTTTCCCCATCCTGAGAACAGGAGGCTTTTGTGGGATTAAGGTGGCAGGCCACCCTAGGATTGCCCCCTACCATGGAAACTTCAGAATTTGTTGAATATGTTGCAAAAAAACCTACTTAGCTGGATATAGTTATTTTCTAAAGTTGCGGTTTTTTGGGGGGATAGTTATTAGACAAGAAAACTGGATGTGCTAAAAGGAAAAACACAGTTTGTGAAATAAAATTAAGCCCTATTATGACAAGAAATTATTTTTCTGGTAAATAAATCAACATTAATATCAGTTGAAGAGAATGGGCATAGAGCTCTTTCTTAGAACTGAAATCTATTCTTTCATTCGAATATTTCTGCCAATTCTGACTAAGGATGCAGAGTTAAATATTATAAGTTTTGAAGAAACATCAAAACCTGTGGATCTATTTTGACTCAAGTATTTTCTGGATAACATAGATGCAAAAATTGTTGCTTGATTAAAGAATGTTTACAAAATTCACCCTTTGTATTTGGTCATTAAACAAAATAAATATAAAGAGATGCATTTTATATCTAAAAAATATGTTTTGTCTTCATTTAGAAAATACACTAAGGGATCTATAGTTTAGTAAGAATAAATTTGGATTTTGTAGGTTATTATATGAAATAATAGAGTCACACTTTGGTAGAGAGTGTCATTCAATTTATCATATATATATATACATATATATGCATGCAGTGTATATATGTTGGATATCTAATATCTATAAAAATAGGCAATGGAAATCAGGCATAGCTTTACTTGAGTTGTTGCTTAAGTTGTTATTAGATACATATAATTACCTAATTATTTAGATATGAATGCAAATATCAACATAATTATATAACTGTAAATACATGTTGTGCTGTGGTTTGAATCTCTCCACATTACAAAATAAGGAAGAATTTTGGCCTAATGGATAAATGTGGGTCTGATAGGAAATGGTATTCTCCAAGAACATTTTCAGTTGGCAGTGATTTCAAACTTTTCATTGTTGTGGATGCTGTGATACTGTCCAGAATTATCCTTCAAGATTAATGCATTTATACCTCTAGGTACTAGAAGTGTTGGCACCTCAGGGCTCTTACCCAATTACGCTATGGGAATTTTTTTCAGACTTATCCATATAAAATACCCTCTTCTTGGAAGAGTCTATGCAATAACTAGTCATGGGAATGGAAATGTGACTCACTGCAATTGCTTTTAGGCAAGGCAATCCTTAGACGCCTTACCAGCTGTAGAGAGCCTTGGTGGATCATCTGAAGTCTTTGCTGCAACTTCAGGAAATTTCGACACCTTCTCTTCTTACTCCTTCTTCCTTCCCTTGATCACAGGCCTTCATCACAAAGGCACACCTCAGTAAACTTCCTGTACAAATCCTCTCAGGGTGTATTTCTAGTGGGTCCAAGACAGAGGTCAACATACCTCATCTGTTTTTGCTACACATCGCCCAACTTCTCAGTAAATTTTTATGAAGATGTGGACCATTATTTAAATTGCTGTTACCAAGATTAGAAACTGATGAAATGTGCAAACATTTACCAAAATCCGGAGTAACTTTCCATAAAATGCAGTTTACAGAGATTAGTTGCCAAACACAAGCCCCCCAAAATCCAACAAAATAGCCAATAGATCTGGAAAGATGGTTGGATAAGATCTTGATTGCCAAATATTTTCCTCTTAAACCCCAACCCAAAAGGGGAGGCAGGTGATCAGAAACCTTGACAGGCTCCTACACTAGAATTATTTTACAAGGGGAGAACATCAGCTATTTTTTTTTTCCTTCTTTGTTGCTTCCTTAGAGCTAAACTTTCCAGGTATTTAGAGATCAAAGAAGCTAATTTTTGCTGCAAAAAGACAGGGATGTGGTAGAAAAGGAAGACTGGTGGCAAAATACATCATGAGATATGTAATTAATTCAAGACCAATACTGAGGGTTGAGATGGATGCAGGCTCACTGGTATCACCACTTCCAATCAAACAAACAAATAATAAATAAGTTTCTTTTACACTAGGTAAAATGATGTAAATATTTTGGGTATATTTAGGTTTATTGAATTTCCATGTATTTTGCAGATTGATATTGAACTGTTTTTCTACTTCTGAGAGTCACTGTAGATATTCTTTGAACACAGCTGAGCCAAGAAAAATTTATTGAAAATCAAGGGAAATGCTTTTTATAGTTTTTCCCAAATGCTTACACATTTCTTTTTTACCTGTGTCTATTTTTGTTGTCAACAGATGCTCTTCTTTAAATGTGTAGGTCATTTAACATACTTGAAAAGGGCATTATTCTTTGTAATATTGGAGAATGGAAGCTCTCACAATCCTGGATGCAATACAGTGATGCATCTTAGTTCCTTTTGATTTTCTTGATATTGTTTCAGTCTTGGAGAATTAAAAGTTAAAATAGGAGTAAATAAAGTAAAATTGGCTCATCAGTTTACCTGACACTATATTTAGCTATGGAGGCTAGAAATAATAATATTTACATTATGTCTTTTGTTTATTTGTGTTGGTTTATACTTTCTTTCTCAGTCATCAAGTCAAATATTGTTGGGTGTCACCAAATTCTAGTGAGTATGCCTCATGTTTGGACCAATGTTGAATTTTTTTTCTATTATATAAATTTGAAGGAGAGGCAGTTGTTAAGTGACTGTGGGCTACCATCATAAAACAAGATAGCTGCAAAGCGGATAGAAAGCCAGGAATTTATGATACCTCTGCTTCAGGGAACAATTTGTTTTTAGAAACAGTAATGTTAAAGAAGTCTCTGCCATTGTTCAGATGATATGCCATTGAGTCACTACTACATCTCGGTTAAACTTTACTGCGTAGCAGTTTGTAACTATAAGAATAAAGACATTAAATAGACTGCTCCAAAGATGCTTCATAATTTGGTTTTGATATAAATGTGAAAACACTGTCCATTTTGGGATATCTGTGATAGTGATTGTGGAGCTTATTAATTAAAGATTTAACTAATAACTATAGCAGTTAGCTTATTAGGAAGGTGACAATTTAAATGTACACCTTAAAATAAGATTTTATGTGCCAGATCCCTGAAATTTTTGGAGAATGCTGTCTTTATTTCCCAAACTCACTATTTTTATAAATGTGTTTTTTGCTGAAAAATATGGTATTAACATATAGATATGATTAAGCATGAATAATAAAACTAGAATTGCAGTAATTTGCTATAAACAACTTAATTATAAACTGCTTGATCTTTAGAACCATGGCTTGCCTTTGCCATCTCCACAATATGAAAATTCTTCTATAGGGAATCAGTAAAATATACATGAAATAATTTATTTATGAAATACATATATTTATCAAAACACAACTGTATTTGTTCACTAGAAATTAATATAGTAGGTTAAATTTATTTATGCTTTTAAACAACAACATACTCATTTTCTTATAGTAAGAGTAAAGGTATTTTTGAAACAATTTGCTTCATTTAACTGAAATTTTTTTAGAACTCTAATTTTAGGTTAATATAGTCTGCAGTCTAAGTAAAATTCTTTTGGAGCAAAAGTACTTAAAAACTTTTGATAATTTTGATGTAGGGTTTTAAGATTTCCACATAGGCCACAGATGTCATTATCCCTAAGTAAAAGAGAATGCATGAATCCTCAAAGTTTTGACTGTTCTGTGATAACTTCAAGTGAGTGAGGATCAGTAAATGTATAGCAATAATTCCCTTACTTTAGGTAGTAAGATCATACTAACAATTTTTACTACCCACATTCCTTCACGTTGCAACCAAGGTCTTAAGCACATGCATGTTCTATACCAGACCTAGCGGTGGATGCTGAGCTTTCAAGGCAGAATCTCTCTCCTCCAGAAGTCACCGTTTTGTGAGAACAGTGAATACCCAAGTGAATAGATCCACATAAATTCATTTTGACACTAATGTTACCAAGTATTAGTACAATGAAATATCATTGGGTTGGTATATTTCCCTTTCTAAGAACTCCTAATAATACATGAAATACCAAATAATAACTTTGTCATTGCAAAGGTTCACCCTTTCTGGGACACAGAATTGGACTTCACTCCTCGGGCCATCTCACACCCAGGTGTGACCATCTGACCAGCTCACAGAATGTGCCAAGTGTTCCATTTCCCACACGGGTCTTTCAAGGCACCAGCGTACTACTACTTTCACACATCTTTCCTTTTTGCAGGCTGTAGTCTGGAAGGGGCAATCAGATCTCAACCACGCAAATGGGGACTAAACCTTAGGGGAGTAAGGAGTGATTAAATGAAGGTCTAGAGTCCCTGAACCAACAAAATAAAAGCTGCCCCGAGGAATGAAACATCTGCTCAAAAAAAAAAAAACAAAAAAAAAAAAAGCCTTATGTGAGAGGGAAATAAACTTCTACTAAGCTCTTATTTGTCATTGAATATCCTGTATCACAGTAACTCAGCACATGCTCATTAATACAACAGGAAAACAATAAATTATATGATAAATAAGTCAATTTTACATAGATTGGATTTTGAGGCCAAAGGGTAAAGCTAACATTTATAGGATTAATTATTTAGCATGGAACCTATATTCCTTTATACAAACTTGATCATACATATACACTTTTATTCTGTTTATGTGCAAAAAAAATGTTCTTTAGGAATACTGGTGAATACTAAAATTAACTGGGAGATTTCCATTAGCTTAGAGTGAACAAGAAGGTCAGAATTTGATTTGGTCACTGAAGTGAAAGTATATCATATTACATTTGTAAATAAACTAAAAATAGCCATCCTGTCAGTCCCCAGTGGGAAAAGAGATGCAGCACATGGATACCTTTAAAATTCATACTAGGAAATATGAATACATAAACCTTGTTAAAGAGTTTTTGTTTATAACTTTTTTATCCTCTAGTTGTCAATGTATTTTTTCACAATACTACAAAGATTTTCCTGTAAATGCTGTTGAAGTGACTGGTTCCTTGGATCTACCTTGAAGTGGTTTTACCTTAATTGTTCTCTTTATTTCTCATGAGATTTAATTTCATGTTTCAGCTTCTCTCCTGATTGCCTGGTGTTGCTAAATCGTAAGATATGGTCTGGTCTTCTAAAAATGCATAGTTGTTGACTTTAACAAATGGATAGTTTGGAAGCATATAATCCAACCATTAAGGAGAAACTGAAAAAGCTGAAGATTCTAGTAATGATTTAGTCACTGCAGTACTTTTAGAAAATCACTTAGAAGAAACTTTTAGATAGTCTTTAGAAATGAGACTATTTTCTATTCCAGGCAGTTCTGTTTCTATTTTGTAAGTATTTTATCTGCTAAGTGTTCTACCATATGATTTCTTCTGAAGTATTATAATTCATAATATATGGTATATATAGCAGTATAATTTTGTTCTAGGCGCTCTCATAGGTGCTTGGCTGGTATTAAATATTCACCTAATACCTGAGCACCTCTGTCAGAAATGGGATAGAGGTTAAACAACTTACCCACATTCACAGAGTTATTAAAAGGAAGAAACAGAATTCAAAACAAGTGATTTGACTCCTGAGCCAAAGGTTTAAACACTACCAAAGGGGTCTTCTATAATCATACCGAGTTAGTACACATATGACATTTTACATAGATGGAAATTAAGGTCCAAATAAGGAACATAGTTACCTAGGAATGCACAGTACAATTAAATAAGTATCTCTTTTTTCTTAGAGGATTTCAGTAGATCTCAGTAAGCCACAACATAAATTTAAAAAATTATTCCCTAACTTAGACACAATATGTTAACAATTGTATTTTTAACAAATAGTTTATACAAAATATTTAGTCATCCACTTTGTGAAATGCAGCATGGAAGAAGTGGTTAAAGTACAAATATATCTAATAACAGTATTTGCATTCAGAAGAGTATAGTTTACCTTAAAATATGTAATTAGGTGGTATACTAGGTTAAAAATAATTTAAAAAATGGAATCTAGGAATTTCCATTTTCTCACAGTGAAGCAACAGGAAAGGATTCGTTAAGAAGATTGTATTTGTCATAGCATTTGGAAGATGACCAGGATTTTAAAAGGAATTGACAGAAATGAGATGAGAGAGAAGAAAATGCAACGAATAGCAAGGGATCCTCTTCAGCAAAAACACTGGCAATGACAACATAGGGTGCTAGGAGATGGGGGTCATTTTGAGAATTATTTTACACATATTACAAGATTTTATACAAGAGTCAAGATGTAATCAATGTTCATTAAATATGTATATGCATATTTATAGATGAATTACTTACATTGTGAAGGACCGATTGATTTGGAGAATAATGGAAAAGAGTTCTAAGACAAAATAGGAGCTGTTGTAAAAATAAACCTTATTTTTAAACACTTGGGAAGGTCAGATATACCAGATGGTAGGTTTTGATGGTTGACATGAATGGTTGCAATGCAAATGAGAGGCATGTACAGAGGCAATAGATAATAGTGTTTCATGAACTCTAATCCCTAGAAATAATTATTTACTATTTTAAATAATGACATAATAAAAATATATTGCTTAATTGGTATTTCCTATATTATTAAGACTGATACTTTAATTGCATATTTTTATTTGTTACACACTCTTTCTGTATTCTTCGAAGTTAATGTTCTTTGATATTTTCCTCACTGATTTATAAAACATTTAACTCTCTTTTGTCAACTATTTTTATGTGTCTGAAAATATGCATGATATTTTTGATACAGAAATTGTACAACTGTATTTAGTACAATTTACTGCTTATTTTATTATCTAGGTTCCTTAGCTTTTATGCTTAGATATTAGTATGGGAAAATGTAATTATTACCAGTAGGGAGAAAACTTCAGGAGAAAAGATCTGGGCTATAAGATTATTAGCAGAGAGTTTATGAAATTCACTTTTTTATTGTTTGTGTTGTGTATATATTATATTTTAATTTCCACAAAGTGATACTTATTGCTTCAAAACTTGACTTATTACTAGTTTTTGCAGATGCTTCAGCCTAGTCAAATGGTAAGAATCACTTTGTATAGAGGGTAGAAAAATATATTCAATCTAACTCATCTCAAACTTGCACTCATACAGCTAAATTGGCAACTTATGTCCAATTCATTCTAGAAAAATAGGTAAGACATATTTTCTGTGAAATAGCTTTCAACTTTTTGAAAATCACCAAAGATTTTAAATAAACACCACATTTACCATTAAATCAGTAATTATGAATCTCTTTGATTATATATATAAGAGAAGTTGGCTAATCAGTTAATATACTCAATCCTAATTTGTGTAACAAATGGTTAAGTGCCGACAACTGTAACAGGTCCTGTGTTAAGAAAAATAGAAGAAAAGTGTCAAAATAAGACCTTGTCTTTTTTGAGGTTTCTGTCTTGCAGATAAGAGAGAATATAAACAGAAAATACTAACATACATGCACCTCACCACACACCAAATATAAAAATATGAACAGGGGAGCAGATGTGGCTCAAGCGGTTCAGTGCCTGCCTCCCACACGAGTGGTCCTGTGTTCGGTTTCTGATGCCTCCTGGGGAAAAAAAAAAAAGCAAACAACAAGAAAAACAAACCAAAAACCCAATTAAGGGATGCTGATGTGCCTCAGTTGTTCAGCGCAGGCTTTCCATATATAAGGTCCCAGGTTCATTCTCCAGCCCTCAGAACCTCAAAAACAAACAAACAAAAATATATAGAGACAAAAGGCTTGATCTTCAGGTTTAGTGGTCAGGGGAAGCCCCCTCTTGGAAAAGGTGGTAATTAAATTAAGAAAGAAATGTTAAGAAGGACTCCGACACAGGACCAGAGGACACAGGACATCTTAGGATACAAGAAGTCCTAAGGCAGAGGAAACAAGTATGGAGTTCTGAAGAAGAAATTAGATTTCTGCCTTTAAGGGCTCAACAAAAGGGCAGTAGCGGCTTCCCAAACTGGACTGTCCAAAGAAGGAAATATTGATCACTTGCTAGCCATAGCTGAAAATAAAAACAGTAAATCAAACAGAGTTACGTTTTATGGAAATCATCCTAAAATGTACACAATGCTTTCCTTTATTGGCTAAATAGATCAAATGTAAAAGAACAGTTTCTTGATGGTCCAGGGTCCTCATTCTTAACATTCATTATTGTAGTTTCTGGTAATACTCAGGAACTTTGAGAAAATAAAAAGCTATTTGCTTCCATTAAAACTATGACACTGATTTGTAATTTTTTTGACTTTGCTTTATCTTCCCTAAAATCCATTTCTTTTCTGCTGCTTTATACTCTGTGTTCTGGTGAGCTTGAAGAACAACCTATGAAGAACTAAAGATAGTCAAGGATTTTAAAAGAAGTATTAAATCAATAAGCTTAGTAATACAAGTAAACTCTTATCCATGAGTCTTTAAATTGATTGGTTGAGAATATGTCTATTTGTCAGAAGAGTAAATAAACTTAAGTCAGCTAATTATCTCATTAACCTCTAAATTACAAATTTACAGAATTTTAGAATGAGAAGATCTTAGAATATATATGACTAAATCCTTCATTTTAAATATGATAAACTATATTGTAAAGATCACAGATTTCTTTGTAAACTCGACCCTGAGGTCTTTTAAAGCACAAATTATTTCATGTTCATTCTGGGTATCCATCACACCTTATGAGATCTGCCACAGTGCAAGACTGAATAATTGGCCCTATAAGAAGCATCATCCTTGGCTAGTGCACTAGTCTAAGAAAAATGGAGACATAGAGAAGACAAAGTTCCCTCAAGCCAAGCCTGCATAAACCAACCCCGCCCCACCCCCGAAACTGACCCATATATTTTTGAGGAAAAAGTGTTTGTTACACAATATTGATTTTATGGTTGTTACATGAATAAACATTGAGAATGCCTTAAATATTTGAATTTATTTGAATTTTCAGAGGAAGAAATCGAGGCCCCAATTTTGAAAAAACTTTCTAGTGCCCTAAATCTAGCCATTGATATAAATAGGCCAAAACTGAGGTTAACAGGGTTAACATCTTGATATATTATCATAATAATGCTGATGTATCTCACTGCTGAGAAGCTAATTAGTAGGAGGAATGAGACTAAATGGTATATTTATCAATAAGCCTAGATTTATGTAATGGATTGTATTCTATAAATAGGCTTTTTCTCCTCCATTTATTGGGCAAAGCACTGAAAATAATTAAGGGCTTTTCTTTTCACCTAGGACAGGGGTTCTTAACAAGGGGTCAATGAGCTTGAATTTAAATTAAAAAAGACATTATTCTTGTGGGGACATGTTGATGTGGGTATGATACATTCAGCAAATAATACACAGTATAAAATGGACTTAATAAGGGGTCTGTGATTTTCACCTGACTGACAAAGGGGTCCATGGAACAGAAAAGGTTAAGTACCCCCGAGCTAGAAAAATGAAGTTTCAGAAGAAATAGTAAAGGTTATTCAACCCCAATACTCATGCAGCATTTAAATCTCCTCTCCAAGCACTATGTCAAAGTTTTTGTTGAAGCTCTATCTGAATGTGTGTGATAATGGGCAAAATTGAGCCAAGACTCAAACTCGATCTTTTGTTTTTATTTTTAAACTATCCTGTCCTTAAATGTTTCAATGGTGTTCAGAAAAAGTGATTTTCAATAAGGAACAAGGAAAGAAAATGGCATGTTATCAGTAGTCTAATGTGGACAGAAGAGAAAGAGTTTGGAGTTAGAACCAATCTATGACCATAGAGATGTAATAACAGGAGAGAGCTTGTGCTCAAGGCTACAAGATTAAGAATAGAAATTAATAAGTCACTGACTACTTTTAATATGGGGATCATTAAGCATAAGCACACCCCTACCTGGGAATGCTTCCTATAGTCAATAATGGTTGTTATATATAACTTGCACCTTTGTTTTTAAACAAATCATTGAGATTTCCTCACGCTTTCCTTCAAATGAAATGACTTGTGTCATCACATCACGTCTAAATTTGTGTTTGTCTATTACTGAGTGTCTTTAATCAGGAGAAACTAATAAGGGTTGAACAAAACCAGGCATCAAACAAATATTACTACCACCTAAAACCATATTAAATCATTCAGCATTAAGTTCTCTCTCTCTTGAATGTTTCTTCTACCTGGAAAGTTCAGGAGACATCAGAATCACTGCCTAAACAGTCAACTAGCTGGAAAATGAGTAGATAATCCCATAAGGCCCCTCAACCTATAAATGATTCTATTATAACCTGACTTGTAGGAATGTCACTAAATTATCCAGCCGTAAGGGTTTGTAGAGTCACAATATCTCCCCACATTTAAAAATGCATGCCTCTAATTCTGACTATAACTTTATCAAGTCATGCCCTTCTTTAAACCAACTGCTTCTTTGCATGGATTCAGGGTCAGAAATCTGTAGAGGACACAGATGACCATGATTTTATCAGGATAGCAGAGTTATTGGCCTATCAGTTGATAATCTTGGAGGACATCTTATCTCTGTTTGCAGCTCCATTTAGAATACAGCATTGTGAAATGTTCTTTGTCTTTAGCCACTTGTTCCATATGCCAATGACCAAAGCCACAAAAACATTCACTCTCAATAGCCTATTATATTTATTTTTATAATTAATTTCAACACATCTTGTTTTGAATTGTTGTCTGGAATAATGTTAAAGCCACTTTATTTGGCCATTGAAGATACAACTTCTTTTAATGTTGAGACTACATATGTTCTTTTCCATCCATTGCCAGCACATGTTTTTTGCCCTTGCTCTAGACATTTTTTAAAAGCAGGATGGACTCCTAACCAAAATTTGGCCCAGAAGTCAAGACTGATGACGTTACACACATACCTAGAGGGTGTATAAATTTTATTGCTCATGTAATTGAGATATTTGGGGAGAGCAGGACAGGGCTTCCAAGCAATTGAAAATATCTGAGAGAGGAAGGCAGGGATACAGGTGTTCACTGTGGTTCACAGGTAGTCCACAGGTGGGGTGCATGCAACTGGAAGGGGTCAGTACAGTTTGAACATCCTACAGGGCCAAAGGAGGAGCACAGACTTTCTCATCAGCTTGTCCAGAGGTGGACAGAGAAGGGGAACTTGAAGCTCTCAGCAGTCAAACATCAATAAATGGAGCCAAACTCTTAATCACATGCATCTATCATTTACTATAAATTTGCCAGAAATACAACTGTTCTTAAGTATATCATCACACAGTGTCACAAGAAAGTGAACAAGAATATTGAGATGATGCTCAGAGCTATATGTGTTCTAGCAAGAGGGCTCATCCCTAAAATGAATATATAGAGAAGTCATATATTGCTACAGGGCTTGGATAAATGGTCTTCTCCCTCAACTCCATTTTGAGAGGCCTGGAGGATGCCACTTGTTCAAGCTACAACCTCCTTTCTCTGTTACACCTCCATCTGCCTCTTTATTTTAACTACCCAAAATCTTATATGAGGGGGGAAACAAAAACATAAAACTTAAACTGACTCCACTACACGTTCTCCCTGACACATCATCGCTGCTGATCCCAGCATGACTTACAAATCATCTTATCTTGGTTATCATCATGAAATGGCTGCATATGCCCATGTTTTTCAGCAGTGTGTTCATGTGACTCCATCTCCAAAGTCTGTCTGACACCTCCAAAACAAATCTCTACTCCCTGGAAATCTGTCTGACATTTGCAAATTTCCCTTTCTTTTCTTCACTTCCTTTTACAGGGTGATTTCTGTCCTTGTTTCTCTAATTGAACCTAGCTATACTCTGTAATTTTGCTTCTCTTTTAGCCTTATTGAAAATGCCATTTTATTTTCCCTTGTGCCACATCCTACATTTCACATATCGTAGGAGGTAGATGACATATTCATCTGACATGCTCTCAGGTGACCACATGTATTTCCTGTTACCACACACACACACACACACACACACAACCCTGGAAGTGCACAAAACCTACTGGGCCTCTGCTACCCCTTCTTAGAGTGAGATTCACCAAGTTAAGGACAGCAGTTTATGTGGAGGGGAAATTGGCTAGATTTAAAAAAAATTTTTTTCTATATTTTCACTCTTTGAATATACCAATAATTAACTTTTAAAAATAAAATCATTGCATTTATAGTCTTTCAAAATAGACACAGCACATCTAATGCTAAATGATTAAGTGTATTGTCCTTGTATGTGCACTTGAAGCATACTTGGGTGTAATTTTTCATACTATGTATTTTCATATATGTATTTTGAACAACTGACTGCTAAGAGGCACAATGAAAATAAAGATTAATTGTCTTAAAATTTACTGAATCATCAGAGAATGTAGAAGTTCTGTTAATTTATCCTTTGTGCTTTTGCAGAAGTTCAAAATATAAAATATTTCAACTACGTTTAGGAACTTTTATTTTTCCTTAATCCTATATTGCATATATAACATGCCTCCACATCATAATCTAAATATAAAGGATGACACATTTTTAAAGGATTTTGAAGTTTTAATTTCTTTTACATAAGAATATAGTATTCCAAATGCGTAAATGTCTTTAGTGCTGTGATCAGAGTACATGCAGCTTAAAATATTGGACCGAGGCTTTTAACCTCTCCTTGGCTTGGAACACGGCATAAGCCTGTTTCACACCTGCTGAAAGAGACCCTGGCAATGCGCTGACACTGACTCAGATAAATACACAGCTTCCGACTGCTCTGCCTCAGAAACCATCCAAACAATTTTAAAATCAATTTGGTATTTGACAGGGAGCCATTGCAGATCCCAAAGGAAGGCACTGACACGCTGAGGCCACTTAGTGTGAATACAATTCTGACAGCAGCATTTTCCTTGAGTTGGAACCTCTGCAGCCCGCCCACTTTCTTTCCCTAAAAGAACATTTTAAAAGGGAACAGGATGATAGCCTAACCTAGAGGTTAAATAGCAAAATCTATTGTCTCAGCATCAGCAGGAAACCAGTTGGTGGATGATTTCTTTTTTAATGGCTTTACAATTAAATTCTTGTCAGAGATCTGAAATTATTGTACAAAGACAAAGGTTGATTCCAAATTAGCAGCCAAATGTTTAGCATAGGCAGAATGACCAGTGCATTCGATTCAGCAGAGACAGGAAGCTGCAGGAAAGAACAACATCAAGCACCAACTTTATGGCACCATTTTAGCATCATTGTCTGTACCATTTATACTATGTCAAAGTGTTTCATGCTACACATTTTTATAGTCTGTAGATTTTTATTGAAATCGCCAGCTATATATTTCACAACCAATATTAAATACTCAGCATTAATCTCTCAACACTAGAAATTAACTTTACTTACTCTACTCTTAGTAATTCTGGTATATACGGTATATTCTTCCTTTCCCACTTCTCTGAGAATCACTACATTTAATTTGTACATAAAAAACAATAATGCTATTCCACTTAAACTCTGCTCTGTCTTTACAATTCTTAACTTTCATTCTAAATGGTCTGAACCATTTTAGGTATAATTTTCATGTTTAGGCAATTTCTGATTATGAACGTAAATTATCATTTTTTCCACTACATCAAACTAATGTAATAACAGTGGATGGGTAAAGTTAATATTATTTTTCAGTATATATAATAAAATTATGAAATTAATTAGACAGAAAATCAAACAACCAAATAAAACTCCCTCATATCAATTCAATTTAGCTAATGTATGTATTCTACATACAAATAATTTTTCTCCACATTTCTGTCTCATGAAGTCAAATAGATCCCAGTGGGAGTAGCTCAAAAATAGTGTAAATAATTATTTTCTCTTTAAATAACCGCAATAATATGGCAATGGCATTATGATAAGGAGAGTAGTTGTGGGTACTGTAATGTGGTCAAACTGTGAATTTAAATAGGCAAAAACAATCTAAGATGGTCTTCTGTTCTTATGGTCTTCAATCAAATATTAGCTTATTCATTTTAAACCTATAACTACATAATGACCACCAGTGAAAATATACTACTTGTCATCATTCATATCTATTCTCAAGGAGCTATTTGGTTCCAATTTTTCAGTTAATCTTGGAAAATATATTAGTCTGATGTTTTTGTTTTATTGAGGTGACATTCACATAGTATAAAATTAGCCATTTCAAAGTAGGAAATGCAGTGGCATTAAATAGCATTCATAAATTTCTACAGTTACCACCTACATCAAGTTCCAAAACATTTCGATCATGCCCCCCACCCCCAAGAAAATAGTCCTGTCTGCAATAAGTAGTCACTCACCACTTCTTCCTACCTCTAGCCCTGGAAACCTCCAATTACATTTTCTGTCCCTATGGATTTATCTGCTTAGAATATTTTGTATAAATGGAATTATGCAATATAACCTTTTGTGTCTGGAGCCCTGGATATTGTTAGCTTTTTTCAGGGTTTATTTTAGCTCATTAAGCATATTTAAGATAATTAACTTAAAATTATTGTCTAGTAATTCCAATGCCTGTACTTCTTCGGTACATTATCTGTTCATTCATCCTGGGAAAAGATCATACTTTCCTGTTACTTTGTGTTCTTCATATATTTTTGTTTGAAACTGGATATTTTTATCATTATAATGTATAGGTCTGGAAATCAGATCCTTTCCCTCCCTTGGGTTTGTTTTTGTTATTTGCTGTGGACTTTAGTGGTTTGTGTACTTTATGAATTTTGTAAATTATTCTTGTATTGACTGTGTTCTGTGCCATGTGTGGTCTCTGAGTTTCAGTTATTTAGCTTGTGGTCAGTTATCCTTTGAGCTGACGGGTCCTTGAATGCCTGGAGCCAAAAGAAAAAAAAAAGAATACAAAAATACACACAAAAAAAATTCACTCAGTTTCACAGATAGACTCTTTGTTAAAGCATTCATTTGAAACTTAATTAAGCTGGTTATAACTCTGCTTTAGCCTTCATTTCCTGCTTGTCCTGAGCTTAAAAAATCATGCAGAATGAATGCTTAGGGTCTTCTCAGGTCTCTTCTAACATATGTAATGACATGGGCATACACAATACCTATAAACTCCCCAGTATACAGTATAAGTTTTAATACTCTAATTTCACTAAGAAAATCTTTCCCTACCTTTTCCTCCCAGGTTTTTTGGTGCATCTATTGTTTGCTTCAACTGGAATCCTTTATCCCAGACAGCAGCAGTATTTTCATTTACCACCCAACAGTTTGAAGAAATGCTCTCTACATAGCCAATTTTCTACGCAGGAGAGTTCAAAAAGAAAGCACAGTGTCACTGTGTGGGTAGACCCACACAGGTCAAAACTGACAAATGCAATTCTTGAAGAATAAGATTGGCGCTGCTTCCTCTGGAATCAGGGACAAGAGTCTCATGATGGATATGCAGATTGCCATCTTCAAGACCACTGCTGAGCCAGGAGGGTGTGTGTTGGGGGGGAGGGGTAGCGCAAGGGCAAGTAAAACTTCGTAAACCTCTCCTACCCTATTTAAGTTACCTTTTTCTTGATATATTTCATGTGTTGCTTTAAATTTTTTATTATTTTCTAGAGTTCTAACAAAGTTGATTCTGATAGATTTGCTCAAATTTTTCAGTGTTTCTGTGGAAGTACAGACCCTTGTACTAGCTACTCTAGCATTTTCCCTGAAATAATTTCTTAGCATTATTTTGTTGACCAACAATCATTAACCTGTGACTAACATTAATTAAAAAAAATGTTTTCTGTAGTATCCTTTGGTTAGTTAAAGTAGTAATCTATGAAAAAGCTGATTCTATTAGAACATCACAGAAAGATTAGCAGCTTTGGTAATCTCAAAAACATATTCATCAACAGGGAGTCTCAATAATAATAATGCAAATAATAATTCAGATCCAACGTCTTTCTGTCTAAGTATTCCTGCTAAATATTTCTAAGGATTGAGAATATTCTTGGAATCTAACCCTAAATTGTTTAAATAGGGTTTTGAGATAAATTCTCACCAAAATCACTTGGAGCAGAAAAATGGACATTCCCTAACTGAGAAAGTGACACTCAGAAATAAAAATAGAACATCCACTAAAATACAGAGGGATAAGAAGAAGGGAAGACATGCTGCACAAAATCCTCACTCTAACTCAGGAATATTCTGAATATATGTGTGCAATAATGTAGGTATAGGACTACAATTCCAATGCTATTCAATTTAAGAATCTTCTTTGACAACCCAAAAAATAAAATCTACTGTCCAACCAAATTCTGATTGAAGGTAACACTGCACTGTCTAAAGATACAGTGAGTGCCTCAAAGCCATCAGAAGCTCAGGGTAGTGATGGCGCAGATTTGCAGAATTATTCTTATGTGTCTTCAACACATCATGTTCTTGAGATTGTGAAACCCATGCTGCTGAACAAGACTACTAGAATTTTGTCTATAAAAGGCTTAAAAGTTTATTTAATTTAAATTGTACATCCTTAAGTTTGTTTAAAAAGCTTGCATGACATATATCAAAACTTTTGTTATGAGTAGAAACCAACATTGCTAGTATATAGTAGAAAATAAATTAATCTACAAAATACTGTCTTATAAAATGACTGAGGAAAAGGAAAATGAATTAAGGATGAAGTTTCAACCTTTGCTGGTAATTTCCCTTCAGAATAGCCAAAATTATCATTTGAAATTTGTTGAATTATTCATTCTGTTCTCATTCTACTTATTTACTGCTCCAAGATTTTCTTCATTATAATATATTACTTTGACAATATTACTATTTCTATACTTGGGACCTAGTGAGTATATTTTTCTTTATTTTTAGTATATTTCTGTTTCACTATACTTGCAACAATTACAAATAAAAATGTTTTTCTTTGCCTTACATAATAAATCAGGAATTTCAGTTTTTATATGTATGAGCTACAGATTTATCATGGGGAAGGAAATATATAAGTTCCATGATATATGGCTTTCAATATTTCATGTGTGTGCCTTTCTATTCTGGTTATTCATAATCATATAATTCAAAAAACAATTGGAAAGAAAGTGATTAATATATTTAGTTTTACTCAGAATATACATGCCCCTGCCCATTGGATTTAGAGACATACCCATTGTATTAGTCAGCAAAAGGGGTGCTGATGCAAAATACCAGAAGCCTGTTGGCTTTTATAAAGGGTATTTATTCGGGGGTAGGCGCTTACAGATACAGTCCATAAAGTATAAGTTACTTCCATCACCAAAGTCTATTTCCACGTTATGGAGCAGGATGGCTGCCAACGTCTATGAGAGTTCAGGCTTCCTGGGTTCCTGTGGGCTCAGCTCCTCTGTTTTCTCCACAAGGTCAGGTATAGACTATGAGGCTTTCTATACTTTGCCTCTCTCCACAAGGTCAACCGCAGATTGTCAGGTGAACAGCTCTGTCTCTTTCCCTGGAGTTTCTGCCGTGACTAAGGAGCAGTCTCTATTCCTCTGTGTTTTTCTCCTGGCTCAGGTCCTCTCTTCCTGTGGCTTGCTACTCTTTCCTCTGTGTGCTGACTTCCTGGGGCTCCAGCTTAAGACTTCAGCATCAAACTCCAACATCAAAACTCCAACATCAGAAACCCTCAATTCTGTCCTTTGCCATGACTTTTATCTGTGAGTCACCACCCACCAAGGGATGGGGACTCAACACCCTAATGATGTGGCTCAATCAAAGCCCTAATTATAACTTAATCATGCCCAGATACAGATCAGATTACAACCATAATCCAATACCTCTTTTTGGAATTCATAACTATATCAATCTTCTACACGCATTATCATTTATCCCCAATAATGAGTATCAGAAAGAAAATGTAATCAATATTATATATTTAGGGGCAAAATATGTACTAGAAATATGTTTCAGTTCTAAAAAAATTAAATTGGCTATTGCTATTCAGTAAAATACAAATTATGACTCTTATTGTATGTTATTTATTCATTCCATAGACAAATTATACCTACATAAAAATAATTACAATGTAACTATTCAGAAATATTAATAATCAATGTAAATCAAATGAAACAAAATGCAAATCAAGTAGCAAGCTAATTAATCCATGCACCAGGGAAAAGAGATGTCACAAAGTTCATGCAACATCTTACAGGCACATAAGAGAGGTACAGTTTGGTACTTTTTTCTCATTTTAAAAGACAAAATGTATTCTCTTGTGGTCAACTTTAACTTGAGCCTCTCAGGATGGAGGAGTATTGTAGAGATCATTTATGATTCAACACCTCTGTGCATTTATTTATTTATTTTTATACACATATTAAGCAATGATATAACTATTTGGTCAGAAAGGGGCAGATTAATCTCAACTAGACTGTGTAAAGTGGGCTACCAAACACACATTTAAAGTAATAGTCCTGAGATAATGCAGTTTCTTTCCTAAATGCAATTTTTGAGATATGTCAGACATGAAAGGAAGTTTTATGTATACCTGAGAAACAAACCTAACCACGTGAGAGACTCCCAAGGTGGGCAGATATAGTTGGGTAGATTAGAAGAGGACCTAATTCTGTGGATGAAGATTGGTTGTGGAGTGTTTCTTAGGTATTCTTTCTTTTTCTCTCTCATCTACTTTACCCTTGCCAGTTCAATTTCGGATGCTTCATCCTCTCCAGTCAGAAAATAACATTCCAGGTTTGGAGTGTATGAAACAGGTGTGAATGACCTGTCCCCTGATCATCCCTTCTTCTTGACCCTCTTATACTCAGAAGTGAATGTGAACAAAGAAGAGAGAGGAGAGATAGCTCTTGGCAGGAGGCAGTTCTCAGGGGAAAAGATGAGAAATGTTTCCAGAGAGGCAATAATGTCTTATTTTAGGGGACAAACTCCAACACTAGGTATTTTCCACCTGGAGGTCCAGCAGACAACTACTTATTCCCAACACATTAGCCTGAGATCTGATGCCTACTTTGGAGTATGTGCTGAAAGAAATAGAAGAAGAACAAAGAAAGAGCTACTAAGGGATAGAGGCAACAAACAGATAAAGCAGAATCAAAGAATCAGGGAAAAATTAATAAATTCATAGAGAAAATAAATGTCCTTGGAGAGTTGTAAATTCAAAAGATAATATTGGAACTGTTAAGCAGAGTCAAGATATTTTGAAGAATTAACCAGAGAAGACATAAGTTTAAAAGGTCAGACTAAATTCCAAACAGGAGAGTAGAAGATGAATAGAAATATGATAGGAAAAAATATATAAGGTATCAACAACAAAGAGAAAATTCAAAAGACTTTGAAAGAGAAAAGACATAAAGGAAAGAGTCAGATGTACAGCAGACTTTCCACTTGGTTACAAGAAGATAGTGATGTCTATTTCCAAAGTGTTGAAGGAAATGAATTTGTTCATATAATTTAGCCATTACTATAGCTATATAGCCATCGCTGTAACACTTAAAGGAGAGGGTACAGTAAAGATTACAGTAAAGCATGCAAGGGTTTAGAGGGTGACTAACAGGAAGACCATCTGAAGCAGATACATCAATGAAGCAGTCCAGTAAAAACAAAATTGAACTCTCAAGGATTCAATAATGTAGATGGAAAATGAGTGATTAAACTACCCAGCTATGCTGTTATCTGAAGATCAAAAGCAAGGACCAAAAAAAAGTAATAATATCATGCAAAAAATATGGAGGAGGAGAGGAAGCAGAAAAGGGGAATACGAAGCATGTTACACTACTTGCTTCTTTTGGGATAGCTGAATGATGTCAGGGGAATCTAGATTCCATAGTGGAAGAATGAGATGATGAGTATGAATTGCATAAGCAAGACAAATTGTAGCTGCAGCAATAGCCAAGGTAAAGTAATTTGGGGTAGAGAATAGAAGAAGAGGAAAAGGATGAGTTGAGGTCCAGAGAAAATTGCAGCACAGGGATTGTACCTGGCTTCAATGCATTTTGAGTTTCCCCTAAGGAAGCCAGGCCTGCTGGAATCATGACAAAGCTCCTCCCTGAATGTGTATGGAAAAGTGGTCCTACAGTGCAAGAGGTGAACTGTAGCAGTAAGGATATCTCTTCAAGAATGAATTTGCAAGTCAGCTGTGATTAATGCAGTTAGCTGACAGTCTCTACCTGAAGAGCTTTTGGGATTTTTATCCCAGCATTTGAGGTTTTCCTCTTCCTTAGTCAAATTTAGCCACTAATTGGCACAGCAAGGGTACTAAAGTTACAGTGATTTACCTAATGGTGTGATTCAAACCCTCACTCTTTAGAGGTCTGGATCTCTGGCA
Source organism: Dasypus novemcinctus (assembly GCF_030445035.2). Lineage (NCBI taxonomy): Eukaryota > Metazoa > Chordata > Mammalia > Cingulata > Dasypodidae > Dasypus > Dasypus novemcinctus. The sequence goes on along the minus strand of NC_080688.1, from coordinate 83,160,086 downwards.
AGTGTACTATTCTTAGATCAGAATTATGTCTAATCACAGTTACCACTGAGCAGGGGAGGAGCCAGAAATAGTCATGTGGTTCTCCTATGCTCCTCACAAATTCAATATGTAAGAGAAACCTTATCTTCTCCTGGTGATCAATGTCAATTATCCCTGCTAAGGTGATGAATCTTCTTCATGCCTTACGGTCTCTGAACATTATGAATGCAGAGTACTCAGGTATCAAATGATGCTTTTATTTTAATGGGAATCTGCTAGGTCATCTGGCAAGAGTGGGCCCTTTTAAGGAGCTAGGACCTCAGTTGCTTAGAGAGCACAGAAACATGGACAAGAGGCACAGAATTCCCTGGTGGTCCATTGGGAATGACTATAAATGGAACCACTTCTGTTTACACCCCTTGATTTCTTGGCCTATATATTCTTCCTTCTTGACAAAATAGCTGGTGTGTCTAAGGCATCCTGAAGAAGGACATGTCCTCCTTGCAGGGTACTACCTCTGAATAGGCACTATAGATATGTCTTCCAAAGCCCATTCCAATGCTCAATCAGCCTGGTAGCTTCTGGGTGATGCAGTATGTGAGGCATCCAGTGAATTCCATTGTCATGGACCCACTCCAGTATTTCATTTACTGTGAAGTGGGTTGCATAGTATGATGCATGAGATTCCACTCAAATATATCAAGTCTACACATACAAATATTGACTGAGACGTGACAGGAAGGAAAGGCAGATTTAAGAGTAGACTCTGGAGAGTAGACAGATTTAAAAAGCCATCTCAGGACCTATAAATAAAGGTTGACTGCTCAGTTGAGGAAGTTCAATAACTGACCAATAATGCCTGAGGGAATATAAATAAATTGGACAAATTATTTTTAAATAATGAAGCCATTAGGATGCTGGTCAAATTGTTAATAAATATTGGACACAATCCAGAAAAAGATAGTAATAAAGAGCAATGAGACTGATAATGGGGACCTTCTTTGTCAAATTGGACCAGACTTTAAATAGCTTTAGGCATAGAGCAGTGGTTCTCAACCAGGAATGATATTGTCCCTCCTCGTGGGATACTTGTCAATGTCTGTTTGGTTGCCACAACTGGTGTGCTATTGGTGTCTGGTGGAGATGGGACAGGGATCTGCAAAATTTTGCACAGTGCACAGCACAGCTCCCCACAACAAAGAATTTTGCAGCCCTAAAGGTCAATTTAGATTGAGAAATTCTGCCCTTCAAGGACAAAAGTTGAAAAATCTAGAACCCAGAACATTTGGTGCCAATGTAAACTCCTTGAGCTTGATGTTTTGACCCTGAAAGTCTGCACCCTAGATAGCTGGTAACCCTGAAGTGACCCAGCCATCGTCACAGGAACTGTTTCCAAACTGCCCATAAAAATCTCAATCCTTGCTAATGGGTTCATATCATTATAGATTTTGGTGGCCCAGCTGAGGCAAATCAAATCATTGCTGGATATGTTAAGTGTGCAAAATTATTTCTACTATTTTTTTTCAAGTGAAAAGTCCAGGATCAACCAAATATAATCATGGAATGATAGAGAGGATGTATGACAGAAAAATATTTATTTCATGGTTTGTGTAGTAAATTCATAGGTGTTATAATTTTTTTAAGCTCTATATTTGCATTTCCTGTATTGTGCTTTATTTTCTCAAAAACTAGGTTTCCAATAATAATAAATAAAAATGTGGAATAAAATAAATATTTTCAAGTGCCCATGGATGATTCATGAAAATGGATTATAAATTTGTCCACCAAAAAATTATCAACAAATCCCCCAAAATATAAACCATGGAAACCACATTATCTTATTCAATGCAATAAAAATGGAAATTAAAGCACAAAGTTAGAAACAAAGGATAATTTCAATTTTTAAATTTAAGAACTCTGCATAAAACAAATAAACAAAACAAAGCAGAGAAACCTTGGGTCCATGGGGAAATACAAACTGAATAGTATAATTTCTAGAAAATAATGATAATGAAAACATCTCACATAACAACATATAGATAGAGTTAAAACAACACTCAGAAATAAATGGTTTGAAATACTATGTCATTATGTAAGTAATGAATATAATAATGTTTGTAAACACTTTTATAAGAATACATGAATTATGCATCTGAAGTAAGAAGATGCATAAGAGAGCTGTCAGAAAGCCAAAATTAAGAAAAAACTTAGAGAGAAATTGTAATTAATCCACTAGAAAACAGAAAAATTGTAGATCATATATGTAAATGAAAAAGGATGCCTCTAAGGAAGACATATTAAAATAGATCTATTTCTATATGACTGTATCAGAAGACTTAAAAGAAAGTACAAACACATAAATATGAAAAAGCAATAGAGAGATAGCCATTAAAACAGGAAATTTTGAAACAATTTCAACTTTGCAAAAGTACATAAAAATGCAAATGATAATCTGGTTAAAATATAATTTACCAAAACTGGTTCTAAAGAAATTGAAAAGTCTATACAGATGAATTTCCACTGACAGACTAGAGGAAGTTTTCTAATATGTGCCAAAATGCCAGACTCAGACAGTTCTAGAGGGGAATTTTTCCAAAATTAAAAAAGCAAATAATTTTAAAATTATTTAAATTATTCTATAACATAGAGAAACAAGAAAACATTTTTTGAATTTTTTGAAAATATATTTTTTTGTCTTTTTAAAAGATACTTAGATTACTCAAAATGTTACACAAAAAATATAATGGATTCCCCTATGCCCCACTCCCCACACCTCCCACCCATCTCCACATTAACAACTTCTTTCATTAGCGTGGTACATTCATTACAATTGATTAACCCATTTGGAGCATTGCCATTAAGCATGGATTATAGTTTATATTGTAGTTTACACTTTCTCTCGCTGAATTCTGTAGGTTATGACAGAATATATAACGACATTATATATCTGTATCTGTCATTGCAATGCCATTCAGGACAATTCCAAGTCCCAAAAATGCTCCCATATTATACTTTTTTTTCCCTCTCTCTGTCTTCAACACCTCCAGTGATCACTATCTCCACATCAGTGATATAATTTCTTCAATTACTAGAATCACAATAAGTCTATAGTACAATACCACTGAGTCCACTTTAGTTCATATTTTATTCCCCAATACTGAGGATTCTGGAATGGTGATGCCCACTATCCCTCTAATTTAGAGGGGGCCATGATCCCATAAGGCTGACGGATGGAACTCTCTTGCTTACAGTTGTAGACTCACTCAGTTCCTTGGTGTGGTGGTTGTCCATCCTCACCTCCTTGTTAGTTGTCCTGGGTGAAACCAATGAACTGGAGAGTAGGTATTGCAACTCTGCTGAGACTCAGGGCCCAGCTGCCACATGGAGAGCCCAAAGATTCAAGTCTCTTGCATGTATACCTACCAACTCCAGCACTAAGTATAGGTTCAAATAGAAGGGACAGAAGAGGCCCATGGAGAGAATTCACATCCAAGTCCAACTCTGTCACACTAAGGAGCATGAACTCCAAAGTAGGGCCCACTGGTGAGGCACCCTACTCTAGAGCTATCTGCAATGACCATAGGACATAGGTGTCTCCAGAGCCCTCAGGATCCACACTATTTGGGGAGAGTATTTACTTTGGCAATCTATGAGATCCTGCTGAGACATACATCAGCATTACCTCTGGGATGACCTCTCAACCCACTTTGAAGTCTCTTAGCCTTATAAACTCATTTGTCTTTACCTTTTCCCCCTTTTATTCATGGTCTTTTTCCAGTTGCATTGCTTGTTGGTGTTTGGTAGTAATCTCTCAGTGCTGACATAGATACAAAACCATTTAAAGTTTGGTACAAACAGAAAATGTCAACTATTCACTCTGATATGCATTAAGGCAACATCAAAGATACTCACTTATAACTATTGGTGCAGCAATCCTAAAAAAATACTAGCAAACAGAATCTAAGGACATAGTCAAAGAATAATACACCACAATCCAGGGAATTAATTGCAAGAAAGCAAAGTTATTAGAAAAGTTGGCAAACTATCGAAATAATTCCTCATTTCCCTTTTTCCAATATATTTCATCACCATATATGATGAAAAAAATGAATAATATAAGAAAATATGGATGGATCTTTAGTGTGTTTTTATAAATATTAATAAACATAAACATCCAAAATCCAGCATCTTCCCTCGGGGAAAGGGTAAACTCTTTATCATAAGGTTAGGAATAAGCAGCTATACTCACAATCTCCACTACTTTTTATCATTTAATTAGAGCTATCTATTTATATTATTAGATAGGAAATAGAAAATCAACTGGAAGAGTATATGGTGTGCAAATGAAAAACTACTGTAAACAAGAAGAGAATTCTTAAGTAGTAAGTTTTATTAGTAGTATCAGAAATAGACTTCATATATCCTTACAAAAGACAGAATACATAAAACAACAATGGTTGTAACAAGAAATGTCTAAAATATAAGAAGATACCACAAGGCACTGTTGAAGGGCACAAATGAAAACTTGAACAAATGGGAAGTTATGTCATACTCTTGAAGAGAGAAATTTAGTATCACAAGTGTCCCCAATTTAGTGTATGTACTTTAACATTATTTAAATAAAAAATGTCACCTGATTTTCCTTCTCTGGAATTAGACAACAAGTTTCTAAAGTTTAAATAGAAATATTATTGAGGAAGAATTCCTAGAAACACTCTAAATCTAGGTTCTAGAACATTAGATAATTAAAAACTGTTATAAGTGGTAATTAAAATGGCATGGTATTGATTCATGAATAAGCAGAGAATAGAATAAACAATACTGAAAAAAATGCCCACATATACAGGAACTTAGAACACAAAGAATGTGATATTTATAATCAGAAACATGTAAAATGAACTTTTGATAAACCACAGTGACACAGTTAGACAATCATTTGGAAAAAGTCAAAGTTGATTAAATTCCACACATGATGCCATGGATTAGTTTCAAGTGCATTAGAGATCAAAATGTAAAAAAAAAGATGTCTAAAAGATCCAGAAGAAGAAAAAATAATAGAAAGATAAAAAATATATTTAAAAAGATCTAGAAGAAAATATGGTTAAATTGAAAACACTTGAGTTGAGAAGACGTATTTTTTATTTAGTTAAATGTAAATAAAAAAGGAAATCTGAATAACAGCTACAATCTTATCTACAACAATCCAAAAGCATGCCATAACTCATTCAGATCATCCATGTAAGTAGGTTGCAGAAGAAATTCCATGAGGAGATACAGGTGAACATTTGTCAACATACATAAAGCCATCTAACCTTAGTGTTTTATAATATATAATAACCAGGATAAAGTAACAAAATATAATATCAAATTTCCCCTACTTTGTGAATTATAAGCTATGGTATCAAAAATTTAAAACTTTTTAGAAATAAAAAAATTATTTCTCTTTTACCATATATTAATTTTATTTTCAGTTTGATACAGCATTAATCACAATAGATGAAAAATCATTTTTAGATATTTAAAATTAAATGCTAATTGTTAAAGGTTTTGTTCTAAACTAAACTTTGCCAGGCATGAGTTAAGAAAAGAGATTGAAACTATGCTGTAGCAAAATACCTAGCCAAAGGTCAAGCCCTGGAGGGTTTGAAGATCTATGTGAAAATTTTTGTCAGGTTAACAAGAGCTGAGGATATAAGAGAACCAACATTATTCTTTTTCAGTGAAGCAGTCTCTTACAAGAGAATGGGCTTTCAATTTTAATTTCAACACATATTGTTGTGGCAAGTTGAAAAGGAAGTGCTAACTGAGCTAGAGATCCTCTCTTCTAAAACAATTTCCTAGAAGTACTTGGGTCCACATAGAATTGAAAGGCAGCCTAAGATATCAGCACAAAAGGAAAAGTGTGCTCATAAATTACAAATACAGAGCTAGTTGGAGGGCTAGCCATTTTCAAACTGTTCTTGATTACAGTTTATAATAGCTCCTATCCCTATACAATCCTGTGACTGCTCTACTTCGGCTCTTCTTAATTTGATTTCAAGGATTTCATCAGCAATTCTCTAAAACCACAGCATATCAGGAATTCCAGCTTTGACTGAGACAAAGTGGCCACTGGAACTACTTCCAATGACAGTATTGTGTGTGTGTTTTTTTTAGGTTTTACTGTTCACATATGCTTCTAGTCAATTTTATTACCTACTGGTGGCTTGAGTTTCTTACTCTTCATTGGTTTTCTTCTTCCCAAATCTTTAATAATTTGTAACAACATATACCATTTTTGGGGAATGGATGATGGTGACAGTAGCACATTACCGCAAATGCAAGTAATATCACTGAACTGTTCACTTGGAAGAGGTTAAATGGGAAATTTTGAGTTGCATATATGTAAAATAAAAACTTTAGACAGAACCTATTAAACAAAATATGTTTAGAGGGAAAACTGATAAAGTACTCTTAAATATCATAAAAATTTCCAATTTCATCAGAAAAGAATGAATCTGCCAATTTGGAACCAATAATCCCAAAGGAAAATAATCAAATAGAATGTCATTGCTTACTAGTGATATAGACTGTGAGTTTAAACAAGCTTCAAGCTTACATAGTTTACTGAAAGCCAATTAAGTGTTATAGTCTCTGTGCGAATTCAGGAAGGATGTGGGTGGATGCGGGCGATATGCGTATTCAAGCTTACCTGGGTTGCTAACAACCCCTATGCCCTAAGAAACTGAAACCTGATCTAAGAAAGTTCCTTTTCACGCCAAAGGCAACCTTTGATCCCCAATCCTAAAACCTCTGCATAAAAGGGACTTAGAGGCACAACTGGAAGCTCGGTTTTTGGATAGAAGTCCACCAGGCCCAGCTGGTCATAATAAAGCTTCCTTCTCTGAGAATTCCTGGGTCCTAGCCTTCAATACATGAACACCAAATTCTCCTGACTTCCACTATATTTGTGGGGGCTTGTCCAGGATTCGCTGTGAAGGTTAGAGGTGACAACAGTTGATTGCTCCACTTGGATGCTTCTGAGGAAGCCAGGGGTGCACAGGCAAACCACAGCCCAGGGTAACTCTGGACCCCTTTGAGTCCAGAAAGAGGTTGTGGACTCTGCCAGAGGCCCCATGGGAGAAACTAGAGGCACCAAATGGTTTAAAAGGAGACCCTGGGAACAAAGTAAAGCTCCACATGCCAGAGAGGTAAGAACCCCAGAGGAATAGTGCAGGGAAAGCCCTAAAAGTCAGAAGGGGAGTCCAATCACCTCTCAGAAAGAAGATCCCAGTACTCCCGAGGAGAAGGGAGGAATCCAACTTCTCTAGGTCTGAGAAAGGAAAGGAAAATGGGTGGCTATGTACGTATGACTGTGGAGACTGAGTGGGACACAGAGACAGACTTCTGTGGGGCAAGAGCAGAGTCCCAATCCCCAGTTCGGTGGCAACCTCATCTGGTCAAGGGCAGTGAAGGCACCCTCCAGGGTCCTTCATCTGAGTCAGGGGACTATACTGACTTGCTAAGGCTAAGAGGCAGTGTAAGTTCCCGTGATGGATGTGGTTGGAGATGGATGAAGCAAAAGGTTGAGTGAGTGCTGTGCAGCACCTATGCAGGGTAGAAACATGGGGAACACACAAAGTATGACCCCGCTAGTATGCTGAAAAACTTTCCCAAGGCATCCCATGGAGATGTATAGGGCATAAGGTTTCAGCCAGGAAAGCTTAGAACGCTTTGTGAATTAGAATGGCTGACTTTTGGTGTGGGCTGGCCCCAGGACGGCACCTTTGACCTCCAAATCACCCATAAAGTTCACAACATAGTAACCAGAAAACCAGGGCACTCTGACCAGTTCCCATATATTGATGCCTGGTAGGACATGGTGAGTCAAAGTCCACCCTGGTTAAGGAAATTTATGACTCAAGAAGCCAAGATTTGCTTGATACAAAAGGCCAGAAGGGTTGTCCAGGGAACCAGGCCAAACAAGCACCTTGCAAAGGGTCCAGAGGAAGTGAGCCCCAAATCCAGTGCCGAACCACTCATTCTAGAAGGGCCAGATGAAAATGACCTCCTGCCACCTTATGGGGTTGCTCCTACTGCTCCAGCATCAAGGAGTGGGGATGAGCCATCTCCACTGCCATCCTTCCTGAGCAGCATGACCTAGTCGCTCCCACAGCCACTCCCACAGCCATTCCTGGAGCTGGTTCCACAGCTGCTTTTTTCCAAGCAACACCGCCTCTTCACCTCTGCAACTGCTGTCTCTGCCAATCTCAGGGTCCAGAAATGTAGTGCCAACCATCAGTCAGGAAGGAGCCCAGGAGGCAGGTGGAGCAGGGAGAAGGGCCACCCTACAGCTACCTCTCAGTGAAGCCTGAGCTCCAATTTATTATAATGCCAATGGCCAGATTCAAGGAGGAAACCAAACATTTGTGTACCAACCCTTCACTACCACCAACCTCTTTAACTGGAAAAGTCATACCCCACCATACTCAGAGAAACCTCAGGCTATAACAGACCTCTTCCAGTCCATCATACAGACCCACAAACCCACCTGGACTGATTGTAAACAACTCCTCATGACCTTACTCAACCTCAAGGAGAGAATGCATGTCATACAAGAGGCTCTAACCTGGCTCAGAAAGCATTCACCTGAGGGAACACTGGACAGTGACCAATGTGCCCACACACAGTTCCCAGACAAGGACCCCCAGTGGGATCCCAATGACACAAATGGGCTCAACCAACTAGAAACTTTCCATAGGTTCTTAGTCGAAGGGTTCAGAGCTGGGAGCCAAAAGGCAGTGAACATGGCAAAGACCACCCAAGTCCTACACACTCTCAATGAAAGTCCAGCTCAATTCTATGAGCAACTGTGTGAGGTGTTTTGCATATACACGCCCTTTAACCTGGACTCTCCTGAAAGCCAAACAATGGTCAGTGCAGCATGTGTTGCCCAATCACAGGCAGACATCTGAAGAAAGCTACAGAAGTTAGATGGGTTTGCTGCTATGAATATTTGCCAGCTCATGGAGGTAGCCACCAAAGTTTACATCAACTGTGATGTAGAAACCAGGAGAGAGAAAAACTGGAAAATGAAAAAGAAAGCAGACCTCACAGCAACAACAGTTGAAAGAAACAACCCTATGTCAAGGAAAGTAAACTGGAACGCCCCTGCCCAAAGGAGGAGGGCCCACCCCTAGGGTGAAATCAGTGCCCACACTGCTAGGAGGAAGGGCTCTGGAAGCAGGAGTGCCCCAACAGGCCACTTGGGTCCATCAACCTCAAGAAGGCAGCCAAAGCATTAGCCAGGAGCAAGCAGAGCATTGCATACTAAATTCTGGTTTCCCAAAAATTAGGAAGGAAAACCTGCAAATCAGCTCATCGGATTCATGGGAATAGAAGACTCTGATGAGGACTATTAGGACAGACTAGTCTCCTATTCTCTTGGCCTTGCAGGGCCTATGGTCAGAGTTCAAGGGGCTGCACTATACATATGATGGTTGACATTGGGGCTCAACATTCTGTAATGACAAGGCCAGTTGGGCCATTATCAAAAAGACAAGCCACGATCACAGGGGCAGCTTCTAAAAGCACCCAGCAACCCTTCCTCCAAGTCAGGACCTGTAACATCAGGGGCAAAGAAGTCACTCATGAGTTCCTGTATCTCCTAGAATGCCCAGTTCCCCTCCTCGGTCAGGACCTGCTATCTGAACTGCACATTTAGATAAACTTTGATGCCATGGGGCAATCCACATTAACACTGGGACCACCAAAGCCTCTGAAAATAGCACTAACCACCTCTGTGTAGGAAGAATGGAGACTGTTCTGACTCACTGAAGCTGGCCAATCTACAGCTACACCACTCCCCTTCGAAGACGTGCCCAAAGTATGGGCAGAGGACAACCCGATAGGGATGACACATGCCATCCCTCCAAATATTGTTAAAATAAATCCCACAGCCAGCCCAGTGAGCATAAAGCAATATCCAGTTCCACGTGAAGCACAATAAAAAGTCCAGTTACATATTCAGAGATTGCTGAATGAAGGCATACTAAAGTCGTGTCAGTCTCCATGGAATACCCCACTCTTCCCAGTAAAAAAGTTCGATGGGAAATACCACCCCTGTCCAGGACTTGCAAGCAGTTGGCTCAGCAGTACTGACCCTATAACAGGGGATCCCCAACCCTTACACTCTCTTCAGCTTGATGCCCTCATCAGCAGTCTACTTTTCATGCCTGGAAATGTCTTCTGCATTTGACCAGCACCCTGGAGCCAACCGATTTTTGCCTTTACCTGGGACTATTCGAGCTCCAGTGGAAAGCAACAGCTAATCTGGACACAGCTCCCTCAGGGATTCAAAAATGCACCCACTATTTTTGGACAAGCCCTGACCAGTGATCTTAAGTCCTTTAGACCAGAAAGGCATAACTGTTTCATCCTCTAGTATGTAGATGACCTCATCCTCAGAGGTCCCACCTACCAAGACTGTGGTAGGGGAACCCAGGCCCTCTTAAAATATCTGTAACAAAAGGCATATTGGGTGTCTAAGAGGAAAGCCCAAATCTGCCTACCTCAGGTCAAGTATCTAGGTTATAAAATAGCACAGGGGCTCCATGAATTAGGACCAGAAAGAAAGGCAGCAATCTGTAGCCTCCTTGAGCCCAAAACTTGCTGAAAGTTGCAAGAATTCCTCAGAGCAGCTAGATTCTGCCACATTTGGATCCCCAATTTTGGGATCTTCATGTGCACTTTGTATGAAGCCACAAAGAGGGGAGATCGTGAACCCCTCCTCTGGGAAAGCCCACAGAAAGACGCTTTCATCACTTTCAAGCAGGCTCTGAAGGAAGCACCAAGCCTTGGGCTTCCAGATCTCAGTAAACCATTCTGCCTTTACATCCATAATCACCAAGGCATTGCAGTAAGAGAACTCACTCAGTACCTGGGTTCCTGGAAAATGCCTGTAGCCTATCTATCCAAACAACTGGACATTGTAACCCAAGGATGGCCCTCATGCCTGCAAGCTGTAGCCACTGCAGCAATGCTAGTACTAAAAGCCATGAAATTAAGTCTTGGGCAGCCTATGATTGTTTGGGTTCCACATGTAGTAGTCACAACCTTAGAAGTCAAAAGAACATACTGGCTTACTAATAGCTGCTTGGTTAAATATCAGATCCTATTATGTGGAAATCTGTCCATCCAACTGGAACTCATAAAAAAATATGAATCTTGCTACCATGCTACCCGTGGAGCAGGGGGTTCCAACCCATAACTGCCTGGAGACATTGCAGGAGGTATATTCCAGCAGGCTGAACGTCCAAGTCCAGCCACTACCAAATCCCAACATGGAGTTCTTTACGGATGGGAGTAGCTTTGTTTAGGACAGTGAATGGCAAGTGGGATACGCTGTGGTGACCTCCAAAACCACAGTGGAAGCCCAGTGTCTCCTGGATAACATATCAGCACAAAAAGCTGAACTCATTGTCCTCACCCAAGCCCTACAATTTGTGGCTGGGGCCAAAGTTAACCTCTACACAGACTCCAAATATGCCTTCCTTACCCTGCATGCTCATGGAGCCTTATAAAAAAAAAAAAGGACTCATTAACTTAGGAGGAAAGAACATTAAATATGGCACACAGATTTTGGAACTACAAGAAGCAGTTTGGGAGCCCATGAAAGTGGATGTGATACACTGCAAGGGACACTAGATAAGCCATAACCCAATTGCTCAAGAAAATTGGAGGGCAAATGCTGATGCAAAAAGAGCCACATGGGAGGGATCCTTAATTGAGAACCTAGTCACTGCCCTCATTCCCCAGCCTCTTTATCTCCAGGAGTCACAATATACTCTAGCCGAGAGAGAGTGGATACTCTCTAAGAGCAGGACACAAGGAGCAAATGGGTGGTGGACATTGTCCAATTACAGAACAGTCATGCCTCGAGTATTAGCCACAACTGTAGTTCAGGACTGCCATGAAAACACACACTTGGGGAAAACCCAACTAAAGAAGTGTTAGAAAGATTATTCTACATCCCAAATCTAGCTGCTATCACCCATGCCATATGCCAGAGGTGCACAACATGTGAAAAGAATGACCCTTGCCAGGGACCTATGGGAGCCCCAGGAGTCCAAAGAATTGGCAATATGCCTCTCAAAGATCTAGTAGTTGATTTCACTGAAATGCCATGATCTGGAGGCTACAAATAACTCCTAGTTTTCGTTTGCACCTTCTCCAGCTGGATGGAAGCCTTCCTCCCTCAGGTTGAAGAAGAGGCCAAAATTCTGCTCAGGGAAATCATTACTTGATATGGGCTACCCCTCTCAATTGGCTCTGACAACAGGCCTGTCTTCATTTCCAAAATCACTCAAAAGATTGCCAAAGCACTGCACATCTGATAGAAACTGCACACCACTTACCATCCTCAAATTTCAGGGAAAGTAGAGTGAACGAACCATACAATAAAAATTTATATTGCCAAGATTTGCCAAGAAACTGGGCTAACATGAGTACAAGTACTTCCAAGTGTTCTCCTCCAAGTTCAAGCCATCCTAGACTGAAAGCTAAGCCTAATGCCTTATAAAATCTTCTTTGGGAACCAACCCTCCACAATCCAAACAAATATAAAAGAGGACCTCAGAGAAAGAGGAAACATCAATAGTTCTGCAAATGATCAGCTTACAAAAGCTACAAAACCTGCATCACTGGGTCCAAGAAATGGTCCCCATTAGCTTAAGCAGCTCCATACTCCCATACAAGCCAGGAGATGCAGTCTGGGTGAAAGATTGGAAATCAGCTGCACTAACCCCTCAATAGTGAGGACCCTATCCTGTCATTTTATCCACCCCCACTGCAGTTAAAGTAGCTGAAATCACCCCATGGATACACTATAGCCAGGTCAAACAAGCTGTCCCTGAGTACTGGACCTGTATTCCAGACAGGTCAACCAAATTCATCTTGTGAAAGAACAAGATGTTGAGCCCTGCTCCAGTCACCCCAGAAGCTGACTGGTCCATGCACGGCTGAAGGTTGAGGATTGAACACCGAGTTCTGCTCCAATCACATCCCAGAAACTGATTGGTCTACACACAGCTGAAGATAGGAGGTCCAGCCCAACCTTAGTTAAAATGTACCGTTGCCTATGTCCCCTAACTCTAGCCCTAACCCTTCCTTGGTCCCAAGTTGATACCACAGAGTGTGAGCCATGTATCCAGCAAGTGTGAACAGGGGTCCACATCAATAACATGTTAATATATCATAGCCATTACACCTGTAAGGGCCATGCAACCACCTGCCAGTTTCAAGGAGTCTCCTATAGTGTCTGTAACATATCTGGCCAAATAACCTGCTTTGACCCAAAAGCCCCTACAGACTTCCATCAGTGGGAAATAAGAGTGTTTAATCAATACAGGAAGCCACTTAATTCTAACTCAGTCGCTAGCCCAAATCAACAAGTGTCCCTCGTACTCAATGCCTGTCAAACCATAAACTCTGGTAAATGGAGCAATTGCGGAAGGCTCGACTGGGAGTGAGTGTATGATTATAATGATAAGTATTTGTATCATCCAAACAGTACCTGCTCCCAAGGAATCAGACAGGATTGCCAATCACTAAGCCCGTTCTATTGCCCCTACTGGACCTGTGTCACATGGGCAACCTGGCATCCAAATAGGATGCCTGGTGTGTGCTCAGCAAAGGTCAGAAAGCCATCCTCAGCAAAGGAGCAGTAGCACCCAACTGCCCCCTCGGACAATGTAACCCCTTAAACCTTACCATCCTGAAAGCCTCCACCAAACTTAGGGAAGGAATACAGATGGGACTCCTCATTAATGGTAAAGAGTAGATCTAGGAGTTTACATCTGGGTCAGATATAAAGAAACTTCCCTCTGCAGTCAAACCCACTCTGTATTCCATTCCTTCTATGATGAAATAGAGAAACCCTTCTCCATTCCTCAGGTGGCCAAGAAACTCTTCATAAGCCTAGACAAAACTATAGGAGCAACCCTAAATGTCTTCTCATGCTATGTGTGTGGAGGTACTAATATGGGAGACCAATGGCCCTGGGAAACTAGAGAATACAATTACAGCCAACCGTAAAATTAAACTGGCCTCCTGGCCATCCCTCTGAGATGGTATGTGACCATTACAAACTTCTGTCATAGAAAAATATTGTGCTTCAAGGGCATGCCTAAACTCCTCTATATCTGTTGGAAACCTAACATGTATGGGGGAAGGTTCCAAAATCATACCACTAATACAACAGAGCCTTGGGGAAAATGGAATGAATCTGACCTCATTCTCATAAATTGTACCTTCCTCAAATTAATCACAGTATGGAACTCCACTACAAGAGTCCCCTTTACTGTCTGTACTAGATTTGTGGCAAGGTTGCATTTCAGGAACTTCCCCAGAATTGGTGTGGTACTTGTATGCTTGGTACAATAAAACCCTTATTCTTTCTCATTTCCCTAGCGGAAAGGAAAAGGTTGAGTCAGTCAGTGTATGAAAACACAGAAAAAGAAAAAAGAGCTATAACTACCTGGGCAGATAATGACTGGCCCCCAGAACATTTAATCCAATACTATGGGCCAGCTACTTGGGCAGAAGATGGCATGTGGGGTTATCAAACCTATCTATATACTAAACCGAATTATCTGCTTGCAGGCCGTAGTGGAGATAATAAGTAATGGGACCACCTGTGGTCTAACCTTGCTAGCCCAACAGCAGACCAAATTCAGAAACACTATCAATCAAAACCGTCTCACCCTAGACTATCTCTTAGCCACTGAAGGAGGAGTTTGCGGAAAGTTCAATCTCTCTAATTGCTGCCTTGAACTAGATGGCACTAGAAAAGTTATCAATGAAATCACAAACAGAATGGTAAAAATTGCCCATGTTCTGGTGCAAACCTGGAATGGTTGGAATTTAAGTAATCCCTTTGGAAAATGGCAGTCAATAGCAGAAAATTTCAAACTTCTAGTGGGAATAATTGCCTTCATCATAGGAGGATGCATCAAACTCCCTTGCCTCCCCCCTTTTATCATAAATGGGACATGTGCCCTAATAAATAGGATGGTAAAAATGCAAACAGCTGTCCATCTCCTGTACACACCAATCACTCCAGGAAAACTCCAATAATAGTGATGCTGAAACTTAACAAACTTAAGCATGTGCATCAAAGGGGGGGAAGTGATATAGACTGTGAGTTTAAACAAGCTTCAAGCTTGCATAGTTTACTGAAAGTCAATTAAGTGATATAGGTTCTGTGTGAATTCAGGAAGGATGTGGGCAGATGTGGGTAATATGTATATTCAAGCTTACTGGGGTGGTAACGACCCCTAGACCCTAAGAAACTGAATCCTGATCTAACAAAGAAAGTTCCTGTTCATGCCAAAGGCAACCTTTGACTCCTGCTCCTAAGCCCTCTGCATTAAAGGGACCTAGAAGTGTAGCTAGGGGCTTGGTGTTTGGACAGAAGCCCACCAGGCCTGGCCAGTCATAATAAAGCTTCCTTCTCAGAGAATTCATGTGTCCTAGCCTTCAAAATGTAAACACCGAATCTTCCTGACTTTCACTACACTAGAAGAACCAAGGAAAGTGTTTTTTTTATTTTGTTTTGTTTTGTTTTGTTTCCACAACCCATTATCTTCTTGAGATGTTTAAACTAGACATAGTCAATAATAAGATTAGCAAGCGGTCTGGAAATGCTTTTCAGATATATGAATACGTTTTTACATTTTATGTAAGTTATCATGATAACTTGCAGCATAGTTATTGGTGACATAGCTTTGGGGATAAGCTAGAAGAAGATACAAAGAAAACAGTAAGCTGGGTCTTTCTTCCCATGATGAATGATATATGACTCAGATACGTATTTTCTCTTCAGAATTTGTGTTCAAGCTCATTAGAGTGAAGGAGATGGCCTCAGGTTGTTGAGTGACAAATTCTTTGCCTAATGTGTATTTTATATACATATATAATTTCTCTTCCCTTCCCCCCCACCCAAGTTGTCTGTTCTCTGTGTCTATTTGCTGCATGTTCTTTTGTCCACTTCTGTTGCTGTCAGTGGCACAGGAATCTGTGTTTCTTTTTGTTGCATCATCTTGTTGTGTCAGTTCTCCTTGTGTGTGGCACCATTCCTGGGCAGGCTGCACTTTCTTTCGTGCTGGGTGGCTCTCCTTACGGGGTGCTCTCCTTGTGCGTGGGGCTCCCCTACGTGGGGAACACCCCTGTGTGGCACGGCACTCCTTGTGCGCATCAGCACTGTGCATGGGCCAGCTCCACACGGGTCAAAGAGGCCCGGGGTTTGAACCACGGACCTCCCATGTGGTAGACAGATGCCCTAACCACTGGGTCAAGTCCACTTCCCTATATTATATATTATTTATACTGCATCTGCATTCTGCAGTGATAGAATGAATAGGGTTGAATCTGGAAGAAATTTGGGATTCCTTTGCAGACTCCACGTTGAAATAAGTGTTTATATTGTCTTATATAGAGAGGATATTCCCTTTCTACAAAGAGCCTGCAGGTTCATGGGGGGAAGAGGAGGGTTCGGAAAACTGTAGGCGGTTAGAATTTTTTTCACAACATGGATTAGTCAGTCTAACAATGTATATTTGGTGAGTTGTACTTTCACAAGGAACAAAGGACCCTGAGTTATACAAGTGGAAGTGAAAATCAAGTCTGATTCTAGGCTATGCTAGCAGTGTTCAAAGCTGATAAATTGTTCTAATTTGTTTTGTTACTGAAACAATGGGCTTTCTAATGTCCTTATCACCTACTATAATACTAGATACTAGGAAGAAAATAAATCCATGAAACATTTTTGGTTTTATTGTCTTTCTTGTTTTTGGCAGGGCCTCCTTAATCCTGATGGTTCCACATTCTATTTCTTTACAATTTACGAATGTTAAGTTGAGGGTCACCAATTTTGACTCTGTGTCTTCTCCATTTTGGACTGGTAGCTTACATAGTGATCACTCATTTGTCTTGGTCTGTGTTCAACTCACTTAAGTGCTTTAAAATTGCTTCTGAAGTTTGAGGTTAGAGGCCATGGACAAATGCAGACCTGAAAACCTGGAGGGCATTTTCAGAGATTAAATTCCCAAATGGCATTTAACTATGTTTGTCATTTTCCCAAAGTACCAATCTATTCTTTCATCTTTACTCAGTTTACAAATGTTTACTTTTGTTCAGTCTGACCTTCTGGGGCAGAATGCAAACCTGAGTCTACCAATTCCTTTGAGGCTGCCTTTACAAATTCCTATTTTCTAGACCATTTAGGTTATCTATGCAGTAGGTCTTTGTATGCAGTTTATGGAGTTTATTTGTTAGGAAGACAATCTGAATAATTGATGGTAATCCTCCAAACTAAATTTATAGCCACGATAAGCATGGAGCACATGAGAAAGAAATCACGGGGAGTGATTCTGTTCCTGTCAGAGAGATGCTAAATTGTGACTTTGAATGACTTGTATGTAAGTATTTTATGCCCATTTGTGAACCTGTTAGTTGAAACATCCATCACACTTCCAGATTCTGCTGTGATTCACTCTGTGATGAAATTGGACTTTCAAATCCTGTTTCCAAAAGGGTCAGTTTGTATGAGGAGTATCTGGAGCAGACACCATGACCAACAGCACTGAAAGGTGAGATTAGAGGGCTTTGCACAAAAGGTTGAGCCTTGGCTCAGTTCAAAGTTCCTCTGAAAGTGCTAGGGCTTCACTTTTTAATTTGAGCATATCATAGATTCAGGGAGAGATGATAGCTGTTAGAGGTCTCACAAGTGTGTTCAATGAATGAGAACTCCAACTTGTTTAGTTCTATAAAAATTTAATATTTCTGTATTTTGATTCTATGTTTAACTGGGAATCTCCTTGCTGTACAAAAGCCAACCAGATATTTAGTTCTATGGCTTTCATAAGGCCTTGGAAGTTGGGAAGTTGGTGAAATAAAATGTGCTGATTAATATAACCACTAACAATTTGTTGCTGTTTTAAACTATCCCAAGTATTACTTTTTTGTTAACATTCATGGGTATATTTTCTCTAACAATTACATAAGAATTAAGTAGGTAATCCCTTTACATGAACTCTAATGTATTAGGATTTCATCTGCATTTTAAGTATTTATATAGTTATTTATTATATAATTAAATATTCCATTTCTTTTAGAGTTTTCTATGTTTTCATTGATAACACCCATTATGTCCTTATACCTACAACTGGGTTTTAAAAATTCCCATTATAAAGATTTGAAAACAATGAGATTTGTTATTTACCAATCCTAAAAGAGGTACTTAAATATGCTATTTTTAAATTACCCTTACAAACTATTGGATATCCCATTGGACTTAATTACAATAATCCTCTGAATCTGACTGAATGCACACCAAGCAGAAGTTATAAACATTTATTTAAAAGTGAATCACATGGCATCTTGTAGGAGGTATCCTGTACTAAATTCCATTCATCAAAGAATTACTACATGGTATTTTAAAGTCCTCTTTAACTTACTTGAAATGTGCCCTTGGACCTTCTAAAGAAACCTGATGATCTATTTTTGGCAACAGTGGACAGTTTCAAATCAAGATCATGGATCAGTCAATTGCATAGGCATAACTGACAAACTCTTTTGTTCTTTACTTTGCTTTTTATTTTTCTTCCACAATAGATTTCAGGCCCTTTTTTGTAGAAAGAGCCAATTAGCAGATACGTTCAGAGATGTAGCCTCCAGGCTACCTGCTGCATGATGCACTATTCATGTATACAGACAAATAACTTCAGATTTTACATCACATATAAAATAAGGATGTAAAAGCCATTTGCAAAATAAACCTTTTATTTTATTTTTAAAAATAGGGAGTTTATCAAACTGGCTAGTTGCTCAAAATGTTTTATGGTTACCTCACAAAGAATGTAGCATATCTTAATATGAATACTATTCATGATTTTTCACATGCATCACAAGTTGGGATGCATCTTAAAATGAACAATTACTTACATGTGGAATTATAATCCTGTCTCTCATAAAACATAGTGGTATAAATAACAGTAGTAACTTGGAATTGATGAAATTAGGGCTATTTTACCATAAAGACAGAGAAAAATAATTTCTAGGCTGTGGCACAGATAATAATCCACTAAATAGACTTTAATATAGAATAGATAGTGCCATATTGGTGAGAATCCTAAAAACAGGTAAAAGGAAACTTGGTGGAAGATGTTTTTGGTGGAACATGTGGTCTCTATTATAGAGTACAAGGGCCTTTCAGGTTCTTACTTATTTTAAGTTTATATTTTGTCAGGTATTACATACATGGGAGACTAAGAGGCATGAAGCCTGAGATGTCAATCATTTCACTTACATAAGGGTTTTTGCTGAATCATTCATCTGATTAAACTAACTAGGCTTCTCCAGTATCTCAAACCTCAAAATTCTCTCTCTCTTCTGTCTGGTGCCCCATTCTACAAATGCTACCTACATTTTCCTCCCTGGAATCCTACCTCTAGTAACTAAGGAAGACTTCTGATTTCTGCCTGAGATCCTCCTCCCTGTACAAAACCCAGGACACTACTTCCAGAAATTAAACTGGGACAATCGCAGGGTTCACATATCTAAGGAATAACTCTTCCTTATCTGCCTAACATCCAGGGTCTTGGAAATCACTATTTCATATATTTTGTTCATTTTTTTGGTTGTTTGAGGTTGTGATATGAGCTCTGTGTGGGGGCTATATGTGTATTCAGCCTGTCTGGCTCCCAGAAAAGCCCCTAGGCCCCAAGAAATCAAAAACCTAACTGTATAAGAAAACACCCCTCACACTTTTGCACCAAATCTTCTCCTGGCCCCACCCTATGTGTCTCTTGAATAAAAGCAACCTGAAAACTCTGCTCAGGGCTCAGTCTTTCGATGTAAGTCCCCTGAGCCTGGACAGTTATTAATTAAACTTCCTTCTCAGAAGAGTCTCCCATCCTGGTCTCCAATACTGCAATCATTGAATCCTTTCAACTGCTGCAACATTTCTTGTGTGCTTGTCTGGGATTGCCGTAAAGGCCAAAGATGGCAATGTTTAGTTGTCCCTTTTGGATGCTTCTGAGGCAGCTGGGAGGGCCCACGCAAACCCTGGCCCAGGGCACCCCTGGACCCTTTAGTCGAGAGAGAGGTTGTGGACTCTGACAGACCTTCCCAGAAGAAACCAGAGGCACTGAAGGGTTTGAAGGAGACCCTGAGAATGAAGCAGGGGAGCTCCACATGCCAGATGGGTAAGTGCCCCAGGGGCATAGTGTAGGGAAAGCCTGACACTGGAAGTCAGAAGGGGAGCCTGATCACAACCCAGGAAGACCCAAGTCCTCCCAAGAGGGGAGGAAACTGTCTTCTCCAGGTCTGAGAAAGAAAGGGAAGGGTGTTGCTGTATATGGATGATTAAGAAGAATGTGTGAGCTGCAAAGAAACTTTGTGGGGTGAGTGCGGAGTCCCAGTCCTCGGTTCCATAGCGACCTCATATGGTGTGAACCAATGGAAGAGCTCCATTTGGAGCCTTGCGTCCAAGTCAGGGTTTTATACTGACCTGCCATACTAAGAGGTGCTCTAAATCCCTGCAAGGTGAGTGGCTGGAGATGGACAAAGTGAAAGGCTGAACATGTGTTGCACAGCACCCACACAGGGTGGGAACATGGGAAACACACAAATTCGGGCCCCACTAGGTTGCAGGCTGAAAACCTTTATCAACATTTTCACCTTTCTACTTCTTGCCACTGAAGTTCTCTTTACAGGTTTGTGTTAGAATGCTTTGGAATGTTTTAAAAACATTTAATAAAAATAGTAACACCACGAGTTAGCATTTAATTTACCTTTGCTAAAGTAGTGAATGTTTGGTTACAGTGGGAGAGGCCTTAGTGGGTTTGAGTTCTACTCCCTCACTCCCTTAAAAGAAAAACCTGTTATTTGGTTTTGGCTAACTGAAAGTTAACATTTGGCTTATTACCTTTGCTAAGGTAGTGAAGGTTTGTGGTAGTGGGAGGAGTTTCGTGGGTTAAAGCCCCACTGCCTTGCTCCTTTTAAGGGGAACTGCTGCCTTTTCTTGACTTTATTGTGGCTGTTCTTTCTCTCTCCCCCTTTCCACCACCATGGGGAATGAGGTGTCAGTACCCCAGGGCTCCCCACTAGAATGCATCCTGAAAAATTGGTCTAAATTTGGAAGATCTTGGTTACAGAAAAATTAATTAATTAATTTTTGTAATGAAGCTTGGTCTAGATATAGATTAGATGACAGAAAAATTTAGCCAGAAATGGGTCTTTGAATTTTAATGCTATATTGCAATTAAACTTGTTTTGTAAACAGGAAAAAAAAAAAGCAAAAGATCCCATATGTTCAGATCTTCTTTGAGTTGTAAAAAAATAAAGAAACCAAAAGGTTGTGAGTTAATGCTGTGTGAATCCCCTTTAGACCCAAAGATCTTAAAAGGAATAAAAGTAAAAAAAATGTGAAATGGTGGAAAGCTTGGAAACAACCATACCAAATGAGTAAAAATTATGAATCAAACTAGCAAACTTTATGTTTCTATTGTCTTTTAACTCTTTTGTGTTTGTTTGCTCAGTGAATATTTTCATACCTCCAGATGATAATATTAAATTATGTAGAGTGGTGAACTTTAGTCTGACTAGAATTCTGGGATGCCAGATTAGTCAACTAAAGGTGCTTCTTCATTCTTCCTAAAGTAATGGGCACAGCCTCTAATATACCAGCAAACTTCCCATAGGAGTCTCAAGAATCAGAAATTCTGCCTACAGCAGGTCCACTTGACCACAGTAAAGCCCCAAACAGCCTCTGTATGAAACAATGAATTCCAGTTAAACCAGTGTAAGAAAAGAGGACAGCTAAATCTGAGGCCCAGAATCCTCTTGTTGTGTCTCCTTAAAGAAATGAAGAAATATACCTCAAACTTCTCAGTTTAAACTCAGTTGTGCTTATAAAAGTTGTGAATAGTAATCAAGATAAAAAGAGCTCATATGCCATCAATTAAGATTGAAGACTTCCTAAAAATGCTAAAGATATAAAATCTCTCTTCTATTTTAATCAATGCTTACCTCAGTGTTCAACTTTGAAATCTGCATTTAACTGTGTCAGTTTGCTTATGCCTAGAAAATCAAATTTGGAGTTCACCTGTTAAAAATTGAATAACAGTAAAAAAGTAACCTAAAAATAAATTTTTAAATATCAATACTGTCTTGCTAGTAGATTTAATGCATAATCACAAGTAGAATTTATTTAATTGCTGAAAAAGCAGAGAAAATTCTTAAAGTTGTTACTGATAAAATTCTTGTGACTTAGTTAATAAAAGTACCCAATTCACCTTAAGGTAAAAACTTACTAAAATTAATTAAATTCTAAACTGACTTTGCCTTCATTTATGGTCACTTCAAGCCCAGCCTCACCCCTTGCCTTTGCTTATGATTATTTCAGAGTGAAGATTATTTATAGATGCCTTTAAATTATAAAACAGCAGAAGGATAATAACTAAAATTATATTTGGGTAAATTTAGTCTAACAGTCTCTATCCCTATGGCTCAGGGGAAAACAAACTTGAGACATCCCTGTCTCCTGTCCTACTGGTCCCTGAGGCTTTAACAGCCTCAGTGAATATACATATAATTAGTCTTGCTCATCCAAAGTCGCCTAAAGTCAAAGTAAAATATAAAGTTCTAAAGCAAAAAAAAAAAAAAAAATTTGTATAAAACCATTGGGGACATTTTGATTATAAGCCATTAATTAAATTAAAAAAATTTTCTTGTGTAAAACTGCATGGCGATAGTGCAAATTTTTAAAAAAACTTCAACACTCTCAAGTGAGCCCTCAAGGAAACACCAAGCCTTGGGCTCCCAGACCTCTGCAAATCATTCTGCCTCCCTTTATATAAAGCCACAAAGAGGGGAAACCACAAACTCCTAGTCTGGAAAAGCCCACAAAGGAAAGTCTTCAAGGAGATCTTACAAATGTTGTTTTACAGTTGAACTTGTTTTGTAGAAAAAATGAAAGTTTTAAGTAACTAAGTTGTGTTTCCATGTCAAACTATTCATGTCTGCCTATTTGCTCAGTGTATACCTTCATACATCAGGATAATAATATCAAATTAACAAATCTTAAAAGAACTCTATTCAAATTGTTAAAAATTAAATATGCGGTTTTATATATATATATATATTGAATATTCCTAGAACCCAGATTAAGTTAAAAAAAGACAGAAAGGTCATATAGAAATCTAAATATAGCAACTATTAAGAAAGGGAAAAGGATTTGCCTAAACTCTTTGACCTACCCAGCCCTCCAGGCCTTTTTGCAAGAGCTCTGAGTGAGGAGCTAGGTATAAGAAATTAAAACTCTTCTAAGCAGAAGGAATTAAAATTCACTTTGTCCCTGTAAATTCATGCTTAATAAAATTAAGCTAAATAAAAGTGTAGACCTTCTCTCTTTTAAATGCATAAACTAAATTCCATTGGTTGCTAATTGTAATCAAAGGTAAATTAACCTGTCTATGTGGTTGTGGTTAATTATAAATAGTTTGTAAGAGAATCTTCCAAACTGAAGCATTTAAATGGCTAGTTCTAAAAAGCCATTATTAACTAAAAATCTAAATTGATATTAATGGCAAAAAATAACTTCACAGCAATAAAATCTGTCTGAAAGTCACCTCAATGTGCGTATTCAAGTGGTGGCATGAAAAATTACCTAATTTTATTGAAAATCTCCAGTTTTCTTTTTTTAAAAATAGTTTTCCTCTACTGATAAAATAAAAAGCAAAGTAGTAAAAAGTCCATTTGATATTTCACAAATTGCATTGGGAGAGTTTAAAAGTATATATAAAAATCAAGAGATCAACTTCAGCCTTGTAAAACTCGTGCATTCAAACCTGGCCTTCAATACACTGCAGGTTGCCTCTCCATTTAAGTTATTGGCTAGGTTGGCCACTGACCCCTAAAACAACAAAAAGTACATATCTGGTTGTGCTCCTGAAGTCAATGGAGACTATGTTGCAGTTTCAGATTCCTGCAGCAGCAGCTGTCAGCTTGATACAGTCAAATAGATATTACCTCCAGACTAACACTGTTTCATAGTGTCAAATGGTGCTGTGTACCAGGCCAGTAAAATATTGGAAACTACTTTCTTAGCTTCTCTCTAGGGTCAATGTTGCTGCAGCTTCTGTGAAGAACATACCAAGTGGAGAAATGAATACCAGAGTACTGTGAGTAAAACTTAAACACAATTGGCATTATAGCCCACTTTCATGGAAAAATAACATGTAAGGTATTGCAAACCTAAAACTTAAATCTATTAATTGCAGCTCAAAGAGAAACTTATACATTAAAACATATGTTAATTAGTATTAAGTTCTGTACCTATATCCCATTTCCTCAATTTTCTAATAATTATGGTGATATTCCTATTAAATACTATGCAAAAGGACATTGAACATGTTAAAAGTCCTGGTAAACTCTATCTTCTAAGTAGTTAGTAAACATGTCTATAAAAATAAAGAAATGGCCACCTTGCCTAAAAGCAGTATGGTCAACAGCCCTTTTAATTGAGAAAGTTACCAAACTAACTTGGGGGCAACTTCTCACAGTCTTCACCCTACACCAGGTGAGGAATGTGCTTGAAGCTAGGGGCCACCAGTAGCTTACAAGTAGCTGGTTAATTAAATACCAGGCTCAATTACTAGAGACCCCAGAAGTGCAAATAAAAGTATGTCAAACTCTCATCCAAGCCACCTTTCTGCTAGTAGAGGGCCCAAAGTCAAATGCTGAGGCACCCTTCTTCACTCCTGCCTTGAGACTCTTAACCAGCTTAGCCAAATAGATTTTCAAAAAACAAAGCCTGGTAAAGACAGTCAAAAAAAGTTACTAGGAGTTACTCAATTAAAGCCAAAATGTAAAGAACTTTACTCTTTATTTCTGATCACTCCCACAGCTATTAAAGCTAAAGGAATGTTCAGCTTGGATCACTTAATCCTGAATGAAGCCAGCTGTCCAAAAATGTACCAGTTCATCAAAAGCAACTGAGGGGATACATGAATACCAGTCATTGAATGGCTTGAAATACCTCTTCAAGAGACAAAACTAAGTAGTGTCTATCTCAAAGTCAGCTGTTCCCTCTAATCCTAGCCCAAATACCTATTGCTAAGGGGAGTACAAACCAAGCATCCCCTTTAAAAACCTTATCTATTTTTATCTATACCTTAATTAAAAAAACAAATGCTTAGCAATTTATACCTAACTCCGTTGTCTATTACAATTTCTGAAGTTAATCAACAGCATAAAATAACTCAAGAAAAAATACTGTTTCCCATCAACTTTGGGAAAATGCAACCTTTGCAAGCACCTGGCCTTTTCTACTTTTGTGGTCCAGTGTCCTCTTAGTACAACCATATATTCTCAAAATTCTGATTATGTTTATTTCTTCCAGAATCAACATCTTGTTAATCATATGGGAACTGCATCCACCTTCACCCAGGATGCCAGATCCATCTTCCTCCAACTGAGATAAAATAGCAAAAAAGTTTTACACCTTGTCAGGTAGGGCCTACTGACCCTCACCAGCAGAAAGTAACTACAGAAAAAAAAAGATCATCTCCTTTCAGCATCCCTTTAAGATTAAAGGTATAAACTCTCTGAGGGAGAAATGAAACAAGCTAGTAAAATAAAGAATCAATAAACAGATCTGGAACCTGGCAAGAAGTCCATGCAGATATCAATAACCCCCAAGATAGCTGCTGGAAAACTCTCCCCAAAATTCTGCTACCTGGAAAAAGACTCCCTCCAGAAGCCAGAAAAAGCCCTGGATATTCCCCAAGGACTTTATCATTGGACCCTCTGGGAAATTGATGGGAAAAGTAAGCAATCAAAGTAGTAAGCAACTGGAACTCCTCCTATACTTTCATCATAATTCCCTTCTTCTTCCCCTTAATAATAGCTAGAGTACCACTTTAATAAATAGTGCAGTAAGAACACAGACAACTGCCCACCTCATGACTCTGACAATAGTGATGCTGAAGCTTAACAAGTTAAGCAGGCATCAAAGGGGAGAATGATATGAATCGTGTGTGTGGGCTGTGTGTGTACTCAAGAATGATATGGGCTGTATGTGTATTCAGGCTTCTGGCTCCCAGGAAGCCCCTAGACTCTGAGAAATCAAAACCTAACTGTATAAGAAACTCCCCCTCACACTTTCATGCCAAATCTTCTCCTGGCCCCACCCTGTGTGTCTCTGGAAATGGCACTCAGTCTTTGGACATAAGTCCACTGAGCCCGGCTGGCTGTTAATAAAACTTCCTTCTTAGAAGAGTCTCACATCCTGGTCTTCAATACTGTGGTCACTGAATCCTCTCAACTGCCACAACAGTTGGAGGATAAATATTCAGTAAAAGATAGAGGCATTCAGAACATATAAATACCCACTGTCTCAAAACTCTTGATACTTTTTAAAAATAGAAGTAAGTATTAAACTTCTTTGTTCCCCAGAAAACCCTTGTTGATTTCAATGCTTTCCTTCCCTGTAGGTTTTAATTTACACAAATGTATTACACATTCTATATCCTACAACTTGCCTTTTACATTCTTTGTTTTCCAATTCTGAGATTTCTTGTTTCAACAGACTCTTTCTTATATATCAGAAACTTAGACTACTATTATTATACACATTTTATTTATGGTTACATTTTCAAATATTTTATTTTAATTTAGACATTTGATTAATAAGCTTTATATGATCTACTGAACTTTGATATTGAACTGTAACATTTCTTACTGCAAAGTCTTAAAGTTTTTCCCTTACATATCTTTAAGATCAAATTTTATTTTATTTTTTGTATGGAAATCCAATTTTTTCCACATCATTATTTAATAATGCATTATTTCCCTAATGAAATTTAATGCTACCTCTGCCTAATATCAGTTTCTATATATATGCTTACACATATCTCTAAATTTATTAAAATTTTCATTCATCTATTTGTGTACCCCATTCCACTACCACACCCTTTTATATTAAATCAAAATATTTTGAAGAGAAAATATTTCCTTTCTCTTCTCTTGAAGTAGAATTTGATAAAGCTTTCAGTTATAAATCTAAATTTGGTTTATAAATGATTTTCCAAGGTTCTTGAAAATATCTTATCGGTTTAATAAGCACACACACACATATATAAGCATATAAATATATATGTATACATAAATTGAGGAAAATTCCAGTTCAAAGATTTGAGGCTTGATATTATGAGTATTATATCTTCATATTTACTGAAGTTTTTACATCTTCAAAAAATTGTTTTCATGATTTTCTTCATAAAATGTAATTTTATATCTATGATATAAATGCTATTATGAAATGTATAATTTCATTTTCCATTATATTTTATAATCAGTCATTGATGGTATATCAGTTTGATATTATTTATGAATTCCAAAAATAGATACTGGATTATATTTGTGAACTGGTCTTTAACCTCTGGGCACATTAGATTGTATTGGATTCAGAGGTTTTACTCTTACAGGATTAAGTTATGATTAAGGATTTGATTGGGCTACATCAGTAGGACATTGAGTTCGCACCCCCTTGGTGGGTGGGGACATACAGAGAAAATGACAAGGCAGAGGAGTTAGTTGAGATTTGATGCAGAGCCTGGGGAAGTAAAGACATGGAGAAGGAGGACACAGGGGAGCTTTGGATGCTGGAACCCCAGAAAAAAACACAGAGGATTAGAGATGGCTCCATAGACAAGACAGTGGTCCTGGAAAGCAAGAGAGCCTGATAGTATACAACTGACCTTGTGGAGAGAACAGAGGAGCTGAGTCCAGAAAGGAATGAGCCCCAGAAGAGAGAAGAGACTTATCCCATCCTACAGCTGATATTGGAAGAAACTGGGACCATGGACCCTTAAGAGGAAGAGGAAGGCTGGACACTTGCAGACATTGGCAGCCATCTTGCTCTAATATATAGCAAGAGACTTTGGTAAGGTAAGTAATTATGCATTATGGTCTGGTAACTGTAAGCTTGTACCCTAAATAAATACCCATTATAAAAGCCAACAAACCTTTGGTATTTTGCATCAGCACCCCTTTGGCTGACTAATACAGATGGTTATTAGGCATACATATGCACATATCATTCTTAGTTGTTTTTTTTTTAATATGAACAGGTATATTTTAAAATTTAGTATTTCCCTTTCATATGTTAACAATATATTATTTTCTCATCAAAATCTACAGTTTATTTCTATTCTACGAAAGGAAGATGACAATATTAGCAACTTTCTTTCAAGTAGTTATACTGCATTTAACTTGTAATTTTGTATTGATCATTTATTCACTAATTTTTAAAAGTGTATATAAATATAACTATTTTTATTTTAAATACTATTATTATGGTTTTCTGCTGTATTTTATCATTTTGTCTAATATATTTTTCTTCACACCTAATATTATTTTCCCTTGGGTTGCCTTTCTCCTTTATGACATATATTCTTTAGCAGTTTTTTCAAGAACTATCTATGAATGCTAATACCGCATAGTTTTTTGCATTTTTGTTTTTCTCTGAATAGTTTTGTATTTCATTCTCATTTTGGAATAATGGATTGGATATCTACTAAATTCAAATTTAGTAGATATCTTCCTTCAGAAATATGCAGGTTTTCTTCATTTTCTTCTAGCAAAAGAGGAAACACAACATCTGTACCACCTGTACAGATGCTCTTTTCCCTAGGGATACTGCTGATCTTATCTCAATCTGCCACCTGGGAGTCACTCTCTCTCTTACTTCACCTATAGGTAGATGTGGAGAATCCCATCAGGCCACTCTGAAGACTTAAGGCTTCCTGGAACACCAACAGGAAAACACCAGATCTGTGATTCTCAGGAAAGCTATCTATTGAATATTTGCAATGGAAATTATTATAGGCAAAAATAAAATAAAATTTGATCTTGTTAAGTCCCTGCAACTTGCAGTTATTGATATAGTAGTAGTTTACTAAAAGTAATGTAAGCAATGACATTGGGTGATGCCAAAATTGCTATTGGTTTAAATAATGGTACTTAGGAGGAAATATTTACTTTCTGACTGGCATCCTTTAAACATTTTCTTTCAAATTTGATTTTCTCTTGTCACAGTAAAATGTGTTTAGGTTTGGATTTACTTTTGGGGTTTTGATAAAGTGTATTTTGATGAAGAATCTAAACAGAAATCTTTATAGATATCTGAGCCATGACTCACAAGTTTACATATAATATTTTCACATAATTTTATAGTTTAATCTGTACTTCCTCCCTCCCAATCTCTCACAATTTTCAAAGTAGGCAAATCAAATTAATTATAGCATACTTTGAAATTTTGAGATGACAGAGCAAGGGTTTAAGTTGCTCAAATTGTGTTAAAACCAGTGTTTTTAGTTAAAAACTCTGTGAACTTGTGCTTGCATTTTCCTTCCTAAATTAAGAATAATTAAAATTTGTAAAGATACTCTGAAGGCAAATGTAAAATGGCATGCACTGTGCTTAATTAAGAAATTCT
Source organism: Dasypus novemcinctus (assembly GCF_030445035.2). Taxonomy (NCBI): domain Eukaryota; kingdom Metazoa; phylum Chordata; class Mammalia; order Cingulata; family Dasypodidae; genus Dasypus; species Dasypus novemcinctus. Next base: position 83,130,568 of record NC_080688.1, on the reverse strand, counting down.
GTTTTGTAATTTTGACCTGATCAGAAACACAGTCTTTCCCAAAAAAATATCAAAATTAAATACTCACCCAGCATCACCTAGTCTAATAGGTGGTTCTAATCACCTAATTCATTTCCTTTCAGAGTACATATATTAGTAGCAATATTTGAACTGTGTCAAGAACTATTGGGATCCATTTCATCAGACTTTAGTTAATGCTTGTTTTTATGTTTATTTCTTTAGAAAGATATAGAAGTGCTATTTCTCTGAATGGCAGTTCAAACTAGAGAGAGGACCAGTGTCTCTTCAGACACTGTTTTGTATCATAACATATAGAGATAATATTTCAGTTTGTGACCTTCCTGTGAATGGAATTTCTTCCTCAATTCTTGTCTAGCTAATTATATTTCCTATTAAACATAATAACTTAGAATTGAAAGAATTTCAAAGTTTTATAGGTCATATTTCCTCATATTGGCTGATTTTTGAGACAAGGGAAACAAGTTGGATACCTCTATGATAGCACAGATTAATGGCTTCACAGTATTTTCAGGTTATGACATGGGGCGGGGGGCATGGAGAGACTGCTGGACTCATGAGTAGAGCAGATAGAGCTAAATGTTCAGAGAGAGAAAACAGAGAATCAAGGGAGATGAAGGTGGCCAGAGGTTGTGGGTCAAATTACTAGAGAGGACAGAAAGAAAAGTCCAGAGATACATAGAAAGGATTCAACTCAACTTTTAGCTGAACACAGAACAGTGCTTACATGTCTGTTAACCATCCAAGGTTGAGGGAAGAGCCACCCTTCGAAATTAGAAGAGTACCTGCCACTCCCACAAGGTCATAATAATGCCCATTGTCACCAGTCAGATAGGAAAACCTCAGGGTTTATGGAACATTGTATAATGTGTACAGAAGACTCTTGCCTCAGTATTAAGTGATGATTAACTCTAGACTGAGAACTCTTCCAAAGCCAGTTAACAATCCAAAAGCAAGATCTGAAAAATCAAGCTGTTTCCAAGGAACTGAACTGCATTCCAGAACAAAATTCAATAATACTTAAAGGAATACAAAAATATCCAACAATTAACAAAGTAAAATTCAATGTGATGTGACAGTTTGAAGTTTTGTGAACCCCAGAAAAGATAATATTCTTTGAACTAATCCATTACTGTGTGCGTGTTGGGGGTGGGGATCCCTTTGATTGCATTAGATCCAGTTAAGGTATTTTTGATTAGATCACTGGCGAGATCTCTTTAGGGCCTTTGATTGGACTAGACATTGAAGCATGATCCAGGCTGAGTCTCCACCCTTTTGCTGGAGTCTTCCATAAACAGAACTAGAAGCAGAAACACACAGATAAAGAAACTTCCATTTTTACCCTGCCATGTGAGAAAGGACTGCAGGATCACCTGCAGTTGCATAAAGACAAAGAAGTCCAGAGAGGCTGAGAGAGAGAAGTCACTTAAGCAGGAGATTGAAACTTGTTGAGCAAATAGCTGAGCTTGGGGAGAAAGCAACCTGGAGGAGAATGCAGAGACTGAGACCAGCGCTGCCGCCATTTGCCTGGCCATGTGACAGGAGTCCAGGATCTGTCAGGATCCAACCTTAGTAAGACAACATCTCTGATAATGTCTTGATTTAGACATTTTCACTGCCTTGGAAGTGCAAGCTTTTACCCTAATAAATTTTTTATTATAAAAGTCAACTGGGAAGCCCATTTGGCTCAACTGATAGAGTATCTGCCTACCATATGGGAGGTCAAGGGTTCAAACCCAGGGCTTCCTGACCCATGTGGTGACCTGGCCCACACACAGTCCTGATATGAGCAAGGAGTGCCATGCCATGCAGGGGTGTCCCCTGCATAGGGGAGCCCCATGTTCAAGGAGTGCACCCTGCAAGGAGAGCTGCCCCACGTGAAAAAAACCCAGTCTTCCCAGAAGTGGTGCCACACACACAGAGAGCTGACACAGCAAGATGATACAACGAAAAGAGCCCCAGATTCCTGGTGCCACTGATAAGAATGCAAATAGACACAGAAGAAAACACAATGAATGGAAACAGAGAGCAGACAATGGGTGGAGGGGGGGAGATAAATAAATAAATAAATTTTTAAAAGTCAACCAATTTCTGGTATTTTGCAATTGGCAGCCTCAGCAAACTAAAACACTCACAATAACAGACATCCAATCCAAAAATTAAAAGGCATACCAAGAAACAGGGGGAAAAAATGACTCATCATGTGAGGAATAATAAATTAATTAAAACTATCTCAGAATTGACATATTTTTAGAATTACCACAAGGACATTAAAAAGTTATTGAAACTTTTTGCAGAGATACAAAGATATTCATTGGGGGAAGAATAGACTTTTCCTGAAATTGTAATGAAATACTTCAAAGTTCATAAAAACTTTGACCATATAAAAAATCAAAATCAATCATAGACCTAATTATAAAATCTAATTATATAAATCCTCTAAAAGAAAACATAGGAGAATTGATTTGAGTTATGGAAATGTTTTTGACATAGCAACAAAAATACAACAATGATTAGCATCCAGTTAAAATTTTTAGACATACAAACAATTAGGAAAATACAAACCACAATTAAAATATAAATTAGTTAATCAAAACTCAACTACACCCAGTCAAGAGCATTAAAATATTATAAGTGTATTCCAATTGGCCAAATACGAATAGGAGACTGAGTAAATATAATTTAGAAACTGGAAACCAAACTTCTACAGGTGAAAAGCAAAATGTGTGAGATGAAAATTTCAGTGTCTGTGATCTTTATTCCCCTTTCCTTTTTTAATTGCCAGAGGGAATTAAATAGCATTTTTATCTATCCTTTAATCTCCATCATCAACTCTTCAAGTTTGGTAGCATAGATTATATGCTTGATGATTTTTCTTACTCTTTCATTCCTTATTATATGAGTACACACATATGAATTAAGGACATTAAATATACTAATATTATTAAGTAAGCATTAAGTATACACATTAATTTTCAGTGTTCACCACAATTTCCTTGTCTCTTCATTTTCCCCCTACTTGTATTTATTAGACTATTTTGAAGATTAGATGTAGTATTGCCTGAAGTATTTCCCTCTAAATGGGAGATATCTCTGAGATTTTATAAATATTCAAATATTTTTATTTCCAATTGAACTACTAAATTAACACCTGAGCATAAACAAAACAACTAAAAAAAGAGATAACTCCATTAATTTAAAAAAACACAACACTAAAAACCATTTTCAATTTTAAATGTTTAAATTTTCCAAATAAAATCATATATACATTAAAGAAAATGAGTGTTCAAATTAATACCTTAAAACATCAAGCACAGGATAGAAATCCAAAAGGAAATGTTTTCTGAAGATAAAATTACAAGGCTTAGAAAATAGAAACAAAAGACTAAATCTGAAAATAATTGATATCCCTGAAAAAGAAAAGAACATAGTAAAAACAAGAGTTAAAATATAAATACCTTAAGCTGAGGAAAGACATCTAAATCATCATACCATAGTATTTATGAGTTATGGGTTTGATGAGAACAATGCAAAATTAGTTGTATTCTAGTAAATTCTGCTGAATTAACACTACATCAAAAAAATCTTACACATTTTTGGCACAAATAATATGTTTTTTGGCAAGAAGAATTTATTTTCTACACAGAAGAAATAAAACTAGGCTGGGATGAGTCTAGTCATCTTTGATGCTGGAAGGTAGCAGGCAGGAATATAATATCTAAAGACTATTGAGAGAAAAGACTCAGTACACAAACCTGTAATATGCCAAGGTATTGTTCACATGATGAAAGAAGCTACACTACTAACAACAGATTTTCAATGTAGACAAAACAGTGTTCTATTAGGAGATATCCTATAGGACTTCCATAGCTAGTGAGGGGAAGACAATGTCTGGCTTCCAAGCTTCAAAGGACAGATTGACTCGCTTGATAGGAGCTAATGTAGTTGGTGACTTTAATTTGAAGCTAATGCTTATTTACCATTCCAAGAATATTAGGGACCTTAAGAATTATGCTAAATCTACTCTTCCTGAGCTATATAAATGGACCAACAAGTTCTGGATGACAATTGATTATTTTAAGCCCACTGCTGAGACTTGCTGCTAAGAAAAAGATTCCCTTCAAAATATTACTGCTCACGGACAATGTACCAGATAATCTAAGAGCAAAGAGATGTACAATCAGATTAATGTTGTTTTCATACCTGCAAAAAAAAGTCCATTCTGCAATTCATGTATCAAGGAGAAATTTCAACTTTGATGTCTTATTATTTAAGAAACATATTTGGTAAAGCTAAAGGTGCCATTGGCAGTGATTCCTCTGATGAATCTTGGTAAAGTCAATTGAAAACCTTCTGGAAAGGATATACCATTCAGACGATATTAAGAACATTTGTGATTCATTAGAAGAGGTAAAAATATCAACATTCACAGAAGTTTGGAGGGAGTAGATTCAAACCCTTGTGTATGACTTTGAGGCCTTGTTCAAGACTTCAGTGGAAGAAGTAACTGCAGATGTGGTGAAAATAGAAAGAGAACCAGAATTAGAAGTAGAGTCTGAAGATGTGACTGAATTGTAACAGTCTCATGCTACAACTTAATGGATGAGGAGTTACGTTATGGATGAGCTAAGAAAGTGGTTTCCTGAGATTGAATCTACTCCTGGTTTTGATTCTGTGAACATTGTTGAAGTGAAAACCAAGGATTTAGAAAGTTACATAAATTTAGCAGCAGCATGGTTTGAGAGGATTGACTCCAAATTTGAAAGAAGTTCCATGTTGTTAAAATGCTATCAAACAGCATCACATGCCACAGAGAAATCTTTTTTGAAAGGAAGAGTCAATCCGTGGGGCAAACTTCATTGTTGTCTTTGTTTAAGAAATTACCACAACTACCCTATATTAATCAACCAAAAAAGTGCTGATGAAAAATACCAGAAATCTGTTGGGTTTTATAAAGGATATTTATTTGAGGTAGAAGCTTGCAGTAACCAGGCCATAAAGCATAAGAAACTTCCCTCACCAAAGTCTGCTGCCACATGTTGGAGCAAGAAGTGAGGGTTCTGCCTTTCCCTTCTTAAGGTTCCTTGGTCCCAGCTTCTTCCAATATCAGCTGTAGACTGGGATAAGTCTCATCTCTTCCCAAGAGCTCATTCCTCTCTGGGCTCAGCTGCTCTGCTCTCTTCATAAGGCCAGCTGTGAACTATTGGCAAATGGCTCCTCTCTCTTCCCAGGGCCTCTAGTCTAGTGGAACCTTCTCTCTTTCCTCACATATCTGCTTTTCTGTACATTTACTTCCCTGGGTTCCAGGATCAAAACTCTGACTAACTCCACTGCCAAGTAGTTTTCTTTGTGAGTCCCCACCCACCAAGGGGGCAGAGACAACCTCCTACTGATGTGGTCCAATTAAAGCCTTAATCATTATTTAATCAAATAAAAGTGAAACCCTGAATTTAATACAATCAAATGTGCCCAGAGGAACAGACCAGTTTACAAACACAATCCAATATCTATTTTTGGAATTCATAAACAATGTCAAAGTGCTACACACCCCAAGTTCAGCAGCCACCACCCTGATCAGTCAGAAGCCATCAACATTGAGGCAAGACCAATAAAAGGATTATAACTTGCTGAAGGCTCAGATGATGGTTAACCTTTTTAGCAATTAAGATATGTACATTATTTGTTAGACATAATTCTATTACATGCTTAGTAGACTACAGCATAGTGCAAACATAACTTTTAATTGAACTGGGAAGCCAAAAAAATTTGTGTGACTTGCTTTACTGTGCTAATTGCTTTATTGCAGTGGTCTGGAACCAAATCCTCAATATCTCTGAAGTATGCCTGCATGTGCTTCAGATAGGTTCCATAGGACTAAAACATTCAGATGTGTTTTATATCATTTTTTGTTCATCTTTCATACTTGGACTACTAGGTTGACAGGTTAGAAACTTAAGTTCTATGTTATTTTTTTAGAAAATTTTAAGGGTGTCTTTATTCTCTTTTAAAATCAATCTGATTTTTGGTGATATGATAATTCTTTACCTCTCTATATATCCATGTACTTATTTATCAACTACCTACCTATCTATTAACACTCATAGTTACCTACCTTATACCTAACTATCTTCTGTAATTGTATAGGGAAAGTCCTGGGCCCCTTCAGAGCCTTAAACAAACAAACAAAAACAATCCATGCCTGCTGGAGTTTCCTCTTTATCTTTTGAAATTTGAAATCCTCACCAAGGCAGCTGACCCAGATAGCTTCAAGCCCCTAGTTCATTATCTTTGACCCAGTACAAAATAAAGCCCTCCTGCCCTACATCCACCCATGGACAAGCCCTGGTCCAATCAGTAGGAGTGGAGTTAATTACCTTTTTAGGTCTATAAAATGCCTTTGTCATCCCTGGAATGCTGAAGCTTCTTCTGTTCTTGCTTCCTTTGCTGAAGCAAAACTTTGATGTCCTGAATAAAATGCTGTCATTTGCAAACTTAAATATGCTATGCCTTTCATAATATATCCCTCTATATTTCTGGAAGTTATCTTTACCTTACATAAATTTGATATTCTGATAGTTTGTCTCAGAAATGATGAATTAGTAAACGTTAATGTTTTTTATTCTAAAATACAGTGGAAATACCATTCTTCAATCATAGATTGAAGAATTCCTCAGCAGTGTCAAACTGACTAGGTCATCTAGTCAAAGTCAGAGGAAATACAGCAAGTTTAAAATGTTGAAACAGCCCTGCCTATAACATTTACTGAATGGGATTAAAATGGGAAACTTCTTGTGATCTGGATCAAAAAGATCCAGAAGGAAGTCAGAAGATCCAAAAGAAAGTCGGCACAAAACTTGGGCCACATTCCACCTGAATGTGAAGCAAAAATCTGAGAGTTGGCCTCTGCCTTTATCAGCAGTCACATTAGTTGCCTTACCTCTTGTTCCCTTCTAGGGTTCTGTAATGAAAACAATACATAGATAAGTGAATGTTAACATATAATTGGATAATGCATTTACATTCATTATGTTTTACAATTTGAAATGCTATACTCTGCATCATAGAAAATTCAAGGTGGTTTAATTGGATTGTTTGTATAAGGAACCCCATTAAAATGTCAATTAATATAGTTATTGACTATGTCTGTATTATAAATATTACTTTTGGCTCATTTTTTGGTACAGTGTGATGTATTAGGAAGTTTTATATATTGCAAAGGAGTAAACCTTTGCTAACATGCATGACTATTTCTGAGAAAAAGGGTTATAAGAAGATATTACGATGCTTTTATAGTTTAGTTTGTTTAACTATTTAGATAATTTCATGAAAAGTTTTCAAATCTCTGTAGGTGCATCATGCTTGTAAGGGAGTACCAATTTCAATGAAGGGACACAAAGGAAAAGTAACTGACGCATCTAAAGAAATGTATTTAAACTTGTTCAAAAAAGGGCCAGGGAAACATGCTTACAGGACGTGAGAAAGAGAATTTTCAGTTACCAACTGATGCTAACTACAATTGACAAAAGAAGTATTTACAACTGGAGGTGAACAGAGTACACTATACTTTGAAGAAAATATGTAACAATGGAGGTCTTCATTATGAAAGAAGGAAGTTATATATTATATAACTTGCCATTCAATATTTTATCATAGTTGGTGTGGCAAAAGCTGAAATTATATTTTCTTTAGTATCATATGAGAAATGCAATAATAATGAATATTGAGCTCTGTATCTGTTGGAGCTAACCGACAGTCAAGAGAAATAAAGAACACATCTGACGCACTAGGAAGAATGAAATTTGTGGCAGCGTATTTTTAAGTGAGTTTTCTTCTAATGAAAGTGTTTCCATAGGTAGATTTAATGTGGTAATATTTATCAAAATGAGAAAAAGTCTCTCAAAAGTAGTGTTTTTCTGTGCTCATCTGTAACTACATGCAGATCAAGTTGATTAACAGTCTTAGTCTGGATGGCAAAAGGCAATTTCAGAAGGCAGAGTTTTCTGTTAGAGCAGTAAGTCTTTTATCTCCTGGAGGTGGGATGTGGAGGTAGCTAGATAACTGGGCACACAAAGTGTGTACTTTAAAGTTGCATTTCCATCAACAGATAAAATTTTATTTTGGAAAAATCTGAGAATTTTTTTAACACCCCATGTACTTTCATTCTCTTTGTTCTCCTGTCCTTAATCTGAGGCATTACTTCTCAATGCCCACAATGACTGCCATACATCCAGCATTGTGTCCACATTTTCACTAAGAAGAATGGAGAGAAATAACATCAAAAGGAGGATACCAGTCAAGGTGTCAGGAAACCAGTGCAGTAACATCTGCTTATATCTCACTCACTGGCCAGAAGAGGGTCATATAAATATTTTTAGCTTCAAAAGAAAGTGTTCTAAAATTGTGAATGCACAACTTGGATTATATTGCGAGCCATTGATTGTGCACTTTGGATGGATTGTATGGTGTGTGTATATATTTCAATAAAACTGTTTAAAAATTAAAGAAATATTGCAGTCCGTGGTTGGGGAAAAATTTAATGTACTTAACACCGTTGAATTATATATATGAAAGTAGTTAAAACGGGAAATTCTCAGTTACATATAAATGTTACCTGAAAAAAAAAGAAAAAAAAAAAGCTGAACTCTACAACACAAAGGATAAATCCTAATGCAAACTATAGGTTAAAATTAATAATGTAATTATAATAATACTGGTTCATCAGTCATAAAAAGTCACCGCTAATATAAAATGTTAATCACAGGGAAAACTGTGTATGTTGGGAAGGTAGTATATGGGAACTCTAATTTCTGCGTGACTTTTTTGTAAATCTACAACTCATCTCACAAAAAAAGAAACTGAAAAAAAGTAGATGAAAATGGGAGTATTTTAACCGTGCACATTTTCCCTTAAACAAAATAGAGGTTCTGTTATGAAGAAAGACTGGGAGTAGGATATCTACTATACATGTTCTATGCCTACTATTTCACTCCAGTAGGTGTACTGTAGGCATATTTAGTACTCTTTTTTTTTTTTTTTATTTTAGATGTTTGGTTGCAAACTGGAGAGAAAAATGCAAAACTACTAAAAGGTTCTAATCATATTAAATCACAACCTGTTAATAACCCAAATGTCCCTATTTATCACAAATTTGTGGCTAATAATGCAAACATCTTATGTGTCATAGGTTTAATTTCACTGGGCTGCACATTTACTCATTTTACATATGCTAAAACTATTATTTCCATTTCCTTCTACTTTGGCTGTTTTACCTGTAACTGTGAAGCTTCTTCTTGTGGACAGAGTTTCATAACTAGCACTGTTTAGTGTCCTCTCTAAAAATGAGGCCAGGTCTCTTTTTCAATGCCTTCAAAATGCAAGCTTCAGCCATGCACACAAATGAATTCAAAATGGATCCTCAACATAAATGTAAGAGCTAAAACATAAAACTCTTAGAAGAAAAGAGAAGTGTTACTCTTCATGACTGAGGTTAGGCATAGCCTTTTTAGATATGACTCCAAAAGCACAAATAATGAAAAGAAAAAATAGAGAAATTGGATTTCATAAAATTTAACTTTGGTGTTTCAAAAGACACCATCAAGAAAGTGAAAAGGTCACCTACAGAATGGGAGAAAGTTTTGCAAATCATACATCTAACAAGGGACATGCATTTGGAATATATAAAAGAAACATAACTCAATGATAAAAAGACAAAGAAACCAATTAAAAACTGAGTAAGGGATATGAACAGATTTCTCTCAAAAGAAGATACATAAATGGCCAAAAAACTCATAAAAGATGCGCAAAAGCATTAGACATCAGGTAAGTGAAAGTCAAAAACACAGTGAAATACCACCTCATACCCATTTGGATGGCTATAATAAAAATATATGATAACAATTGTTGGTGTGGACATGGAGAAATTGGAACCCTCATAAATGTCTGATGGGAACTAAAAGAATGCAACTGCTTTGGAAAAGAGTCTAACAGTCCCTCAAACAGTGAAATATTCATTTACTCTATAACTTGGTAATTCCCACATATTTACCTAGAAGGAAATGAAAACACCTTGTAGATGTACTAAAAACAAATGAATTTCACTCTTTAAATGGACACATTGTATGATATGTTAACTATATCTCTATAAAATGGTTAAAAAATGCAAGCCTCATGATGTCACAGCAACATGTAGCAAACACTTCCGTTTTACAAACAAAGCCAAATCACAAAATTTATAGTTGACTATTATAATTAATATTAAGTTTATATAATTTATATCAGTGTAGGAAAGAAAGACATGGAGGAGGAGAAAAGTGAGAGCAGTCAAAAAAGTTATATCCAAATATCAACCACAAAATCTCCCAAAGTATTGTCAAAGAAAATAAAGGTGCTACTAGAATTGAATGCTAAAAAGACCAAAATAATTACCTCAACTATAATCTGGTTTACTTCAGTGTTGTCTTTGATTATTCTCTGAATAGAAAACATTGCATTTGCAAAGGTAGAAATAAATGAAAATGTGGCCAAAGCTGGGACAAGTTTAAAATATGCAGAGAGCAATATAAGATGCTTATGTTTGGTAGATATTGCTCTGCATGAGTTTATTCGGTGGCTTACATGGCTGACAATATACAAAATTTAATTTCTTCTTATGTGAATTGATTGTTTACTGTATTTTTGAGACAAAAGTCTAAATATCTTCCTTTTAAATTTTGAATGGAGGTTACAACCTTTGCAGACTCAGCAAAGTTAGAATAATAACTGCCAGCAAGCATCTATAAACAATACCTTAATTTTAGATTAAATTGTCTTCTACTTTAAAAAAACTTAAAGCAGATTTATGGAAGTTATTCAATTAATTTTTATTCACATAAAATCTCTCAAAGACCTATAGAGAAAGGAAAATAGAAATTAAGAGAGAGAAAGGGAGAGAGAAGGGGAGAAAAAGAGATGGGAGAGACAGGAGGGAGGGAAGGAGAGGATGAGGGAGAGAGGAAGAAAAGTGAAAAGGTAGATGGGGAGATATTTTGTTTAATCTAAATTTAGAGAGAAGTGACATCCTGATAATATTTAAGCCAATTTTCTACATTTATTTTGTCCTCCTTGAAATATCTCATAAATGCTTTGTAATCTACAGCATATGGATATATAAAGAGCTAAATTTATTCCTATTTATTTCATGTTTATAACTATTAAAATGGTAATTTTAACTTCAATTTCCAAATGATATTATTAGAGAGATTCCTCTGAATTTTTGTATATTGAGCTTTATCCAGTCACCTTGTTAAATTCTCTTTTTAGATCTGGTAAATTTTTGTAAATTCTAGTGGATTTCCTACAATTATGCAATGTTTGAGTATATTTTGTTTATTTCTACTATTCTAATCAATATGCCTTTTTTTTTGTCATTGCAGTGTCCGGAACCTCCAGAATGAAGGTAAAGAAGAGAGAGGAGTGTGGACATATTGCCTTCTTGCCTATCCAAGGAAGGAAGCATTCAGTCTTTTCTTCATGAAATATTTATATTTTCCTTTCTCTAGAGGTCTTTGATAAACTTTACTTGAGTAAAAACTAATTGAATACCTCCAGAAAGCTACTTTTAGTTTATTCATATTTGGGTGGATATGTGTGTGTGTTGTGTATAAAATCAGTTTTATTTGGTTGAGGAAGTTATCAGCTGAGGAAGTTCTTTTCTGTTCCTTGTTTACTGGTAATTTTCTATTATGAATAAAAACTTTAATATGCTGTTAAAGGAAAAGAGACAACATTAATGGCCCAGAAATTAAATGAGTCATGAGTCAGATCACCTTTTCCCTGAAACTTTAAAAGAATGGAGACTCCAGCAATGGCCTGATTTTTACTGTAAAAATATTTTCTGGATTTACATAATCAGTAAATTAATTGCATCTATGGCTGATTGCATCTACGATCAACTGAGGAGATGGCTTTCAACAATGCGAAAAGTCCCATCCAAAAAGTTGAAGACTTTAAAAAGAGAAGTGATGATTTAAACAGTCAGAAGAAAGGATTTCCATTTCTACTTCAGCCAGCCAGCATCTCTATGGAATTTCATAGTACCCCTTAATTGGCATTCACAGCTTGAGCAAACTGCCCTATAGAATTTGGACTTGCCCATCCCAACAGCTGCATGAGACAATTTTTATAAAAATCTCATATTTGCAGGATCTCCTTTTGGTTCTATTTCCCTAGAGAACTTTGACTTATATACATGGTTTCATTATTGTTAATATAATTGTTAACCCAGGTACTGTATCAATGCTATCACAAATAGGGACCAAGATTTTCTAGTTCAATATGGGATAAGAATAATCAAATATAAATTCTCTTATGAAACATATTTCATGTAACTCTAATCTAATAACTTCTATACCATTCAATCCAAGATACTCATTCCACAAATATGAATCTGCCATGAAATTCAATGAGACTGATTATTTTTTCTGATTACTCTTCATGGAGTCAGTATTAATGTTTTGAGTTTAAAAGCAATGGTTTCTTTTACTCTATAGCACTCAAGTTTAGTTTATTAGTGTTAGCTTAATACTTTATTAAGATTTTTTAGGAAGTCTAAACTAATAGAAAATAATTTATAATCTACATCTAACCACACAAATGGAAATGCATACTACAAATTTTTTAGCAAACTTATTTTTCATGACCTAATTAGAGATCTTCTTCCTCTTACAAAAGTTTTCCTTGAGTACTTTTATACTGAAAAAAATAACAAAATATTTGAAATTTACAAGATAAGATTGAAAATAATTTAGCAAACACTTGTGTTGCCATCAGCCTAATTAGGAAATATTAATATTCTACCATATTTATTTCAGATAATTCTTTTAAATATTACCCACAGTATATAGCTATAGCTATAGAGATTCCCCAACCTATTTCCTTTCATCCCCCCCCCACTATCCTGAAAATAATATAAATCTTTTATTCTGTATAATTATTTTTTAACATCAGATTCTGACACTAAGAGTTTTACAGTCTTATTAAATTTACCTTTGGGACTCTACAATAACTTCCTTAATTAATAAAACACTTAGCTTTTTATTCTTCCTTTGCTGTGTTAGCTTGCTCTTTCAGTGAAATAAAATCCCAAATCCTACATATGTCAGAATTATTTGAACATTTTTAATAAAACCTTGTCTTTCCATTAAAATTGTTCAAAGTATTTCCTTGAATAAGTACTATTGTCCTATGTCAAATTTAATGGATTTTTCTCTTGCCCCCTGGTGGATGTTTGGATGAGACAATTCTTCCTTCCAGCTGTTAATCCAACTCTGATGAAAACCCAAACCAAATTGACAAGCTAATAGAAATAGAGATGGATGTAGAAACTCTAGTCATTTCTTCCTCTGAAAAGTGACTGATAAAAAAAAAATCTAGGCTTCCTTTGGAGTTAAAGGAGAAATGATTTGGTGCTTTATTTCCCAGGGGTCAGTGTGTTATGTGCAAGTTTTTTTTTTACCCCTTTGAGGAAATATATCCTATTTATGAGTAATACCTTTTGAAACCACGGCATTCATTTGATATAAAAAAAATAAAGGCCGCACATTTACAGAAAGGTTATGAGTATGTCACAAAAATCTGCTGGCCTATATTCTATCCCTTTAAAATAGGCTCTAGTTGAATGAACATCAGTCATCCAAGGAAGAACATTATCCCACACTACAACACGTGCTTAAGAGATTATCCCAGGCATAGCTCCCAATTCCCAGCTAAATTCTGATCAGCAAAAAACCAATGTCTTGCCACATTTAGTAGCTCCCTTTTCCCCAACCTCATGGAATCCTAATGTAGATGATTGCTCTCCTTTCTCCCCAATGTTATCTGACAGCTCATGATATCTCATTGCTACTCTACTGCTTGTGTATCTCTATTAAGCCTGAAAATGATTTTTGCAAAACTGCTATGAAAACCAGAATATTTTTGAGATGATATTATATAAAAAGTGCTGATTGTATATAGTATAGCACTTCTTTCAAATATCCTTTAGGAAATTGAGTTATATGAGAAATTATTTTCAAGTATTTAATATACATTTTCCCCAATACAATATATCCTTTAATGTACTTATTTTGATTTACATATGTTTATCCACATATTCTAAAGGATATGTGCCAGTATAAATTATGTTCTTTGTTTCTTGAAAAATAAAAGATTGTGACATAAAGTTATCATCAGACCAAGTAAATATTTTTTTTTAAAAAAGTTAACTATTCAAATGAAGATGATAGACTCAAGATCTAATTTAGCTTCAAACAGCAAACAGCAGCAGATAGATTTAAGAAAAGCAGTTGTCTTCACAGATTTTCACTGTTTAAATTTTACTGACCAAAGCTCAGTTCCTTTTGGAAGGACTGAGGTAAGGAACTATAAGTGCTTACATTAGGAATTCAAAGTTCATTCAATGGCAGGGAACGGAGGCATGGCAGAATGAAGGATGGGGTGAGGGAGAACAGGTGGTGAGATTATAACAAACTTCATTGAAAAAGAGATCTTCACCAAACTTTACATTATATTATAAAAATCTATCCAGAGATGACATCTTCCTGTTCTGTGCTTTGAACACTTATTTTAATACTTCTCACACTATATCATAGCTGTTTACATATCATAGCTGTATCATAGGCCATATCACTACATAGCATAGCTGAATCGTGGGCCAGCTCTGAACAACTACCTAAAACAATGGTTATTATACTATGCCAAACGATTTCTAGAATAAATTAGAATTAGACCAGTTACCTCCGTTCTAACGCATGCATCACTCTTTCTATAATGGTGAAATGTATATTGGCGCTGTTCTCTGACATTTTTCAAGTAGCCCACACTAACACTATCTGCTGATTATTTTGTAGCAAATGCCAGTTAAAGGACACAGTTATAGGCAAAGTCACCAGAGTTAAAATCTAATCATCACCAAAGTTTGATAGTGTCAATTTTGAAATGAACCAGTGCAGTACTATTTATTCAAATTAAGCAATCTCTTATTTAAAATAAAATAGTTATATACTTATTCTTCATTTACTCATCAAATATTATTGAGCACATATAAATGTTCTGGGAACACTTCAAGGAGCAAGACAAAACAATTGAACCAACAGGAAGCAAACATATCAGCAGTCTATCAAATATTTGAGAATTTATTAAGTGTTTTTACTGTCTTGGATACAGACATGCCTGGTCAGAGATAAAAGAAATTCCCTGAGGCAAACTGTCCTGGTATGTGGGAGGAGGAGCCAACACAGATGGTGGACTCCAGCCAGACACTCCCTTCATGCATGGAGGATGGACTGGGGCTTAGGTTAAGAACATCTCCCACCAGGTATGCACTTTACCAAAATGGTTAATTGATATCAATAGGTGCATACAAACTACAGAAACAGCTAAAAATTGAGGAGCATAACTACTATGAAAAACATTTTAAAAAATGACAAACTGAATAACCCACATCACAAAAGAATTTAACCACTAAAAATGGACTAAACATGACAAATTAAGTTATATTCTCATTGAGTTCACATAGGATGTGCGTTACAGAAAACTATGCACAAACACAGTAGTACAAATTGTCAAAGTTAATTAGATAAACAGCAGGTCTAACTTACTAAATTTAAAAATGCTTCTCTCCTAGGACCAGCAATTCCTCATAAGTACCTTGAAAAACTACGGAAAATATGTATCAGCATATAGAAAGATGGTTCTAACATATTTTTCTTAAAAAAAAAAAAAACATAATTTGGAAGAAAACAGTATTTCTCCTCAAGGGAATGGAATATATAATACTTCTCAGCTTTGATCCTGTGGCCTGGGAAGAGAGATGAACCATTCATCTCATAGTTTATTATTGACCTTGTGAAGAGAACAGAGCAGCTGAGCCCAGAAAGAAATGAGCCCTCCAGTCTAGAACTGAGATCGGAAGAAGCCGGGCCCAACAAGCCTTAAGAGAAAAGAGGAAGGACGAACCCTTGCAGATATCGGCAGCCATCTTGCTTCAACATGGGGCAACAGACATTTGGTGAGAAAGTACCTCTAATGGTACTTTGAGCTGGACTCTTTTAGGGCTTTGTAACTGTAAGCTTTTGCCCCAGATAAATAACCTTTCTAAAAATCAACAGATTTCTGGTACTTTGTATCAGCACCACTTTGGCTGACTAATATAGTGTCTTTCAATTCAGGACATATATTGAAAACTGTATTTGATTATCCACTAGATATATTAAAATTCTTTTTTATGGGTGATTTTTTTCACATTTTGAAATTGGTAGTTGGAAAGGGACAGGTAGGAGATGTCAGCATTGAAGACCTAATCTTTTCCAGGATATAAGCCTCTAATTTAACTTATAAAATTGAATGAATGCAAAGCATAATTAGCACTATGACTTTTTTGCATGTTAGAAAATTAATGAGAATTTAAATATATATCAAATAATTTATTCTTTCAAGCAAACTACAGTTCAGGGAACTAAAAATGGAATTATAGTGGCATATAGACTGTACAGTCATGTTCAGATTATTTGCATATAATTTTGCCATTGAATAAACATGTTCAGCTTCATTTACACTCATTTTTATCTAAAATAAATTACTGAGATGCTAGATTAGAAAACTCATTTTCATTTCAGGGACTATTATTTTTCTTTCAAATTTGCTTAGGAGGAGGGAATTACATAGAGTGAAGGCAGGGGTTTTCTATAAGGCTGTATTCAGAAAGAGGAATGATGATGGAAGTATTGATGATGGCTTTCTAAGAATGTGCCCCAAACCTCCTGATGGACACTCTAAATGATGCTAAATTTCATATTGTTTTGATTCCCACAAGAGCTTTCTGGTGATGTTTCATGAAGACCAAGCCTACCAATCAATAGCTAACATTCCTGAAAACCCAATTTCTCTGCACTTCTAAAAGTTTTATAGTTTTCACTTTTATATGTAGGTCTATAATAAATACAAGACAATTTTTGGCATGTGTTGTGAGTCAGGGAACAAATTTTGTTTTTTGTATGGTTGTTTTTACAATGCTGTCCAATTGGTCCAGTGTGGCTTTTCTTTGAACTCAAAATTATCTTGTGGTGTTCACCAAATAGATCCTGTACTTTTTTTCCCCAGATTTATGTCTATATATTTGAGGTTTGATTCTACTGTAAATGGTAAATGGTCATTTTGTAATTTTTCAATTTAGAGTTGTCCATTGCTACTTTTTGGAAACACAAAAGATTCGCTTTTGTTTTTGAATCCTATAACAGTGCTAAACTTATTTATTAGTTTTTGTATCTTGTTTATAGATGGAGATTTTCTATGTTAAAAAGTCATATTGTTTGTGAATAGAGATACTTCTATTTATTTATTTCTAATTTTCATGATTTTAATTCTCTTCTTGCTTTATCTCACTGGCTAGGACTGTCAATACAAGTGGAATAGGAGTGGTGAAAACAGTCATCCTTGTTTCCCTCCTGATATTAAGGTGAAGAACTCAGTCTCTTACTATTAATACTAAGCATTTGTTAGCTATAAGTTTTTAGCAAGTGTCCTTTATTAAGTTAAGGAATTCCAAGCTTTCTGAGCCTTTTAGCATGAGTGAATGTTAAATTTTATCAGTTATTAACTGTTTCTACTGTGATAATTACATTGTTTTATTCCTTATTGATGTAATAAATTGAGGAATTTTATGTGTATGTCTTTATCTGGTTTCAAAATAATGTTGGCCTCAAAGTTAGCTGAGAAGTGTTCACCATTTTTCTATTTTTGAAACATTTGTTTATAATTTGTTATTATTTCTTGCTTAAATATTTGGCAGTATTTCTACTTAGGCTCTGAGGGCCCAACTTTAATATGGAGGTATTTATGCTTTTATCCCCCAGTAATATTCCTTGTTGTGAAGCCCACATTTTCTAACATTAGCATATCACTTGAGCTCTCTTTTTAATTAGTATTACATGATGTTTCAGTTTCCTAGGCTGCTGAAAGCAGATACCATGAAATGTGTTGGCTTAACAAAGGGAATTTACTCCTTACAGTTTGAGACTGAGAAAAATGTCCAAATCTAGACATTATCAAAGTGAGGCTTTCTGCCCTAAGATTGGCTGCCAGTAATTCTTGATTCCTCTGCCACATGGTGGCGTCTGCTACTCTCTCCCTTCTCTTCTCGGTTTTGTTGCTTTCAGTTTCTTAATTACATGGTTTCTCTCTCTCTCTTTCCCCCCTCCTTCTCCCCCTCTCCCCCTCTCCTTCTCTATCTTAGTGTAATCACCTCATCTATAAAGAACTCCAGTAAGACAATTAAGACCCATCCGGATCAAGATAGCTCATTCCATAACTCTGAACTCACCTCATCAAAAGCTCCTACGTAACATAGGTTTACATCCACAGGAATGGATTGGATTAAGAACATATTTTTTCTGGTATACATGTAACTTGAAACCTTGTTGGCTTTTATAAGGGGTGTTTATTTGGGGGTTAAAGCTTACAGTTTCAAGAGCAAATCAAGGCATCAGCAGAGATGCTTTCTCACCAAAGTCAGCCACATTTGATCCTGATGTGTTGCTACCTGGTGAAGCAAGATGGCCGCCGATCTCTGCAAGGTTTCAGTCTTCCCTCTGGGCTGCCTCTCTCGGGCTGAGCAGAGCTGTTTTTGTCCTGATTTCAGCTGCAAGCTGGCATTGAGTTTTTCTCTTAGGGCATCTTCTCTCTCCTGGCTTAGGGCTTGTTTCTTTCCAGGCCTTTTATATGAGTCTCAGCCATTTTCTTCTCTTCCCAATTTCAGCTGTAAGCTCTCAGACAAAACAGTTCCTCTCTCCCTGGGACCTCAGCCCGTTCAAGCCTTCTCTTTTCTGTCACATGGCAGGATCAAAAATGACAGAGCTCTCTCATTTTGTGTGTCTGTCTTTGTGAATGTCCTTTTATATCAGACCCAGCAAGGGGTCAGCATCTCAAACTGAGTCATGCCTCACTGACTTAGTCAAATCAGAAAAGCCCTAAAAGTAAGTCTAACCAGTGATCTTTTGAAAGTGCCCTCAGGTGAATTTAATACAACCAAAATCATACCCGGAGGAACAGATTACTTTACAAACAATAATATTTCTCTTTTTTGGAATTCATAAATAATCTCAAACTGCCACAAAGGACATGTGATTTACTCTTTATATTTCAGAATTTTGTCTTTTACTTTTATTTCCTAAATACATTCAACCCCCTCACCTCTTTTGGTTATTTTTCATTCTTTGTTTTGACTTTCTAAATCAAGGTGATTTGTCATATATTCACATGTCCCTTTGAATATATTTAAGTCCGTTTGGAATGTTGTCCTATAGTTTGTTTTTTTCAGGTTTTATTTTTTGTACATATTTTTTCCAGATGGATTGAGTATTCTGATTTTTCTTGTAATAAATATGTAGTTCTATTATCCCTTATTTTTTTGTATTGAGGTGTTTTACATGCTTTCTTGTTCAATGGCACCCTTTTTTGTCAGTATATCAGATCCAGATACTTTAATAATTTTATTTATTTTTAGTTTGTTCTTTTGTTTATTGATGGGAGATCTGCAATTAGTTATGTATCTTCTGTCTTTTGTCTTAAAGGTCTCTGAATTTAATCTTCCTGTTTTTTTCCCCTTCATCACCCAAATCTCAATGGGTATTTCTCTAAAATTTCTTTGCCCTTTTCTCAAGACGCAAGGTATTTCTAATCTATTCCTTAAAATGAATGTTTTAAGTCCCTTTCTGTACTCCATGTCCTAGTTCCCCAGAACAATTTTCAGTATATTTGGCCTAAAATGGATATTGTTTTTAGAAAGATGATATTAGTTGAACCAAAATCCAAACCTAACTCCTTTCTACTTACTTCCTCACCATTTTTTTGTTTGATTCTGAATGTGAGAGACTGTGCTTTATGATTTGTTTTTCCTTTTGTTTCAATTATGTTGATGTTTACACATCGCCTCTTTTCAAATTAATTTTATGTAGGTTTACTTTTCTTTTCTTTAGGTTTTTTTTTTTAGGGTTGTTTTTGGAAGATGGAGACTTACTGCTTGATTTATCCAACTTTGATGTCAAACATAAAAAATGTTAGATTGTATTAGTGGAGGTTGTTTCATGAAAAATATTTATTGAAATAATGACTTATTTTCTATAAGGTTGCTATTTTTGCAAAAAAAAAAAGCTATTTCAATCAAAAACATTTTACTCATGTGTTTATCATTTCCTAATTACCTAATGTGATTAATAGAGAACTTGTGCAGAGAATATCATAAATAGGTATTTATTACCTTATATCTGAAATTTAGTATTTTAAGTTTTTGTTTTCTCTTACATTATTGTGAAATTTATGCATTCTCTGCCTTTGAGCTATGTAGAGAGTATGAATTTTTGTAGTTTTGTATTTACCTCCTTGTTGTTCTCTATTGCGTTTGAATATAAATATGTTTGATACATATATCATACATGATATGTGTGTATATTTTTGTGTATATAGAGAGAAAACAAATTTCAGAATGTTATAGTGAAAATTAATATTTCTCTTCTTGAAGATATTTCATTGAATGGAAATTTCATTTTTCAACTTAAATAATGACCAGTGATATTTTTATGATATTCATAGCTATAAAACCCAACTTGTATATTGAGCAACTTTACTCATGCAAGGGCTTATACCAGAGAATAAAATGTTGATATCAACAATAAATTTGAACTGACAAAACTTTAGGAAGTGGTAAATAAAATAATAAAATGCATTGAATTACTTTCCTAAACTTTGTCTATGTAACAACTACTACAATATTAGACATAATGTTAATCTTTTAGAACACCTCATTTATGCATATATTTTCTACAATTCTAATAAAATATTATTCATAATGGATATTTTAAGATGTGCATGTATACTTAGAACATTAATATTTTGTTGACTTTGGGGAGTTATTAATTCTTCTTTATTTTCAAAGCAGTGCAAGGTACACAGCATGATATTCTTCTGAGGTTGAAAAATAAACTCTAAGTATACATGTTCTACAATGTGGCTCTGACATGAGAAAGTATGAAGGAGTTTTCTTTTTATTACGAAAATTTTGGCAAAGAGGGCAGGAAGGTATTGTATATCTCAGATCCATATGGATACATTAAATTTAATGACACACAGAAATAAAGCAGCAACTGACCTACAGTTTAAAATTATTCTCTGTTTACTATAGCATACCTTCCACTTAGTACATTTCAATAGTGGACATAAAGCAAGGAAATTTTTTTTTCTTTTGGATGAGTTTATTTTCTGTTTCTTTGTCTTATAATCTTTTAGTCCACATTATATATTTTGATATTTTAAAGTGTTAACTCTAAGATTTAGTCCCTGAGTTTTCTGTTCCTTACATCTTTTTTAAAGATTTGAAAGATTTTAATAAAAATAATTTCAATGATATTATCTATATATATAGTTGTACATCTATAGAGTACTTAACATAAATTAAATGGGATTTTGTGGTGTGTCTGCTTTGTAACATTCTTTCTAAGGGAATATACATTGTGGTTCCAAATTGGTCCTTAAGTTTTTATCCAGCTAGTGATTTGACAGGGATTTCCTTGAGGGCCAGGAGCTGACAAAAACACTAATAGATACCATTCACACACTTTGCAAGTGGGCTCTGTGTTGTCTGGGGCACTCCTCCAGAGTTCAGCTCTGGGCAGATCAGCCTGAAGCAAATGCAAAGTGCAGGATCCTCTTTTCCTTTCCTTAGCCTGCATCCTCAAATAGAGAATCTAAATGGCCTCTCTGCTCTCTATGAAATAAATTTTCTCCTCCAGGGTGAGAGATATCTAATTCAAAAGGTTTTTCTTTGGGACTATACATTTAGGCATCATCAACATATAGATTGTATTGAATGGCGTGAGAATGAGAGTGATCATCTATGTCACTGGTCCTCAAACTGTGGACCTGGGCCTGCAGTATCAACCTCACCTAGGACCTTGTTAGAAATATAAATTCTTTGTCCCATTCCAGACTAATCAGAAATATGAGATTGGGGACCAGCAGTCTGTCTCATAAAAAGTTCTCCCTGGAACTCTGATGCCTGTAAAAATTCAAGAACCACCATGGATTGATGAAGAATGCAGAGAGAAAAACCAAAACACCTAGAATTGAACACAAAGGAAATCAAACCTTAGATATGTAGCAATGGAAGAAGATTCCTTGAGATATCAGTGACAGAATGGTAGCAAAATAAGAGGAAACCCAGGAAAATCTAGTAACATAAGGTAAAACTTTGTCAAAATCTTTAGGAAGCAGGTGTGTTCCTTGGGCCAACATAAAATAAAAGGGATGGGATTTACCCTCTTGCATACAACAACAGAACAAAAAAGCGTTGTCAAGATAGTAGGCATGAGTCGACAAAGTAAAGTGATTCCTAACGGATGCTAAACAAATGAAGTAAGTCTCAAAATTGCCCCAGCTTATTGCCTGGAGAGAATTTCCTGGCCACAGTGCAGAGAGGGGAAGCAGGCACAGCAGGTTGACCTATGTGAGTTGAAGGAACAGAGATGCCAGGGAAGGAAGATCAAGGTGGTTAGAGTACTCAGTGCAGTGTGTGGGAGAGGAGAAAACAGTGTAGAAAGGGATCTCCAGAGGGGGCCTGCTTGAGTCTTCACTAGTGAACAATCAAGCATTGAAGGAAGCTATTTAAGGCAAGTGAAGGAATCATCCAAAGGGAATGGATGAAACAATACCTGAAACTCACCTAGTTGAAATCAGTTTGTGTACCTACCAGTTAGAGTGGAAGCCCCCTATTTCACCTGAGCAATGGGCCAAACTCTAGATTAAACACTGCTCTGCTTCTACCTACCAAACTTATAGCCAGACACAAAGGAGCCAAACGGTTTCTAGGTAACGCAAATGCAGAGGAAAAGTGTGAAGCTATTTATAGAAATACAAAAGTACACAGCACACACCAAGGTTAAATTCAAAATGTTTGGCAGATAATCAAAAATTACCAGGCATGTGCAGAGACAGGAAAATACTACCCATTATAAGGAGAAAAATAAGTCAATCATTGCTGAACAGGAAATTATATAAATGATAGAATACACAGACAGGGCTATTAAAATAGTTATCATAACTACCCTGCATGTTCAAATGGTAGAGTGAAGATTGAGCATGTTAATCAGGGATATAGAGCTATAAAAAAGAGCCAAATTGAGCTACTATGAATGGAAACTGTAATGTCTAAGATAAAAATACACTGTATGAGATTAAAAGCAGATGAGACTTTGCAGAAAAATAGGTTAGTGAACTTAAAGACAATGTAATAGAAAGTATATAAAATGTAACACACAGAGAAAAAGATACAAAAAAGTGATTTAGTTATCTATGTGACAATTTCAAGTGCCCTAATATACTTGTGATTGAAGTTCACAAAGTGGGAAGAGGGGCAAACAAAGTATTTTTAAAATAATGAGAGATACTTTTCCAAATTGATAAAACATAAAACCCCAGATCCAAGAAGCAACCAAACCCAAGTAGAAAATGCCTTAATAAAGTCAAAGGAAAAAGCAATCCAATTGCTTAAAGTCAGTGATAAATTAAAAATTTTAAAAACAGCCAGAGGATAAAAAGACACATTATATACAGAGGAACAAGACAAGAAAGACAGGAGATATCTCTTCAGAAGCAATGCAAGCTGGAAGAGAATAGATCAATAAGTATCTTGAAGGTACTGAAAGAAAAAACTAAGCAGCCCATAATTCTTTAGCTATGAAAAATATCTTTTAAAATGAAGATAAAATAAAGAATTTTATAGGCATACAAATGCTGGAAGAATTCATAGCAGCAGACATGCAATACAAGAAATATTGAAGGAAGTCTTCTGACAGAGAGATAATGCTTTGAGATAGTATAACCCACAATCTATATGAAGGAATGAAGAGTAAAGGAACTATTAATGGTATAACTATAACTTTAGCTATGGATACAGAATTAGATATATAGATATACATATACATGGAAATGTGAGTACTTTATATACATAAAAAAGTTTTTTTTTATCAATGAAAACTCTACAAATGATATTTGTTTAAAGAAAATAATAATGATGAAAATAGGAATTCATTATGAATTTTAACATTTATATATGTAAGCAAAATGTATAAATGCATTAAGAACAGGAGGAGAAACATGACATTTAAATGCCATATTTGACGTTGGGTCAAGTTCATTTTTCAAGGGAAAAACGAAACAAAAGTCATTATTGGGGGAAATGACAAAGTCAGAAAAGGGATAATTGATTAGATTTCAGTATCACATCAATGTTAAATATCCTGAAATTGATAACTACTCAGTGTTTAAGTTATTAGAATATGAGGGTGAAGTATGAAGTTCAAAGGTTGATCTCAAATGATTCAGCAAAGAGGGAGGAACAGTCCACAAGGCGGAGAGAGAGAAACTCCAGCAAACTTTTTAACAATTGGTGAATTTGGATTAAAGTACCTGCGGGTTCTTTGCCTTGTTCTTGCAATTTTTTAAAAGCTTAGAATCATTTACACATGAAAAGTTGAATAAAGAATCACTCTTTTACAAAAATTATGTATTATATGTCATTATTTAGCCAATTAAATTCAAAGCTTTTATTTTGTATTCATTGGTGTTCCAAAATATGATTCGAATTTACTTTTGAACTTGACCATTTGTGGTACTTTTGTATCACTTTTCAAACTAGCCAAACTGGAGTTTTCAATGTCCATAGCATGTACTCTGATGTTTTTTGCTTTATTTATGCTATCCTCCCCTGGGAAGTATTTCTCATTTTTTAGGTTAAAAATCATTTAATAAATAATTTAATCAACAGTAAAAACAGTATATTTTCATCACAAAGTCATTTTCTGTGGGCAATTATAAAAAGTATATTTTTGTACCATGCTATATAGGGGCACATTAAATAATTTCTCGGATTTTCCTTTTCTGTTTTATCAAAATCATTTTCATACTTCATACTTCATACACAATTCATGAAGAATAATTGTTGGGTTACTTAAATTATGGCATCTATTTTTACCTATTTAATAACAATACAGATTTTTGAATTTTGAAGATAGGAATTTATAAAATTTTCTTTTCTCAATTCATCCATTTTAAAAAAATTAAATTTCATGGCTTTAATTCCATAGAATACATAGACCCCCATGCTCTAGAAATCTTTATATGCTACACCCAATTCCCCGCCCCACCCCCCCTTTTTTAAGATACTTAGATCATACAGATGTCATATTAAAAACATAGGGGATTCCTATATTTCCATTCCCCATTACTCCCACATTTTCCCACATTAACAACTGCCTTCATTAGTGAAGTACATTCATTGCAATTGATGAACACATTTTGGAGCATTGCCACTAAGCGTGGATTAAAGTTTACATTGTAGTTTATACTGTCTCCCACCTAACTCTTTTGGTTATGGCAGGATATATAATGACCTACATCTGTTGTTGCAGTGTCATTCAGGATAATTTCCAAGTCCTGAAAATGCCCCCACATTACACTTGTGAAAGTGTTTTTACTATCTCCACTTTTAAAAATTTTCTGGGTTTTTAAAATCTATGTTTCGGCGGCGGACTTGGCCCAGTGGTTAGGGCATCCGTCTACCACATGGGAGGTCCGTGGTTCAAATCTGGGGCCTCCTTGACCCGTGTGCAGCTGGCCCATACGCAGTGCTGATGCGCACAAGGAGTGCCCTGCAACGGAGGGGTGTCCCCTGCATAGGGAAGCCCCATGCGCAAGGAGTGTGCCCTGTAAGGAGAGCCGCCCAGCGCAAAAGAAAGTGCAGCCTGCCCAGGAATGGCACCGCACACACAGAGAGCTGACACAACAAGATGATACAACAAAAAGAAACACAGATTCCCGTGCTGCTGACAACAACAGAAGCGGACAAAGAAGAAGACGCAGCAAATAGACACAGAGAACAGACAACTGGGGTGGGCAGGGGGAGGGGGGGAAGGGGAGAGAAATAAATAAATAAATAAATCTTTAAAAAAAAATCTATATTTCTAATGACATTGTATGTATCTTTTTATGTATCTTCAACTCAATGCAAATTTTTTTTCTTTGTTATCTCTAATGTTATTTGAATCTCTCTTTTGACATGTCTCTCTATAACCAATTGGGGGATCCTTATCACTCTTATTTTGTAAGATCCTTGTGAAAGAGATGTTTTATCTTACACAATGCTTAGGACAGTGTCTGCCACATGAAAAGAAATCAGTGATATTTAAAAATCAATGAACCAGGAAGCAGCTGTGGCTCAATCGATTGGGCTCCCATCTTCCATATGGGAGGCCCTGAGTTCGTGTCCCAGGGCCTCCTGGTGAAGGCAAACTGGCCCACGCCCGTGGAGAGCTGACAGCCTGCGCCCACGGAAAACTAGCGCAGCAAGATGATGCAACAAAGGGAGACAAGCAGACACAGAAGAACATGCAGCGAATGGACCCAGAGAGCAGAGAGCAAGCCGTGTGTGTGTGTGGGGGGGGGGTGAAGAGATAAATAAAATTTTAAAAAATAAAAAATAAATAAATCAATGAACACATCGACTTTCATTTAATATTGCACGACATCATTATTTCTCTTGTAAGAACATTGAAACCTTATTGACTGAATTATTTCTCCAAATATTAAAATGTTTTGGATGAGAATTTTGTTCCTACTTGCATACCCACACCAAGCTGGGGGCTAGGAGCAAGGGACTTAAGAATGAGTAAACCTGAGACCACCTGACACCTTACTCTTTGCGATCTTATAGTTGGTCCCCTTATCGCTAGTGCTCCAATTTATAATACCAGTTATCTTTGATCTTGTCTGCAGATTGCAGTTTTCACATCTATAGGTGTTCAGGCAGTCTCCTAGAAAAATTACACCAGATTCTCTGGAGATGGGTCTCATGGAACAATATTTTGTAAAGCTTCCCAAGTGATCCTATTACACACCCAAGGTTGACCACTAGTGCACTCTGCCAGCCCACCTCCTGCAATTTCTGCTTCTCCTCAATTTGGCAATGAGGCCCTTATCAAAGTGTGTCTTACTCTGTAATAGCACAGCTGCTTCCTAGTGGGGGAAGACATTTTCAACCACTGAGCCACATCTGCTCCCAAGTAATTAAATTAAAAATGGAAGGTAGACTAGCAAAAATCGCTTTCAACCTTTAACTCTGGTTCTATAGTGTTTACCTAATAGATCAATATTTTTTTAAATCTG
This sequence comes from Dasypus novemcinctus, assembly GCF_030445035.2. Classification (NCBI taxonomy): domain Eukaryota; kingdom Metazoa; phylum Chordata; class Mammalia; order Cingulata; family Dasypodidae; genus Dasypus; species Dasypus novemcinctus. Next base: position 83,103,304 of record NC_080688.1, on the reverse strand, counting down.
TTTTCTATTCATTTCAATTCAGGGAAAACTCTGCTGCATGGATTAAATTGGTAGGACACTATTTTGGGGAAAGCACATGATAAATTACCGGACATTAACCCTGATTTCCCGTGACAAGCTCTACACACTTCTAGTGAAATGGCATTTAAACTGTATTGTGCCTAGTTATTTAGAGAGATAAAAATAAAAGGTGGAGTCACAAGATTCCCAGTACTATAAAGTCTTATCTTGAGGAGTCAAATGATTTACCTGGAGCTCTTTGGAATAATAAAGGTTTGGGAGAAAAAAGAAACCAAAGGACTCTTGTTACTTCCCAAGATTTGGGCCAAAAAGTTCAAAGTAAAGTTCTAATGAGATACAGGACATTTTAGCCTGTCCCCCTGGACCCGGCTGACCTCAAACCACCGTATTCTGAAGCCCTCCTTCCTTTGTATTAACTGAAGCATCTCATTTTCATCATTCCAAGTGGCCCTAGAAGCAGCAGCAAAGAAGACCTGTGGGCCCCATGCAGGCTCCTCAGGATGACCTTTGGTCACTTTCTTCTCACTCAAAATTCAGAGGCCTTAACACATTCTGGATTCAGTTTTTGAGGAAATTGAAGTTAACTGAATTTTTACATCTGTTAAGATTGACTCAAGTTGGCAGGTCACAATGGATCAGAAAATTCCAATTACTAGGTAGCAAAGAGGGAATCTCAACAGTAACATTTCAAAAGGAAAGCCAAATGTGAATCCAGGTGGGACTACATGACTATTTCTTTACCAGTCTTGGGGGATGGGTAGGAGTTTAATTCAACTGGTGCCTGGATGCACGTTACAAACACACTTCCAGTCATGACGATGTGGGAAATTTATTTTTTCTTTGGGTAAAGAGAATTAGCAAAACAGGTGAACTGGGGATGAACTATGAGTGAAGAATGATGTAGTCAGGTCCGCCTACTTCAGGATGAGTTTGTCATTTATTGTGAGAACATGAGTGAAATGCATGGCATCTGCGTGCCTATGTGAAAGGCTGAGGTTGCCTTCTGTCCTGCACTCTTCAGCAGGTTGCATGTGGTGTGCATTACATTCTGGCTTAATGCACATTCAGTAATAAACGTAGTTTCTGTCTCTTCTACTTTTGTGCAGAGCTTGTCGTCTGGGCTGGCAGTTTTCTTTTTAATTACATTTTCCCAGCGCTACTCAATCAACAAAGTTTAGAAGAACCAGTAGGGTATAGTAAAAGTAAACACCACCTAGAAATATCATAGGCAATTGCAAAGTATCAGGTATCTGAAAACTGAAGAGAGAAAATTCATAAAGACAATGTATGTATCCTAATAGTGGGTATTTCCACAGGCCAACGGGAGTCAAAAAAGGGTTTGGGAGGAATGTCTTCAGTGTTCAGATAAGACCTCTGCCAGCTTGGCATTGCATAGCAAGTGAAATTATCTTTCATGGAAAATGCATTGCATTTGCATTAAGAAAAACTATCTAGCGTTTACCAACAACAGAAGGATCACTAAGGCCAGACCAAGGCTCCCTGGAGAAGTGAGGGTAGATGACCATAATGTCTTCATGGCCTTAGGGTTTGGGAAGAATCCTAATTTCCTTGTGACTGTGATTTAGGAATAGGTGGTTAGCTGAGGTGGGGGAGAAAAGCTGCTCTCCTGCACTAGCAGTCTCCTTTAAAACCTGAGACCCACTGTAAGGCAGACACCACAAAGGTAGTGGTAGTTGGAAAAGGAAAAAAAAAAACTGCCAGTACACTGAAGGACAACTGTGTCATCACTATTTGTGAAAATGCTGGAAGGACATATACTAAGAAGAGCAAATAAGCTCACTCCACTTTTACCAAACATATCCACATCAAGAGCTTAGACACCAGCTCTGCCAACTGCCTGAAACCCCATTGTGGCTGCTTCAGTTCTTTGAGGAAGCCAAAGCAGAAAGTCTGAAACGGGTTTTTGAACTAGATTGTGACTGAAATACTAATCCTAAATTACCAGTGAAATCATGGCATTATACTGAGCACACAGAATCTACCCTAATTCACATACCATAGAGCACTCTCGGGTTCAGATTTTTTTTTTTAAGAAAATGGCAAATTTAGCTACAAAGTTTAATCACTGCATTCACAATTCTGTGATTTTAATCTTTATAGTTGATATAATTTTATAAGGTATGGGGAAAAAAGTTCTGCCCAAAAGTGAAGGTTTGTGCTTTAGCAATATGATCAAAGGGATAATAAAAGGTATGAAATTGAAGGAGAATAAACAGGGCTTCCATATATCAACTTAGCTGCTCTCAAATTAGAATTTTAGTTCACATCACTTCAAAGGTTTTCTGGTCATAGTTAATATGTAGGGAATCGATAAATAAGGATTAAGCAGTTGAACTTTACTGCAGTAATTGTTCATAGGCATAAATAGTGAAAAACTCAAAAGATATTATTTGAAAACAAAATTTTTAGAAATTCTAATTAAAAGAAAATTATCAATTAAGATTGAAGGAGTGAAATGAACACAATTCTGGATATAGATACAAAAAAAAACGTTATTTAAAAAGCCTAGGGGATGGTACCTGCTTCCTACATGAGACATCCCAGGTTTGGTACAAATGGAGGAAAAAAAAGCTAAGGGGAGCTGATGTGGCTCAGTGGTTGAGCACCAGCTTCCAACATATGAGGTCCTTGTTCAATCCCCAGCTCTGGTACCTTAAAAAAATAAAAATAAAAGACTATTGCTGTCAACCAAGAGTTCCATATCTGGCAAAACTATCTTACAATATTTAAGGAGAGACCAGGAATGTCATCAACACAGTAAGTCAGGCATTAACTGAGAATTAGCTAACAAAAGAACAAACACCACTTGCAATTCTGGAGGACTTTAGATGCGGGGAAGGACTCCAAAAAGGCTGAACCAAAGAAAAATGACAGTATCTGTTTTGGTTTGCTAAAATACCAATGCAAAATACCAGAAACGGATTGGCTTTTATAATGGGAATTTATTAGGGTAAAATTTTACACTTCAGAGTCTGGAAAAATGTACAAATCAAGGTATAACCAGAGATGCTGTTTCACCAAATGTTGGCTCCTGGGGATCCTGGACTTCTGCCACGAAAATGAAACAAAATGGCAGCTGGTCTCTGCCTTTTCCTCCAGGCTCATTTCCTCCATGAGTTTAGCTGTGGGAAATCAGGCGTATGGCTCATCTCTCCCTAAGCCTAGTCCCTCCAGACTTGGGCTGTTAGACTGGTTCCAGCCTCCAGCCTCTCTCTCACCTTCTTGGGTTTCTCAGTCATTCTGTGCTTGTAGGCAATCCTGGAGTCCTCTATTACATGGCAGGGTAAAAATATCAGCTCTTTTTCTCTGTCTACTCCATTTATATAGGAGTCCAGTAAAGGATTAAGACCTACTCTGGTATCCTAATGGGGAGAAAAACAAAGACAGAAAGGCCTCACATACAAAAAAAAGGGGTACTGAACTGCTGTGAGAAAAGGAGTGAGAATGAGGGTGAGAATTTAAACAAATCATAGGAGCTGGGGAGAAAATTCTGCATATAAAAAAAACAAAACAGATCAAGATTCCTGTAGAAAAAATAGAGGAATGAAGCTTTCTGCTGCAGATGAAACAATTGCACAAAAAGTGCAGTCTTAGAAGCTGGCATTGGAATAGGTAGTCAGGGCTCAACTCTCTTATAAAACCAATGAAGTGAAAAAAAGCTTTATGAGGAACTGCTTTGGTGATCTGCAGACCAGAAGAGAGCAGCACATCCTCCAGGAGGACAAGGAACAGAGAGATGAAGAAGCTAAAATGAAAACTGTGGGTTATTAACCTCCATCACCAGAAATGGCACTCAACTCCATCCTCAAGGCAAAGAGCCTAGATAAAATGCTTGACTCACAGCTACTAGCTGAGAGGGAACAGAGATTGTCTTCCTGCCTGGAAAAAGGGAAGGTGTAGCAGAGAGTGAAGAGTGAATTTGGCCAGCCAAGCCCACAGTGAGTTGCAGCTCTGTCCAAACCAGAATCATGGGCAAATGGAGGTTGAAAGTGTCACATCTGTGGAAAGATTCACTGATCATTGCTGGCCTGCCAGGAAACTGCAAGGAGAAAAACTGCTTTTAGTAGTATCCCATCCCAGTCCTCTCAGAGCACTCTCAGCAACATTAGTGAGTCCCTGGCCCTATTTTGATAACTTCAGCTAGGCAACTGTAAAGACTTATAATAAGTTGAACCAAAAATCAAAGAAGAGCCATGAAGCAAAATCACTAAGCAAGAGAGAAAAATTCACTATCAGTATAAATTCACCAAATACTCAAATACCTAGACATCAGCAAAAAATTATTAATACAAGTCATACTAAGAAACAGGAAAAGATGGACTGGACAAAAACACTGACAAGATACAGGATTTAAGACAACTGATCAATGATAATTACCAAAATCTCCTAAATCAATTCAGATTTGAAGGAAAATATGACTAAAGAGATGAAGGATATTAAGAAGACACTAGGTGATTATAAAGAATAATTGAATGCCTTCAAAGCAAAGTAATAGAGCTTATGGGAATGAAAGACACAATAGATGAGATTAAAAATACTTTAGAAGGCAGTGGGTGTGCTCAGTGGTTTGAGCACTTGTTTCTCATGTACATGGTCCTGGGTTCAATCCCTGGTACCTCCAAATAAAATATATATTTTTAGAAGCCTATAACAGCAGATTTGAATTGATGGAAGACAGAATTAGTGACTTAGGGTTGGGGACTGAGCATCTGAACTTGAAAAGACAAGAGAACAGAAAGAGAAAAAAATGGAAAATATGGGATAGGGTCTTAGGGAATTAAATGACAATGCAAGATAAACAAACATACTTGTTACCAGTGTCCCAAGAGGAAAAGAGAATGGAAAAGGGGCAGAAAGAATATTTATAGAAATAGTGACTGAAAACTTCTAAACCCCTATGAAAGACATAAATATCAATAGCTAGGAAGAACAACATACCTCAAACAGAATAAATCCAAATTAACCTATCCCGAGACACATGTTATTCAGAATGACAAACATCAGAGACAGAGAATTCTGAAAGCCACAAAAGAAAAAAGCAAAGCATCATGTACAAAGGAAATTTAATAAGATTAAGTATTGACCTCTCATCAGAAACCATGGAGGTGAGACAAAATAAGCATGAGGTATTTAAAGTACTGAAAGAGAAACACTGTCAATCAAGAATTCTGTATATTTTGAATCCTTCAAAAATGAGGGTGAGTTCAAAGTAAGCACAGACAAACAAAAACTGATAGAATATGTTGCCAAAGAAAAGAATTACAAGAGATACTAACAGGAGTGCTACAGCCTGAAAGGATAAATCAAGGGCAAGAGGTTTGGAGAAGAGTGTAGAAATTTAGATTATTAGGAAGGGTAATCTAAAGGGTAAGAAGACAGACAATAGAATGATATGCAACAAAAGCTGAAGGACAAAATGGATGAAGTAAGTAAAGCTTTTACAGTAATAACATTGAGTGGAATGGCTTGAACTCCACAATTAAAAGAAAAGACTGATAGAATGGAAAAAATATATGTGCCATTTATATGTTGTCTGAAAGAGACCCACTGCAGACATAGGGACACAATCAGGTTAAAAGCAAAAACTTGGAAAAAAATATTCCATGCAAATAATAACCAAAAAAGTGCTGGAGTAGCAATACTAATATCTGATAAAATAGATTTCAAATGCAAAACGGTTATTAGGGATGAAAAAGTTCATTATATGTTTAAAAACCAGCAATTCACCAAGAAGGAACAATGATACTAAATACTTGTGCACCTACCCTGAGTGCCCAAGATACATGGAACACACACTGGCAAAACCTAGGGGAGAAATAAATGCCTCTACAATAATAGTTAGAGATTTTAATGTGCCACTCTTAATATTGGGGAGAACATCTGGACAGAGGATAAATTATAAAAACAGAAAACTTGAATATGATAAATGAACTATACTTAACAGACAACTATAGAGCATCTCACCCAAGAGCAGCAGGATATGCATTCTTTTCAAGTGCTCATGGATCCTTCTCAAGATAGACCATATGTTGGGTCAGGAGACAAGTTTCAACATATTTTAAAAGATTGAAATTATACAAAACGCTTTATCTGATCATAACAGAATGAAGCTGGAAATCAAAATAGAAAAGAGAAATTTCATAAATACATGGAGATTAAACAATACCCTCTTAAATAATCAGTGGGTCAAAAAGAAATTGCAAGAGAATTTAGCAAATATCTGAGACAAATGAAAATGAGAACACCATATCAAAACCAATGGGACACTGCAAAGGCAGTGCCAAGATGGAAATTGATAGCCCTCAATGCTTACAGTAAAAAAGAAGAAAGAGCTAAAATTGAAGATCTAACTGCACACCTGGAGGAACTAGAAAAAGAATAGCAAACTAATCTCAAACCAAGTGGAAGGAAAGACATAGTAAAGATCAGAGTAGAAATAAATAAAAACAATAACAACAAGAAAGAATTAACAAAACCAATGGTTGATTCTTGGAGATGATCAACAAAGTCAAATGCTTAGCCAGACTCACAAAGAAAAGAAGAGATAAATGCAAATAAATAAAATCAGAAATGAGAGTTGGGACATTAATGCTGACTCTGCAGAAATAAGCGATCATAAGAGATGCTAGGAATAACTGTATATCAAAAAACTAGACAATGTAGACAAGATGGACAAACTCCTAGAAACACACAAACCATCTACACTAACCCTAGAAGAAATAATAAAACCTCAACAAACCAACCACAAATGAAGAGATTGAAAGACTTACCAAACCCCTTAGGAAATGGATGTGCCTCCTACATGGGAGGTCTCAAGTTTGGTCCCCCATTCCTCCAAATAAAAAACAAACAAATGATAAAAACCAACTCAGGAGAGCTGGTGTGGCTCATCGGTTGAGTGCCAGATTCCCATATACAAGGACTGGGGTTCAATCTTTGGCCCTGGTACTAAAAAAAAACAACAAAACAAAATAAACAAATAAACAAAAACAAAACAAAACAAAAAGCTACCAAACTCATTCTGTGATGATAACATCAAACCTAATACCAAAATCAGATAAAGATACTACAAACAAAATTATAGACTAATATCTCTAACAAATATAGATGCAAAAATCCTCAACAAAATACTTGCAAAAAGAATCCAAAAGCACATTACAAGAATTATACACCATAATCAAGTGGATTTTATCCCAGGTATGCAAAAATGTTTCGACAAAAAAATCAATTAGTGTAATAAAACCCATTGATAACTTGAAGAAGAAAAATCACAGGATCCTCTCAATTAATGCAGAAAAGACATTTGACATTTTACAACACCCTTTCTTGATAAAAAATACTTCGAAATATAGGAAGAGATGGAAACTTTCTCAATATGACAAACTGCATTTATGAAAAATCTACAGATATACCATTCTACTAAATGGTGAAAGACTGAAAGCTTTCCCACTGAGATCAGGAACAATATAAGGATACCCACTGTCACCATTGTTTATTCAACATTGTGCTAAAGGTTCTAGCTACAGCAATTAGACTAGATAAAGAAATGAAAGCCACCAAAATAGGGAAGGAAGAAGCAAAACTTTCACTATTAGCTGATGATATAATCATATATCCAGAATCTTTGAAAAATCCACAACAAAGCTAAGAGAACTAATAGACAAGTCCAGCAGAGTTGCAGGATACAAGACTAATATGCAAAAATCAAAATTGTTTCTATACACTGTTGATGTGAAAATTGAGGAGGAAATCAGAAAAAAAATTCCATTTGTAATAGCAAGTAAAACTATCAAATATTGTAAAACAAACTGAAAACAGATCCTTTATATCCTTAAACTTAACCAAAGACATAAAAGATCTGTATTTAGAAAACTACAAAACATTGCTAATAAAACTGAAGTACACTTTAATAAATGGAAGGGCATTCCATGTTTATGGATCGGAAGACTAAATATCTTTAGATGTCATTTCTACCTAAACTGACTTACAGATTCTATGCAATCCCAATATAAATGCCGAAAGCCTTTTTTGTAGAACTCGAAAAACCAATTATCAAATTTATTTGGAGGGGTAATGAGCCCCAAATAGCCAAAAAGATCTTTAAAAAGAAGAACAAAGTTGGAGGACTCCCATTTCTGGACTTGAAAGCATATTACTTATCTATGGTGGTAAAAACAGCATGGTACTGGCATAAAGATAGACACATTGACCAATGTAACTGAATCGAGAATTCAGAAATAGACCCTCACACCTACAGTCCAGTGATTTTTGTCAGAGCGGTCAAGCCCTTCCCACTGGACCAGAACAGTGTATTCAACAAATGGTGCTGGGAGAACTGGATGTCCATATCCAAGGAAAGAAAAGTTATATATATATATATATACACAAATAAACTCAAAATGGATCAAGGACCTAATATAAAAGCAAAAATCATAGAATTCCCATGAGAAAATGTAGGGAAACATCCTCAAGATCTTGTGGTAGGCTGTGGTGCCTTAAACCTTACACCCAAAGCACAAGCAACAAAGGAAAACACAGATAAATGGAACCTCTTCAAAGCTAAGTACTTTTGCACCTCAAAGTACTTTGTCAAAAGGATGAAAAGGGAGCCAACTCAATGGGAGAAAACATTTGGCAATCACATAACTGATAAGAGTTTAATATCTATGATATACAAAGAGATCATACTCAACAATAAAAAGACAAACTACCTGATTTGAAAAATGGGCAAAAGACTTGAAAAGACAATAGTCCAAACAAGAAATACAAATGGCAAAGAAACACATGAAAAATGTTCAACATCACTAGCAATTTAAGGAAATGCAAATCAAAGCTACAATGAGATCATTTCACACCTACTAGACTGGCCACTACTAAAAAGTCAGATAACTGTAAATTTTGGAGAGGATTTGGAGAGACAGGAACACTTATTCACTGTTGGTGGGAATGTAGACTGGTACAGCCACTGTGGAGGGCTGTTTGGCAGTTACTAAGGAAGTTGAATATACTTGCATGTGAACTGGCAATACCATTACTAGGTATATACCCAGAAGAACTATGAGCAGACACATGAACAGCCATCTTCACAATTGCCAAAAGTTGGAAATAACCACGGTATTCACAAACTGATGAATGGATAAACAAATTAAGGTGTATACACAGGATAGAATATTATGCAGTTGTACAAAGAAGTCAAGTTGTGAAGCATATGACAACATGAATGAACCTAGAAGACATTAATGTTGAGTGAAGAAAGCCAGGCACAAAAGGACAAATGCTGTATGATTGTGCTATTATGAACTAAATATATTGTGTACACTGATGGAGTTAATAGTCAGAATATAGGTCACCAGAAAATAAGAGGGTAGAGAATGGAAAGCTGAGGCATAATCTGTGCAGACATGATTAAAAAGATTATTTGTAAATATTTGAAAATGAATAGAAATGGTGAAAGCACATCATGATGTTTGTGACTAGCAGAGCTATTATATGGGTAAGACAGTGGTTGAAAGGGAAAGTCTAAGGTCATGTGTATTACTATAATAGAAGGAAAGCTAAAAACTGCAACATATAACTTTATAAGATAATAAAACCTCATGTAAAACATGAATATGTGTGATGTTGCACATGTAAGATTGTTTTGTAAAAACAGTCATATATGCATTTTTTGTTATTTTAAACTGTCATTTCAAAATTTCATTTTCCCTGTTTCTTACTGGTTTAAATAAATATTCCTATATTGGTGTGCTAAAAAAATTTCAAGGACAATATACCTGAAACAGAATAATTTAAATAGATCTACTCTGTAACACTTACTATTCAGAATGACAAATATCGGAGTAAAGCAAGGTTTCTGAAAGCAGCAGGAAAAGAGCAATGCATTGCATTATAAGTGAACCTCAATAAGACAAAGTGTCATTCTCTCATCAGAAACCATGGAAGAGGGCAAGAAAGTGGTATGGTGTATTTAAGGTACTGCAAGAGAAGAATTGCCAGCCAAGAATTCTTTTTTTCAGCAGAACTGTCCTTCAAAAATGAGGGTGAGTTTAATGTCTTCTCAAACAAAACTTGATAGAGTATGTTACCAAAAGATCAGATTTACAAGAGATACTAAGTGAGTGCTGCAGCCTGAAAGGGAAAAAAAAAAAAAAAAAACATGGGTGAGAGACTTGGAGAAAAGTGTAGAAATGAAAATTATTAGGAAGGATAATTTATTTATTTATTTTTTTATATTTTTACTGTCTTTTTTTAAAGATAAGTAGATCACACAAAATGCCACATTAAAAAGTATGAGAAAAGATATATGAGGTACCCATATACCCCACTCCCCACCACCCCCACTCCTCCCACACCAACAACCCCCCTCATCAGTGTGGCACACTCACTGCATTTAATGAATACATTTTGTAGCACTGCTACACCACATAGACTAGATTAAAGTTTACATTGTAGTTTACCCTTTCCCCCAGCCCCTCCAGTGGGCTATGGCGGAATACATAATGTCCTGCCTCTGTCCCTGCAACATCACTCAGGACAACTCCAAGTCCCAAAAATGCCTCCACCTCACCCTTCTTCCCTCCCCCTGCCTTCAGCAACTCCCATAGCCACTGTCTCCACATCAATGATAAATTCCTTCCATTGCTAGAGTCACAGTAATTCCATAGTAGAATACAAGTAGGTCCATTCCAATCCATACTCTATTCCTCCATCCTGCAGATCCTGAGATGTTCATGTCCATTTCACCTCTAAATCAAGGGGAGACTTGATCCCATATGGCTGATGGATGGGATTCTCCTGCTTGCAGTTGTAGGCTCCCTCCGTTCCCTGGTGTAGTGGTTGACCATCCTAACCTCCCTATTAGCTGACCTGAGAAAGCCCAACAAATCAGAGGATAGGTGTTGCAACTCTGCTGAGGCTCAAGGCCCAGCTGGCACATGGACAGTCTAGAGATTCAAGTCTCCTAAGCATACACCAACCCCAGTGTCAATCACAGGTTCAGCAAAAGTGCTCCTCCCCCCACCAGAGTTGAACCCCTCTGTGATCCAAAACTTCCCCCAAAATGAAGCCTAATATATTGCCAAATTCAACCAGCAGGAAAATGAAATAGTAATGATAGGTTCAAAGTCCAGAAATAGAACACATAAAATTCAGAAAAACTAAAATAAAGTAAAAAATAAATTGGGGTACCAAAAAATGAAACATATCATAAAACTTTGTGTTTCTGTTGTTTTTTTGTGTGCGTGTTTTTTTTTTTTTTTGCCTTTCATTGCTGCAACAGGTGTTGCCCTGTATATATAGTGGCAAGGCATTCGCCTCCATTTCTTCCTCAGTGTCCACATTCTTTTTTTAAGTTTTTTTTTATGTCTTCAAAAAAGTTTTAGGTCACAATAAAGTCACCTATAGAATATAGGGGACTCCCATATACCCAGCGTCAAATCTTTTTCTCCTTTCCCCAGCAATGATCTTTTACATGTGCATGTTGTATTTGTTACAACTGATATACAGGTATTGAGACATAGTTACTAACCATGGTTCCATTATGATTTATATTTTAGACTGTATACTTATATAAATTTTTGGTTACATTGTAGTTTACATTATGGTTTACATTTTAGACTATACACTTTTATAAATTTTTGGAGAAATTTAACATGGCCTGTATTCATCATTGCACAATCTTGTGGGACACTTCCATTGCCCCTCAGTTACCTCCTCTTCCATCTATTCTGTTCCTCTTTACCTCTCCCCTGAGGGTCCAAAGTGACAACCAAGCTTCACTGCTTAAAGGACAAGATTCATTGATACTTGCAACAATGCTGAGGGCTTGACACACTAGTCTGTCCTCCCCCATTGGGAGCCACCCATGCTCTCAAGAGACACCCTCAACTCTGTTTGAGAACATCAGGCCTCTCCAGGATGGGGGTACAACTCCTTCCCACTTATTGTATGGGTCTCTACCCACTGATATAACACAAAGTGGCAAGATGAGCACTCACACACTCCCTAGAAGCCTGCCCCAAAGGAAGGGTAATCTAAAGGGTAAAAAGACAGACAATACTAAGAGATGACAATGGAAAGTCCAAGGATAAAATGTATGAATCACCAATGCCTTTGCAGTAATAACATTGAATGTTAATGGATTGAATTCCCCAATCAAAAGACATAGACTGACAGAATGGATAAAAAAATATGAGCCATCTATATGCTGTCTACAAGAGACCTCCAATGTAAGAACACAACCAAGTCGAAAGTGAAAGGTTGGAAAAAGATATTCCATGCAAACAGTATGCAAAAAAGAACTGCAGTAGTGATTCTAATATTTGACAATTTATAAATGCAAAACTGTTATAAGGAATGAAGATGTTCATTATATATTGATAAAAGGGGCAATTCACCAAGAAGAAATAACTCTCCTAAATATTTATGTACCTAATCTGGGTGCCCCAAGATATATAAGGCACACATTGGCAAAACCGAAGGGAGAAATAGATTTCTCTACAATAATAATAGTTGGAGACCTCAATATGTCATTCTCAGCATTGGATAGAATATCTGAACAGAGGATAAATACGGAAACTGAGTATAAATAATAGGATAAAGGAACTAGACCTAACAGACATTTATAGAGCATTATACTCCAAAACAACAGGATATACACTCTTTTCAAGTGCTCATGGATCGTTCTTTAGGATATTCCATATTTTGGGTGATAAGCAGGTCTCAATAAATTTTACAAGATTGAAATTATACAAATCACTTTCTCTGATCAAAATGGAACAAAGCTGAAAATCAATAACAGACAGAAAAAGGAAAAATTCATAAATAGACGGAGATTAAACAACATTCTCTTAAATATATGGTGGGTCAAAGATGAAATTACAAGGAAAATTAGTAAGTACCTTTAGATGAATGAAAATGAGAACACAACATATCAAAACATATGATATACAACAAACACAGTACAGAGAGGGAAATTTTTAGCACTTAATGCTCAATGTATACATTAAAAGAGAAGAAAGATCTAAAATCGAAGACCTAATTATACACCTGGAGGACCTAGAAAAATAATAGCAAACTAATTCTAAACCACCCCAAAGGAAATAATAAATAATCAGAACAGAAATAAATGAAATTGAGAATAATAAAACAATAAAGAGAATCAACAAAACCAGAAGTTGGTTCTTTGAGAGGATCAACAAAATCAACAATCCCAATAAAAACCCCAACAGTCTTTTGATTTTTTTCAGAAATGGAAAAGCCAATGACCAAATTTATTTGGAAGGGTAAGGGACCCTGAATAGCCAAAAATGTCTTTTTAAAAAAGAACAATGTTGAAGGACCCTCATTTCCTGACTTTAGAGCATATTACTTAGTTACAAGAGTAAAAATAGCCTGGTATAAAGATAGACATATCGACCAATAGAACCAAGTCAAGAATTCAGAAATAGACTCTCACATCTACAGTCAAGTGAGTTTTGACAAGGCTATCAAGCCCACCCAGCTGGGCCAGAACAATATTTAGAAATGGTGCTGGGAGAACTGGATATCCATCTCCAAAAATGAAAGAACACCCCTATTTCACACCTTACGCAAAGATTAACCCACCGTGGATAAACATTTTGTTTATCCATTCATCTGCTGATGGTCATTTGGGTTGTTTCCATCTTTTAGCAATTGTGAATAATATTGCTATGAACATTGGTGAGCATATGTCTGTTTGAGTTATAACACAGGTTGCCAAGAGGTGGGGAAGAGGAGGAATTGGAAGTTAATGCAAAATAGTGAGGGCTTTTTGTTTGAGGACAAGGGAAATTTTTAGTGACGAAAGGTGGTAAGGATACCGTAACTTATTGAATGTGATTAATCCCACTGAATGGTATGTTTGTGAAGGGTTGAGATGGGAAAAGTTACATTGTATACATGTTCCCACAAGAAAGGAAAGAAAGAAGAGAGAGAGAGACAGAGAAAGAGAGAGAGAGAGAGCCACTAAGGTAATAATTGAAGTCAACGCATGATCCTAGAGAGGATTAACAAGGGAAGTGATATGGAGACATATGAAAAAAAAATGGAATATAGACTGTAAGCTTTATATCAATATAAAAGTTCCTTCATGTTGATAATTTCACTTAAGGTGGATATATAAGTTAATATCCTTGTTCTTAGGAAATATATGCGCAGTATTAAGTATTCAAGGAACATGATGTAGTCAACCTAGATTCAATTATTCAGAAAAAAGATTGATGAACAGATAGAGTGATGGATAGAGAGATAAAGGAAGATAGAACAAAAACAGAAGAAGGAAAGGAGGGTGGTAGGGGGAAGGAAGGAGGAAGGAAGATTTGAAATTGTGCATTTTGCCTTATGAAAAATTAAAGCATTTTTATATACTTTGCACCCAAACCTCACGACCCTTTTACAGAATCATTCTAATTGTCCCCACACAAAATCTAGTAAGACAAATTACTTACTTTACTTAAATTAAGGTTGCCAATATTCTGCTTTTTTTCTTTACTCTGAGCACATAGCTTTTAAACTAGCAGAGGTCTTGGATGAAAACTTCAAAAGGAAAAACCAATCACAGTATCAGTAGACCTGAAATTTCCTGGTGCATATATAAATGACATGACCTTGTTTCAAACTAGGAGGTGACATCTAATGAGATTTAGTTAACTCTCCAAAGAGTCAAGTTATATCATCAACAACAAAAGTTGGGTGGATAGTAGGGAGGAGACATGCACGTTGAAGGCCTAGCACTGTTTATATTAGAGAATACAGTATTTGTTTATGCCTACACAGATGGCTAAGCATCATTGGTAACATCAAGTACATTTTTAATGAAACATCATCATCACTCATTATTTTTTCTTTATGCTATGCTAACTCTGTTATCTCCAGAATTAAATCCCTTTCTAATCTCAATCCTTTTAATGTTTCTTTTGTTTCTTTGTTTCAGCTGATGCTACTAAAGCTTTAGTACACATTTTCAATTACATTGCTGTTGATCTTATATATTGTTTCTGTAATTTCTACTCAATATTAGAATGTTTGCTGCTATCAGTTTCCAAGATTGTCTAAATGCTGAGCTGGATTCACATCATTATGTCATTAAACTGCCTACACAGCATAAATAGTAGTATTTTTGTTTCAACTGCAAAGTAATTTTGAAATTTTATCCCAAACCAACTTGTTCTACTTGCATCTTGATTACTTTGTGATACGCTGTGTTCATGCTCCATTAAACAAATGTCAACTCTATAATTCATTTAGGAGCGAGAGCAACACGGAGGTGGGGAGTAGCCCCAAAAGGTGTTTCCCATAAACATACTGTTTGAACAGTTCCCACTAATTGCCATGGAGAGGGTTCCTGCTGATCTCTTTGTTTTTTATTTAGTTTAGTTTTTTTTTTTTTTTATACTGACATACTGACAGGAAGTTAGAGAAATTGTTTTGCTCCTGAATAGCAACTAAGGGC
The DNA here is from genome assembly GCF_030445035.2 of Dasypus novemcinctus. NCBI lineage: Eukaryota > Metazoa > Chordata > Mammalia > Cingulata > Dasypodidae > Dasypus > Dasypus novemcinctus. Next base: position 83,087,790 of record NC_080688.1, on the reverse strand, counting down.
TTTTCCCCCCTATTAAATCTAGTCAATTGTCAATAGGAGAGGATAGAGATAAGGATACAAATACTTTTTTTCTGAACAGATTCTAAACCAAGGAAAATTTAAAAAGTCAGCAAATCAGTAGAAAAGAAAGCATTTAATAGGGGATAATGGCATGTTTTAGAAATCTCCCATTTTTCCAGATGATTTCTCTAAATATAGTTTACTTTAAAATTACTGGTCCATTCGCCAGTCTTCTCAAAGTATTTTTTAACTATAATGGCTAACATCCTGTCTTCCAAAAGGAACAAAACAGAACTTGTTCACCAGTAAGTAAATATATGAATTTCTGTATATATTACTTTAACTATATCTTACAGGATATCATTATCATTTTTCTTCACATTTTACTATCTTGAAATATCACATTCTAAAGTTTCATCTCATCAAATGACAAAGCATTATTCATGGTTGTAATTAATGTAAGTAATCTCATATTTTGTGCTTTTCTTTCTGCTCTCTTCTCATATTTTGTGCTGTTTCTTTCTGTCTTAATCTCTCATGTAGCAATTACTTCCTGCTAATTTGAAATCATAATAATTCAAGTTCATAGAGTAAACCTTGACACATTCATCTGAAAACAAATTTAATATTACCTTATATCAAATAAAATACTATGTTTACTGTATGTGGGTGTAGAAAAAAGGTGAATATATCAATACACTGATAATGTGTCAAATACTGCATTGTCCAAGGGGGTTAAAAACTGAGAAGGATTGATGGTGTACATTTAAGTTACAGTATGGGGGTTATTTTGTGGTTATGGACAAGAACCTAAATAGCTTTACAGTGTTCCCTCATGTGCAGTCTTTTAAATGTATACCTAGATATTTGTTCAACTATTTTCCTTTATCATGTAGAAAGACTAGGTACAATTATGAGTATAAAAGTCATATAAGATGTAAACATAATTACAGAAGGTAAAACATAGACATAGGCTCTTTGAAACAATTGTGTTTGTGATTAGAAAACTTGTTTCTCCCATATAGAATATACATTTATTTCATTGTTCAATAGGTAATTGATCTGGTAATGTTAATACAGCAGAAATCAGGTCTCTAAAAGGAGATAGTGTTAGGTGGGTTTAAGCCAAATACACCATCAGTAACTTGCCAAAATGCCTTCTTAGAGGTGAATATAATCTTATTCATAAAGTTAAATATTTTTAAGGTTGGAAAAGATCTTTTGGGACAAGTAGGATACTGCTCTTCTTTTTTTTTAAAAATTGTTGTTTTTGTTTTGCATAGGCTTGGGCAGTGATTCAGAAACTACTCACATAAGTAGGTTAAACAAACACTTCTCACCTTACTAGGTTAAATAAGAGTTCTTCTACTTACAATGATTTTTAACTTATTTCTTGAAATAATTTCAAATTTCCAGGACATTTACAAAAGTAAAAAAAAAAAAAAAAAAAAAATCCAGAGTACTCCAACATACCCCTATCCCACCAGATAACTCAGACACATCAATGGCAACATTTTGCCACATTTTCCATATCATTCTATTTAGGTCTATCTAGCTATCCATTCTCTGAACACATGTCGTTTCATTTATATCTAGCTATCCATCTATCCATTCTCTGAACACTTGAGTGTAGGTTGTTTACATTATGCTTTTTGAACATTGAATACTTCCATGTACATTTCCTAAGAATAAGGATACTCACTTATGTATCTACCTTAAGTGCAGTGATCAAGCTTAAGAAAGTTAATATGATATAAAGCTTATAATCTATTTTCTAATTTTTTCATATGTCCCAATAATGTCCTTTGGAGTCTTCTCTCCTCCCTTGTTAGATCTCATCCAGGATCATGTATTGCCTTTAATTGTCATTGTTTCTTTAGTAGTTATTTCCTTTTAAGTGGTGGGAATATATATACAATATAAACTTCCAATCTCAACTACTCCTAGGCATACCAATTCAGTGAAATTAATCACATTCACTATGTTGCCATATGCTAAATACCTTTCACTAAATTTTTCCCATTTCCCCATGTAGAAACCCTATTGCCAGTTTACTTTAACTCCCCATTCTCCCTGCCCCTGCCCCTAATAACCTGTAGTCTACTTTTTGTCTCCATGTGCTTTTATATTCTGTTTTCTTTGTAGTAACAATGGAGCTTAAATTTGACATTCTAAATCTGTAACAGTCTTGTTTGCTTTGATGCCAACTTAACCTCAATAGCATACACATATATGTTCCTTTAGCCCTTTGTCCCCCAACTTTATGCATTTCTTGTCACAAATTACATGTTATATATCATGAGTCCAAAACCAATTCATCTACGTCCTGTAGGAAGTAAAATATGGAGTTACAAATCAATGATACAAAATAAGACTGGCATTTGTATATACTCATGTCGTTACCTTTAAAGGAAATCTTAATTTTTTTTGTGACTTTGAACTATTTTCTAGTTTCTTTCACTTTCAACCCTCAAAACAGTTTTTAGGATCTCTTCTAAGGTTGGTCTAGTGATGACAAACTCCCTCAGCTTTTGTTGATCTGGGAATGTCTTAATCTTTCCCTCAATTCTGAAAGTCAGTTTTGCTGGATGTAGAATTTTGGTTGACAGTTTTTGCTCTCACTATTCGAAATATGACATTTTACTGACTTCTTGTCTCCGTGATTTCTGATGAGAAATAAGCACTTAAACTTATTGACTCATTCTTGTATGAGACACATTGCTTTTCTCTTGTAGCGTTCAGAATTCGGTCTTCATCTTTGGTATCTGACATTTTGATTACAGTATGCCATAACATGTGTCTACTGGATTTCATCCTGTTTGGAGTTTGTTGAGCATCTGAAATATATATTTTCATGTCTTTCATTACATTTGGGAAAATTTCAAAGATTATTTCTTTGATTATTCTTTCTGTCCCTTTCTTCTGCTTCTGGGACTCCCTCAA